>NC_081362.1:16914526-17598276 GCF_030684315.1 Stegostoma tigrinum | reverse complement strand
CACTCTCCATCTTGATTAAAGAAAATTCTGTCATGTTTTGGTCACTTATCCCTCAAGGGGTGTCGCAGACATAGCTTGGTAATGATTCCCTTCTCATTACACAATACCCAGTCTAAAATGGTCTGCTCTGTAGTTGGTTCCTCCACATATTAGGTAAGAAAACCGTTCCAGGAATTTTCCCTCCTACGGCATTGTGGCCAATTTGAATTGCCCCAACTATGTGCAGATTAAAATCACCAATGATCACCGATATTCCCTTATTACACAATCTCTAATTTTCTGTTTAATGCTATTCTCAATATTACCAATTCAATTTGGGTGTCAAATAAAAGTTCATACACCAAATGCCCATAGGGCTCTATCTCATTTGTGCAGACGTGCCTCTTAAAATCATAGGTTGTGGACTGTCAGACCCAGGGATTTATCGGCTTTAGCTCCATTAATTTTTTGGAACTGACATTAATTTTATGGCCCTCGCTCACAGTAGACCCTTGATTTCCTTGTTCGTTCTAGGATTTTTTTTGTGTCTTGACTGCATCTAATCAGAAAGCATCAAAAATGTATGGCTCAGGAGAAGATGCACGTCTGCACAAATGAGATAGGGCCCTATGGTCATTTGGCATATGAACTTTTATTTGTAGGATATTCTTGTTACCCAATTTCCTGTTTTTCCACTTTGCTGATCAGTGTGGTGGCACTGAAATCTGACTTCTGAGTCATAGGAATGTGTGCTGAAATGCCATTGTAGTGCCTTGACACAGAATCCAGGCACACACCTGCAGTGTCACAGGTTCACTCTTTTGGATGGGGTTTAAAATCAAAACTGTGCCTTTCTTCTCAAGTGATTTTTGAACTGTCGATGTAACTTTTTAAGAAAAATGAGTGAATTCTCCCTACGTCTTGACCTTTGAGCGCAGTGGAGGCCGGGACATTAAATGTCTTCAAGGCGGAGATTGATAAATTCTTGATCTCACAAGGAATCAAGGGCTATGGGGAGAGTGCAGGGAATTGGTGTTGAAATGCCCATCAGCCATGGTTAAATGGCGGAGTGGACTTGATGGGCCGAATGGCCTTACTTCCACTCCTATGTCTTATGGTCTTATATTTATCCCTTGATCAGCAATCAGAGCAGGTTATCTCATTATTGTTGTGTGTTTTCTAGTCCTTGTTGTTCCCAGCTTGGTTACCACATTTTGCTTCAGTCACTGCACTTCAAAAGCAGTATAGAATTGATGGTAATATGCTTTGGGATTCCTGAGATCATGAAACTACTAGATAAAATCAAGTTTTTTTTAAAAAACTTGAATTGTACTTTGCAAGTACTAATTAATAGATGTTAATCAAGATATGATTTCCACTGATTTTAATTTCCTAAAATGCTATCCTCTGTCCTTGCATGGGCTACACTAACACAGTTCTGGTTTTAGTTACAGTACACAATGGCATGAGACAAACATGTGCTTTAATCATGTTTCTTTATAGAGTATATATAATCATTGTAGGTATACACAGAAGATCAGCAATTAGCCCACTCACCTACAAAAGTCCACCTTTAGCGGTTAATCTGCCAAAGAAGATCTCTTCACAATTCCAGCAGTTGACCAGAGCATTCCTCTGTGATGATCATGCTGACCCCCTCATTATTTTGATGATTATAATATGCTGTATGTTATTTAAGCAAACACTGACACCTACTTTGGAGTGTCAGACAAAAATGGCTCTAATCCCCTTTCATCTGGGAGTTGTTGCCAGGCCGTTGTATTTGCTTTTGCTCCTACCCATTCTGTGGTTTTCTCCACTTAGCAAATTTTTGCAAGGTTTATATAAGTTCTACCCTTAGATAGAAAAGAAATCACCTCTTGTATACTATACATGGCTATCTTAAAGGTAAATAGTCTCAGTTAGAAAGTAACACATTCTTGCATATGTTTGAAGCAATAAAATGATATTTTTAACTCTTGTCCATCATATATTTCTTCAGTCATTGTGGCTTTCTTGTGCTGAATCACCCTTTTGTCTATATCCTGTATGCAGGATTGTCAAAAGCCTTCTACAGTTGAGGACGCAAGTACAAAATGCTAATAAAAATCAGCACGCCCATTATTAAGATTGCAAATTGCTCTGACTAAAAACTAAGACTAAGAAAACAAGTTCAAAATATGTGTTTAAGGGTAAGAAATAGATTTATCTCCAGTCTTAGACATGAATTGATGCTTTTAATTCTGAGTTCTATTTTGGGAAATTTTCAGATCCTTTATTTTGTTCTTAATATGCAAGACTGAAGTTTGGATTGTACTCTAGTTCATTTGAAAGCAAAAATAATTAATTCTGGAGTGACTGATTGTAGAAAAGTGTATGCTTAGAAAATTTGTTTTCACAGTCAAATACTGGATCATCTTACGCTTTAAAATGCTAGATAGTGGCAAAGAAACTGTCGTAATATTGAGTCTATGTCCCACCTAAGTATTAGCATGTTTGTGCCTGATTGAATTTCCACTGTCACTATTTTCATCTGTCCTAGGCAAGAGGATGGGATGTTTCAATTTACATGAAGACAAGTCAGAATTTACAATTTGATCCCAAAGAAAAGAATTCCTGAAATACAGTGCAATAAATTAAGGAGTTTAGCTTATCCATTTCACTGAAGTTAGTGGCTTGAGGAATAGCACGTAAATTATAGGGAATTGGCAACAAAGATATTTGAAATAGAGGATCATGTGTAGGCCACTCTTTGAAGCCTGTTTCTAAGTTTTCAGCCACTTGTGGTACAATGGTAGTGTTCTTATCTCTGAGGTCTGTGTTCTATTCCTGCCAGCTCTGGAGGTGTGTCACAATAAATCTGAACAGGTTGATATTTTTAAAAAAAACTTACCAAGTTCTTTGTATAATTTGTGCTGCATGCCTGATATTGTGCTCACTTTTGTTTACCACAAACTTCTATTCTTACTGAATGTCAATGCCTTTAAGAATTCCTTGACATTGTTTGATACCAGTCTTCTTGCTTGCAGTTTTATTATAATTTATGTTTTGGTCAACATTTGCATGAGCTTTATGATTTTCTTTTCATCTTACAGGGAATTCGTCTTTTCTAGATGGATATCATCATGAACCCACAAAGGTAAATTTGGATTATTGGAAAAGTAGGGTCAGTTGCTGCTTGTGGGGCAAATGGGAAATCTTCCTCTTGAATGTCCTGTCTATCTTTTTGGCCTTGAATATTGTATTTAATCAATCCAGGTCACTAGTAAAACAGATGGGTAAATTTCAGGAAATGGTCAACCATTAATTATCTTCATCTGACTTCTCTGCATTAATGATTAAATTGTTATAGGCTGGTAGACCATCAGAGTGGATAGTGTTAATATTTTTGTGAATTAATGTTAATTCTCGGAAATTAATCCATCTTTACTGGTATTTATTAAGAATTTGAGGACTTGCATTAATGTAGCACCTTTCACATCTTCAGAGCATTCCAGGGTGCTTGACAGCCAATAAAGTACTTCAGAATTTTCGTATCATATTGCTGCACGATTAATAAATACAGCATCTAATTTACGTGCAAACTTCCACAAGTATTAATGAGATGAAATAAAGCACTAAACAAAGGAGTGGAAGTTAATGCTACAGTTACACAATTCATGGTTACACCCCATATAGAAGAGTGTTCAGATCTCAGTGCTGCACTTGGAGGAGTATATATAGGATACACAAGGGTTTAGTGCAGATTTAGCAGAATATTACCAGAGTTGTTAAAATGTAAAGTAGGAGAGCAATTCGCACTGCCTATGTTTGTTTTAGAATTTTGAGGAATAAGCTCATAACATTTGATCAGGTTTCCTGTAGGAATTTACAATCAAGGGAGCATAACCTTAAAATTAGAGCTAGGTTTTGCTGGGGTAATGTGACAGAGCACATCAATATGAAAAAGACAAATGTGGAATTCTAACTACTCCAACACTTCTCCCTACCCCCTCAGATTTTTGGTAAACCAGATTAGTAAGGGCTGCAATAATGAAGTTAAGAAGCTGGTGCTATTAAATGAAAGAACAGGCTCAATCATTTGATTGGGCTACTGCTATGCTCCTAAGTATTCCATGCACCTGCATGACTTACATGGCAAAATTTCTCTTAATCTTAGTTTTGCAGTGATTCCTCATCATGGACTTCCAAATCAAAGGATATTGTCTTTACCTGCTCACTCTTGTCAAGACACTGCCTAATTTTAAAAGTCAAATCTCCTCGTGGCAAATTTGGGAAGTGTTGATAAAATATCCATGTTGTTCAGAGGAAAGATATAACACACAGTCAAGCACTGAAATACGTCAGTATTCTGAGCAGAGGGAAAGACTGGGAAGGCAGTTCAGTGGTCCCTGTCCACAAGGTTTGTTGAGATGATCCTTTTGCAGGTCAGAAAATTGCTTCTCAGTGTTACTTCTCCTGGTTCTTACAATTGTTTACTGAAGGCCAGGATGATTGTTTCATACTTATAGAAGTCTCTGATGTATTAATCATAATGGCTTACAGTATCTGATGTGGGAAAATAAATTGTCTATCATCAAGCTTTTGCTGCAGATAAAATGGCTCTTGTTCTTCGAGGTCCAATGGTTTCTGACCCAAGCATTCACAGCTACAAGCTTTATAGCTATCTAGGAACCAATCCCATAGTTGTTGGCAGGAAGGTGGTCTTTGTCCTGGCTTTTAAAATGATCCTCCCATTTAAATGCAAAAATGCAGAAAAATAAAAAGATACAACCATTACAAGACTGTAGCTCTTTGGTCTGTCATTCTTGCTGATACAATAACCCCATCCATGACAATTATTTTCATACATTCACTGCCCTCAGCTTAAAGAATCTGAATCAAAATTGCCTTTTTTGTCCCTTCAGGTTGAAGGCTGACTGCTCTTGTTTAAAGTGATCTGTTCTTGTTAATGAGATTGTTTTAACATGTTGGGAGTAAATCTCCCATTGGCAAGACTTAATGCTAGTGAAAACTCAGGTTGTATATGTATATTTGTTCACCGCAGAGGTAGTGCAGCAGACAAAGCTCCAAAGGAAGTTTTCTCAACTATGCTAACATTGTATCAGAGATCAGAATGCTTTTCAATGGCTCTTTTTGAGTTCTTCTGGAGGCTTTTGATTTTGTCGGGAGTGGGGTGGGGATTGAGAGGGGACCTAACATTAAGGAAACTCCACTAATGTTGTTCAAGGCAAATTGAGCAGGGAACGTCCCCATCTCTGGTCTAATTCATCAGTAAAGGGTAGTCATTCCGGAAAAGATGCTACACCACAATGTGTTCACCTGTAGCTGTACTGATTCAAGACAAGAGAAGGCATCATCCATATGATGAAGGTGCAACAGTTACAGTGGCAGTGACAGATCATTGACTGCATGATTATCTTGTCTGCATCCTGAATGGCTTTGCATCAAGACACATTTTTAAGGCAGGATGTTTCACCATCTTTCACCAGATTGCTGTGCGTATTTCATCTTTATGTATTAATGACGCAAAGCAAATCAAGAAATGTCACTACTGTGCTCTTTGATATTTTGGAGACACAGAAAAGCTGCTGTTTTTTGCAATAGTAAAGTTCAAAAATCCACATTTGCAAATATCAAAATATTTTCAACACACCATGCAGCTAACAAAATCGTCTGGTTGATCTCTAGCTGTTATCAGATTTTTGAACGGACCTCAAATGTTAATTTTGCACTCTTTCTCCCCACCCCCCACTCGCTGCAGCTGTAATACTGTATTTCTGCACTCTGTTCTATCCTGATGCACTTTGTAGTACATGATCTGCCTGTAGAGCATGCAAAACAACACCCTTCAGTGTATGTAAGTGCATGTGAAAACAATGAATCAAATCAAAGCATTTTTGATGTTTGGATCAGGAAAGTGGACAAAATGTATTCATGGAAAATTACCATAATCACAGATAACTGTTGCAGATTTTACTGGCCTTGAGCCTCAAGCTAACATTTGTTACCTCCCAAGCCCCAGCCAATCAATCAACAGATGATTACCTAGAAAACAACTACGACAACTGTTGATCTGTCCAATTAATGACACTATCGATAGGACGCAGGAATACAACCCAACTCTAGAAGAATCACATTCATAGTAAAGAAAGCAAAGGAGATGGTGATGGCACAGTTGCCCGTTGCTTCTGCCAATTTTGCTTTATAGAGGCTACTGCTGTGCAAGATACTGAGAACAAGGAAGAACAGGGGAAGGACAGCCAACACAGTGAGTCTCTTTTTGCTTATCTGTGGGCAGCCAGCGTGGAAGTTCCAGAAGAGGCAACCAAGGAAATTTAGGCCAAGCAGGATGAAACTGGATGCTGATAAAATTATTTAATGTAAGATGCAGTACATTCTTAAACGAAAGAGCCTGATTGCCTTTAAATCTGGTGAATGAACACCTGCCAGTTTACCTAATTGAAGCTACTGAGGCCATTGAGATGTTACAGAATTTCTCACTGCATCGTGAAAACATGGAAAACATGTTTGAATGCATTGACAACATGGCAGCCTGTTGCATTCATCTGAACACATCATGCCAAGCAGAAAAATATTTTCCATGATTTTTATTATATAAGGTCAGGCCATTGATAAAATTGAACAAATTTAAAAATAAACATTTTTCACATTTATTGCTTCAGTCCCTTCAGGTTTTTTTTAAAATAATACAATTTGTTTATAAACATGTTTTATGTAGGGGTTTACATGGCTGTCTCAAAGCTCCGCATGATAGGCCTTGATTCTATTATCGAAACTTCTATATTTATATAGCCCTAAGCTATAGATTCCACATTCAAGAAATTAAATTGCCTGAGCAGTCTCAAGTTTCTCTGACTCCAAGCTAGTTGAGAATTCATCTTCTGGCAGGTTTAAAATTGCTCATTGCACGAACCACAACAAATGTGTAAAATGTCTTAACTACCAAAAGTAGCCAGTTTGATTCCATATGTTATTGTTAATTAGAACAGAAAAATACTTTCAACTTAATTTTTCTGGCAAACTGGTTTATCAACTAAGCTACTATGTGAATCAGCTATATCCACTTTAATCCCAAAAGTTCATTCATACACAGACAGGATGAGATTTGCACAGCATGATTATGAGTGAAAATGTTGGGGGAACTTTCTATCGACTCCTTTTGTTGATGAGTTCATATTGTGCAACTGACAGCAATGAATGGAAATCTTCAGACCAGATTTCAGATTCGGTTGAGAAACAGTTCATCACCTAATAATTGGAACTTTACCAAATAGATTTGTTTAAATTTATTCAGCTAAGGCATGCTTTCAACTTAATGATCTTACTCTTACAGGCAAGAAAACAGTATTGCATCCTTACAAATTTCTTCAGATAACTGCCCAAAGCTTTCATTGTGTATTGAAAAAGCATCCATGACCTCAGTCCAGAAGGGCTTGCTACATAACCACAACGTAAATACATTAGGGTTTGTTTGCTGAACAGCTAAAGCAATAAAATTCCAGCCTTCTGTCTCTCTCAAATGTTGCTGTACCCAGTTTCCAAAGTCACATTTTGTTTGTAGACAGCAAGTAGGTCGTATTGTTTAACCTTCTGACTTTCCAATTCCAGGCAATCATGATAAATCCTTTGCAACCCAATAATGCCCAAATGTCCGTTTTCCAATTCACATATCCATAAATATGGGTTCACAACAGGTCTCCATCCTTAGAAGATGAAACCCCATTTTCAAATGCCTCTCATTACAATATAACTTATTTACAGCAAAAAAATTGTCATTCTCTCTCTAGACAAGTTTTATGCAATTTCCTGCCATCCTTTAATCTCCAAGCTATTTTGATAGTATTACATTTTTGGACTATGTCAACAATTAAGTATGAAATGCAATTGTTACTTTTAGTCTAGCTATTGCAGTATAAGAATACATCACAATTAGGTGCAATCCTGACAACTTGGTTTATTAGTCTTGGAACAAAACTAGAGAGTGTTTAAATTGAATAGCATGGCTCAACATTGATGCCACCCATCTGGTGTGAACAAAAAACTGCTGTCTCTTCAGTTCTTAATGTTATTGGTCTTTGGAAAAACCCCTTCAATAAATGAGTATTAGTAAGGCTGAATACACTGCCAACCTCATAAATGCAATTTTCTAATTCAAGAATTGTTCATGAATCCATTTTTATTACTACACTTGCTTTTTTGTAATCAGTGCAGATGTTAGTAAATCCATTGGGCTTAGGAACTAATACATTTGGTAAACTGCTTAGGCTTTGTTTAGTTAAATCATTTTCTAACGTACCAAATTTCTGTTTTCACCTGAGCTTATTTTCCCCAGCTAAAATATTGTTGTATTGGCACTGATTCCCTTTTAACTACATCTGTGTGTATCTGTACAGATTTCTTAGAATTCCATGAGTCATCTCGCTTGATTTTTAACTTGTCCATCCTCCAAGTTTGAAAATGTAGTGCTAACTGTGTCACTATTTCAGTATCAGCTAATTTGAAAGTGGGAGGTTCATGTTGTGAATTGCCTGCATCTCTTTATACCTCACTGTTACTTTGTCATCCTTTACTATTCCCACTACCTAACACATTTGACCCATACCTTATTCTGTACAATATTATTTTAACATGTTTATGTGACATTTGATTCCGAGGGCTACATATGTGGCATGTGCTGCCAGTGTCCGACAGTCAAAATGACTGTTTCATTCTTTCAAATTTTTTGCAGGTCAGCACGGGCTGTTCCCATAAGTTTCAAAACATTTGACTGTATGCTTCAAAAACTAACTCATGCACACCATGAATAACTTCTGTTAACTGCCCGATGATCTGTTGACATGTCTTCTGACAGACATAAATTTCTTTGGTCCTATCAGTCAACCTATTCTGCATGGGCTGTGTACCATTTTTCTTCGGCCAGTTCATTGTTTTGATGTGTCTTTTTCATGCGACTTAATGCCTCCATGTCCTTTACCTTAAATTTCACAGCAGCCTGTGCACATTTAAATGTTCCTTGCTGAACTTCAGGTTATGGCTGGATGTTTTTCTTATCAAAACCTTCCTGTTCATGAGTTGTGTGTTTTTTTTTGTTTTGAAAGACTCCAGTTTCTAAACTGATATTCTAGTTTCAGTTCCCTCTATTTTACTTCTCTCTGCCCTGAAACTCCAATTCTGGCCACTTGCTTCCTCTTAAATTTTCTGCTTTTTGCTCAAGTTCAAGTGCTTTAATTTGCTTTTCCATTTCAAGCTGCTTTCTCACTAACTCGAGTGATTTACCATTGGGTGTACCTGATCCCTCTTGTATTTTCACCAATTCCAAATGTTGTGCCAATGTGTTAATTATTTCTGCCTTTTTGCCTGTTGCAGAAAGTTTTTCTCCCCTTCTGTTTGTCACACCCGACCTGTCCCAGTCTGTACTCTGAGAATTGAAGTCCTACATCGTGAATACTATTTGGTTTTTGCCCTTCTGTAATTTCTTTCCAAGCTTGTCTCTGTGTTTAATTTCCGCTAGTTGGAGGTCTATAGGATACACTAAGTAATGTAATGACATCTCTATTGTTTCTTAGCTCAAACCAGATCTGTTTTGTCTTTGACCTCTGTTTGGCATCCTCTCTCCCAGGCACTATTATTATCTTTAAGCATCACTGCTCACCATTTCCTTTCCTTGATTCCATTTCCCTTGCTGAACACCTTGTATTCATAATACTTAATACCCTGTCCTGCTTTTTTTTTGATGCAGGTTTCCTTTTGCCAAATCATATTCCCCTTGGCTGTCTGCACGTGTAGCTGTCCACCCTTATTTACCAGCTTCTGTTTATTTGCACACCTTATTTTATTCTCTCATATTCCAATTTCACTCAGTGACTTGCTGTTTCTCACTAGTATTATCCTTTTTAATTGTACTGACATATTGTTTTTCCTCTCTAATGCTACCTCCTAGATTTTGACCCCTATCAAGTAGGCTTGAACATTCCTCTTTGGCAGCAGCAAACACCCTGCAAGAGTATTGGTCCAGCTTTAGGCCCTTTACAGATTCCGTCTTCCCCCAAACTGGACCCAATATCCTAGCACTCACTCTGCAATATCTCTGCAGCATACATGCCTCTCCTTTACTCTCATTAGTGTGTGGCCCAAATAATCTTTTTACAGTGATGTGTATTTGGAGATGTATACTATTTGGGACTCTGGATTAAACTCCTCAGTTCTTCAAATGATTAGAATCTTAGAGCTGTACAGCACGGACACAGACCCTTTGGTCCAACTGGTCCATGCCAATCAGATATCCTGAATTAATCTTGTCCCATTTGACAGCATTTGGCTCACATCCCTCTAAACCCTTCATGTAACCATCCAGATACCTTTTAAATGTTGTAATTGTACTAACCTCCACTACTCCCACTGGCAGCTCATTCCATACACACGCCACCCTCTGCGTGAAAATGTTGCCCCTTAGGTCCTTATCTTTCCCTGTCACTGTAAACCTCTGGTTCTGGACTGCCCCAGCCTGGGAAAAGGACCTTGTCAATTCACCCTGTCTGTGCCATTCATGATTTTATAAACGTCTGTAAGGCCCCCCCCCCCCACCTCGGCCTCTGCTCCAAAGAAATTAGCCCCAGCCTATTCAACCTTTCCCTTCAACTCAAACCCTCCGACCCTGGCAATATCTTTGTAGATCTTTTCTGAACTCTGTCATATTTCACAACATCTTTCCTATAGCAACGAGACCAATATAAACCAAAATAACTGCAGATGCTGTAAATTGGGAACAAAAAAAAGTTGCTGGAAAAGCTCAGCAGGTCTGGCAGCATCTGTGAAGGAAGAAACAGAGTTAACGTTTTGGGTCCGGTGACCCACCCTCAGAACGCAACTTAACCGATGTCCTGTACTGCTGCAACATGACCTCCCAACTCTTATACTCAATACACTGACCAGTAAACGCAAGCATGTTAAACGCTGCTTTCACTATCCTGTCTACCTGTGACTCCACTTTCAAGAAACTATGAACCTGCCCTCCAAGGTCTTATTGCTTGGCAACACTCCCCAGGACCTTACTATTAAGTGTATAATCTTGCCCCGATTTGCCTTTCCAAAATGCAGCACCTCACACTTGTCAGCCCATTGGCCCGTCTGATCAAGATCCTGTTGTATTCTGAGGTAACAAGGTGCAGAGTTGGACGAACACAGGTCAAGCAGCATCAGAGGAGCAAGAAGGCTGAGGTTTCGGGCCTAGACCTTCTAACCTACTTTGCTGTCCACTACACCTCTGATTTTGGTGTCATTTGCAAACTTGCTAACCATCTAACCTATGTTCGCATCCAAATTATATTTGTATAAGTGACTAAAAACAGTGGACCCAGCACCGATTCTTGTGGCAAATTACTGGTCATAGGCCTTTAGTCTGAAAAGCAACTCTCCACCACCACCCTCTGTCACTGACCTTCGAGCTAGTTCTTCCTCTGTTCCATGTGATCTAACCTTGCTAACCAGTCTACCATGTGGAACCTTGTCAACTGCCTTACTGAAGTCTATATAGAGTTGTATGGAATTTTTTTAACCACTGAGTTGTCAGGTGGAGACCTTAATTTAATGATTCACCTGGCAGTCAGCATTTCTACTCGTATGGCGCTCCCTCAGTACTGTGCTTATTTAGCCAAAATACAGAAAGGCCATAGAGGTTGGTGACTGTTTACTCTGGAAAAATACTCCAGAGAAGTAGGAGAGTTTGCTGAAGTTTTTATAATGAGTCTGTAAGAAACAGACTGGCCATGGGCACCATTTCAAGATCGGATTGTGTAAATATTTGGCAGAGAAAGCAAATGAGCACAGAAGATAGAGCAGTATGGAATGCTTTTACTTCTGGATCAGCCCGAGGGACTCCAATGGCATTTTCTGTTGGTGTACCCTCCGGGATTCCTTGTAAAATTTGTGGAATAAAGACTGATATAAGCAAAGGGGCAAAAGTAAAAAGTATTGAAAGGAAAAGACCAAGAGGGTGGAATCTCAAAATAAATGAAACAGTGAGGCGAGGAAAAAAATGGCCTAAATAAGGAAGGGCTGATTATTTATGTTAACGTCCTGTCAGCAATTTCTCGAAGTAAAGAGTTGGTTATTAAAGCATGTTTTCTGTTGTTTCCTTATTCTCTGTAAGAGGTTGATGAAAATTATGCCTTTGTGGCACTTTCAGTTGGATTTTCCTTATTACTGCAGTAAACAAAGAATTCATTTTTAGGGCAAAAACAGTATAAAGTTCATAGTACGGAACAAAGGGAAAAAGCGCAGTCTTGTTCCCTTCAGCCTCAGGTGAGTTAGATACTGTGCACAATAAAACTCTGTCCATAAATACTGTCTTTTGTGACCTCAGTAAGCTCTTGCCTTTTCAGCAGACACTGGTTTAGTTTTTTTTAATTCGCATAGTTGAAACTTTCTGTTTGTCTGCTGGTTCTCAGCTCAAATAAAGACCTTCATTTAGTCCCTGCCATGAATGCAGCATAGTGGTTCTGGAAACAGCAGGTATGCAAACTTCAGCCCCAGATTAGAACAGAGACACAGTGTTTCGTAAGCAGACTGGTTTGACGTACACGTTAGGTTAGTTATGAAACTGTGGCTCTCTGTGTCTACATCAAATATTCAAACCACAGAAGTGACACAGTAATCTTCTGTAGTATTAATAGTGTTGGTTTTGAATCAACTCACTGTATGCTGCTTGTATAAACTTCAAAAACAGAATAGCTTCTGAAATAAATCTCGCGAACATGTTGTGAGGAAGGGATCCAGTCGTGTGGAAATTACATTTCCTGACGAGGAGAGCACTATGAAACATCTCCAGTGGTGGTTTTCTTCCTTAACTTTGGAACTGGATTTAATTGTATCGCGTTTTATAACTGTCAGTTGATCTCCGGTGAATCCAAGAACTGAGCTGGCTGACTGTGGGTGGAGGGTTTGTCTGAGATACTGAGTAGAAGGCAAACATTAAAAGTCCAGTTTTGTAAGTGCTCAAAAGGAGGCAGCTAATGGAGATCAAGCGTGCTAATTAGACTAGTATTGTGTTTTGCTTGCTCATCAATGTTGATCCACTTGTATTGCACCCCTCTCCTGCAAACAAGGTATGGCTATGTTTGAGTTGAAGAGGTAAACTAACTTAATGCAGAATAAAGATCTAACCTGTAAATCCTTAGTCATTGGGGTCTTAGAAAAACTCGTTATAACTTCATATCCTGGTTTCTCAGGTCTAGGCACAACAGTTTTGCCATTTAACTGTATTTAAAGTATTCTTAAATATTTCCTGTACAGTGATGGTTTGATTGTCTCTCTTGACCCAGCAATAGTGCTAAATTGAACAATCCTTGAATAATTTGGAACAAAACTGTTGAGCCTGGTCCAAATTGTGGATAATGGAAATTTGAAGCCATAACTAGCTCCCTTTCCTTCTGTCAAACTAGAGTGGGCAGTGATTAGTAAAACATGGAAGGTAAGAAAATAATTTGATATCCTGAATTTGAGGGTGTGTAGTACTGAAATTGAGTGCCAAATATGAATTTAGTTCAGATAATAAAAACAAAATTGTACATTGTGAGTCTGTATGTTGTATCAGAAGTAATTCTCAAGGTGATTAGAAATTTGCAGAATTACACTCTATTGGTTCATACATTCAGAAGAACCACATGCCTTCCATGCTGGAGGAAGCATCATGACATATTTTCATTTGCTTATGGCAATGAACATCGTTGACAAGCCAGCGTTCATGGCCTGTGTCCTTGTGAAACTGTGGGTATCTCCAAAATGCTGTTATTTCTGTAGCATTTTGGTATAGCTGAGTAGCTAGGTAGGCTTTTTCCACAGGACACTTAGAAGTGTGGTAGACGCTTGATGTATAGCCTATACTGTTTAATCTTGAGAAATAATGACTGCAACAGTTGGGATTTCCATATGATCACACTAAATGTGAAGACTGACTGGGATTAGAAATTCACCCCAGTGCAGAGTGCCTAATTATTTCTCTCTGTATCACCATGTCAAAGGTGCCTTTACAGCTTTTTAATGTATTGTGTTTTTCTGTTCTGAACAGGCTCTGCCATTCCCCAGCCAGCTGGTTTACAACAGAGTTGGAAAATGTGGAAGCCGGACTGTGGTGCAGCTCTTGAAAGTACTGACAGAGAGAAACCATTTCAACCTTGTTAATTCGGACATTCACAATAAAACGAGATTAAATAGGAATGAACAGGTTAGCATCTCAACATTCCAAATTTTAAAAGAAAACCCTAATCCCCTTCTTTGCTCCAACAACTTAGAATTTGGATACCCAGGATAAATTTCACTACACTAACAGGCCTGAATGGTATTTAATGACAGTGAATGTAGAGTTGATTAGAACAGCACACAGCACGCTAGAAGGAATCAAGCTAGCAGTATTTCAACCTCTCTGCAGTTGTTAGCCTGCGCCTTTCCCCCACTGCAATCAAACATGGTGATGATTTCAAGATTTTATCAACCGTGATCATTTCATTTCTTACCTAATTGGCATATTCCATTTAAAAGATTGTCCTTCTTGCTTCACCTATGATTTTATGTTTGTCACTATTTCATCTGATTCTGTCATCTGTGGCTAGGAATGTCGGAGAATGCTGGGCCTGCTAACATTTGCATCCAAATGCATCCAACTAAATTACCAAATAGCCTGTAGCAGTTAAACACATTCTGGAAGGTACTTAGGGAAAGGCAATAAATAATGGCCTATTAGCAGAGCCCAATATACCTTGATTGAATGTTCTTAAAACATGGCAGGAATATACATTTATGCTGTGCTGCAGAACAAGTTTTGCACTTGTTCTCATTTATTGTCTGATGACCAGCTAGTGACTCTGCCTTGAGAGGTCCTTTTGTGGATCAAGATAATGAAATGTGAGGCTGGATGAACACAGCAGGCCCAGCAGCATCTCAGGAGCACAAAAGCTAACGTTTTGGGCCTAGACCCTTCATCAGAGAGGGGGATGGGGTGACGGTTCTGGAATAAATAGGGAGAGAGGGGGAGGCGGACCAAAGATGGAGAGAAAAGATAGGTGGAGAGGACAGTATAGGTGGGGAGGTAGGAAGGGGATAGTCAGTCCAGGGAAGACGGACAGGTCAAGGAGGTGGGATGAGGTTAGTAGGTAGGAGATGGAGGTGCGGCTTGGGGTGGGAGGAAGGGATGGGTGAGAGGAAGAACAGGTTAGGGAGGCAGAGACAGGTTGGACTGGTTTTGGGATGCAGTGGGTGGAGGGGAAGAGCTGGGCTGGTTGTGTGGTGCAGTAGGGGGAGGGGACGAACTGGGCTGGTTTAGGGATGCGGTGGGAGAAGGGGAGATTTTGAAGCTGGTGAAGTCCACATTGATACCATTGGGCTGCAGGGTTCCCAAGCGGAATATGAGTTGCTGTTCCTGTAACCTTCGGGTGGCATCATTGTGGCACTGCAGGAGGCCCATGATGGACGTGTCATCAAAAGAATGGGAGGGGGAGTGGAAATGATTTGCGACTGGGAGGTGCAGTTGTTTATTGCGAACCGAGCGGAGGTGTTCTGCAAAGCGGTCCCCTACTTTTGTGGAGCAAGCTGGCTTTGTGGTGCTAATCTCTACTGTCAGACTGAGTAAGCTGATAATTGGCTGGAACAGGATGGCACTAGTGCTGAGCACTTTCCATGATTAGTCAGCCTTTTCGGCCCAATAACTGGAAGTTGCGCTGGGATTTTTATTCTCAGTCTGCTTCTGATAGCCCTAAACGCCATTGCCCTCCTTGAATAGGGCTGTGATTAAACAAGCAGTGTGAAAAAAAATGCAAAGAATTAAATTACGTCTGTTTCTAATACACATTGCCTCTCTGTCCTTTCTCTTCTTAACAGCTGGAATTAATAAACAATATCAGCCTAGGAGAGCAACCTTATTTGTACACACGACATGTCCATTTCCTTAACTTCACAAGGTAATAAATGCATTTTTGTATCATTTTGCATTTGCACAATTGTGAAATCATCCCATAATACAGCACTGATTTTTTTTTTGAATTAAATGATTGGCACGGTTAGGACTGTTGCCTCTAAGCACCAAGGACCTGGGTTTGATTCCACCCTCGGGCGACAGTGTGGAGTTTACATATTCTCCC
This sequence comes from Stegostoma tigrinum, assembly GCF_030684315.1. NCBI lineage: Eukaryota > Metazoa > Chordata > Chondrichthyes > Orectolobiformes > Stegostomatidae > Stegostoma > Stegostoma tigrinum. The sequence goes on along the minus strand of NC_081362.1, from coordinate 17,582,143 downwards.
AATGTCTGCATGGGTTTCCTCTGGGTGCTTCAGTTTTCTCCCACAGTCTTGAGATATGCTGGTTAGGTGGACTGACCGAGCTAAATAGCCTGTAGTGTCCACGGATGTACAGGCTAAGTGAATTAGCCATGGGACATGCAGGGTAGGAGGGTGGGTCTGGGTGGAATGCTTTTCAGAAGATCAGTGTGAACCTGATGGGCCAAATGGCCCGTTTCCACACTTCAGGGATTCTGTGATTCTAAATACCATAAGTGAAGAGTTACTAACAATTAATCCTATTTGTATCTTGTAAGTGTAGCCTTGATTCAATGGTAACTCTTTCCTCAAAAACATGTGGGCTCAAGCCAAATTAGGAATTGAATATATCATCTTAGGAACATTTCAGCTTTTCTATAAATGCACCAATACCACCTTCCTCACCATATCAAGTGATGGTGTTCTACTTGAGCTTTGAACAAAAGTCTTTGGACTCCATTGCTGCCAGACCTACTAAGTTTTTCCAGCATTTTCTGATTTCTTTTTAATTCCAGGTTTCCAGCAACTGCAATATTTTGCTTTTAAGTGCTGGTCTATGCCACATTCTAGCCACTGTTTGGTTAAAGAAGTGTTTCTACTGAATTCTGTATTGAATCTGTTAGTGACTTAAATACTTCTACAATCGTGGATAGTTACCACACAGAAAATGACTGCTCATCCCTGAAGTCCATGTCACCTTTTTATAGGAGCAATTCGTCTAGTGCCCTCCCCTGCCTTTAACCTGTAGCCTTGTTTTCTCTGTTAGGTAATAATCCAATTTCCTCTTGAATGTGTCAGTTTACCCGCCTCCTTTCCCTGTATTCGAGATCCTTACTACTTAAGAAAAAAGGTTTTTCCTTTTCCTTCATCACATTGCTTCTCTTACCATCTATCCTGAATTTGTGCCCTCAAATCCTTTATCCTTCCAGCGATGGGAACAGTTTTTTCTTAACTACTCTATCCCCTCATGATTTTGAATACCACTTTCAGATCATCTCAGTTCTTCTCCAAGAAGAACAGCCCTAACAGTGCCTAGTTTGGAATTTGTCAGTAATTTTTGTTTTACATCTATCCATTATTATAAAGACCTGTTTCAAGTAATTCCTTTATCATCTATGTAAATCTTGTTCTTACTTTTTCCAATGGCTCCACATCCTTTAGTAATTATGGAGATCTGAGCTGTGCACAATAAAACATACCGTGATCTCTTGTGTTCGCAAGTAGCAGATATAAAGCAGGAGATAATCTAGACTTTAATGAGGAAAAAGTGCTGGACAAGAAAGAAGAATGGTTAGTAAGGAAGTGAAAAAGAAGGAGAACACAGCAGAAACAGTAAACGTTGCCTGCAAATGAGCATGTGACAGTAGACCCAAACTTATTTTTGTGCAGCTGGTGGAAAAGATGAAGATTAATATTGGAGGTGAGCAGCGATATATGGAAGCCAGTTGAATGATTGCCAAAGCTGGACCACCAGTACTTTTTCTCTTCATTCGGAGGAATTCAGATTCCAATTCCAATTCCAAATCTGTGGCAAAGGATCAAAGAATGTTTAGCTTCTGCTGGGTCAGGTGGGACCATGCCTAAGGACAGTAGTTCTGTAATTTAGGGATGGAGTGTTGCTGATAGGGGTTAGAGGTTGGAAAAGATTTAAGTTTGTGGAGACAGCTTGTTGTTATGACTAAATAAGAAAAGATTATGAAACAGCAAGTCTTTCGAACATTACAGAACCAGAAACAGGCCATTCAGCTCAAAATTTCATCTGTTTCGTGCTGTCACCTTAACTATTTGTGTTTGCGAGTTTTACATTTTGCTTTGCCGATACGATTCACTTTAATTATATACACTCTAATGTATGCTTCCCTTTCAAGTTTATTTCATTTTCTTTTGATGCATGCCCTTTATACAGGTGGAGTGGAGGTTAATTATTAACTGTTGCTAGAATATTGAAAGAGCACTAGTTTCAGTAGACTGTTTTGTCCTGAATGGCTTTAAGCTTCTTGAGCATTGGCGCAGCACCCATCTAGGTAAAAGCTATTGAGTGTTTATGGACTCATGCCTTGAATTTTTAGCCTACTGCTCTCTGGAATCTTTTCCCAAATAATTTTGACTTTCAAAACAATAGTTTACATTTTATTTAGTGCAGGGCATTTATATATCAACATTTGGCTCTTAATTGGTTCCTTGAGTTGCTTTAAACATGCCATGTCTCAAACTGTGCAGAGGTGTGAACTGCAATCATTTCAAAATAACTCTCCTCCCATTTATTGCTTTGTTGAATCAAAAGTTTTTCATCAACCTCAAACAAAAACATTTTCTAAGACAGTTATAAGAAATCAGTGAGAGATGTTGCAGTGATCTAGAATTTGATGCATGACAGGATGATCAAAATCTGTAGTAACATTCAAAAAGGACTTGGATCTTCTCAAATCTTCTCAAAACTCGCTAGGATTTGGATAAATAATTTAACATAATTTACAGCATCATGGAGGGAATTGTGATGACCTGGATAGCTTAAAAACCTATGTAGGTACAGTGGGCTGAATGGTATCCTGTGGTACGTGACTCCAGAAATCTTAGCATTTGCACCGTTTTGTGATGTTTGGAATGATGACCTGCTGTGTTATGTAGATGTGTGTTCAAAGAATGTTATGGGATATATAGTGTTTTTATTCAAATATAGGTTCAAGGTTACCATTGAGAAAAATTCTAAGTTTGATTAAAGTGATCTTAGTCCTTCCTGATAAGATAGTGTGTGTTGCTGTCTTTAAAATCAGTTCCCAGAGTTAGTGGGTTATGAACTGATGTGAACAGATCCGGTAGATACCAGAATTATAGTGCCCTCGCTGTGGTGAAACAAAAGCAGGGCTCCTCCAAGTGGTCATCAGAGCAACTGTATAAATTGGATTTTTACTTGATACATCCCTGAACAAGAACTCTGTGATTGAGCGGTTTGGCTGCAATGTTGTGATATCTGAGAATTGTGATGTAGCAGTCGTAGTATTCGAAAACATTTGATGGGCTGAAGTTAATTATTTTTGAATTATATTTCAATTTAGGTTCGGTTTGGAGCAGCCAGTTTACATCAATATAATCAGGGACCCAATTAACCGATTTGTATCGAACTATTTCTTTCGACGATTTGGGGATTGGCGGTCTGAACAGAATCATCAAATCCGAACGCCAGGGATGAAAGATGAGGAGCGCTACCTTGTAAGTATGTTTTGTGCAAATTTTTTAAAAATGGGATCTTTCTCCCTTCGGTTCAAGTGCTGCCGGTGAATGTTGGCATTTCTCACGTGTTGCCTAATTCTTTTGCCTTTGAGAAGGTGGTAGTGAGTTCCTGTTTGTGCAACTGCATATCATGTGGTGTAGGCAAATGCACAACACTGGGCAGGATGAGAGTTCCAGGATTTTTGACCTGAAAATGGTGAAGGTATAATGATGTAATTGGAAATCAGGATGATATGGGGCTTGAAAGGGAACCGGTAGATTGTGGTTTTGCCACGCATCTGCTTTGTCCTTCTGAGTAATGGCAGTCACAGGATTTGAAAGCGGCTTGATACACTACAACAACATATGTTGCACAGTATTGACACTGCATTGCTGGTGGTAGGATGCACTCCGTAGATTGTTTTTCCCTGAATGACGTTGAGCTTCTTCAGCATTGGAGCAGCACCCGTCCTGGTAAGTGGAGAGTATTCCGTCACACTATAGATGTGATACCCTGTAAATGGCAGGTAGGCTTTGGGAACAGACATAAGAGGTGAGTTTGCCGCAGAATTTCTTCAGCATTGATATTGAAGATGGAAAGTCTCAGAGGTTGGCAGATGAGCTAGAGAGAGTGGGAAAGATGGTAATGGAAATGGGGAGAAGAAATGCTGAAATTGAAGATACAAGTTACAATTAGCATCAGTTTAAAACCTTTAGAAACATGAGCTTGTGCATACTGAGGGAATCAGGAAAATTCAAGCTTCTAGAACTTTTCATCCCAGGATACCATAAAAAACCCTTACCAATTTTTCTTTCCAGGACTGGCTAGGTTTTGCTCATAAGTTATAGGAATGTCAAGTAGGAGATGGATGAGTTGGAAGTATTGATTGTGATTATTTCCTTGGCAATATGTTGGGGGGTTGTGATGAACTACATATTTAATTTGAAAAACAGAAAAGCTTGAATTATACAACTTTTCTTGTAAAGAGAAAAAGATGACTGACAGGTTTTTGTTTAGGACCATGAGTAATGGAAAGCAAATATCTGAATTGTAAGAATCCTTGTCCTATATTAATACACAATAGAATAATGCAACAAAATATGTGTGGAGGTGCTGGTGTTGGACTGGGGTGGGGGAAGTCAGAAGTCACATGACACCAGGTCATAGTCCAACAAATTTATTTGAAATCACAACTTTTTGGAGTGTAGCCCCTTCATTAAGTGAAGTGAGAAAGAAACATGCACAACACAGAATTTATGGGCAGAGAGAGACCAAGGGCAGAGAAATCAAAAGATCACACAAATTGTGTGAGTCGAGTGTTGAGTAATAAGTCTCTGCAGGTGATCTGAAGTGTTAGACAGTCTGAGTAAAGTGTCAACAGCTGAATAACAAGTGAAAAGATGACCTGTAACCCTATTAAATGAGGCAAGTCTAACCAAAGTCATAAGTAATACAAAACTGTACAATCTAAGGTGGAGAGATCACAACAATTTATCCAAGTGATGGTGACAAAATAGGACGTTAAGAAGTATTTCACATGTACCTATTACATGTGACCCCACTACAGTGTTCTGTGTCTGTAAAATCTTACTGTCCTGTTTGTCACTGTCACCTGAATAAATTGTTATGATCTCTCTACCTTAATTAGATTGTACCTGACAAAGGAGCTATGCTCCAAAAGTTTGTGATTTCAAATAAACCTGTTGGACTTTGACCTGTTGTCATGTGACATCTGAGAATGCAATTAAATACAGCACAGGAACAAGCTCTGCGGTCCACCAAGCCTGCACCCATGCCTGATCCTTATTTAGACCCCTATTTATTGCCCTTATGTGGGTTCTGTCCCTCTGGCTCCCATTTATGCATCTATCAAGATACGACTTAAACTTTGGGAATATGTCGGCTTCCATCACCTCCACTGGCAGTGTGATCCAGGTACACGCCACCATCTTTGTGAAAAACTTTCCCCACAATTGTTCCCTAAAATTTTCCCCTCTCACCTTGAACCTGTGCTTTGTAGTTGACCTTTCCACCCTGGGAAAAAGCCTCTGACTATCCTAACTATGCCTCTCATAATTTAGTAGACCTCTATCAGCTCGCCCTCAGCCTCCATCATTCCATTGAAAACAATCCGAGTTTATTCATCCTCTACTCAACTCAAACCGTCCAGACCAGGCAATATCCTGGTAAACCATTTTCGCACACTGTCCAAAGCATCCGCATTCTTCTGGCCAGAACTGCATGCAATATTCCAAATATGGCCTGACTTGTTCACTGCTACACCTGCTCTGGATATGCTCAATTTTAAAGTTCTTTTGTATTTTCAAATTCTTCCATTGCTTCACTTCTTTCTTTCTTTGTAATCTGCTTCAGCTCCACATTCTTCCAAGATTTATGCTCCCCGCTCCTTCTGATGTCTTGCATAATCACTCCACCATTGACTGCCAAGATCATAACCTCTGGAAATCTGTCTGTAAACTTGTCTGCCTCACTATACGAACATGAATTAAGAAAAAGTGTAAGCCTCTGGATCCTCCTGTGCTGTTGATGAGGTCGTGCATAACTCAACAGTCCCACTGATTCCCTAAATTTTTACCCATTTGGCCTTTAAACCGCTCCTCAAATCTAACGTTCTCTAATTTTTCCTGCTGCTGTATAAATTTCCAAAGTCTTTATGCGGCAGCAGCATCTAAAGTGGTAACTGTACTTCAGAATGCCAATCATTGCTTCAAACCAACCTCTTTGACCAATGTTTCCAACACTCTTTGTGTTACTCAATGTCAACATTTTTTTTTGCTAATTCTCCTGTAAATTAGGGGATACTTTGCTTTGTTATAGATGGTGTAGAAATTTTTAAAAAAACAAAATCATCACTGCTCTGTCTACAATGGAGAGACCTTGCACAGCTATCAAAAAGTCAGGAGCATTGGGGAACCCAGGACCCCAGTTAAGAATCGGACGTGATCAAATGTATCTGATTTAAGAATACACCGGGATAAACATTCCCAATCGAATGGGTCTGCCACCAAATGGTGTTTCATTTATTATACATTCTACATTGTACAATGTACAGTATATATGTAAGCAATTAGATAACTAGCTGCTTTGCAGCTAAAAGCATGAAGATTAATGCTGTATCACTATGATACCGTTAATATCTCTACAAGGCTAATCCTGTTTGCTATAGTTAACTCAATAGTAGCATCTTAGTATTTTTCAAAGGAAAATTTTGTGTGTCAAATCCATTTTATGGAACACATTTCCATGGAATGATGCTTGCCCTGATAAAGTTATGGCTTGATTTTAATATATTCATCTTGGTTTTCAATCTTTCCATTGCCATGTCCCTCGCTATCTTTTAATGGCCAATCCCATGACCGGCCAAGATGTCCACACACCACTAATTCTCTCTCAAGCATCTCAAATTTTAATCACTCTACCTCTGAGATGCTAATCCAGTTGTTGGAGGGAATCCTGAGAGACAGGTTTTACATGTATTTGGAAAGACAAGGACAGATTAGGTATAGTTAACATGGCATTGTGCATGGGATGTCATGTCTCACTAACTTAAATGAATTTTTGAAGAATTAACAAAGTGGATTGATTAGGGAAGAGCAGTGGTCGTGATCTGTATGAACTTCAGTAAGACTTTCAACAAGGTTCTTCATGGTAGACTGGTTAGCAAGATTAGATGACATGGAATACAGGAGGAACTAGCTATTTGGATACAGAACTGGGTTGAGGGTAGGAAACAAGGTATTTTCCCTAGGGTCGGGGAATCCAAAACTAGGGGGTGTAGGTTTAAGGTGAGGGTAAAAAGATTTAAAAGGGACCTAAGGAGCAACATTTTCACTCAGAGGATGGTGCTTGTATAGAAAGAGCTGCCAGAGGGAGTGGTGGAGGCTACTACAACTACAACATTTAAAAGGCATGGAATTGGGTAAATGAATAGGAAGCGTTTAGTGGGATATGGGGCAAATGCTGGCAAATGGGACTAAATTTATTTAGGATATCTGGTTGGCACGGACGACTTAGACCAAAAGGTCTGTTTCCTTGCTGTACATCTCTGTGACTCTCTTAAGATTGGAACTGAAAGAGTAAAGGCAAGCAAATAAATATTCCAGTTGTAACAAGTGAGTTATTAGGTTGAATAACCTCTAAATCGTTGGAAAAAGACCAGACTGAAATTGTCAGAAGCAGTACTAAACAAATTGGAGGCAGTTGACTCCAAAAAAATTGATATAACCAATTATCTGTCTAGGTTTAACATAACGTCCACTTTAGTATTCTCTACCTTACATTCTAAAAGCTAAAAAGCCACATTTTTAAGATAGGTCCTCCTACTTTTAAAGTTTCATGCATTTGTACCCCTGAACCTTGAGTTTTTTCAAATTTTACGTTTAGTATATGTCTTCTGTCTTTGCAGAATAAAAATATCAGTTCACATTTCTTTGCATTACTCTCCAGCTAATATCTAACTACACCATACTCTTATTCTTCTCCAACCATCATCTGCACAGTTAACTGCTCTGCTTGTTTTTGTTTCATCTGCCTGTTGACTTTACGTTTCCTGTAACTACAACATATTAATTTGTTTGTTCATACAAATAAAGGACTGTATGTTACAGTTCTTATCAGTTATAGTTGATACATTTGTATGAGCATGATTTGACCATACTACACACTGATCATTATAACCATTATATGGCAGTGATATCACACAAGGCTGGTCCTTAACATGGGCAGAGGAGTGAAATTACTTTATTAGTACCCATCAGATTAGGAACTGGAGTGTCAGTGGATGTTTCCTAGGATTTTTGGGGCTAATTCAATTTCTGCAGCAAGTGTGAAATACTTAATCTCTGTTTCATAGATAAATTAATTTTAAAACTCGAGAAAATTGGCATTATTTCCCTGTATAATGCATGCATTCAACATCTCAACAGCTGTTTTCACTCCAAATATAAGGAGAAAGTAAGACTTAACAGACAACTTGGAAACTTTGACTATTTGGATTAATTGCCAATTTCATTTATTGTTTTTAAACTAATATATGCAACTGGCTGTTTTAAATGTGGATATTGAAAACGATGGACCTTGTAACATAGAAAGGGAACTGCCATGATCCCAAAAATGACACCATTGTTTCTATTTGCACCCTCCTGTAGTTATAACCAAATTTCTCTACTTATGTTCTTCAGCTGACTTCTAATCTGCAACACTAAATTCCCATTAATACCACCAGCAACATTTGTGTTGCATTTATATAATAACCTTTAACATAGTAAAAATATCTCAAGGCAGTTTCACAGAAAAGTTATCACAAAATTGTCAAATTATCAAACCGAGCAACATAAGACAATATTAGACAGGGAAATTGTTAGTTGTGAGGATTTCACAAAGGAGCAGAAACACTTGAGAGATGGATTCCCAAGTATTATGACTTATAGGGGTAGTATGCCAGAATTCGAGTCCCACTATTTCCAGAGTTGTCACAAAAGTTGAAGCTTTGATAAGGTATGCAAAGTTCCCATATTAACCTGATGTTCAGACCCAGATTGATTAAAAAGAAGGACCAGGTTTCTGTACTGAACAAGAATGACTACTACAAGTAATTAGATTCTAGCTATGCATTAAAAAAAATTATGAAGCATCAGCGAATAATATTTGATTAAAACTCTAATCCTCTTGTAAACTACCATGCGCGTGCACACAAAACAAAGTAATTAGCCAAGGAAAAATCTAGAAAGACAGTTCAGTAGCCCTTGTCCTAGGTTCTGTTGCTCAGATGATCCTTATGACTGTTCTGCCGGCCAAAATACTGCTGCAGTTTTCTTTCTCCAGAGGCTTCCACTGGTTGATGAGAGATGCAAGGTGCTGGGTTCACTCAAAGATTCTCTGAATTATCAGTTAAAAGTTAGAGCTTACAATAACAGTTGCAGAAAAAATTAAATTGGTTTTCTTCAGGTTTATAATGAGTTTTGACTGCAGAGAACAGAGTGATAATATCAGGTTGGGAAAAAAAACTGAACACTTTTTTCTCTCTCTCTGGGTGTGTGTGTGTCTCTCTGTCTGTCTCTCTCTTGGGGGTGTGTGTGTGTGTCTCGGGGTGTGTCTCTCTGTCGGGGTGTGTCTCTGTCTCTGTATTGGTGTGTGTGTCTCTCTCTCTCTCTCTCTCTCTCGGGTTGTGTGTGTCTCTCTCTCAGGGTGTTTGTCTGTCTCTCTCTCTCTCTCTCTCGGGGTGTGTGTGTGTGTGTGTGTGTGTGTCTGTCTGTCTCTCTCGGGGTGTGTGTGTGTGTGTCTCTCTCTCTCGGGGTGTGTCTCTCTCTCGGGTTGTGTGTCTCTCTCTCTCAGGGTGTCTGTCTGTCTCTCTCTCTCGGTGTGTGTGTATGTCTGTCTGTGTCTCTCTCTCTCTCTCTCTCTCTCTCTCTCTCTCTCTCTCTCTCTCCCCCTCTCGGGGTGTGTGTCTCTCTCTCTGGGTATGTGTGTGTCTCCATCTCTCACTCTGGGTGTGTGTGTCTGTCTCGGTATCTGTGTCTCTCTCTCTCTCTCTCTCTCTCTCTCTCTCTCTCTCTCTCTCTCTCTCTCTCTCTCTCTCTGTCTCAGTGTCTCTCTCTCGGTGTGTCTCTTTCTCTCTGTGTGTCTCTGTCTCTCTGTCTTGGGGTGTGTGTGTCTGTCTTTCTCTGGGTGTGTGTGTGTCTCTCTCTCGGGGTGTGTGTGTCTGTCTCTCGGGGTGTCTCTCTTGGTGTCTGTGTCTGTCCCAGTGTGTCTCTCTCTCTCTCTCTCGGTGTGTCTGTTTCTCTCTGTGTGTGTCTGTCTCTCTCTCTCTTCTCTCTCTTTCGGTGTGTCTCTGCGTGTGTGTCCGTCCCCCTCTCTCTGTGCCTCTCTATCTCTATGTGACCGCGTCTTTCTCTCTCTCTCTCTCTCTCTCTCTCTCTCTCTCTCTCTCTCTCTCTCTCTCTCTCTCTCTTTCTCTCTAATTTGAGAACCAATCTCACAGTTTTGGCAGGCAAAAAAAATTCTGTTTTTGATCATTGTCGCTGGTCCATAGACCAGTTGACTTAATTGCCAGAAAAGGCTGCATATGTACTCCAAAATGTAAAACTATCTGCACCTGTTTCATCAGTTGTTTACATAATGCCCAGTATAGATGTCAGGTTACTTGCTTTCAAGCAGTCGTATTAAAACAGCTCTTCTTAATTTTAGTCCATAAATAAAAAGATGTGGTTCTCACAAAAGTCTAGGGATTTGATCACTGAAGGCTCCACTATCTTCTGAGACCATTACAAAGTCACATAACTCTCAGAAGAAACACAGTTCTCTTCATTTCTGTCCTGAAAGTCTACCCCCTAATTTTAAAATTTTGCCTGCTAGCTCTGGACAGACCTACAAGTGGGTAGACGGAGAGTAAAGAAGATAGGTGGAGAGAGTATAGGTGAGGAGGTAGGGAGGGGATAGGTCAGTCCAGGGAAGACGGACAGGTCAAGGAGGCGGGATGAGGTTAGTAGCTAGATGGGGGTGCGACTTGGGGTGGGAGGAAGGGATGGGTGAGAGGAAGAACAGGTTAGGGAGGCAGAGACAGGTTGGACTGGTTTTGGGACGCAGTGGGTAGAGGGGAAGAGCTGGGCTGGTTGTGTGGTGCAGTGGGGGGAGGGGACGAACTGGGCTGGTTTAGGGATGCGGTGGGGGAAGGGGAGATTTTGAAACTGGTGAAGTCCACATTGATACCATTGGGCTGCAGGGTTCCCAGTGCCACAGTGATGCCACCTGAAGGTTGCAGGAACAGCAACTCATATTCCGCCTGGGAACGCTGCAGCCCAATGGTATCAATGTGGACTTCACCAGTTTCAAAATCTCCCCTTCCCCCACCGCATCCCTAAACCAGCCCAGTTCGTCCCCGCCCCCCACTGCACCACACAACCAGCCCAGCTCTTCCCCTCTACCCACTGCGTCCCAAAACCAGTCCAACCTGTCTCTGCCTCCCTAACCTGTTCTTCCTCTCACCCATCCCTTCCTCCCACCCCAAGTCGCACCCCCATCTAGCTACTAACCTCATCCCGCCTCCTTGACCTGTCCGTCTTCCCTGGACTGACCTATCCCCTCCCTACCTCCCCACCTATACTCTCTCCACCTATCTTCTTTACTCTCCATCTTCGGTCCGCCTCCCCCTCTCTCCCTATTTATTCCAGAACCCTCACCCCATCCCCCTCTCTGATGAAGGGTCTAGGCCCGAAACGTCAGCTTTTGTGCCCCTGAGATGCTGCTTGGCCTGCTGTGTTCATCCAGCCTCACATTTTATTATCCACAAATCTCTTAGCCTCTTTCTCTTCAAGGTGAACAATCCCAACATCTTTAATCCTCATCACTGAAGTTTCTCTTTCCTGGAGCCATTCTTGTAAATCAGTTCTGCATTTTGTCCAATAATGTCCAATCATCCGCAACTGTACACACATTATAGCTGGGGTCTTAACAAGTGTCTTGTACAAGTGCAGTATTACCTCCTTGCTCTTGTACTCTACAATAGTTTTATTAATGAGTTGAGAATATTGTATGCTTTATGAACTGCTCTCTCCACCTGTCCTGCCATTTTCAATTAACTCTGCGCATATACATGCAGGTCCCTCTGCTTCTGCACTTTCTTTAGAATTGTATCCCCTATTTTATATTGTCTTTCAATGTTCTTCTGACAAAGATGATCACTTCTCACTTCTCTGCATTGAACCTCATCTGCTATCCATTCTCAAGTTCCACCAACTTGAAATTATCCTTTTGGAGTTCCACACAATACACTAAAAAAAATCTGATTTCTCCTATGTTTTAGTAATCTTAAAGGATCCCCCTATATTAATTACATCCTAATTAGTGGAAGTAACTTGGTCACTGTATCAAAATATTTATAAGTATGAATTATTTTTTCAGATCCGTATGTAATTGTTCTTTTTTCTAATGACAGGAACTTTAGTTTCTGTTCTTCGTATACATTATGAAGCCTCTCATTTGTATTTTTGTTATAAATTCATGGCAAGTGAATGTTTGATGAGATTAGGATTCATACCGTACATTTTACTTGCCCTTGAGGAGGTTATTGGAATTCCCCTTCTTTATCTGCTGCAGTCCATGTATTGGAAATGCATACTGTGTAATTGATGAGGGAATTCCAGTATTTTGACCAAATTAGTGTCTGACTTGGAAAGGAACTTGCAGGCGATGGTACTCCCAACACCTCTGCCACTGCTCCAGATGGTAGAACTGGCCGAAGGTGCTGTCAAAGGAATCTTGACAAGTTGTTGCAATGCATTGTGTAATGCATCGATTGCCACTGTGTGCCAAGGTGATGGAGGTATTGAATGTTTAGTGGTAAATGAGGGTGTCACTCAAGTTGGCTGCTTTGTCCTTCAAGTTGTTGAGACTCTTGTTGTTGGAACCAGGCAAGTGGAGAATATGGAATCATGCACGATGGAATCTGTGGTTTCAAAACATATGTTTAGAGAGAGCCTCTGACAAGGGAAACTGAAAAATTGAACTTACTCTTCCAGTTTCTTTCGAATCAGATTGGAAGTCAGAAATTCTGCTGAGACTGAATGTAATTGAAACCATATAAAATGGTACAGAACCATCAAAGCTCAGATGATGGACCCAGTGGTGCAATGCAGGTAAGCTGAAGAAGATTGCAGCAAAATCCAGAAGCTGAGAATAGGCAGAATACAAATCATATTAGAATAAAGTTGCTGCAGCTGTTTCTGTTACTTAAAGGTAACAATGGTGGATCTAAGCCATCCAGACTGCAGTAACATGTGCCACGTTGACTTAAAGCCATGTTTATAGATCTTTAGTTGGTAATGCACTACTGCATTACTGTTGGCTGAGAATTAGCCTAAATGCTAGAAGAGGAGCTGAAATTCTTCATGAAAATGACAAAAGTTTGAAGATTTTGTGGCTGAGCCAATTCATAAAAGATCTGTCTTAGTTGGATCTGCCATTTAACTTGCAACTTATTTTTTATAATTGAGCAAAGTTTTCTTGTTAATTTGTGTTTAACTCTTATTGATTCTGTGTTTGAGAATGAGTGGTTAGCCAAGATAGTGTCTAGACTTTCCTTTGTTTCATAGGCATGCTTTTGGGTGGGAGAGGGTGAGTTACTTGCCACAAAATACCCAGCCTCTTGTAACCTTACTATTTTTGTGGCTGGTTCAATTAACTACTTAATCAATATTGATTATGATGTGTAGGTGCCAGTGTTGGACTGGAGTTGACAAGGTCAGGAATCACACAACACCAGGTTATAGTCCAACAGGTTTATTTGAAAACACAACTTCGCAGAGTTGCTGAGCAAAGGCTGATAATCAAGTTCGGTACCCATGAGGACTGCCTCAACCGGGATCTTAGGTTCATGTTGTACTACAGGTGACCCCACCACACTATATTCTCTCATGCGCACACACTCTCACATGCATACATACACACTCACTCTCACAAACACACACACATGCACGCTCTCTTTCATACACAGTATATGGCTGCCTTATATGGAGATGGAGAGATCCAGGAAGGGGAGAGAGGCGTCGGAGATGGTCCAGGTGAATTTGAAGTTGGGGTGAAAGGTGTTGCTAAAGTTGCTGAACTGTTCAAGTTCCTCGTGGGAGCGCGTGCAATGCCTGCCTCTTTGTAGGATATACGGAACAGTCCCTCTTCCGCTGTTACACCAGCCGAATCCGTCACCTCTTCCTCTGCTACATTAATGTCTGTATCGGCACTGCCTTGTGCTCCCTTTAACAACTTGAACAGTTCATCAACTTTACCAATACCTTTCACCCCAACCTCAAATTCACCTGGACTGTCTCTGATATCTCCCTCCCCTTCCTGGACCTTTCCGTCTCCATATTCGATAAATGTCTAGCACTGACATTATTTCAAATCCACCGACTCGCACAGCTACCTTGACTACGCCTCCTCTTACCCACCCTCCTGCAAGAATGTGTTCCCTTACTCCCAATTCCTCCGCCTCTGCCACATCTGCTCCCAAGATGGAAGGTTCCACTCTTGGACCAGATGTCATCCTGTTTCAAAGACCGCAACATGTCCTCTCCATTGATCAAAAATGCCCTCAACCACATCTCTTGCATTTCCTGTACTTCTGCCCTCAAACCCCCTTCCCCCAACAAAAAAAGACACTCAGTCCTTTCATACCACGCCACCAACATCTGCATGCAGCGCATTATGATCCACCATTTTTGCCACCTACAATTGGACCCCACCACCAAAGAGGTATTTCCCTCCCCACCCCTATCTGCCTTTCGTAGGGACCACTGTCTCTGTCACTCCCTCGTCTGCTCCATATTCTCCACTAAGCCCCCCAGCACCTTTGCCTGCAACTGCAGGAAGTGCTACACCTGCCTCTACATCTTACCCCTCACCTCTATCCAAGGGACAAGACAAACTTTCCATATCTAACAAGGCTTCACCTGTACGTCCTCCAGTCTAGTCTATTGTATCCATTGCTCCCGATGTAATCAACAACACCTTCCGGTTGCTAACTGTTTTAATTTCTCCTCCTACTCCCTTGGTAACATAGCCATCATGAGCCTTCTCCATTGCCACAGTGACACCACATGCAACCTGGAGGGACTACACCTCATTCGCCCTCCAGTGTCTACAGCCCAATGGCCTGAACATAGAATTCACCAGTTTCAAAATCTCCCCACCCCCAGCCTCGTCCCATGTCCAACCCTGTCTCTCATCCCTGTCTCCTTGACCTGACACAGCATTTCCATCTTCTTCCCCACCTATCCATCCCACCCTTCCCACTGACCAATCCCCACTACCCGCCTACCTGCATCCATATATCACCATCCCAACAACCTTCCCCCAGCCCCACCCCTCCTGCCTCTATTTATTTCCCATGCTCCCTTCCCCCAGCCCTGATAAAGGGTCCTGACCTGAAACGTTGATACTTTTACTCCTGTGATGCTGCTTTGCCCTGGTGTGTTCTTCTAGCTGCATGCTGTATTGAACCAGGTTCGATCATACATTCAGCTCTTCAGGTCGAGATGGTCGCATGTTCTTCAGTCTGGTCTTTAGCTCTGATTTGTTGGTCTCTCTATTATTACAGACAGTGCTGTGTCTCTTTCTCTGTTCTTTTATAAAATGTTAGTTTAATCTAAATTATATCTCCTTTTACTTCCTTCTGAAATAAGACCATAAGACATAGAAACAGATGTAGGTTGTTTGGCCTATCAAATCTTCCCTGCCATTCAATGAGATCACTGGCTGATCTGATAACCCTCAACTCCACTTTCCTGCCTTACGTCCATAACTCTTGATTCCCTCACTGATTAACAATCTATTGATCTCAGCCTTGAATGTAGTTAATGACTCAAGCTGTACAGTCTTCTGCAATAAATAATTCCACAGACTGACTACCCTGAGAGGGGAAAAAAAACCTCTCACCTCTGTCTTAAATAGGTAACTATTACTTTGAGATCATGCCATTTCTTCCTAAACCCTTCCCCAAGGGATAGCCACCGCTCTACGTCTCCCTTATAAAGTTCCCTAATCGTATCATATGTTACAATAAGTTTGTCTTGGAGTGGCAATCTCATTTTGCTTGGGGCCTTACAGATGTAGAATTACAGCTTTTACCTGCAACCTGGGGTGGCACGGTGGCACAATGGTTAGCATTGCTGCCTCACAGCGCAGGAGCCTGGGTTCGATTCCCCCTCGGTCTGTCTGTGTGGAGTTTGCACATTCTCTCCGTGTTTGCGTGGGTTTCCTCTGGGTGCTCCGGTTTCCCCCCCACAGCCCAGAGATATGCAGCATAGGTGGATTGGTCATGGGAAATTGCCCATAGTGTTCAGGGATGTGTAGGTTAGGTAGGTTATGCGGGATGGATGTGGGTGGGATGCTCTGAGTGTTGATGTGGATTTGATGGGCTGAAGGGTATGTTTCCACACTATAGGGATTCTATGATGAACTGTAACTGCAGTAAAGAGATAGTTCATTATTTGAAGTATTGCTGAGCGATACTTTTATTTTAGTATAGCAAAACTAAAAGAGATTCTGTAAATTCCAGGGACAGAAAGCCAGAAAGCTGGACAACTCGACACATCTCCAATACAACACGTAATCCAAAAACACCTCCCTTTACAGCTTCTCACCCTTGCATCCAATCGTTCTACAGCCTAACCCTCCCAATCTCTATAACATCTGAAAACCCACTGAGTTCTCTGTATTCTCCCAATGCCAGCTTCTTGAGCACCCCTGATATTTATCCTCCACAATATGCAGCTGCCAAAACTCTGGGGTTCCATCTCTAAACCGCCTCACAAACCTTATCGAGTTTTTTGAGGATGTGACTAGAAAAGTTGATGAGGGTCGAGCTGTGGATGTGGTGTATATGGACTTCAGTAAGGCATTTGATAAGGTTCCCCATGGTAGGCTCATTCAGAAGGTCAGGAGGAATGGGATACAGGGGAACTTAGCTGCTTGGATACAGAATTGGCTGGCCAACAGAAGGCAGCCAGTGGTAGTAGAAGGGAAATATTCTGCCTGGAAGTCAGTGGTAAGTGGGGTTCCACAGGGCTCTGTCCTTGGGCCTCTCCTGTTTGTAATTTTTATTAATGACTTGGATGAGGGGATTGAAGGATGGGTCAGCAAGTTTGCAGACGACACAAAGGTCGGAGGTGTCGTTGACAGTATAGAGGGCTGTTGTAGGCTGCAGCGGGACATTGACAGGATGCAGAGATGGGCTGAGAGGTGGCAGATGGAGTTCAACCTGGATAAATGCGAGGTGATGCATTTTGGAAGGTCGAATTTGAAAGCTGAGTGCAGGATTAAGGATAGGATTCTTGGCAGTGTGGAGGAACAGAGGGATCTTGGTGTGCAGATACACAGATCCCTTAAAATGGCCACCCAAGTGGACAGGGTTGTTAAGAAAGCATATGGTGTTTTGGCTTTCATTAACAGGGGGATTGAGTTTAAGAGTCGTGAGATCTTGTTGCAGCTCTATAAAACTTTGGTTAGACCGCACTTGGAATACTGCGTCCAGTTCTGGTCGTCCTATTATATGAAAGATGTGGATGCTTTGGAGAGGGTTCAGAGGAGGTTTACCAGGATGCTGCCTGGACTGGAGGGCTTATCTTATGAAGAGAGGTTGACTGAGCTCGGTCTCTTTTCATTGGAGAAAAGGAGGAGGAGAGGGGACCTAATTGAGGTATACAAGATAATGAGAGGCATAGATAGAGTTGATAGCCAGAGACTATTTCCCAGGGCAGAAATGGCTAGCACGAGGGGTCATAGTTTTAAGCTGGTTGGTGGAAAGTATAGAGGGGATGTCAGAGGCGGGTTCTTTACACCGAGAGTTGTGAGAGCATGGAATGCGTTGCCAGCAGTAGTTGTGGAAGCAAGGTCATTGGGGTCATTTAAGAGACTGCTGGACATGCTTATGGTCACAGAAATTTGAGGGTGCATGCATGAGGATCAATGGTCGGCACAACGTTGTGGGCTGAAGGGCCTGTTCTGTGCTGTACTGTTCTATGTTCTAAACTTATCTGATACACTTCTCACCTTTGAGTATCCACAGAGATTTTGGTCCCTGGACCTAAGATACTCGTAAGTGAATAAGAAAATTGTTGCAAATTTATGCATCACAAGATCTCACAAGTAGGAATGAGGTAACAATTAGTTTGTACATTTTATCAATATTGCTGCTGTGTCTGATCTATTGCTGAAATCTTCAATTGCTTTGTAAAATCCAGCTTTGATCATTCCATACACTGCTGACTGTGAACAGGAAGCTTGAAGCATTTAGGGGTCATTTTATTTGGGAAATGTTTTTAGCCTCATAAAGTATGCTGTTTTTTGTTTGGCCAGCTACAGCAATATTTATTCTTACAGGCTTCAGCTGGAGTATTGTGCTCAATTATGGGCATCTTAGGAAGGATGTCAATATCTTAGAGTCCAGAAAGGAGATTTATTGGAATGATACTAACGCCTGAGAATCTTGAACTGTGTGAAAGTACTGAAGAACCTAAGGTTATCCTTCAAGAAGAAAACCTTAAGAACAGATTTGATTGAGGCATTCAAAATCACTAATGATTTTAACGGAGTAAATAATGAAAAACTGTTTACAGTTGAAGAAGGGTCAGTAACCAGAGGATTTAGTTTTAAAGTCATTGACATAAGAACTAAAGGTTACAGGAGGAAATATATTTTATTAAATACAGAGCATTGTTGTGCTGTGGAAGGCATTGTCTGATGCGTAGTGATAGAAAATCCACTAGAAATATTAATAATTAAATTAGATAATTGAAAAGAAAAATATTACAAGGCTGTGTTCAGAGAGCAAGAACATAGAAATAATTGGATAGCTCTTGAAAAGTGGAAGCAAAGCCGTAATAACACAAATGTTCTATTCTTGTGCTGCATCATTCTATGATTCTATGTTCTTTTATCTTAATGGTTTCTTGTTCTACAGGATATCAATGATTGCATTTTAGAAAATTACCCAGAATGCAACAATCCCCGTGTGTTCTACATCATTCCATATTTTTGTGGGCAGCATCCCAAATGCAGGTGAGATAAATTTGCCATTTATTTCTCTACCTAATTTAATATGACACATCCTTGAACAAATATCCTTAATCTTGTGAGCAAGTGACATCAGAATATTAAGATGATGGGTATTGTGGATAAAAAAAAACTCATCAAGGAATTAATTGGAATAAATTAAGTAGTTAGCACAGTGAGCGAGTCATTTTGTATTAGATGTACTGAGCAGAATATTCTAGAAATCAGTGTTAGGGAGGTGTACTGAGTTAAGAGATCCAAGGATAGGTTCTCATGAAAAATGTTATGGACAGGTACAGAAGATTAAGACTAATGGAATGCCGGAGTAGAAGCTACGTTACATCTCTACACAATCATGTATACATCACAATTGGAATGTGATCAGCTCTGGATGTTACTCCTTAGAAAAAATACAGTGACCTTGGAGAGGATGTGTATCGGTTAACCAAAATGACATTTGTACTCCAAACTTTAATGATCTAACTTGGGTTGTCTTTGCTGGAATTTAAAAGAGTAAGTAATATTTGATTGAGGTTTTTAAGATACGAAGGGGAACAGAAGAGATAATAGAAAGTATTTATGCTAGTTGGGAAATCAAGAATTGGAAACAGTTCAAAAATTAGAATCAGAATTTTCAAGGGCAGAGTTAGGAAACAATTCTGAACACAAATGTTGAAAGAAATTTGGATCACACTTTCACAAAGGGCAGATGATGTGAGATCAGTCATTAATTTTGACTGTGGTAGTGACAAATCTTTGCCCAAAGGCATTAAAGGATTTGAAGCAAAAGGCAGCATATGATATTACGTCTCATGTCAACCACCATTTCATTCAGTGATAGAACAGGCTTGAGACGGTGAATGACCAACTCTTGTTCATGTGTTTCTTGAACCAGCTGAATTGAGGAGTTGTAGAAATACCTAGGCAATTGAGCTGAACCAAGCAAATAAAATTAAATGCAGACAGTGTTGGTATGAAAGAACATTTAAACAACAATGGGGAAATTACATCTGCAAAATTGTGTCCTGTTAGCTAGGGGAGCAGGTGGAAACTTAATGAAAGTGATCAGAGAAGTAACACTCACCATATCAAGACATGGTTGAGGAGCAATCAGCGGAGCAAACAGAATATGAACTTTTCCATTGGTACAGTACGGGTCTGCAGACAGCTGAGGCTGTTTGGTACTCTGGTCAGGCAGCACTATGAATACTGTGTTCTCTGCTGGTCACAGAGACATAATCTCTCAGCTGTGGTCACGGTGCTGATACTTGTGTTGGGGGAACTGAGTTACAGAGGAAAGGTTCGAAGATCGATGACTCTTTGGTGTTTCTCGGAGATCAGTGGGAGTGGAAAAGTAAAATTTACTTGAGCTGATTTCAAATTGAGTTTGGATTGAGGATACAACAAGCAATTAGGCAAAGGCAAGCTCAGGCCTGATGTCAGGAAGCCCCTTGCCACACACTCTGATCAATAACATAAGGGAGCCCTGGGGTGGGAAGTGGAAGCAAAACTTGAATCATTCAAGAGGCTGGTAAATGCTGTAATGGGCGATGAAGAATCTTTAGATTGTTTTAGAAGGCGCACCAAGAGGAACAGAATGTCCTCCATCTTCTGTTTTGATATAAAATTCTGTTTTGTCATAAAAAACACCAATCTGCAAATTTCCTGTAAAAACCTGGGACGAGGATATTGTCTTTTTGTTCATACATGCAGTGCGGGCATCACTGGCCAGGTGAATGTTTATTTCCTGATCCTAATTATCCTTGAGTAGGTGGTCATGCACTGCCCCCTTGTAGCCTAGGGAGTATAGGTACTGTTAGGGAGAGAGTTTCAGGATTTTGACTTGGTGAAAGAATGGTGATTTAATTCCAAGTCACAACAGTTTGTGATTTAGAGAGAAGCTTGCAAATGGTGGGTTCTTGTATCCGCTGCCCTTCCCCTTCAAGGTGCTGGAGATCGCGAGCTTAGAAAGTGCTGTTGGAGGATCCTTGGTCAATTACTGCAATATCCTACAGTGCATTTTTTCAACATTTTCATCACGATGGTGACATTGCGCTTCATAGCTTGACTAACTTCATTTTATTATCTACTTCATGCTAAATAATTAGGATTTCATGACAGAGTTTCTCTGTATTACTTAGTCATTTCATGTTGAAGCTAAGAAAGTAAATAGATAGTAATCAGACATTGCAGTTTTTAATGGTACTGTTTGAACCTTAATTCACCATCTCACTTGTTTTAAAGGGACCCAGGGGAGTGGGCTCTGCAGAGAGCTAAAGAGAACATGAATGAGAATTACCTGCTCGTGGGAATTCTGGAAGAGTTGGAAGATGTGTTGCTTTTGCTGGAACGACTTTTACCTCATTACTTCAAAGATGCTAGTGCTGTGTATCATAGTTCAGGTAATTTTGCCATTGTTTCTACTTTGTAAAACCATTGGAGCATTGTAATTGCAACTTACACAATTGTTTATTTAGAAGTTGTAACTAATGCAAAACTAGCGACTAGTTTGATTTCTTCAGATTTCACATATTGCATATACTGACATTTAATCTGGGCTTCACTCAGCATTTACCTGAACTGGACTTTTCACTTATCTCCCAGAAAATAAGGAATATATTGTGGGCTGGTTTATTGGGATGATTTTTAGTTAGAAAGAATATCATGTTTATAAGTAACAACTGAGTGAGGTACCTGCACTGAGTGATTTTCAACAATGAAGTGTTGGGATTAAGTAAATTGCATTTGATGAACTGCAATCTAAGGTCTGTAAGAAGTGGCTACAGAAGTAATGCATTGGTTGTAATCTCCCATAATTACTAGATTTGGAACTGTTCTAGCAGATTGAAGAAGTACATTATTATTTGAGAAAGGAAAGATTCAGAAAGGAAACTTAAAGACCAGTTAATCTATCATTTGTTATTGTGAAATGTAATCCATTGTTAAAGTAGGAGTAGGACATTTATAAAATCATAATACTGTCAAGTAGAATTAACATCATTTTATGAAAGAAAAGCTGTTTTCCAAATTCATTATTGCTGTTTGAGGACGTAAAAAGCAGAAGGACAAAGAAGGAACCATAGCTGTAGTGTACTGCATCTTCAAAAGGCATTTGGTAGGTACCACATAAAAATGTTGTGACACAGAATGGAGTATTAGATGTGAGGGTGATATATTAGCATGTATAGGGGATTAGCCAACTAACAGGAAATAATATCAGAATAAATGGGTCATTTTGTGGTTGGCAATTGGCTAACAGTTGGAGTTCCAAAGGAATCACTGCTGGAGCCTCCACCATTTATGACCTGGTGAAGTCTAGAATGATGGACAGACTGTATTGTATCCACATTTTCTGATGACACAATGACCGGTAAGAGAATCTTTTATAGAGAGGACACAAAAAGAGTCAGCAAAGGATGTAGCAATTTTAAGTGAGTGAATTTCACAAATGAAATATGATTTTTTAGTGGCAGGAAGACATAGAATGCTGCAGATGAACCAGGGTGTCCTTGTAGATGACTCAAAAAGTTAACATTCAGCAAGCAATTAAAAAGGCAAATGCAATATTAACCTTTATTGCAAGGGAGCAGAGGTTTAAGTAGAGAAGTTTGCTGCAGCCATACAGAGCACAATTGGACATGGTTAACATCTAACAAAATGAAGAGATGTTGGAGGAGAAACTGAGAGCTTGGTTAAAGAGAGATTTTGAGCTTCTTGAAGGAGGCGAATGAGCTAGAGAATCACAGATGTTACAGGAAGAAATTACTAATGGGATAAAGTAAATCGAGTTACGGAATTCCTTGTGAAGGTGAAGTTTGGAATTCTTGAACAGTCCATTCTCATTTATTCCTCTTATTCAGATTTGCTTACTTTGAATTAATTGATAATTCACACCTTTTAGCTGAAATGTTGACTTGAATAAGCTGTAATATTTGGAAAGATTTTCATCTTAGCCCACTGTTCCACTTGTTCGGCAATGTAAAGTGTTTTATTATTCGTGTATTAAATCTTCCTATACTCAAACTCAGCAGTAAGACCTCATGATCTGCTGTCAGTGCAATGTAGTTTATATCTTGTGTACGATTTGAATAATAACAAATTAGAAAGGCAGTGAAGAAAATAGAAGTTAAAATCTCTGTTAGAGTGCGTGCTCATTTATTATCTCACTACAACTTATCTGACACTTCAATAACCCAATTTGAAAGTTTATGGTATTTCCACAGTCTGTTAGAATGTTTAATTTTCCAACGTCTTAAGTCCAAGTGAAACGTGGTATGGTTTCTTTTTGACCCTTCAGCAACACTCTCTACCAGATATTGCATGTATAAATTTGTGTCCCTTTCTGAAGCAAAAGTTCAGTTACGGGAGTGATGTTTGGCATGGAGGTAGTGAAAAATATATGCCAAAAATCTGAAATGCATTAGAAAGGGTTCACTTAAGAGTGACCAGACTTCAGGGAAATAAATTATGAAGAAACTATTCATTTGTAGATAAAACATAACATGTAATTTAGTAAAGATAAGGTTGACCCAAACTCACTGTTTAACTTCAACATTGAACACAGGATTAGAGAACATGGGACGGAAATTCTCACACCTGATTAGAAAACTCTTTTATCGTGTCCACAAGATTGTGAAACAGACATTTGAAACATTCTAGTTAGACGTGATATCAGTTGGTGCTCTAAAAAGAATTGAATTCATGTCAGCAGACTTGTTGAGGCCTGTGATTTAAGGGGAAATCCTTCAGTGGTTCAGGATCAGACAGTAGAGGATCTGCAGAAGAAATTCTGCCTTGGAATAGGTTGTGGCTCAGTTGGTATCTCTTTTCCTAAGTCAGAAGAATGTGGATTCAAGTCACACTCTACTCCAAATACTTGAACACAAAAATCTAGACTCTCACTTCAGTGAGATGCTGAGAGAATGTTCTACAGTATCCATTGGGTAGAAGTTAAACCAAGACCCCGTTTGTTCTCTAAGATAGATGTAAAACATGCCTTGGTACTATTGTGAAGAAAATCCAGAGTCATCCCTCCTGTCCTAAATAATTAATCCCAAAATCAACATCACTAAAATAAAGATGGGTATATGAATAGGAAGAGCTTGAAGGGATATGGGCCAAATGCTGGCAAATGGGACTAGATTAATTTAGAGTATCTGGTCAGCATGAATAGGGTGGACTGAAGGGTCTGTTTCTGTGCTGTATATCTGTTTGACCCTAAGTTATCTGGTTTTTATTATTGCTACTTTTCGGGAACTTGCTGTGTAAAGATTATCTACTCTGTTTCCTATAACAGTGCCCATACTTCAGAAAGTTTTTTTTTGGAAGGGGTGAGGAAGAGCAACACACAATCCATTTGATAACGTAATGTGGAGCTGGAGGAACACAGCAGGCCAGGCAGCATCAGAAGAGCACGAAAGCTGATGGTTCGGGTCGGGATCGTTCTTCAGAAATTGGAATTTCCTACAAAGGGTCCCAACCCAAAACGTCAGCTTTCCTACTCTTCTAATATTGCCTGGCCTACTGTTCTCCATACTGTGTTACCTCTGACTCCAGCATCGGCAGTTCTTACTATCTCACAATCCATCTGGTTAGAGTTGTGAAGCAAAAAAGACATCTTCACCTTACTTGGGAGTATTCTACAGCACTCCAAACAGTGAATGAAAAGCGCAAATCTGAAGGGAAATTGTATATGTGCAAGAACTGTAGAATGGTAATATCAGGGGACTGCAATTACCCAAATATTGATTGGGATAAGATTAAAGGGTAAGGGGGCAAAGAATTTCTAAAATTTGCTCAGAATCTCCTTGATCAATATGTACTTGGTAAACCAGGAATGAGGCATTGCTGCATCCAGTCATGGAATGAGATGGGCTGAGTGGATCAGCTGTCTGGGAAAACATTCTGGTAACAGTGGTAATCCTTTCATAAGATTTGGAATAGTAATGACGAGGATAAAGGACAATGTAAAGTAGATCTTTCAAGTTGAAGCAGGGCTAACTTCACTGGAAGAAGAGGATATCGTGTCAGGTCAAAATGGAACTCAAGACTGACAGGATTGTTTGTGTACAGAATAGATTTTTTTTAAGGAGAATATGTCTCAGCTACAGAGTTTGATATGTTCCAACAAGAGAAAATGGCAGAGGAACAAAAGCCACAGCACCATAAATGGCGTAGAAGATGGAGAATATGATGAAAATAAAAAGGGGCTTACTTGATGTTTCAAAGATGACAAGGTGTAGAGCTGGATGAACACAACAAGGCCAAGCAGCATCAGAGGAGCAGGAAGGCTGACGTTTTTGGCCTAGACCCTTCTTCAGAAAATGTTGTGTATCAGGTGATTTCTTCAAGAAAGATCCAGACATAATATTATACGTGAGAGGGAGATGAAGGAAAAATCGGAGTGGCAAAGGAAAGATATGTGAACAAAAAGGAAAAAAATTCTTCCACTGGCATGTGTAAGTACTGAGTGGTGGGTCAATTAGGACAGGGGTAGTAATATTTCCTTCAAAGTGCAGAGAAGCCTAGAATGCTATGAGTACTTGTATCATTGTCTACTTTCGAAGAGCATGCTGATAAAACATTGGAAGTAGCACCGATGGTTAGGTAGTAGACAGAATATATATTGATAGGCAGAGTGCATTGGGAAGCATTGCCAATGTTGAGAATGAGTAAGAGATAGTAGGACTGCCGATGCTGGAGAATCTGAGATAACACGGTGTGAAGCTGGATGAACAAAGTTGGCCAAGCAGCATCAGAGGAGCAGGAAAGTTGACGTTTCGGGTCGAGACCCTTCTTCATAAATGGGGAGGGGAAGGGGATTCTGAAATAAATAGGGAGAGAGGGAGAGGCAGGTAGAAGATGGATAAGGGAGAAGATAGGGTGAGAGGAGACAAACAGATCAAAGAGGCGGGATTAGACCCAGTGAAGGTGAATGTAGTTGGGGAGTTAGGGAGGGGATAGGTTGGTCCAGGGAGGACGGACAACTTGAGGAGGTGGGATGAAGTTGGTGGGTAGGAGATGGGGGTGGGACTTGAGGTGGGAGGAATGGTTAGGGAGGCGGGGACGAGCTGGGCTGGTTTTGGGATGTGGTCAGGGGAGGGGAGATTTTGAAGCTTGTGAAGTCCACATTGATACCCATGAGCTGCAGGGTTCCTAAGCGAAATATGAGATGCTGTTCCTGCATCTTTCGGGTGGTGTCATCGTGGGACTGTAGGAGGCCCAAGCTGGTCATGTCGTCCGAGGAGTGGGGTTTGGGGGTGGAGTTGAAATGGTTTGCGACTGGGTGGTGTAGTTGTTTTTTGTGAACTGAGCATAGGTGTTCCGCAAAGCGGTCCTCAAGCCTCCGCTTGGTTTCCCCGATGTAGAGGAGGCCACAACGGGAACAGTGGATGCAGTATATCACAGTAGCAGATGTGCAGGTGAACATCTGTTTGATGTGGAAGGTCTTCTTAGGGCCTGGGATGGGAGTGAGGGGGGAGGTGTGGGGGCAGGTGTAGCACTTGCTTCAGTTGCAGAGAAAAGTGCCGGGGGTGGTGGGGCTGGAGGGGAGTGTGGAGCGGACAAGGGCGTCACGAAGAAAGTGGTCCCTCCAGAAAGCGCACAAGGGTGGGGAGGGAAAAATGTCTTTGGTAGTGAGGTCAGATTGCAGATGGCGTAAGTGTCAGAGGATGATGCGTTGGATTTGGAGGTTGGTGGGGTGGTACATGAGGACGAGGAGGATTCTGTTTTGGTTATTATTGCGGGGAGGCGGTGTGAGGGATGAGTTTCAGGAAATGCAGGAGACACTGTTGAGGGCATTTACGATCACTGTGGAGGGGAAGTTGTGGTCCTTGAAAAAAGAGGATTTCTCGGATGTTTGGAATTGGAATGCCTCAGATGCGGCGGAGGCAAAGGAATTGGGAATAGGGGATGGCCTTTTTTACAGGAAGGTGGGTGAGAGGCGGAGCATTGTAGGTAGTTGTGGGAGTCAGTAGGCTTAAAATGGTTATTGGTTTCCAGCTGGATGCCAGAGATGGAGACAGGGAGGTCCAGGAAGGAGAGAGAGGTGTCAGAGATGGTCCAGGTAAACTTAAGGTTGGGGTGGAAGGTGTTAGTGAAGTGGATGAACTCGAGCTCCTTGTGGGAACACGAGGTGGCACCGAAACAGTCATCAATGTAATGGCGGAAGAGATGGGGGATAGGGCCAGTGTAGCTTTGGAAGAGGGATTGTTCCACGTATCACTTCAGAGGCAGGCATAGCTTGGCCCCATGCGGGTACCCGTGGCCACCCCCATTGTCTGTAGGAAGTGGGAGGAATTCAAGGAGAAGCCGTTGAGGGTGACGACGAGTTCTATCTGCAATACCTGCCCCTCTGATGATGCATGGCCTGCTGTGTTCAACCAGCTTCACACCGTATTATTTTAGAATGAGTAAGTTGCCTGTTCCAAATAGATTGCATTCCATGTTGTTAAGAAAAGTGGAGTGTAAATAACATAAGGGCCTATCAAAATTTTCCAGTCTTCCCTAGAGACAGGAGAAGTGTCAGAGGTTTGGAAAGTGGTAATGTAAATCCCTATTTAAGAAAGAACATATCTAGCAACTAAGGGCTGATTCGTTTAACATGTGATGGATAAGAAACAATAATCAGGGAAAAGAATTAGAAGTTTTGGACTAAAGAAGGAGAACCAGAGCAAATTGGTAAAAGGATTAATCATCCTTGACTAATTGTGTTTTTTTTTCCAGTTCTGAGGTAGGGTCACTGGACCCGAAATGTTAACTCTGCTTTCTCTCCACAGATGCTGCCATACCTGCTGAGATTTTCCAGCAATTTCTGATTTTGTTTGTAATTGTATTTTTTGATCAGTTGGCAGAAAAGGTTGATGATGGGAATGCCTCTGGACTTGTAGTCCACAGATCCAGGCTAATACACTAAGATAAATGAGTTAAATTTCCAGCAAGAAGACAACTGGTAAAATATAAATTAATAATGAAATACAGATTTGAAAGCTAGTGATGGTGTCCATGAAACTACCATTGATTGTTGTAAAAACCCAAGTGGTTCACAAGCATTCTTTATTAAAGGCGATCTGCCATCCTTACCTAATTCAACTTGCATGTGACTTCAGTCCCACGACATGTGGTTGGTTGTTAACTGCTCTCGGAAATGATATGGCAAGCCACTCATTTGATGGGCAACAATGCTAACCTTGCTAATAATACCCACATGTTGTACACTGCAAGATAAATATTTTTGAACAGAGTCCAAATCCATACTTTTATGAGAACTATTTCTGTCAGCCACACTTTGTATAAATCAGTGATGCTAATTTTACATAATCAATTCACATCCAGTTAGCCATTAATTAATATCAATCACCTGTTCTCTTGTCCCATTTGGTCCCCAGCAGCCCTTCTGACCATATCAAATGACAAGATTACCTCTTTATTTGTTTTTTTTGGGATATTAAAGTTCCATGTGTCCTTTTTTTAACAATGTACGCAGTTTGTTAGAGCTTGTTCATACATTAAAAATATTTGGCCCATCACATCTCCTCTAGATGTTTCTCCGTGAACCATTTAGTCAAATCCGACTTCCTTTGCCCGTCAACATTCCTAATTTCTGAGAATTTTACAAGAATTTATGTATTCTGCTTAAATTTCCATTTGTGGCAGAGGATTCTAAATACTAACCAGCCCTTTAATTCTTTTTTCATATTTCCGGTTTACCAAGGCACAAGGGGAAACCTCTGAGCAGTGGAGGCGATGCAGAGAAGGGCCACAAGGCTGATCCCTGGTGTCAGAGGACTGAGTTGTAAGGAAAGGTTAGAAAAACTTGGACCCTTTAGTATTTGAAAATAGGTAAATGCGAGGATATATTATCCAAATATAGGAGATACCAAATGGAATACAAAGTGATCACCCTGAGCACTGTTTCACCATGAGTGGAGAAGAAAAGGACTCGCGTACAATTGATAAGAGGACAAATATCAAAATCACTTTGGACGTATAGCAATCAACATTTGAAATGGTTTGTGGCAGTTCAAGTGAAATAAGAGTTCAGGAGCTAGTCAGGCTGTATTTACATGTTGGGATGGAAGGAAATCTAGATGTTTGGGAAGGATGATGTAGATTGAACAAATGGTCTCACTTGGTAATTAATCTTTATGTGCACAGTTGGAAAGAACTTGCATTAATACACAGTACGCCTTTCACATGCACAGACCTGAATATGTTTGACAATCATTGACTTTTTTTAAAAAAATTAACTTCATGCCCTTATGGGCTAACGTGACAGTCAGCTTGCAAGATGAGGTAAATGACCACTAATCAGTCTCTTGGTTTTTGAGTGAGGAATGAGTATTGATCAAAGCATGTTTTGCAAAATGTTATTGGCATCTCCAATAATTCAGTACTCCCCCAGTATTGTATAGAAATATCACCCAGATTATAAACTGCAACTAAACCATCCTCTTCTTTCACTAAGGTCAGGGAAGGTGGTGAAAGAAGGGGAGGTGTGGTTTTGTTAGTCAAGGACAGTATAACGGTAGCTGAAAGAACTTTTGATGAGGACTCGTCTACTGAGGTGGTATGGGCTGAGGTCAGAAACAGGAGAGGAGAGGTAACACTGCTGGGAGTTTTTTATAGACCCCCGCAAAGTTCCAGGAATGTGGAGGAGAGGATCGGAAAAACTATTCTGGGCAGGAGTGAAAGGAACAGGGTGGTCATTATGGGAGACTTTAACTTCCCTAACATTGACTGGAAATGCTTTAACTCTAGTAAGTCGGATGGATCAGTTTTTGTCCAATGTGTGCAGGAGGGTTTCCTGACTCAGTATGTCGAAGGGCCGACAAGAGGGGAGGCCACACTGGATCTGGTACTTGGTAATGAACCAGGCCAGGTGTTTGATTTAGTGGTAGGTGAGCACTTTGGAGAGAGTGACCATAATTCAGTTATGTTTACTTTAGCAATGGAAAGGGATAGGAACATGCCACAGGGCAAGAGTTATAGATGGGGGAAGGGCAATTATAATGCGATTAGGCAAGACTTGGGAGGCATAGAATGGGTTAGCAAAATGCAGGGGATGGGGACAATCGAAATGTGGAGCTGGTTTAAGGAACAGATATTGCATGTCCTTGATAGGTATGTCCCTGTCAGGCAGGGAGGAAATGATAAGATAAGGGAACCGTGGTTTACTAAAGAAATTATATCTCTTGTTAAGCAGAAGAGGGAGGCTTATGTGGTGATGAGACGAGATGGTTCAGATGAGGCGATGGAGAGTTACAGATTAGCTAGGAAGGATTTAAAGAGAGAGTTAAGAAGAGCAAGGAAGTAACATGAGCAGACATTGGCAGGTAGAATAAAGGAGAACCCTAAAGCTTTCTACAGGTATGTGAGGATAAGAGGATGACGAGGGTAGGAATAGGGCCAGTCAAAGACAGAAGTGGGAAGTTGTGTGTGGACCCTGTGGAGATTGGAGAGGTGCTAAATGATTATTTCTCATCTGTTTTCACTGAGGAACAGGAGAATATTGTAGAGGAGATGACTCAGTTACGGGCTACTAGAATTGAAAGGATTAAGGTTAGTAAGGAGGAGGTGTTATCAATTCTAGAAGGTGTGAAAGTAAATAAATCCCCTGGGCCAGATGGGATTTTTCCAAGGATTGTCTGGGAAGCTAGGGAGGAGGTGGCAGAGCCTTTGGCCTTGATCTTTGAGTCCTCATTGTCTACAGGTTTAGTACTAGAGGACTGGAGAATTGCAAATGTTGTGCCCTTGCTCAAGAAGGGCAGTAGAGATGACCCAGGTAACTATAGACCTGTGAGCCTTATGTCTGTTGTAGGAAAAGTTTTGGAAAGGATTATAAGAGATAGGATTTATAACCATCTAGCAAGCAACAATTTGATTGGAGATAGTCAGCATGGATTTGTCAAGGGCAAGTCGGGTCTCACAAACCTCATTGAGTTTTTTGAGAAGGTGACCAAGCATGTAGATGAGAGAAGGGCAGCTGACGTGGTGTACATGGACTTCAGTAAAGCCTTTGATAAGGTTCCACATGGTAGGTTATTGGAGAAAGTACAGAGGCACGGGATTGAGGGAGATTTAGCAGTTTGGATTAGAAACTGGCTTTCTGTAAGAAGGCAATGAGTGATGGTTGATGGAAGATATTCAGCCTGGAGTCGGGACACTAGTGGTGTGCCTCAGGAATCTGTTTTGGGACCACTGCTGTTTGTCATTTTTATAAATGACTTGGACGCAAGCATAAGTGGATGGGTTAGTAAGTTTGCAGATAACACTAAAGTCGGTGGAGTGGTGGACAGTGTGGAAGAATGTTGCAGGTTGCAGGGAGACTTGGATAAACTGCAGAATTGGGCTGAAAGGTGGCAAATGGAGTTTAATACCGATGAATGTGAGGTGTTTCACTTTGGGAGGAATAATAGGAAGGCAGAATTCCGGGTCAATGAAAGATTCTTGGCAGTGTGGATGTCCAGAGGGATATTGGTGTCCATGTACATAGATCCCGGAAAGTTGCCACCCAGGTTGATAGTGCTGTTAAGAACACTGACGGTTTGTTAGGTTTTATTGGTAGAGGGATTGAGTTCCAGAGCCGTGATGTCATGCTGCAACTGTACAAAACGCCAGTGCGGCCTCATTTGGAATATTGTGTGCAGTTCAGGTCGCCCCATTACAGGAAGGATGTGGAAGCATTGGAAAAGGTGCAAAGGAGATGTACCAGGATGTTGCCTGGTCTGGAGCGCAGGCCCTGTGAAGAAAGGCTGAGGGACTTGGGTCTATTTTCATTGGAGAGAAGGAGGCTAAGAGAGGATTTAATAGAGACAGACAAGATGATCAGAGGATTAGATAGAGTGGACAGTGAGAGTCTTTTTCCAAGGGTGATGACTTCAGCTTGTACAAGGGGACATAGCTACAAATTGAGGGGTGATAGATTTAAGACAGATGTCAGAGGCAGGTTCTTTACTCAGAGAGTGGTGAGGGCGTGGAATGCCCCGCCTGCCAATGTAATTAACTCAGCCACATTAGGGGCATTTAAACAGTCGTGGATAAGCTTATGGAAAATGATGGGTTAGTGTAGGGGGAGGGGCTTAGATTAGTTCACAGGCTGGCGCAACATCAAAGGCCGAAGGGCCTGTTCTGTGCTGTATTGTCCTATGTTCTATGTTCTTACTCAAAGACAAAAATACTAGAAGTGGTGGTAAAGTTGGTCTTCAGATAGTGGGACCATTGAAGTGCCATCTCCATAGGATCAATATGTTGTTTTCTGTGCCCCAGCAAGTTGCCCTTTGCAACTAGCAGGTTCTTGAGCAGTGTGTTCTGTTTGTGTGTTTATTAAATGTGGGATCTTCCAAATATTATAAATAAAATGACTGCACAGGAAAAGGACTTAATGAAAGAATGGAATTGAGAAATGTGTCTAAATCTTGCTGTCAGTGTAATGACAGTCCAGCACTAGTCCAAATAACTTTCAATCATTGAAATTGTAATGACCTGCATTTTGGTGCATGTACACATACCATATTTGTATGCTAACTGGGACATTACTTCTCATTAAGGATGGCCATTGCTGCCTTCACACAATACGAATTCCACCATAATAAACAGACGTTAGAATTCAGGCATATTAGCAACAGAAAACAAATACAACAGTTTGAACATTCAAAGGGGCAGCTTTCAGTGCCCCCCTGTAATTTGATTTCATGGCCTCAGGGCAGAAGGTTTGCTACAGATATCAACTGACACCAAAAGCAAACTGTCTGCATCAGTTATTATGTTATCTATTGTACCTAAGTATAACCGCCAGACAGTGGCTGCACCCTTTCTCTACAAACCCAGGTTTAGACAGAAATACAATTACAAACACTGTTTGCTTGAGAAAAACCTGCAGAAAGCCATTAACAAAACATTAAAACTGCCAGTAGCTCTCAAAATAACCATGTCCTTGCCCTTCAGGTCTCCATATGTTTTTTTGTTTAGTGTCCACAATATAAAGTAATGGGAGACACCATAATGGAGCAGAACACTATAACAGATCACCAAGATCACTATGCTAGAATATACCAATCGCTATGAGGGAGCAAGTAAGAACAAAATCCGACAGTGGAGTTTGCATTTTTCTGGAAAACGAGCCCACAGATCACTTGAACAGAGATCTGTAATAGAGCACATTAATCCCCACAATAATTGTCCACAACAGACAGTTGGAACAACACAGCTATAACATAGCCCAGTTTGCCGAGAATGCTTAGATAGCTGCAGCAGAGACCTACAACAATGTACAGATCACTATTATTAGCCAATACATCACTGGAACAGAGAATGCATCATTAAAACTTATGGTTCATATTTGAGTGGTGCAGAGATTTTCAAAATTATAGAATATTGTGAAATAAATAGCGATTTTTCATTGGATCAGTAACAAGGCGACATGGACTTGTACTAGAAAAAAGGGTGAAAATATAAGCAGCCTTTTAGAACATGGAATAATACTAGGACATTAAGGGAACTGGATATAAAGGGAAATATAAAGAAGAAATGTAGACAGTTTCATTCGAAAAGTCAAAACAAAATGTAAGCGCGATGAACTAAATCACCTTGTGCTGTAATTCGCATGAATTTTTAAAAATTATTACGTATCTCTGGATGACCAACTTGCCAATCCTTGACAATAAAATGCAACAAAGTCGGTAAATTAAGCAAAAATTGTCTTTGAGCCAAAGATGGAGACATTAGGACAGGCGTACTAAACTATGACTGAGGAGAGTATGGTGAATGGGTTTAGGAAGGGATTGTCACACCTTGGGGCATTGCCCTGCTAAAGAGACAGCTGCCAATAGCTTCTTGAAGAAAATAGAATAATGCAGGTTGCAAATTGGCTCAAAAGGTTTTTAATCTGAAGCTGACTGTTAAATTCTTAATGAGAACTGGGAAAATTAATTGGACTACCTAACATTGTCGTGAATTTCTTTTTTCACTGCTATTTAATGTGTACATTCACAGTAAAGAAGAAAGAAATAACTTTCAAGACACATTGAAGTGAATAACTTGATAGTTTCCTCTGTATTTGAATTCCTCTGTATATTCACTTGCAGCACCTTTAGCTTAATGTATGACCCATTCATAAAAACTGAAAGAACTGCGGCTCTTATAAATCGGGGACAAAAACAAAGTTGCTGGAAAAGCCCAGCAGGTCTCGCCACATCTGTGAGGAATAAAACAGAGTTAACATTTTGGGACCTTGAGTTCTGAGGAAGGGTCACCAGACCTGAAACGTTAACTCTGTTTTTTCCTTCACAGATGCTGCCAGACCTGCTAAGTCTTTCCAGCGACTTTGTTCTATGACCCATTCATGTTATACATAGGTTGGAATCATAGAATCGTACAGAGCAGGAACCTATTTGGCCCATTTCACTTGTCAGTATTTTTGAGGGAACTGTCCAATTGAGTCCCACACTCCAACTTTTTGCAAATAACCGAAGAGGGAGTTGCCTGTTGGAAAGTCCAGTTGCCTTTCGAAAGTTCTTAAGAAGTTTGATTCTAACAACCTTTCAAGACATATATTCCAGTTATAACAGGCCTGTGTGAAAAATAATTTTTATTTCAAGGTGGATTGAAAGATTGTAATCAGAGCTTTTATTATATCTGCCATAGTTACACTTGGCAACCTAGAATGCGTTCCACATGGACCAGTTGAATTATTAACTAAATGATGCTAACCTACTTAATACCTCCTTTCTATTTTTATCCCATGCAATAGCTCCATTCTCTCTTCCTTTACGGCAACATTAACTTGTTCATCTTCTTTTGTGCAGACAGATGCAAAATACTCATTTAGTCATTATCTGCCTTCACAAGATGATTTCCTCTTTCAGTCCCACCTTCTCTTTGACTTTTATTACATTTACAAAACAGGTTTTCTTTTATGGTATTGATTACTATTTTCTCAGTACCTCTTTTTGTCCTTCATATATCTTTTTCCCAGTATCCTTGGTTCTTCTCTATTGCTGACATTTGTCAAAAAACATTGTCAATTTTTAACTGCAATTTTCCTTTGTTACCCAGGGAGCTCTAGTTCTCATTCTTTTCCCTTTATATGAGTATGCTTGGTTTGTACACATTTTTCACTGAAGTGCAGACATGGCATTGCTCATTTATACTTTTTGTTCCAGTGAGTTGTGTTGTATCTCTTAATCATTGAAGTTAGTTCTCTTCAAATTGGGTATTTTCGGCTTTCATTTTTCTTCCCGGTCCTAATTATATTATCACTAATATTTAAGTTTTATACAAATGAAATACTCTACTTATCCTTTTAGTTTCCTAGAAAGAGTCTGGCCATTGTATTCTTCCTTTGTGAACTGGAAACATGCTGATTAATAAAGTTCAGCTGTGCACATTTTTTGGAAATCTTTTATCCTCCTGGCCTTTTACTCGTTTTTTTTCTCTCTGTATACCAGCTGGAGCTTTTGAATAGTTAATTCTTTCACCTTTGCTACTGGATCATTCTTTAGTGCTGCCTTCTGCTATATTGTTTTTCTCCCCCTTATGACTGCTTTCTTTTGCACGTCATTCTTTATTTGCTTTCTCCGTTATCCCTCCCTTTATTTGCCACTGTGACACATTATCTCATGTTGCAGTCTGTTTCTATGATGGTATGTTGTTTCTTACCC
The DNA here is from genome assembly GCF_030684315.1 of Stegostoma tigrinum. NCBI lineage: Eukaryota > Metazoa > Chordata > Chondrichthyes > Orectolobiformes > Stegostomatidae > Stegostoma > Stegostoma tigrinum. The sequence continues at coordinate 17,546,695 of NC_081362.1, read as the reverse complement.
ATAGTGTTGCTATGATCTTCACCTGATATTCAGATCCTTCTATGACCTTGTCTCTCCCTAACTTCTTACTTTCCTACAGAACTAAGTGCATGCAGTTTTGGCTTCTTCTGCACCCATTATTTTCATTGCCCGACTACTGACCACAAACTTTAAGTTCTTCCCTAAACCTCTTTTTTATTTGTTAAAGTGCTCCTTGATCAAGCTTTTGCTTACTTGTACCGTTGTATGGCACTGCCTGTTTTTGTTTGATCTGCACAACATCCATTAAATATCATTATGTTAAAGGTGCTACATAAATATAAGTATTTGATCACGGATTTGTTTGTCAACCTCCTGGGATTTGTTTGAAAGTTGGTTCACAACTGGCTCCTTCCTGTAGTACCCTCAACTCTCTGTACTTTTTACTATTTGTCCCACTTGGACTGTTGCAGTGGCCCTTTTACCAAGTCAAGTTTCAGTTTTTTCAATGACCTCCCTCTTATCTCATTACCTCCTAGGTGACAACCCCATCTGAAACTTCTCCATGCTTTACCGTCATCTAATGACTCCACAAGTCTAGGATCATTCCAGATAGCCTGTCTTTCTTTGCTGCCAACCACCTTATCAACCTCCTTTCTCTTACCATCTAACCTGATCATCAACTAGAAGGATATCATTGGTTTTTTTTTCCCAAAAAACAACAATCCACACAATTGTCTATTCAGAATCCCTATCACTTGTCCAAGTTAAACCTCTCCGTCATTACTGTTGATTTCAGCTCCCCACATATACTCTTTGACCACATTTTGTCAATGTGCCCTATTACTTGCTTGGTACCAGTGCAAATAACTAACTAACTGATCAACGTCCTTTCCTCAACCCTCTGCAAGCTGATATTGTATGTGGGTCTCTCCTTGGTATTGTGTCCCACACTTTTTAACATGCCATTATCACTCTTGCAGTAAAAGCTGCCTTAGACTCCTGTGTTCCTACAAACTAGTGCTCCATCTCCTGCCTCCCCTTCTTCTCCCAAAGTCTTTAAACTCATGACATCCCACGACCATACACATCATTTCTGCAATTCCCAGTTTTGAATTCCTTCCATCAAATTTCCATTCTCCACAGTGCCAAAACATTTCAAACCAAAACATTATCCTTTTCCTCTCTGCAGCTTTTAACACCATCTTCTTATGATCCATTGTTCAACTTGTAGATCGGTCCATCCCGACATGCACGTTACAAATCCAGTTAAAGCCAAAGGATTTCTGTAATAATCTAGAGAGTTTTATAGCCCTTTTTATTCATTCTCAGAATGTAGGTTTACTGGTAATCTATTTGAGCCATCATACTAAGATAACAAAGTGTGGAGCTGGATGAACACAGCAGACCGAGCAGCATCTTAGGAGCACAAAAGCTGACGTTTCAGGCCTAGACCCTTCATTGGCTTTTCTGATGAAGGGTCTAGGCCTGAAACGTCGGCTTTTGTGCTCCTAAGATGCTGCTTGGCCTGCTGTGTTCATCCAGCTCCACACTTTGTTATCTCGGATTCTCCAGCATCTGCAGTTCCCATTATCTCAGAGCCCTCATACTCTTGGTTGGAAAAGGCCCTCCCACAGTGCCGTTAGATCAGGAGATCTGGGATTTTAACCCAGTGATAATGAGGCAGCAATGATACATTTTTAAATCAGTATGTGACCTGGCATTTTGGTGTACCCCTTGTATCTGCTGCCTCTGTCCTGCAAGGTCAAAAAGAGAATGCATATTTAGAATTGCTATCAAAGAAACCTTACTGAGTTGCAGCTGTGCATCTGTGTGCCGATTGTGAAGGGATTGAAATTTTAATGTAGTAGATAAGGTGCCAGTTGAACCTTTTGAGTGTTGGAGTAGCAATCATCAATGCATATAGAGTGTATTCTATCCCATTCATGACTTATGATTTGTTGGTAGCAGAAAAATTTTGTGGAATCTGGAGGATACACTGCAGAAAGAGTACTCCAACATCCAGCACTCCCTTTTATATTTAACTTCCAGTTTGTGATTATCAGAATATTGATGGTGGGATATCAAATGATGGTATTGCCATTGGACACAAATGGGAATTTTATTGGAGATGACTGTTACTAGCACCTGGTACAGGTACCAGTTAACAACCCAGGTTTTGGATGTTGTCGAGTTCTTCTTGTTTGTGGGGTTGAATTAATTTGTTATCTGAGGTCCTCCAAATGGAGCAATAATGTGTAAACATTCCCCTTCTGACTTTATAATGAAAGAACAGTCCCACTGTTAAAAGGTTTGATCTCCACCAACACTCAGCCATCTTCCTTTGCAGCTATTTCTGCTACATTACGTTTTCGTTAATGTGAATTGGCTGTAACAAGATTGATGAACAGTGGACATTGTTTGGATAATGCAAACTTTCTGTTGTACAGTATAATGATTTTCCTATAACACGAATTTCTATAGTGCAAGGTCACACAAGAACACAACTATTATGTTATAGGAGCCTGAGTTTTCCCCCCCCCCGATTTCTATTGATTTCCATTTTACTCAGTCTCTACAGTGCTAAATTCAGTCAAATGCTATATTGATGTCTGGGCCAGTCACTTGCACCTCACCTCCGGAATTCAACTTTCACCAAGTTTGGAACAGTGCTATAATAAAATATCAAGCCTGAAGTCAAACTGAACATCAGTGGGTAGCTACCCCTTGATAGAAATATCAACTACCCCTTCCACCATTTTGCTGCTAATTGATAGTAAGTGGTGGAGCAGTATTTGGTCAGATAAGATTTGCCTTGCTTTTTGTGGATATGACATCCCTCACAGTTTTTCATTTTGGTGTTTGGATGCTATTGTTTATGGTTGGAAAAGCTTTACAAGAGAACTTGCTATTCTGGAGCAGTTCACTAAAGCTGGAACATTATCTGAGCCCTTCATCTTCCACTGTACTTTCAGATACATTCAGCAGTTTGCTTATCACATGGAGTGAACTGACTTAGCTGAAGGCTACCACCAGTAATGCCAGGAACTTCGGGAAGACACCAAGCTGAATCATCCATTTGGCTCTTCCATTTGAAATCAGTCGTAAATGCCTCTGCCTTGACTTTTGAATTGTGTATAGGCCTGTGCTATTATTGAGGATGGAGATGTTTAGGAGGTCTCTTTCCACTAGTTGTTTAAATGTTCACTGCTGTAATAGGACTGTACAGTTTTGACCTGATCTGTTGTTTATGGGATGGTTTAGTTCATTTGGTTGGGTGGTGTAGTACTACTTTGTAGCTTCACTAGAGTGGCATTTCATTTTCAATTATTCCAGATGCTGATCCTGGCAACGGTTTTCTGCTCTCCCCACTTTCTTGGTGGTATTCAAAGAGAGGGAGATATGTAGGACCACTAGGTCACAGATTCAGAAGGATAAAGTTTTGTTGCTGCTTTTTAATCCAAAACCTATGTATGTAGATTCCAGCTGCTAGCTCTGTTCTAAATCTGTCCTGTTCAACAAGGTGATATCTGAACACAAGGATGAGCTCCATTGAAAATATCAAATCTTGTCTTCAAAAGGAATGCGTCAGTCATATGTACCAGTACAGCCATCAACGTTTTTCCCAGTGGTTCTCTGACTTCCGGATGTGGCCAACTTAGTCAGTAGTGCTATTACTGAGGCACTTTGTGATAGATATCCAAGTGCCCACATCCAGAGTGCGCTCAGTATTTCTTCTGTGGGATATTCAACATGGAGGAGTATAGATTCATCAGCTGGGAGAAGACATTTGTTGGTAACCAGCAGCAGGTTTCCTTCCTAGTGTTATCCTTGAGGCCTTGAGATCTCACGTGGTCTGGAATGAACATTGAGAATACTCAAAGCCATCCCCTTCTTGACTGTAGCGATGCCTAGTGGGCAAGGTGTGTCCAGGAATAGTAATGGAGGAGACTGGGACATTGACTGAAACGTATGAGATACAGTTGATGAGTATAGCTACTCTGTCTCAAATACAGCCATCTGAAAACTGGAGATGTTTCAAAATTGACATTTTCTAAGCTGTCATGCATGAATTTTAATTCCTACTAAATGAATAAAATAACTTGTTGACTTGCTTTTCAATATACTGCCTTGATGCAGTAGCAGACTATTTATTGGATTCATGTTCTGTTTCACCTGTACAGTGGGTGGTCTGAGCAATACTTGACACCTCCTGACCCAGTTATACCAGAACTGCATAGAACTGTCCAGCCTTGTCCCAAGAGCTCATAAAATCGATAAGTCTTAATAGTGATGATACTAATATACCAATAAAGTTACAGCAATTGTGTGGGGAAAAAAGAACAGTTTAACACCTATGGGTATTCCTGTAAGGGAGGCATACTTTATTGTCTGTAACCTAGAAAGTGGCTATGACTGTCAGTCTGTTGCTTGATTAGTCTGTGGTACAGCTGTCTGAAGAACTTTAAAGTTTTGACTAGGTTGAATGTACTTTTGTAATGTTTAGTTCTGATGCCAATGATAGATACTGAGGGTCCAAGTGACTTTATTCTTGATATTATTTATCAGCAATTCGTAGTTTCGAACATCTTACTTAGCCTGCTGGGCCATTTCAGAGGCAGGTCAATCACATTGCTGGAGTTAGGCATTGGCCAGAACCTGCTATGGGCAGCAGGTTTCTATCCCTAAAGGTCCATATTGAATCAACTGTGTTTTCTTTCAATAATCCTGTAGCTTCATAGTCTTTTACTTCCTAGGATTGATTAATCAGCTAAATTCAAGTTTTCACCTACTAAAATGGAATCCTGGATTTCATGTTTAAACTTCCAGATTAGTAGTCCACTACCTATTCTGTGAGACGCTCATTTTGAATTTATTCCTTAATGGCCAATATGAAGACCCAGGGTTAGTTTTCATGTGTACAGTGACAATACCCCCAGCTATACCGCTCAACTATATACATTGGTTCTGTGCTATCTGGCTGCTTATTTCAAGATTCACTCTTTTGAGGATTCACATTTTTCTCCACGTAAACATCAGGAAGACCAAATCTGCTGCCTTTAATTCCCACCATTAGCTATGTACCCTTGCCACTGACTCCGTTCCCTTATCTGATCACTGATACAGCAAACTTTGTGTATCTTTTAACCATAAGTTGAATTTCCAAGGCAAAGACTAGTAATTTGAACTTCTGTAACATTGCCTATTTCTACTTCGATTCTGACTCATCTTTCACAATTCCCAACCAGACTGTCAAATTTACCCTGATCAAAGAACCATAACTGTTATTTTTGAAGTAGACAAAGAGAGAGACTATGGTACTTAGCTAATGAAATAAAGCCACAAGATTTCAGTTTTGAACAAGCTATAGTAAACTTTACTGTACAACATTGGAAAAGTAATATAACCTATAGTATATGTGCACATTATAATATATCACTACAAATTAACATGTTGTTCATGGGGTAATTTACTGGGATAAAACATTCCATAGCGCACTCCGTATGGAATATGCGATCAAAACAGGTCCGTGAATTTCTCAGTAGATCATCAAATTTCATTCAACTTCACAATGGATCGCAATTCTTCATTTTTGCTACTCTGGCTTTGAAACCCACCCTCAAGAGCTGCTCCATCATGGACTTCCACAACAACTGCTCCTGTTCTGGTTGATCACCCTCCTTTCCTGGGTCTATACCTCCCAGGACTCCAAAACTGCCCTCCATTAGTCATTCATAAGCATAATACCAGCTTGTCACTGACAGCTAGCTGCACCTAGCCAGCCATGTCCCTGCATGTTTCCCTGAGCTCCAATCATGCTCTGTTAGATAAAAGAAATACTGCTTTTGAGCTTTTCAACCCCTACTCTTTCAACTGCATTGAAGTCTTAATGCATGCAGGCTTCTTCAGAGCCTTTCCACTTTCTCAGCTCTTCAGGACTACAATTGAGTCCTGATTCCAATGCTTAGCTATCTACTAATTGCTAGAACTTCTATCTAAGTGTTAACAGTACAGCTTTATTCAATTGCTCTTGACTCCTCACTGAGTCCCCTGCACAGAATCTGTGTACTTGAGTTTACTTCCCAGCAATACAGCAACTGCAGTGCTGTTCAGGTGGTGTTGACATCTCTCTGGCTGTCTTTTTCCTTTTTCTACTCACTGCATGTAACCTTTGAACTTTTCTTCAGTGATAACTGAACTGTCCTGAGTGGCCTTAATGTTGCGACTTAACAATTCTTGCAATTATCTCTTCCGTAAATGTTGTCAGTCATAGATTACTGACTTGCTCAGTACAAAGAAAGTGGATTAAAAATAAAGGATTTTCACTAAAACACTAACCAATGCTTTTCCTATCTTTTGATTTGATCACTATTGTGGTTTAGTCAGATTTTTAATCACAAAACTTCAACACAGCAAACTTTTTATTAACTGGCACCCATGGAACCAGAAGTGTACCAATTGATGAAATATTCTGGTTGATCAAGACGTCCACATAATCGATGTAAAAACACACACGTACTAAGGAATAGAAATATAATGCAGACGGTATACACATCATTTAGAATTTATTTACACTACAAATGACTTCAATAATAATGCAACTTTGGCTTAAATAAAACTTAGCAGCAGAGACCCCTTTTCAATTGCTGTCTCAACTGATTACACAGATGTCAAGGAGATCACAAAAAAACACAGTAAACATATGGTATTTGAGGTACATAATTTTTGCAAATTTATTGAGTGACGGTTCATAAGGTGCTCGTTAAATCAAAATTTGCTGTATCAACATTTTCACTGGGAACATTCATAAATATTTGTGAAATAATTTGTTGTCATCATTCTCTTATGTACAACACATTGTCAGACGTTCTAAGAATTCAATGTTTTTCTTCCTTTACAGCGTATAAAAAACTTGGAAATGGGACGAACACTGTGAAGAAACAGGTTCCCTCCCTAGAAGCGCTAAAGGTGCTATATCAACGAATGCGATACGAATACAACTTTTATAACTACGTCAAGGATCAGTTCCATTTATTGAAACGGAAGTTTGGCCTGAAGACTCAGGCTAGTGCTCCAAATAAACAGTATGAGATTGCATCTCAGATGGAAAGTCCTGGGCCCGGCCATGATGATGACAACGCATGGTTAAAAGATATTTATCGATGATAACAGCGAGCCACTTTTGGGGACTTAAATGTGTTCTTTGCATTCACAAGGAACTGCAATTTGGTCAGGAGATACTGCGGTGTTCTTGAGATTAGATTAACACATTCACAATTGCAATCAATCTTTGCAAGGCAGCTGTTTGTAACTTACACTTTTCATGCTATTGCATGATTTTTATTTTTTTTTAATTTCTAATGTTTCTTTACCAACTGCTGTACCAGCAGGTGAGACACTTCCAACTATTATCTGCATTTTAAAATATATGTTCAATGAATGATTTATTTAGTTACTTGTTTAAAAAAATGTAAAGAGGGTAATGCATTATATCAGTCTGAGAAAAGTACTAATCAAGTTAGATACTAGCTCATTTTCCTAAAATGCTGCATCTTCAAATGGGAGACACCATCCAAAGAAATAAAATTGGACTGGGGATTTAAGGCAGTGGATTTTGTAGTGTTTGCAGCACTGTATTCATTCTGATTTGTCAGAGAATAAACAATTTTAAAGCATATCAGATGTAATCCAAGATCATGTCTGTTACATTTTCTTTCTTTCTTTCTTTCTCACTTACCTAATTGAAAACATGTTCAGATGACAATTTTAGGCCTAAGTGGATATATTTTCATAGAATCACACAGCATCTACATGGCATAGACTGTAGCAAATCAAGAAGGTACTACCCAATCACTTTCTCAAAATTGGCGATAGGGTGATGAACCGGAAATGCTGATGAAGTTCACATACTAAGAATTTTTTTTTTAAATTATAGAAACAGACTACACATCCCAACCACACTATGCCTGCATTTATTCTCCACCTTGGACTCTCTCTAATCTTTCATCATCTAACTCTATCAACGTAATCCTTCATGCCCTTCTTTACATGCAATTTTTAAAGTTTCTTCTTAAATCCATCTATACACTGTCTGATAGCATCTTTCACATTTTAAGTCTGCCTGAGTAAGTTTCTTCAAAATTCCCTATTGAATTCTTGTTGAGCTTCTTACATAAATGGCCTCTATTTTTATTCTACTCCGCAACCGGAACATACACCAGAACCCTACGAAAACTATCATAGTTCAACCCTTGGTCATCTACTTTCAAGAGAACAGTCCAGATGAATGTGTGGGTGGAGCGATGGTGCAGGAGGGAAGGCTATAGATTTCTGGCACATAAGACTGTTATTAGGGACAGTAGGATCTGTACAAGACAGAGGAGTTATACTTGAACAGGAATGGGACCAGCATCCCTGGGGGAGGTTTTTCTAGTGCTGCTAGAGAAGGTTTAAAACTAACTTAGCAGGATTTGGGATCCTGAGAGAAAGTTCAGTAGGAAGAGAAACACGTCAAAATTAGAAGACACAGCAAGTGAGTTAGGAAAGCATAGAAATTAACTGTACCAGTTGAGGCACGGGAGTTTAGCATCATTGAATAGTATTTATGTTAATGCAAGGATTCTGACGGAAAAGACAATGGAGTGTGATGTCATTGCTGTCACCGAGACCAGGTTGAGTGGGAGGCAGGGTTGACAGCTCTATATTCTAGGATATAGGGTCATCAGGTGAAGGAGAGAAGTGAGTATGTCAGGAGTGTTTATTGATAAATTTTGCAATCAGCTACAACAGTACATTGGGATAACAGTGTACTGCATTGAATAGCCCATTGGCCCATAGACGTGAATGTTACGACGAAGATTTGAAATGCATACTTGTTAAAGGTTTTGAGGTTTCCACCTCAACTGGCCTCCCAGGAAGTTCATTGTAGATTCCCAATACCCTCTGGGTGAAAATATGTTTCCTCAAATCCTCTCTTAAACTCCCTTCCCTTCATGTTAAAATTATTCCCCTTTGTAACTGACCCATCATCTACGCGGAACAGCTACTTCCTATCCACCTTGTCCCATCCCTCATAATCTTAGACACATCAGTCAGGCCCGTTCTCAGCTCTAAAGAAAATAAGCCAAGCTATCCAGTCTCTGTTCATCGCTAAAATGCTCCATTCCAGGCAACATCCTCTGAACTCCCTCCAGTGAATCACATCTTTCCGCGAGTGTGGCAGCCAAAACTACACACAGTATTCCAGCTGTGACCCAACCAAAGTTTTGTACAGCTTTCACATAACTTCCCTGCTCTTGTTATGTTTGGCCGATAAAGGCAGATGTATCATATGCCTTCTTAATCATTCCTATTAACCTGTCCTGCCTTTGTTCTTCTGAGCTTCTTCAACTCCTGTCTTTCATTGTCTTTTTACTTCCAAAGTGCATCACCTTGCATTTTTCAGGGGTAAATTCCATCTACATTGATCTGCCTATCTAACTAACCTGTCTATATCTTCCTGTAACCTAAGACCTCCTTCACGAGCTAGCCAATCTTGCCATGTGCAAACTTACTTATACATAAACGTGGGAGAAGATGATATCACAAACAATGAGGCCCCCAGCACTGAATTCTGAGTTACACCACTGGATACTGGCCTTGAGTCATACAGCCTTCTACTGCTACCTCTGTCTCCTACAAGTAAGCCAATTTTGGATCCATTTTGCCAAGTTCCCTTGGATCCCATGTGTTTTAACCTTTTTGGTAAGATGGCAGCAGTGGCAGGGTAGGAAGTGTTTAGGCGCCATGCCCGTACACTTCCACTCAGCTGGCCAGCTTTTTTTTTGTTTTATTTCTTCATTTCTCTTTTGTATGAAAAGCCACCTGATCCCTTTTGTGCTGCAGTGGAGGAAGGTGGTTATAGGATCCTGCTGCAGTGACAGTAGTATGGTGGAGCCAGATGTCTGCTCCTTGTGGCTGTGGCTTTATCAAAGGCTTCACCTATGTATTAGTATTTGGATGACTGGATACAGGTTCACTGTCATTTCACTGGTTCAAATCTAAATCTTCAGCAATTTCCATTTCGTCGTTTTGTTACAGTTATCAGATCCAGCTAGCTAAAGAAAGAGCTACCTTTTCATAATTTTGTACCTGGAAATTATTCACACTTCTTGTAGGGATAGCTCATGCTGTAGCTCTTCAGTTGTTTTCTTCCATTATTTAATAATACAAACTGTTTCTTGGCATGGAAACTGTGCTTTCCAACTCTTCCATCATGCTACTTTCATTGGGTTGATCTTCACTGCTTGGACTGTCTTAGTGTTCTGGGGTTAGAAATCCCTTAAATTTCATTGTAATGGCTATGTTATGTCATTATTTTACACATTGAAAAAGGAGACAGAGTAGAAGATGCAAGGAATTAAAGATGTGATGGTCAAAGGTCTCAAGACCACAGACTTCACTTTGTTTCCTTTCATCTGTGGACTTTTAAACTAGAATCGTTCATGCAACCACACTTCTGCCATAGATAGCAATGTCAGATAATTGCCACTTCTGATTTTTCTATTATTAATCTTTTTAATTTTGGATGTGGCGCTTGACCCACCCTGGGTTTTGTTTCTGGAGCTAATTTGTATCAAGATCTGATTGATTGGCATATTTTGGATTAAATACAGAATTCGCTTGCAGCTGAGGCAAGTGAGCCCTAGACTTTTCAATTTTGGGATTAATGCCACTTGTCTGGAACGTGGAGCAGGGCTGGGAGTTCTGACAGACATCACTAAAACGTTATATTCATGTGTTAGATGCATTCATGTGTGCTAAGTCCATCATCTAGAGCTGTTTCCGTGGCTGCTTTCTCCAGTGTCACTGCTTTCCACTGTCAGGTCCAGGGCAAAAAGGCTGATATCACGTCTATCTCATGTCTATATCTAGCATATTAGAACTGTTGTGTCTCTAATTGAGAGCTGAAGGTCCAGCGCTGGCACTGAATCAATTTCAAATTAAGCTTGGGGTTTGGTTTCTAAAACAACCACAATTACAATAGCCCATAGCTCAAATAATACAAGATGGGAAAAAAGGCTTGTCACCAAGATGAAAAGGAATTTTTATAAAACAACTATGGATGCTGAAAATCTGGAATAAGTAAAAACAAATTGCTGAAGAAACTCAGCCGTTCTGACAGCGTCTGTGGAGAGAAAACAGCATTAACACTTCAAGTTCAGTGACTTTGGTGGTTCCATTTTATGTGATACTGGTGTCAGTATCGGGACAGGATACAGCTGTACTTCTGAGATGGGCTCCACCTGAAGTACAATGAGACCAAATTCCCAGTGGAAGGGATAACAGAGCTTTAGAGATGAACCATCAAAATGTTGATAACAAAGATGTCTGCATGAAAACAGTTACACAGCAGTCAGAAGGGCACGGTTGAAAGAAAAGCTCAAGGCAGCACAAGGTGCAGTTTGTAAAGGGCAGTCTGACGAAGTGTAAATGGTTATTACAGCTCTGGTGGAGGAAAAGTAGTGGAATAACTGGCAATGGTATGGAAGGGACAGATGAATGAGTGGATTGCCTTATGTGGAAAGGCTAGACAGGCTAGGCATGTAATCTCCAAAGTTTAGAAAAGACAGAAGTAACAATTGAACCATATAAGATCCTTTGAGGCATTTTGACAGCATTGAAATTAAAAAGGTATTTTTTCTTGTGGGAGAATCTAAAACTGGGGGCCATAATGTAAAAGCTAGAAAGGATGGCATTTAAAACAGATGTGAGGAAACTTTTTTTTCTGTCAGAGGGTTGAGAGTCTTTGGAATTCCCTTTCTCAAAAGGCAATGCATGCAGAATCTTCAAATATTTTTATGGCAGAGCTGGATAGATCCTTGATTACCAAGAGGATGAAAGATTATTGGGAGTTGAGATTAAAATCAGATCGGATATGACCTCATTGAATGGCTTAGCAGGCTCGGAGGGCTGAGTTGAGAATTTGGATAGAATAGTTGTGGATTGGAAGGCAGGAATGTTAGACTTTGGTGTTTGTACAAATGCTACGGGGAAAGCAGTGCCTGGTCCCTTTAAAAGATTGTTTTTTTTAATGCTTAGAGTTTTAAAAAGAATGCTTGTGGGCTTGCTTGTGCACAGAGCACCTGAAGTGAAACAGTAGTATCGAAAGGCTATACTGTTGGCAGACGAAGCAGCATTATTTGGGGCAGCACGGTGGCTCAGTGGTTCGCACTGCAGCCTCACAGCACCAGGGACCCAGGTTTGATTCCAGCTCGGGTGACTGTCTGTGTAGAGTTTGCACATTCTCCCCGTGTCTGCGTGGGTTTCCTCCAGGTGCTCCAGCTTCCTCCCACAGTCCAAAGATGTGTAGGCTAGGTGGATTGGCCATGCTAAATTGCCCATAGTGTTCAGGGGTGTGTGGGTTATAGGGGAATGGGTCTGGGTGAGATGCTTCAAGGGGCGGTGTGGATTTGTTGGGCCAAAGGGCCTATTTCCACACTGTAGATAATCTATTGCTGAAACAACAGATTTTTGAATTTAGCCAATTAATTCAAATTAGGCCTTGGATACCAAAAACCAAATAAATTTAAATCTGATGGTTTTGACCACACAGGATCAATCATATTGAAACAAATTGATATGTCATCAAGAGTATAAAAGATGACGGCATTTGGAAAATCGGGAGAGTCATCGGCAAAAAGAACAGCTCTCAACTCGAAAAGAAAGAGAATTCTGTGAGAGCCAGTGATCCGAAGCCTTACAGTAAGCTCCATCTAAATTACAGGTACCTATGGCACAAATAGTTAGTGCTTCTGACAAAAGAATTCGACGGCGAAGTCGTTTCTGACGGAAGGATTTGTCGGAGAAGACATAGAACATTTCGGAAGGTGTAACTTGGCTATAATTTTGAGAGACTAAATTCTAATTTCTTTTTTATTTTGGTTTATACAAGTGGAACTTGTACTTATTGGAACAGAATACCATTAGAACCTTGTTTTATTCGGGAATATTTAGTAGTTTGAAGGGATTTATTCAGTTTGTTAATATTTTCGTTAATCTGTTTACTGTTAGAGTTAGAAAACAAACTGTTACTTATTGATTATAAAATGAGTGTCGGGGTCTATTCTATTTAACCACTCCTTTATAACAGATTGGGGGCTCTTTTAACAGATTATAGGGTGAGACACGCCTCTCTGGGTGTTTTGATTTTAGTTATCAAAGGATGGTCAACTTCTGATTTATAACACTTGTTCCTTGTTCATATGTTCCTATCTCATGATCTATGAGGTGACCAGATAAAGAAACAGTAATACTGCACCTAGCTCAATGGATCAGATCCAAACACAGCAAGTATACACCCTGCGGTTTGGTAAGAGATGGAAGCAGAAGTACTGATTAGTGAATAAACATGTAACTAAGAAGCTGGAGCAGGGCAAAATGGTAAGACAAGATGATATGGCTGCTGAAGCTGTAAAAACTGGAGGAGCAGTGCAACCAAAACCAGGAAATAAATTATTGACCTGATCTGGAGAAGTGGAGAAGTTTGGCAGATGGTGATATTGCCAACAATTCCTGACATCTGACACTACACAGAACATCAAACAATTAACCTGACAAACAGTGAAAGAGACGTGCTCCTAAAGATTATAAGACAAGGGCTTTCATACTTCATCACAACAGAAACTGGCAGGGAACTATTCAATTTTACTACATGCAGAAGGACTTCTTATACCATTCCGGTGCTGCACAATACAATTACGAAGTATGTCAAGCTGCTAAAAGAAAGGTAAAATAGTTGTAGAGTCATATCGCACAGAAACACACTCCAACTCGTACATGCCGAACAGACATCCCAACCTTAGTCCTATTTGCCAGCATTTGACTCATATCCCCCTAAACCCTTCCTATTCATATACCAATTCAACTGATTTTTAAATGTTGTAATTGTACCCACCTCCACTAATTCCTCTGGAAGCTCTTCTATACACACACCACTCTCTGCGTGAAAAAGCTACCCCACAGGTCTGTTTTAAATCTTTCCTATCTCACGTTAAACATGTGCTTTCTAGTTTTGGACTCACTTACCCTGGAAAACGACCTTGACTATTCACCCTATCCATGTCCCTCATTATTTTATAAACCTCCGTAAGATCATCCCACAGCCTCCAATGCTACAGAGAAAAAAGCCCCAGATTATTCAGCCTCTCGCTAAAGCTCAAACCCTCCAGTCCTGGTAACATTCTTGTTTGTGGCACCCTCTCAAGTTTAACAACATCCTTCCATAGAAGAGCGACCAGAATTGTATACAATATTCTAAAAGTGACTTCACCTATGCCCTGTACAGCCACAACATGACATCCCAACTCCTCTGACCAATGAAGCCAAGCATCCCAACCACCTTCTTCACCACTCTGTCTATCTGCGACTCTACTTTCAAGAAACTATGCACTCTCTCAGGGCCCTACCATTAAGTGTATATGTCCTGCCCTGGTTTTACTTTCAAAAATGCAACACATTTATCCAAATGAAACTCCATCTACCACTTTTCTGCCCATTAGCCTATCTGATTAAGGTTCTATTGTGCTTGGAGATAATCTTCTTCAATCTACATCCCATATTTTGGTGTCATCTGCAAAATTGTGAATCGTACTTACTTTATTCACATGCAAATCATTGATATGCATGACTAAAAGCAGTGGACCCAGCACTGATCCTTGTGGCACACCATTGGTGACAGGCCTCCAGTCCACAAAGCAACCCTCTGCCACCACTCTGTCTCTCCCATCTTCAAGTCAAATTTGTATACAATTGGCTAGCTCACCCTGTATTCCATGTGTCCCAACCTTGCTAACCGGTCTACCAGGTGAATCCTTGTTGAATGCTTTGCTGAAGACCATATACACAACAGCTGCCACTCTGCCTTCAACAATCTTCTTTTTCACCTCTTCAAAAGTCTCAATCAAATTCTTGAGCTTGTTCAAGTGAGTGAACGAAATGTTGGTATTCTTTGTACAGTATACAAAGGCTTTTAATTCAGTCTATCATATACAGCAATGGAAAATCCTCAGTGAATTTGGACTACCATGTCACTTAATCTGGCTCATTCTGAGACTTTATGAACAGATAACAAATGTGCAGTAGATTGGAGATATGACAAAACCATTCAGTTCTGGCAAAAATTGACAAGGATGTTTGCTTTCACCAATATGTTTCAATGTCATAGGAAACAAGATACTGAGAGACATCAGCTCTGCTTTCCCAGAAGGTTCTGAGACCAGTATCGATGGTCATAATATCTGCAAAAATTGGCTATGCCAATGACAATACTCGAAGAGCCAAAGACAGTCTCTAAAGGCTCAAGAACTGAGGAAGTTGAGATTTAGGTTTGTGTTAAGATCAGCAATAATACTGGCTCAATTAAATTTGTAGTGACAGCAGTGTCAATTCTGCCTGCAACCATTGTGAATAGATTTAATTTCAATATCTGGAATGAAAAGTAATCACAAATGGGAAGGACAGAACTGAAATCAACACAAAGAGAGTAACTCTTTGCTCTACAGTTAATATGGAGTGCATCAAATATTGACCAGCACTGGAAAAACATTGCACTGTACAGATACGAGAGCTGGATGTAACATTTCCTTGTCAAAGTTTACAGATGAGTTTTATGACTTTTGAAATTTGGCTATGGTGAAAAGTCTTTTGAATCAGACAGAAAGTGCAAAGAACCGATGAATTTTTCAAGGGGAAAATCAAAGTCCAAGCATCTCATTATCTTTTATTTGGAGTGAAATGGTAATTAAAGTATAACTACCAAAAAAGGCAGGGTAGGAGTCTGAATACATAAACTGAATACATAAGAATGTTACTTGCTACATTTCAGGGCAAGCCTGGGTACTTTCTAGTTCTTCTTATATTTGGACATGGACTGCTTCAGTGCTGAATGTTGTTCACCAATGATTGCACGTCATCATTTCTGACCTTGAAATGGTGTGAAGGTTACTGAAAAAGCTAGATGATGTTTGGGCTTAGGCCATCGCCCTAAGGAACTCCTGATGTCCTGGAGCTGAGTTGACTGATTTCCAACAATCACAAACACCTTCCTATTTGTCAAGTGTGACTCTCAATAGCTGTTGCATTAACTGTGCCTCTACCCGCTTCTTGATAACATACAGAGTTAATCAAATGAGCTGAAGACTGGCATGTGTGTCACTGGGGCCCTCTGCAGGAAGTCAAAATGGATCATCCACGCAGTACTTCTGGCTGAAAGTTATTGCAAATGCTTCAGTAATCTCTTTGTAGAGATGTAGTAAGCTCTCCTATCATTGAAGATGGATATATTTGTGGATCCTCCTCCTCCAGTGAGTTGTCCACCGCCTTCCACAACTGCATGCAGCAGGACTTCAGAGTTTAGATCCGATTGGTAAGTTCTGGAATTGCTTAGCTCTTATGCTGTTTGGCATGCAAGTAGTCCTGTTTAATAGTTTCACTAGGTGGACACCTCATTTTTAGGCATGCCTTATGCAGCTCCTGTCATGACCTCTTACATTCTTTATTGTACCAGGGTTCAGCCTGTGACTGGATAGTAGAGTAGGAGATATGCTGGAACATGAGGTTGCACAATGATTCTGCTGCTGATGATGGCCCACAATGCCTCATAGATGCCCAATCTTGAGCTGCTAGATTTGCTCAAAACTTGTCTCAGCATAGCGATAACACCTCCAAACATAATATAAAGTATTCTCAATGTGAAAATGGGAGTTAGTCTCCTCAAGATCTGTGCAGTGGTCACTCTTACTGATACTGTCATGGAAAAATGCATCTATGGTAGGCAGACTGGTTAAAAGGAGCCCAAGCATTTTTCATTTTTTGGTTCCCTCACTACCTGCTGCACAATCAAGCAGTACAGTTTTTTTAGGACCTGACCAGTTTAATCAGTAGTGTGCTGTATCTCAGCTACTCTTGGTGGTGTCCACTGAAATCCTCACCCAGAATACATTCTCTGTCCTAGAACCCTCTGTGCTTCCTCCAAGTGTTGTTCAACAAGGAAGAGCATAATGTCATCACCCGAGGGAGGACAGAACCTGATAATCAGTAGGATTCCACATTTGACCCATGTGTCTACAGTCAATGTTGAGGACTCCCAAAATAATTCCTGTATACCACTGTCTCTCCTGCTGGTGGGACAGGACACATTCAGGGATGGTGATGATAGCATCTGGACATTGTCGATAAGGTACCATTCCATAGTATGACTACGTCAGGCTGTTGATTGGAGTGATGTAGGGCAGACAAGTTAAGGATGGCAAGATTTCCTTCCCCTGAAGCTTAGTGAACCAGATGGGTTTTTCTGACAACTGACAGTGGTTTTATTGTCATTGTTAATTCCAGACATTTACTGAATTCAAAATTCACCATCTGCTGTGGCAGGATTCAAACCTGGGTTCCCAGAATGTTTCCTCAGATTCAGGAATAATAGTCTAGTGATAATACTCCGTCATCATCTCCCCACATGCTCAATTCTGGTCATCAAACTTCAAGAAGGATGTCAAAATCTTGGACAAAGTATGTAAATAATTTATTAGGATGATCTCAGGAATAATGGACTTCAGTTACAAGGAGTGACTTGAGAAGGTGGGCATGCCCCTTTATGCTAGATAAAGATTAAAAAGAGTTTGCTAAAGGTGTTCATTATTGTAAACCAATTTGTTCAGTGCAAATGAAGAGAAGTTGTTTCTAGTTGTGGAATAACCAGAGGACACAATCTTCAACTGATTTGCCTCTGTTTCTTTGCCACACAAGGAAATCTTTTGTTTACAATAAGTTTCTTTGATCTGGATCCACAGCATAAGGAGATGTAAAAACCAACTCAATAGTAACATCAAAAAAAATTATATAAGAACACGAAAAGAACACTTCAGAACACTACAGGGAAACAGCAAATGAATGAGATTAATTAGATAGCTCTACGAAAGAGAGATAATGGGAACTGCAGATGCTGGAGATTCCAAGATAATAAAATGTGAGGCTGGATGAACACAGCAGGCCAAGCAGCATCTCAGGAGCACAAAAGCTGACGTTTCGGGCCTAGACCCTTCATCAGAGAGAGCCTTCATCAGAGAGGGGGATGGGGGGAGGGAACTGGAATAAATAGGGAGAGAGGGGGAGGCGGACCGAAGATGGAGAGTAAAGAAGATAGGTGGAGAGGGTGTAGGTGGGGAGGTAGGGAGGGGATAGGTCAGTCCAGGGAAGACGGACAGGTCAAGGAGGTGGGATGAGGTTAGTAGGTAGCTGGGGGTGCGGCTTGGGGTGGGAGGAAGGGATGGGTGAGAGGAAGAACCGGTTAGGGAGGCAGAGACAGGTTGGACTGGTTTTGGGATGCAGTGGGTAGAGGGGAAGAGCTGGGCTGGTTGTGTGGTGCAGTGGGGGGAGGGGATGAACTGGGCTGGTTGAGGGATGCAGTGGGGGAAGGGGAGATTTTGAAACTGGTGAAGTCCACATTGATACCATATGGCTGCAGGGTTCCCAGGCGGAATATGAGTTGCTGTTCCTGCAACCTTCGGGTGGCATCATTGTGGCAGTGCAGGAGGCCCATGATGGACATGTCATCAAGAGAATGGGAGGGGGAGTGGAAATGGTTTGCGACTGGGAGGTGCAGTTGTTTGTTGCGAACTGAGCGGAGGTGTTCTGCAAAGCGGTCCCCAAGCCTCCGCTTGGTTTCCCCAATGTAGAGAAAGCCGCACCGGGTACAGTGGATGCAGTATACCACATTGGCAGATGTGCAGGTGAACCTCTGCTTAATGTGGAATGTCATCTTGGGGCCTGGGATGGGGGTGAGGGAGGAGGTGTGGGGACAAGTGTAGCATTTCCTGCGGTTGCAGGGGAAGGTGCCGGGTGTGGTGGGGTTGGAGGGCAGTGTGGAGCGAACAAGGGAGTCACGGAGAGAGTGGTCTCTCCGGAAAGCAGACAGGGGTGGGGATGGAAAAATGTCTTGGGTGGTGGGGTCGGATTGTAAATGGCGGAAGTGTCGGAGGATAATGCGTTGTATCCGGAGGTTGGTAGGGTGGTGTGTGAGAACGAGGGGGATCCTCTTGGGGCGGTTGTGGCGGGGGCGGGGTGTGAGGGATGTGTCGCGGGAAATGCGGGAGACACGGTCAAGGGCGTTCTCAATCACCGTGGGGGGGAAGTTGCGGTCCTTAAAGAACTTGGACATCTGGGATGTGCGGGAGTGGAATGTCTTATCGTGGGAGCAGATGCGGCGGAGGCGGAGGAATTGGGAATAGGGGATGGAATTTTTGCAGGAGGGTGGGTGGGAGGAGGTGTATTCTAGGTAGCTGTGGGAGTCGGTGGGCTTGTAATGGACATCAGTTACAAGCTGATTGCCTGAGATGGAGACTGAGAGGTCCAGGAAGGTGAGGGATGTGCTGGAGATGGCCCAGGTGAACTGAAGGTTGGGGTGGAAGGTGTTGGTGAAGTGGATGAACTGTTCGAGCTCCTCTGGGGAGCAAGAGGCGGCGCCGATACAGTCATCAATGTACCGGAGGAAGAGGTGGGGTTTGGGGCCTGTGTAGGTGCGGAAGATGGACTGTTCCACGTAACCTACAAAGAGGCAGGCATAGCTGGGGCCCATGCGGGTGCCCATGGCCACCCCCTTAGTCTGTAGGAAGTGGGAGGAGTCAAAAGAGAAGTTGTTGAGTGTGAGGACGAGTTCCGCTAGGCGGATGAGAGTGTCGGTGGAGGGGGCCTGGTCGGGCCTGCGGGACAGGAAGAAGCGGAGGGCCTTGAGGCCATCTCCATGCGGAATGCAGGTGTACAGGGACTGGACGTCCATGGTGAATATGAGGTGTTGGGGGCCAGGGAATTGGAAGTCCTGGAGGAGGTCTCTCTGATGAAGGGTCTAGGCCCGAAACGTCAGCTTTTGTGCTCCTGAGATGCTGCTTGGCCTGCTGTGTTCATCCAGCCTCACATTTTATTATCTTTAGCTCTACGAAAGAACTGGCACAGGGGCACTGCATTGAATAGCCTTCTTCTGTGGTGTATCTCTTTTTAAACTTATATGAATGGACTCCCTGTAAACATTTACTCTCTGGGTTGTGCCTGCTAACGTGTGTGGCTCCTGGTTCAGCTTCAGGGAAGGTAAGGCAGCATGCCTGAATTTCCAATTAGGTCTCCATCCTTCAAGTCAACCAAATATTGAATTTTCCACCATCCTTATTGTGCTTGTAGGAGATGTTTAAGGTTACTAAGTCTTTATTCCCTGCAACTTAATTTCGAGTCCAAAAACCATCTGGAAATTCACTGCATCCATTAATGGAAATACTACATTCTGGATTTGGATTACCCAAAGTTGTGTAACATCAATTGGTACAAATTATGCTAACATTTACATTACACTGCTGACTTCCTATTAGGAAGCACAAGATACTGAGAAAAATAACATCGTGCTAAAGTCAAACAGAATGTCAAGCCATGGTATCATGATCATAATTTCTTCATAGTTAACATATTTAAATAATATTAAGAGTTTGTTCCTTCAGTATACAGATGATAAATCCAAAGATTTATCAAAGTTTCAGGAGCTCATAAAACTACATTTTGCTGAGCTGTAAGTTAAAGCATTTGTTGGCTTCCTGCCTTCTGGGCTTTTGTGACCGCTGCACAAATATTGGCCCAGGGAATCTCAAAGCTTTCCTTCTGTCTTCTATGTTCGATGTCTTGGTATAACCAGTGTTGCTGCTTTTCTGAGAGATAGCAAGAACTGCAGATGCTGGAATCAAAGAAAACACAGCGTGGAGCTGAGGGAACATAGAAGCCAGGCAGCATCAGAGGTGCAGGAAAGTTGACATTTCAGGTCAGAACCCTTCTTCAGAACTTTTACAGACAAATGATTTGCTAAATTATGTGTCCAACAAATAGGAGTTAGCATTCAACCCCTAAAGCATGCTTCATCATTTAATTAGATCACACCTGATCTGCACTTACATAAAAACCTTGGACACCTATATCTTCAAAATAAAATCACAAATAGAACAGAGCTGCATGATACATAGCCTATGGTAACTGCACTGGATGAGCTTGGCTAGGGGAACAGCATGTTTTGGACTAGAAGTCTCAGTAATATTGCCAGAATGTTATCAGGGCCCATAGCCTTTGCAGTGTCCAGCACTTCTAATCATTTCTTGATATAATTTGTTTCCAGGATTGGCTGCACATTGATCACATGTCTAGGCTCCTTTGATCTGCAACTTTAGACAAAGTTCTGCTTGATAAACGAGGCGGTACATAAGGCAAGAGAACAACTGCTTTAAAGGGCACACTAGATATCACTGCATATAACAGTCTTTGCGGATCAGAAAAAGTGAAACCACGAGATTCAAAACTGGAACCAGTTCTATCCTGCGACCACTTCTATGTAAAAGGACAAGTGCAGCAGATACATGGGAGCACTACCACCTGCAAATTCCCCTCCAAGTAACCCACAATCCTGACTTGGAAATACAAGTACCATTCCTTTGTTGTTGCTGGGTTAAAATCCTGGAATTCTCTCCCTAACCGCATTGTGGATCAACCTATTACACATGGACTGCAGCAGTTCAAGAAAGCAGCTCACCACTACCTTCTCAAAGGCAACTAGAGACAGGTAATAAATGATAGCCCAGTTAGTGACATCCACATACTACAAGTGAATAAATTAGGCCAATTAGTAAGCCACATCACATGTATTTCTTTCTTTTAGACAGACTCAGTGATTATATCGCTTGAGGGGCATCATCCCACATCATAGAACGTTACAGCACAGTACAGGTCCTTCGGCCCTCGATGTTGTGCCGACCTGTCATACCGATCTCAAGCCCATCTAACCTACACTATTCCATGTACGTCCATATGCTTATCCAATGACGACTTAAATGTACCTTAAGTTGGCGAATCTACTACCGTTGCAGGCAAAGCATTCCATTCCCTTACTACTCTCTGAGTAAAGAAACTACCTTTGACATCTGTCCTATATCTATTACCCCTCAATTTAAAGCTATGCCCGCTCATGCTCGCCGTCACCATCCTAGGAAAAAGGCTCTCCCTATCCACTCTATCTAACCCTCTGATTATTTTATATGTCTCAATTAAGTCACCTCTCAACCTTCTTCTCTCTAATGAAAACAGCCTCAAGTCCCTCAGCCTTTCCTCGTAAGGCCTTCCCTCCATACCAGGCAACATCCTAGTAAACCTCCTCTGCACCCTTTCCAAAGCTTCCACATTCTTCTTATAATGCAGTGACCAGAACTGTATGCAGTACTCCAAGTGCGGCCGCACCAGAGTTTTGTACAGCTTCACCATAACCTCTTGGTTCCGGAACTCGATCCCTCTATTAATAAAAGCTAAAACACTGTATGCCTTCTTAACAGCCCTGTCAACCTGGGTGGCAACTTTCAAGGATCTGTGTACATGGACACCGAGATCTCTCTGCTCATCTACACTACTAAGAATCTTACCATTAGCCCTGTACTTTGCCTTCTGGTTACTCCTACCAAAGTGCATCACCTCACACTTGTCTGCATTAAACTCCATTTGCCCCCTCTCAGCCCAGCTCTGCAGCTTATCTATGTCTCTCTGCAACTTACAGCATCCTTCGTCACTATCCACAACTCCACCGACCTTATTTGTTTCTGCTTTGATGAGTTAAAGATCAATGCCAAAGGCTCGGCAATCTCCTCCCTGGCTTCCCAGAGGATCCGAGGATAAATCCCATCCGGCCCAGGGGACTTATCTATCTTCACCCTCTGAAGGATTTCTAATACCTCTTCCTTGCGAACCTCAATCCCACCGAGTCTAGTAGCCTGTATCTCAGTATTCTCCTCGACAACATTGTCGTTTTCTAGAGTGAATACTGTTAAAAATATTCATTTAGCGCCTCCCCTATCTCATCTGACTCCACACACAACTTACCACTACTATCCTTGATTGGGCCTAATCTTACTTTCGTCATTCTTTTATTCCTTAAATACCTATAGAAAGCCTTAGGGTTTACCCTGATCCGATCCGCCAACAACTTCTCATGTCTCCTCCTGGCTCTTCTGAGCTCTCTCTTTAGGTCTTTCCTGGCTACCTCGTAGCCCTCAAGTGCCCGAACTCAGCCTTCACATCTCATCCTAACATACGCCTTCTTCTTCCTCTTGACCAGAGATTGCACCTCCTTCGTAAACCACGGCTCCCGCACTCTACAGCTACCTCCCTGCCTGATAGGTACATACTTATCTAGGACACACAGGAGCTTTTTCTTAAATAAGCTTCACATTTCTAATGTGTCCATCCCCTGCAGTTTCCTTCCCCATCCTATGCTCCCTAAATCTTGCCTAATCTCATCATAATTGCCTTTCTCCCAGCTATAACTTGCCCAGTGGTATACACCTATCCCTTTCCATCACTAAAGTAAACATAACAGAATTGTGATCGCTATCAACAAAGTGCTCACCTACTTCCAAATCTAACACCTGGCCAGGCTCATTACCCAGTACCAAATCTAATGTGGCTTCGCCCCTTGTTGGCCTATCTACATACTGTGTCAGGAAGCCCTCCTGCACACAATGGACAAAAACTGACCCATCAATAGTACTCGAACTATAGTGTTCCCAGTCAATATTTGGAAAGTTGAAGTCCCCCATGACAACTACCCTGTCTCTCTCACTCCTATCAAGAATCATCTTTGCTATCCTTTCCTCTATATCTCTGGAACTATTCGGAGGCCTATAGAAAAGTCCCAACAAGGTGACCTCTCCTTTCCTGTTTCTAACCTCAGCCCATACTACCTCAGTTGACGAGTCCCCAAACATCCTTTCTGCAACTGTAATACTGTCCTTAACCAACAATGCCACACCTCCACCCCTTTTACCATCCTCTGTTCTTAGTGAAATGTCTAAATCCCAGAACCTGCAACAACCATTCCTGTCTCTGCTCTATCCATGTCTCCGAAATGGCCACAACATCGAAGTGCCAGGTACTAACCCATGCTGCAAGTTCACCCATCTTATTCCTGATACTCCTGGCTTTGAAGTAGACACACTTCAAACCAACTTCTTGCTTGCCGGTGCCATCTTGCTTCCCTGAAACTTTATTTCGGACCACCC
The DNA here is from genome assembly GCF_030684315.1 of Stegostoma tigrinum. NCBI lineage: Eukaryota > Metazoa > Chordata > Chondrichthyes > Orectolobiformes > Stegostomatidae > Stegostoma > Stegostoma tigrinum. Next base: position 17,522,633 of record NC_081362.1, on the reverse strand, counting down.
TACTCTCAACTTTTTCTATACTCGAACTACAATTTTGGTGCCTATCCCCCTGCTGAATTAGTTTAAACCCACCCGAATAGCCTTAGAAAATTCCCCCCCCAGGATATCGGTACCCCTCTGGTTCAGGTGAAGACCATCTTGCTTGTAGAGGTCCCACCTACCCCAGAAAGAGCCCCAATTATCCAAAAATCCAAAACCCTCCCTACTGCACCATCCCTGCAGCCACGTGTTCAACTCCTCTCTCTCCCTATTCCTCGCCTCACTAGCACGTGACACGGGCAACAAACCAGAGACAACAACTCTGTTCATCCTAGCTCTCAGCTTCCATCCTAGCTCCCTGAATTTCTGCCTTAAATCCCCATCTCTCTTCCTACCTACGTTGTTGGTGCCAATGTGGATCACAACTTGGGGCTGCTCCCCCTCCCCCTAAAGGATCCCAAAAACACGATCAGAGACATCACGCACCATGGCACCTGGGAGGCAACACACCAACCGTGAGTCTCTCTCGTCCCCACAGAACCTCCTATCTGTCCCTCTAACTATGGAGTCCCCAATGACTACTGCTCTGCTCCTCTTCCCCCTTCCCTTCTGAGCAGCAGGGACAGACTCTGTGTCAGAGACCTGTGCCCCACCGCTTTCCCCTGGTAAGTTGTCCCTCCCAACAGTATCCAAAACGGTGTACTTATTGTTGAGGGGAATGGCCACAGGGGATCCCTGCACTGCCTGCCGGTTCCCTATCCGTCCCCTAACCGTAACCCATCTGCCTTTTTCCTGTACTTGAGGAGTGACTACCTGCCTGTAACTCCTCTCAATAACCCCCTCTGCCTCCCGAATGATCCGAAGTTCATCCAGCTCCAGCTCTAGTTCGCTAATGCGGTTTTCAAGGAGCTGGAGTTGGGTGCACTTCCCGCACATGTAGTCAGCAGGGACACTAGTGGTGACCCTTACCTCCCACATTCTGCAGGAGGAACATTCAACTGCCCTGACCTCCATTCCCATTGTTCTAAATTCCCAAGACTTAAAAAATAAAGAATATAAAATAAACTTGTTACCTTACCAATCAGGCACACAAATATATTACCTCACTCACTCACCAGTCCCCCGTGTTGGCTCCTGCTCAGCGTACCTCCGCCTATTCATGAGGTAAGCCTTTTATAGATTCAAAAACAGTGACTCACCGGCTTCCCGACAGGCTCCTGCTCCAAGCTCTTGCTCGCGCTGCTGCTCAACCAGAAACCACCAAGCATGGACAAGCTCAAGCATCAAGTATAATTACGGAGTTTCAACAAAGGATTGAAGCCAGACAGACCAGATGACATTGACTAAGGCACCGAAAAAGACAATGGCAGAAACAGTCCTGTCGACCCTGCAAAGTCCTCCTTAGTAACATCTGGGATCTAGTATCAAAATTGGGAGAGTTGTCATACCACCTTGTCAAGCATCAATCTGATTTTGTCTGACAGCTGTAACTCTGTGAGTGTGATTATGTCCCAGACACCGCCATTACCATCCTTGGATATGTCCTGTCTCACCGGAAGGAAGGATCCTGCAGAGGCAGTGGCACAGTGGTGTACAGTTGGAAGGAGTTACTCTAGGAGTCCTCAACAATCCCAGGGTTATTGTTGGGTAAGACAAATTTCCCAATTTTGACTTCAGGTTAAACATGGCCAAGGAAACCTCCTGCTGATGACCATGTATCGTCCTCCCTCAGTTGATTAACCAGCACTCTTCCATGTTAAGCAACACACTGAGGGTAACAAGAACAGAAAATGTACTCCATTCGGGGGATTTCAATGTCCACCACCAACAGTGGCTCAGCAGCACTACTGAATGAGCTGGTCAGTCATAAAAGACATAGCTGCTAGACTGGGTCTGCAGCAGGTAGTGAAGGAACTAACAAGAGGGAAAAACTTACTTGACCTCATCCTTACCAACCTGCCAGCTGCAGATGTATCTGTAAGAGTGGCCACTGGCACAGTCCTTGTGAAGATGAAGTCCCACCTTCACACTGAGAATAGTGCTCATTGTGTTTTGTGGCACTATCACTGTGCTAAATGGAACAGACTTTGAACAGATCTAGCAACTCATGACTGAGCATCTATGAGGTACTGTGGGGCATCAGAAGAATTGTACTCCAGCACAATGTGCAACCTCCTGACCCAAAATATTCCCCATTCAACTCACTAAACTCGAAAGTAATGCAACTACTTTTTATTCGTCTTTCATATCAAAGATGTGTACCTAACATGGCGCCATAAGAGGCAGTCATTATAAAAGCTTTTCACTGTACTTCGACATTGGAGTACCCCTGATAATAAAGGATATTCTATTCTATTCAAGCCAGGACATCAGCTTAGTTCAATAGAGACTGCAGGAGGACATGCCACGAGAAACAGCAGGCATACCTAAAAATGAGATATTGATCTTTTAGAGCTACCAAACAGGACTACTTGTGTGCCAAACAGCAGAAGCAGCAAGTGATACAGTTACACAAACCCACAACCAATAGTTCAGATCTAAGCTCTGCAGTCCTGCCACATTCGGTCGTGAATTGGTGGTGGACAATTAAACAACTCATTGGAGAAAGCAGCTCTACAAATACCTCATCCTCAATGATGAAAGACCCGAACACATCTATGCAAAAGGTAAGGCTGAAGCTTCATATCAATCTTCACCAGAAGAGCCAAGTGGATGAACCATCTCAGCCTCCTCCAGTGGTCCCCAGCATTACCAATATCATTATTCGGACAATTCAATTCACAGCAAATCACATCAAGAAATGATTAGAAGCACTGGACACTGCAAAGGCAATGGGCCCTGATAACATTCTGGCAATATTACTGAGGCTTCTGGTCCAAAACATGCTGTTCCCCTAGCCAAGCTCGTCCAGTACAGTTACAACTTTAGCATGTACCAGACAAGGTGGAAAATTGTCCAGGTATGTCCTAGCACACAAAAAGCTGGAAAAATCCATCCCAGCCAATTACTATCCCATTGGTCTACTCTCAATCAGCAGTAAACTAATGAAAAGTGTCATCAATAGGGCTATCAAGCAGCACTTACTCAGTAATAACCTTCTCAGTCTTGCTCAGTTTGAGTTCCACCAGAGCTCATGACCTCATTACAATCTTGGTTCAAACATGGACAAAACAGCTGAATTTCAGAGATGAGGTGAGAGTGACATCAAGGCTGCATTTAACCCAGTGTAGTATCAAGGAGGCGTAGTGAAAATGGGTACTGGGAGCAAACTCTCTGCTAGTTTTTAGTCAAACTTGGCAGAGAGGAAGATGGTCATGGTTGTTGGATGTCAGTCATCTCAGCTCTAGGACATCACTGCAGGAATTCCTCAGGGTAGTTTCCAAAACCAGCTTCAGCTGCTTCATCAATGACCTTCCCTCTGTCATAAGGTCAGAAGTGGGGATGCACCAATTGCAACTTCTCATACTGAATCAGTCCATGTTCAAATGCTATAAGCGCCAGATAATTCCCAGGCTTCGGCTGACACATGACAAGTAACATCTGCATCACACAAATGCCAGGCTATGACCACCTCCAACAGAGACAATCTAACCACTGTATGCGACATTCAATGATATTACCATTGCTGAATCCCAATCAGCATCTCTGGGGTTACTATTGAGCAGAATCTCATTGGATTCACCACACAAACACAGTGGCTACAACAGCAGGTTAGAGGCTTGGAATACTGCAGCAAGTAATTCACCTCTTGACTCCCTAGAGCCTGTCCACCATCCATAAGTCACAAATCAGGCTTGTGATGGAACAGTGCCTACTTGTTTGGGTTTGTACTCACTGGAACATAGATTAATGAGGCGCAACCTTATTAAACTATGCAAAATTGTTTGGAGACTTTACAGGGTAGATACAGAAAGGTTTTTTCCACCTTGTGGGAGAGTCTAGAGCCAGAGGCTTAAGATATAAGAGGAATTTCTTTTCTCAGAGGACAGTGCATCTGTGGAATTCTTTGCTGTTGAGGATTGTCCATGCACGGTTATTAAGTATGTTGAAGGCTCAGATAAACAGATTTTTAATCAGTAAGGGCATCAAAGGTTATAGGGGAAAAAAGCAGCAAAATAGAGTCATGATCTTATTGAATAGCTGAGCAGATTCAATGGGCTGAATGACCTACTTCTGCTTCTATGTTTTTTTCATCAACTTGTTCAGAGATGTTATTACATACCGTTGGAACATATTGAACCTGGGTGTTTAGGTCCAGGAATAGGGACACTGTCACTGTGTCAAAAGAGGGCCCTCCCCTTCTACTTCTGTTCCTTATGATCTTAGCCGGGGATCAGAAAACAGCACTGTATTGGAAACAGTAACTGGCCTGTAAATTTCCCTGATTTGATCAATTAATTGCCAGAACACAACTTTGTCATTCAAATATGGATAGCAGACAGGCTTTTGAAGCTTGAGGGCCAACAAGGGGCCTCTCCACTTGAAGGAAGCAGCAGGATCCCACAGCAGGTAAATGAGAGAGAGAGAGGGAGCAACCCAAACCACAGCCCTTCTAAATTTGAAAGTATGTCTATGGTGCATAGAATAGTCAACAAGCAGTTCACACTTGCATGCATTTGGTCACTTACTTGTTTCGCTTCCCAAAAAAAACAAACACAGAGTATAATTACTTATTATTGATTGTAAGTTACTTGTAATTACTTATTGTCTGTAGTATTAAGGAAAAGCCACAAACTATATAGATCGGTGAGCCTGAAGTCAGTGGTGGGTAAGTTGTTGGAAGGGATTCTGAGGGACAGGGTTAACATGTATTGGGAAAGGAAACAACTGATTAGAGATAGTCAACATGGCTTTGTGCATGGGAAATCATGTCTCACTGACTCGATCTCTGAAAAAGTGACAATGAAGATTGATGTACCACAAGGATTGGTGCTATGTCCACTGCTATTTGTCATTTATATAAATGATAATAATGTGAATAAATGGGGAATGGTTAGAAAGTTTGCAGATGACACCAAAACTGGTGGTGTAGTGCACAGTGAAGGTTACCTCAGAGTACAATGGGACCTTCATCAGATTTGTCAATGGGCCAAGGAGTGGTAGATGGAGTTCAATTTACATGAATTTGAGATGCTGCATTTTGGTAGGACAAATCAGGGTGGGACTTATACACTTAATGGTAAGGTCCTGGGGAGTGTTGCTAAGCAAAGAGACCTTAAGGTGCAGGTTCCTTAAAAGGTGGAGTCGCAGGCAGACAGGGTAGTGAAGAAGGCATTTGGTATGCTTGCCTTTACTGGTCAGTACATTGAGTATAGAAGTTGGGATATCATGTTGCAGCTGTATACGACATTGGTGAGGCCATTTTTGGAATACTTTGTTCGATTCTGGTCTCCCTGCTATAGGAAAAATGTTGTGAAACTTGAAAGGGTGCAGAAAAGATTTACAAGGATGTTGCCAGGGTTGGAGGGTTTGAGCCAAATGGAGAGGCTGAATAAGCTGGGGCTATTTTCCCTGGAGCATCGGAAGTTGAGGGGTGACCTTATTGATGTTATAAAAACATGAGAGGCATGGATAGGGTAAATAGACAAGGTATTTTTTCCAGAGTAGGGGAATCCAAAACTAGACGGCAAAGGTTTAAGGTGAGAGGGGAAAGAATTAAAAGGGACCTAAAAGGAAACATTTTCCATGCAGAGAGCGAAGTGGTGGAGGCTGGTATTGTGGCATCCATCAGTCTCGAGAGACCATGGATCTATGCCTGGGCAGTTTTGACTCAGCTGCTGATAGCAGCGCAGTGTCTGTTGTGGCTGTATCGGCCCACATGGGAGTGACAGTCTCGATTGCAGTGACAGCATTTTAAGACACTCTCCTCCAGGGTTGCCGTGTTGCTGCTTTTCCGTCGAGCGCACTTTTCCTCAGTGGCAAGCCTCAGTTTCTCCTCTGCTCGCTCCAGCCCTCTGCGTAGTTCCCATCTCCAGCGTGAGCGATCGTTTGATACGTCTTCCCATTTCTTGACATCCCGGTCCATTGACTTCATGTCCCTTTTGCAGATGTCTTTGAAATGAAGATGAGGTCGTCCTCGTGCTCTCTTGCCGATGGCCAATTCCCCATACAGCACATCTTTCGGGATCCTCCCATCCGGCATATGATGTATGAGACCCAAGCAGCGGAGGTGGCGTTGTTGGAGTAGGGTGAAGAGGCTGGGACAACATTTAAAAGGCATCTGGATGGATACATGATTAGGAAGGGTTTAGGGGGATATGGGCCAAATGCTGGCAAATGAAACTAGATTAATTTAGGGTATCTGGTTCATGGGTGAATTGGGCCAAAGGGTCAGTTTCTGTACTGTACAACTCTACGACTATGTTCAGTCTCCTTTAACTTTTTATTTTAATAATGTTAAGTCTGACACAATGGCTAATTGAAAAATGTGCTGCACCTAGACCCAGAGCTAACTCTGCTACTGAAGAGTCCAGTCTCAAAAACCTGAATTGCTTATGTAGGCCATCATTAAAAAGAGTGTACATATTTTTGTGACATTTCTGAAATAAATAATGTACCAACTGCACATAACAAGCTTGCAATCATTTGTTCCTGGCCCCAATTCAGATTGTCACAGCAACTGCCACCTACACCACCTAATGTAAACTTCACCACTTGACATATGTCATTGTTCACACAATCAGATTTTGTTGCATACATGTATTACAAAACATGTGCCTGGCTGATATGCCTTGTTATTCCCTGATGTTTGAAATAATCCACACTTTTTAATACACGCTAGAGCTTACTTCAAATGTATTTTTCGCATCTCTCCATACATGTGGCAAAATGACCCTATGTTGGTTTGGTCTACGAACTAGTGCAGTAGTTAGTGATGTAGTATTGTGTATACACATGTATACATACTTTTGACAATTGAGTTTGTAAGTTGTCTTCTTTCAGAAGAACATGGGAAATTGGAACAGGAGTAGGATATTCAGCCCCTCAAGTCTGCTCTGTTATTCTTTAAAGATCCTGGCAAATCTGTTCAGATCTCGATTCTTTCATGTCAGTTCCACACAGCCATCAACTAACTCTGCATTTCAAAACTTTTTTAGCCTTTTCAAGTTAAGTTATTTCTACAAATGTCTCAGGTACAGAATTCAAGACATTCACTACCTTCTGAGAGAAGAGGTTTTTAGTTTCTTAGTTTTAAATGAATGTTCCTCTTTCCTGTATCTACATCCATTAGTTTGAGTTTCCATGTCTTCTCAACATTTACTCTTTCAAACCCCTCTCAGAATAATCCTGATTCCTGTAAATTCTAGTGGATATTTGCCCATCTTATTTAACCATTCTTAATAAGTCAAACCTTCGTTCGAAAAATCAGCCCAGTGAATTTCTTTTGTGCCACTTCCAATACCAGCATATCCTTGCTTAAAAATGTCAAGACATCCTGTTTTTAAACTTGAATTATATTCTTCTTTTCCCTCTGCACCACCGTGTCTTGATCAGTTCATTCATTCTCCCTCTACCTATGCCCTTCCCCACACCAGAAGCAAGACCTTGTATCTATTGGATGACTGCATTGCCTGAGGCTTCTCTAAAGCTAAATTCTGCAACCCAATACCTGTGTCACTCACAGTCAAAACCTTCTGTTCCTGACCATGGAGCAAATTTGGATGCAATTAATCTAAGCAATGTGCTCCCAAAATTCAGGTAACTCATGCCCACGCTGGTGTGTTGCAGTGTCCACAGCTTGGACTTCAGCCCCCCAACTCTGATCCAAAGTTCCTCAAACAGCTAACACTTGCTGCAATTGCAGTTACCATGTATCATACCAATGTCCAGCTCCTACACACCACAGCAGCAATACAGCATCTGCCCAGCTATCTCTGTTTAATATTCCAAAAGTGGATTTCCTAACCATATTCTTCAGCTGTAATAATGTATTCTGATTTAAAACACTTGACCAACCAAGAGACCTGGAAAAAGCATCAACCTTACATGTGCGTGTTTTCCTGTGATGTTGCACTTCAGCTCTGATAGGTTGAAAGTACTTTCTGCTAACAATCATTATGTCCTGCCACTGCCACCACCACCCTTCTTATGTAGGTCTGTTCACTTGCTGTGCACTCTTCCCAATTGACCTCATAGTGACAGAGATAATGGGAACTGCAGATGCTGGAGAATCCAAGATAATAAAATGTGAGGCTGGATGAACACAGCAGGCCCAGCAGCATCTCAGGAGCACAAAAGCTGACGTTTCGGGCCTAGACCCTTCATCAGAGAGGGGGAACTGGAATAAATAGGGAGAGAGGGGGAGGCGGACCGAAGATGGAGAGAAAAGAAGATAGGTGGAGAGGACAGTATAGGTGGGGAGGTAGGGAGAGGATAGGTCAGTCCAGGGAAGACGGACAGGTCAAGGAGGTGGGATGAGGTTAGTAGGTAGGAGATGGAGGTGCGGGTTGGGGTGGGAGGAAGGGATGGGTGAGGGGAAGAACAGGTTAGGGAGGCAGAGACAGGTTGGACTGGTTTTGGGATGCAGTGGGTGGAGGGGAAGAGCTGGGCTGGTTGTGTGGTGCAGTGGGGGGAGGGGACGAACTGGACTAGTTTTGGGATGCGGTGGGGGAAGGGGAGATTTTGAAGCTGGTGAAGTCCACATTGATACCATTGGGCTGCAGGGTTCCCAAGCGGAATATGAGTTGCTGTTCTTGCAACCTTCGGGTGGCATCATTGTGGCACTGCAGGAGGCCCATGATGGACATGTCATCTAAAGAATGGGAGGGGGAGTGGAAATGGTTCGCGACTGGGAGGTGCAGTTGTTTATTGCGAACCGAGCGGAGGTGTTCTGCAAAGCGGCCCCCAAGCCTCCGCTTGGTTTCCCCAATGTAGAGGAAGCCACACCGGGTACAGTGGAAGCAGTATACCACATTGGCAGATGTGCAGGTGAACCTCTGCTTAATGTGGAAAGTCATCTTGGGGCCTGGGATAGGGGTGAGGGAGGAGGTGTGGGGGCAAGTGTAGCATTTCCTGTGGTTGCAGGGGAAGGTGTCGGGTGTGGTGGGGTTGGAGGGCAGTGTGGAGCGAACAAGGGAGTCATGGAGAGAGTGGTCTCTCCGGAAAGCAGACAGGGGTGGGGATAGAAAAATGTCTTGGGTGGTGGGGTCGGATTGTGGATGGCGGAAGTGTCGGAGGATGATGCGTTGTATCTGGAGGTTGGTGGGGTGGTGTGTGAGAACGAGGAGGATCCTCTTTGGGCGGTTGTGGCGGTGGCGGGGTGTGAGTGATGTGTTGCGGGAAATGCGGGAGACGCGGTCAAGGGCGTTCTCGACCACTGTGGGGGAAAAGTTGCGGTCCTTGAAGAATTTGGACATCTGGGATGTGCGGGAGTGGAATGCCTCATCGTGGGAGCAGATGCAGCGGAGGCGGAGGAATTGGGAATAGGGGATGGAATTTGTCCATTTCAAGCCCACCGACTCCCACAGCTACCTAGAATACACCTCCTCCCACCCACCCTCCTGCAAAAATTCCATCCCCTATTCCCAATTCCTCCGCCTCCGCCGCATCTGCTCCCACGATGAGGCATTCCACTCCCGCACATCCCAGATGTCCAAGTTCTTCAAGGACCGCAACTTTATCCCCACAGTGATCGAGAACGCCCTTGACCGCGTCTCCCGCATTTCCCGCAACACATCACTCACACCCCGCCACCGCCACAACCGCCCAAAGAGGATCCTCCTCGTTCTCACACACCACCCCACCAACCTCCAGATACAACGCATCATCCTCCGACACTTCCGCCATCCACAATCCGACCCCACCACCCAAGACATTTTTCTATCCCCACCCCTGTCTGCTTTCCGGAGAGACCACTCTCTCCATGACTCCCTTGTTCGCTCCACACTGCCCTCCAACCCCACCACACCCGACACCTTCCCCTGCAACCACAGGAAATGCTACACTTGCCCCCACACCTCCTCCCTCACCCCTATCCCAGGCCCCAAGATGACTTTCCACATTAAGCAGAGGTTCACCTGCACATCTGCCAATGTGGTATACTGCATCCACTGTACCCGGTGTGGCTTCCTCTACATTGGGGAAACCAAGCGGAGGCTTGGGGACCGCTTTGCAGAACACCTCCGCTCGGTTCGCAATAAACAACTGCACCTCCCAGTCGCGAACCATTTCCACTCCCCCTCCCATTCTTTTGATGACATGCCCATCATGGGCCTCCTGCAGTGCCACAATGATGCCACCCGAAGGTTGCAGGAACAGAAACTCATATTCCGCTTGGGAACCCTGCAGCCCAATGGTATCAATGTGGACTTCACCAGCTTCAAAATCTCCCCTTCCCCCACCGCATCCCAAAACCAGCCCAGTTCGTCCCCTCCCCCCACTGCACCACACAACCAGCCCAGCTCTTCCCCTCCACCCACTGCATCCCAAAAACAGTCCAACCTGTCTCTGCCTCCCTAACCTGTTCTTCCTCTCACCCATAGCTTCCTCCCACCCCAAGCCGCACCTCCATCTCCTACCTACTAACCTCATCCCACCTCTTTGACCTGTCCGCCTTCCCTGGACTGACCTATCCCCTCCCTACCTCCCCACCTATACTCTCCTCTCCTCCTATCTTCTTTTCTCTCCATCTTCGGTCCGCCTCCCCCTCTCTCCCTATTTATTCCAGAACCCTCACCCCATCCCCCTCTCTGATGAAGGGTCTAGGCCCGAAACGTCAGCTTTTGTGCTCCTGCGATGCTGCTGGGCCTGCTGTGTTCATCCAGCCTCACATTTTATTATCTTGCATGAAGTTGTTGTTTGGTTGATCACCCTTCTCCATCTTCCCCTGCAAATCAACCATTCCTCTTTTATCAAATCTTTTCATCATTTCTTAAATCTTTTCTCTTCTTTCTGGCATCACTCACCTCACTTCATTACCTCTTCTTTTATGCAACAGATGATGATACCATTTCAATCTCTTCTTGATTACTTTCTTTGGTGCTCCCTTAATTCTTACTATCACTCCTAATATACTGGTTCCTGATCCTGTCCTACATTGTCACTTCAACATTCAACATCTTAAACTAATTCAGCAGGCAGATTGGAACCAGACTTGTAGCTCCAGTGTACAGGAGGTTGAGAGTAGTGAGGGCGTGAATAAGACTTCAAGGTCGCAGGAGTGTACCGGCAGGCAGGAAGGTGGTTTGAAGTGTGTCTACTTCAATGCCAGGAGCATCCAGAATTAGGTGGGTGAACTTGCAGCATGGGTTGGTACCTGGGACTTTGATGTTTTGGCCATTTCGGAGACATGAATAGAGCAGGGACAGGAATGGTTGTTGCAGGTTCCGGGGTTTAGATGTTTCAGTAAGATCAGGGATGGTGGTAAAAGAGGGGGAGATGTGGCATTGTTAGTCAAGGACAGTATTACAGTGCCAGAAAGGACATTTGATGAGGGCTCGTCTACTGAGGTAGTATGGGTTGAGGTTAGAAACAGGAGAGGTCACACTGTTGGTAGTTTTCTATCGGCCTCCGAAAAGTTCCAGAGATGTAGAGGAACGGATTGCAAAGATGATTCTGGATAGGAGCGAAAGTAACAGGGTAGTTGTTATGGGGGACTTTAACTTTCCAAACATTGACTGGAAACGCTATAGTTTAAGTACTTTAGATGGGTCAGTTTTTGTCCAATGTGCACAGGAGAGTTTCCTCACACAGCATGTAGATAGGCCAAGAGGTGAGGCCACATTGGATTTGGTACTGAGTAATGAACCAGGCCAGGTGTTAGATTTGGAGGCAGGTGAGCACTTTGGTGATAGTCACCACAATTCAGTTACATTTACTTTAGCGATGGAAAGGGATACGTATATTCCGCAGGGCAAGAGTTATAGCTGAGGGAAAGACAATTGTGAGGCGATTAGGTAAGATTTAGGATGCATAGGATGGGGAAGGCAACTGCAGGCGCTGGGCATAATTGAAATGTGGAGCTTGTTCAAGTAACAGCTACTGAGTGTCCTTGATAAGTACGTACCTGTCAGGCAGGGAGGAAGTGGTCGAGCGAGGGAACCGTGGTTTACTAAAGAAGTTGAATCTCTCGTCAAGATAAGAAGGAGGCTTATGTAAAGCTGAGGCGTGGAGGCTCAGTTAGGGCGCTTGAGAGTTACAAGTTAGCCAGGAAGGACCTAAAGAGAGAGCTAAGAAGAGCCAGGAGGGGACATGGGATGTCTTTGGCAGGTAGGATCAAGGAAAACCCTAAAGCTTTCTATAGGTATGTCAGGAATAAAAGAATGACTACAGTAAGATGAGGCCCAGTCAAAGACAATAGTGGGAAGTTGTACGTGGAGTCCGAAGACAGAGGCGCTAAATGAATGTTTCTCGTCTGTATTTACACGGGAAAAAGACAATGTTGTCGAGGAGAAACTGAGATACAGACTATTGGACTAGACAGGATTGAGGTTCATAAGGAGGAGGTGTTAGCAATTCTGGAAAGTGTGAAAATAGATAAGTCCCCTGGGCTGGATGGGATTTATCCTAGGATTCTCTGGGATGCTAGGGAGGAGTTTGCAGAGCCTTTGGCTTTGATCTTTATGTCATCATTGTCTACAGGAATAGTGCCAGAAGACTGGAGGATAGCAAATGTTGTCCCCTTGTTCAAGAAGGGGAGTAGAGACAACCCTGGTAATTATAGACCAGTGAGCCTTGTTTTGGTGTGGGTAATGTGTTGGAAAGGATTACAAGAAATAGGATTTATAATCATCTAGAAAGAAATAATTTGATTAGGGATAGTCCACATGGTTTGGTGAAGGGTGGGTCATGCCTCACAAACCTTCTTGAGTTCTTTGAGAAGGTGACCAAACAGGTGGATGAGGGTAAAGTGGTTGATGTGGTTTATATGGATTTCAGTAAAGTGTTTGTTAAGGTTCTCCATGGTAGGCTATTGCAGAAAATACAGAGGCGTGGGATTGAGGATGATTTAGCGGTTTGGATCAGAAATTGGCCAGCTGTAAGAAGACAGAGAGTGGTGGTTGATGGGAAATGTTCATCCTGGAGTTCAGTTATAGTGGTGTACCACTAGGATCCGTTTTGGGGCCATTGCTGTTTGTCAATTTCATAAATGACCTGGATGAGGGCATTGAAGGATGGGTTAGTAAATTTGCAGATGAGACTAAAGTCGGTGGAGTTGTGGATAGTGCGGAAGGATGTTGCAGGTTACAGAGTGACATAGAGAAGCTGAAGAGATGGCTTGAGAGGTGGCAAATGGAGTTTAATGTGGAAAAGTGTGAGGTGATTCACTTTGGTAGGAGTAACAGGAATACAGAGTACTGGGCTAATGGTAAGATTTTTGGTAGTGTGGATGAGCAGAGATCTCGGTGTCTATGTGCATAGATCCCTGAAAGTTGCCATCCAGGTTGATAGGGCTGTTAAGAAGGCGTACGGTGTATTAGGTTTAATTGGTAGAGGGATTGAGTTTCAGAGCCATGAGGTCATGTTGCAGCTGTACAAAACTCTGGTGCAGCTGCACTTGGAGTATTGCGTACAGTTTTGGTCGCCGCATTATAGGAAGGATGTGGAAGCATTGGAAAGGGTGCAGAGGAGATTTACCAGGATGTTGCCTGGTATGGAGGTAAGGTCTTATGAGGAAAGGCTGAGGGACTTGAGGCTATTTTTGTTAGAGAGAAGTTTAAGAGGTGACTTAATAGAGACATGCAAGATGATCAGAGGATTAGATAGGGTGGACAGTGACAGCCTTTTCCCTTGGTTGGAGATGACTAGCACGAGGGGATATAGCTTTAAATTGAGGGGTAATAGATATAGGACAGATGTCAGAGGGAGGTTCTTTACTCAGTTACTCAACAGTAGTAGACTTGCCAACTTTAAGGGCATTTAAAATGGTCACTGGATAAACATATGGATGATAACGGAACAGTGTACGTTAGATAGGCTTCACAGGTCGGTGCAATCATTGAGGGCCGAAGGGCCTATACTGCAATGTAATGTTCTATGTTCTAACATCCATCTCAGCGTTCACATCTCAGTAGATATTGTCCCACTATTCTTAATGTTGCCTCGATCTCTCCACTTTTACTCTTCCCTGCTTTGCCTAATACTCTCATGTGGCATTCTTTCTTCATGACCTGTAGAAGATGTATGTACTTGTCAGGGACTCCACAAATTCCAGCAAATCCACAGACTTCGCCCTTGGCATCTGGTCAGAAGCCTTCTCTAGATTGATGCCAACAGTGTTCATGTCAGGAAGGCCAATGCAACATGACCCTATCAATTGCCTTAAATGCTTCTTCCAGGCGTGCATTTAAACTGACCTTCATGGATTTATTATTTTTCCTCAAACTCTGGTCAATGACTCTCTCCTATAAAGAGACAGGTAATGCAGCAAAACTTGAATTGCTCAATAATTTGATAATGGATTATGTCATTTCCTAGTCATTTTTGAATAACAGTACAGTACAACACTGTGCCATATACAAGTCATTTTTGAATATTAGCACAGCACAACGCTGTGCCATATATGGCTCACTCAGACAGCAGGAACTGCCAATGCCAGAGTCAGAGATAACACAGTGTAGAGCTGGAGGAGCACAGCAGGCCAGGCAGCATCAGAGGAGCAGGAAAGCCGACATTTTGGGTCAGGATCCTTCTTCCAAACCGTAACATCAACTTTCCTGCTCCTCTGATGCTGCCTAGCCTGCTGTGCTCCTCCAGCTCCACACTGTTATCACTGTGCTGTATATACCCCATTTTTGTTTTCAGGAACAGTAGCCATTTGGTGAGATTAATTGTTATGAAATAAAGTGGAAATCAGAAGAAAGAAACAGAGGATAGTTTGTTGATTTTTAAGGAAATATTAGGACATCTCAGTAAGATATATGGAACCGTCAATTTCAAAACAGGACGTATGATCACCCAAATTCACTAGATTGGAAAGCATGTCCATGACTCACGATATGATAAAGAAACAGTTCCCCATTTTGCAAATGCTTGATTAGGCCTGGTTCAGTCCTTTTCAGACAGCTTGCTCAATTATATCTAACTTCATAAAAATAAATATGATCCACCATTGTTTTAAAATTAATATACAAAAAGGTTCCTCTGGCTTAAAACCAAAGATATGCCATCTTGGTAACATCACCAAACCAGTGATCTTGAAACACAGTCCAGTATTCTAGGAAAATAAAAACAAAACACAGCAGAAATTCAGTTCATCTGGCAACATCTCTGGTGACAAAAACAGAGTTAACTTTTAATTTCAACAATTAGTTTTCAGAACAGAAGATGGTGTAATCAAAATGGGGGACAGTGTGCATACTATGTAGGCGCTGAACACAAATCCCAAAGGCTGAAAATTGGTGAGGCAGAAAGTGAGGTGCTGCAGGGTTCCAGCTTACATTGAGCTTTGCTGGAACACTATAGCAGGCCTAGGACAGAAAGGTTAGATTGGGATCAAAATGGTGCATTGAAATAGCAAACAACTGGAGGTCAGTTAAATTCTTGTGGGCAGAGCTGAGACATTTCTTAAAGGAACACCTGAGTCTGTGTTTGGTCTCACCAACATATAAGAGGCCACATTGTGTACTGTAGACTAGATTGAAGGATGTACAAACTACTGCTTCATCTAGGTGAGTCTGGCACAGTGAGGAGGTACAAAGTGCCATTTGGAGGGAGGATGAAGTGATAAATTTTGTACACAAATAGGCCAGAATGCCACGACTAAACACATTCCTTCTGCTCCATTGCCAGCAGGCAGAGACTATCAGAGATATCTCCCCCATACCTTGGTTCACCATTCTTTAATCCTGCATTCCAGTCTTGTTCTTATATCTTTAGTCTCAGCAGAACTCCCCTATAGTCTTTTACACCTAACAATTTTGCACCATTAGTCGTTTGCTACAATTTGTCTTTCACACTGGAAACCTCCCTCTTCATGAACAGTATTAAATACGATTATTGTCCACGCCTTTTCGGTTCTGAGTAAGTCCCTGGCTGTTTCTCTCTCCACAGACGCTGCTCTGGGGACATGGGAACTGGTGAAACTCAAATGAACGAGATTTTTTTTAAAAAAAAGAATGATACTATCATCGATTGTTATAGAGCGAATCCCATCTCCTTCATTTTAGGGAAAGGAATCTGCCGTCCTTACCTAGGCCTGGCCTACAAAATGACTCCATAGAAAAGTATTGACTATTAACCATCCCCTGAAGCCACATAGGCAGCAAGCCAACAAATGCTGGACTTATCAGAAAAGCACACTCGGATCCTATGAAATGATTTTTTTTTTCAATGTTATGCTTCACCCAAGAAAAGTCATTTATAAGTGCTCACATTGATAAGGTACATTTACACCTGAGGGGAATCCACCTGTCCTCAGTCTCGCGCTAGTTTGCCCAATCAGTTCTCGCGAGAGGTCGCTGCTCTCGCGAGGCCTGACGCCTGCCCCGCCATGTTGTGCTGGTATTTTGGTTTCGCTTGGATCGGTGACGGCCGCGGGTAGGAGCGGCCCGGCCGAGTGGGTGGAGCCGGCCGCTATCGGATTGGAGACGTCGGGGAGGAGCGGCGGTGACGGTAAGGGCGGGGGAGGAAAAAAAACCGGGGTTGATGGTGTGGTACCGCATCCCGCGCAACCCGGAGCGGCCGCCGAGGAGGCGGGCTGGAGACGGACCCCCCACAGCGGGGCCCTGGAATCCGGGACTGTCCGAGTGGAGCAGCCTGGCTGTCAAAAAGGTGGCTAGCTCTCGTTGTGGGTTACTGCCCGTCCCCAACATTTATAGCCCCTAGCACTGTTTTTAATGTGGGTTAGCTCCAGGCCCCCTGACAGTATTGTCTGGATGTACAGCACCAGACCTTTTGTCACTGTGGCTAAAGGGATCTGCCCTGGTCTACTGTCACTGTTGCCCATTGGTCCTGCCCTGGGCCCCCTGTCATTGCATGCCAAGATTGTGCCCTGGGGCCCCTGTCCTCCTGCCCAGGGCTGCCAGTCAGTGTGTGCCAAGGTGCTGCCCTGGGCTGCCAGTCAGTGCGTGCCAAGGTCCAGCCCCGGGCCACCAGTCAGTGCATGCCAAGGTCCAGCCCCGGTTCCTCTGCTACTGTGGTCTGAGGGCCCTACTCTGTTCTCGCCTTCTCTCCCCCTGCACCCCCCCCCCCCCCTCCACATCGTTGATCTGAGCATCTTGCCCCATGCCCTGCAATGTGGTCTGGACTTCCTGTCCTGGACTCCTTGTTGGTGTAGTCTGAGCGCCCAGCCTGGGCCCCTATTGGTATGGCTGGAGTGCCCTGCCCAGATCGCTTATCAGTTAAGTCTGATGCTCTGGTTGTTGTGCACTGTGGGCCTTGCCACAGGCAGTATTAGTGACTATCTTGACTTATAATGACAAGCTTTGGATTATTTCCTAGGATTGGGTGGATGCAATTTGCATGTATTTTTACATGAGATGGATCAAAATTCTGTTGTCTAACAATATAACTTTACCACACAAGAACTGACAATTTTCTAATCTCAGTAACCATTGTTTGAAAGCTACTGTTGAATCTGCTTCTATTTCAGTGGCACAATTGTTGATTATTGTGTTCGCCAACCAAAAATACTTCTTGCCTTCGTTTTGGTTCGTGTGTCCCTTATCTTTGAATATGTACCATAGTTGCTGTAGCCTTTGTTGGAATCTCCATGTTGGTGATAATGAAGATAACTGTACATGGTGAATCATAACTTGTGTGTTTATGCCATTTTGATTACCAGTGCATTTCATCACTTTGTTTTGTTGTATTTACATGGAATTTAGTGACATTTAAAAACAAAGTGCTTATATCTTTTTGAGAGATAGTAAGAACTGCTGATGCTGAAGTCAGAGATAAGTGTGGAGCTGGAGGAACACAGCAGGCTAGGCAGCAGCAGAGGAGCAGGAAAGCTGATGTTTCAGGTCAGGACCTTCTGAAGAAGGGTCACTTAACCACACATTAATGGTAATGACATGATAACCTAAGTGCTTTGGAGCATCTAGAAAGGTGCGAAAAAGATACAAGCCAGGCAGAAGGTCCCAACCCGAAACGTCAGCTTTCCTGCTCCTCTAATGCTGCTTGGCTTGTGTCGTCTTAGCACCTTTCTGGATGTATCAGAGTACTTAACCAGACATTAATGGTAATGACACGATAATCTAGATTCATGAAAGTTGATTGAGAGAGAACTATTGGCTAAGCCACCAGGGATAACTCCCCTATTCATCTTTGAAATAGTGCTTGGGATCTTTTATGTCCATCTGAGGGAACAGACTAGGTCTTGGTTTAACATCTCATCTGAAAAATGGCACTCCCAACAGTGTAGCACTGCATTGGAGTGTCATCCAGGATTCAGTGCTGAAGTGTCTGGATTCAAAGGGGAATGTGCTAAGCTAAGCCATAAGCAGCATTTGGCTGGACTGTTCTTTCTGTGAACGTTAAACCTAATCTTAATGTGAAGGGGGCAATAGCTCAGGCATTTTGAGAGGTGAACCTTGAAATATGTGTGCAGTATTTTGAAGTTGTTTTTTGCCCAGACTATTTGGGAAATTATCATTGCATGTTGCAGACTGGTGAACAAGTTTCTGGCATTGTTCTTTTGGTTTATCAGAGAATGCTTGATATAACAACTGAACATGCAGCGCTTTTAATATGTACCACTGATTTGTTCCACAATGAACCATCTAGAACAATTGGGCACTGTCCTTCCTCAAACTTTTGTTTTTCCATTATCAGCAATGATCTAATTTGATTTTTTAGATAACTTAATTCCTTTACTTTGACCACAGTTTAGAGTCATAGAGATGTACGACATGGGAACAGACCTTTTTGGTCCAATTCATCCATGTCGACAAGGGTGTCCTAAATTAATCTAGAGATAGTAGGAACTGCAGATGCTGGAGAATCTGAGATAACAAGGTGTAGAGCTGGATGAACACAGCAGGCCAAGCAGCATCAGAGGAGCAGGAAGGCTGACATTTTGGGCCTAGACCCTTCGTCAGGGTCTATTACTTCATTTCTGAAGAAGGGTCTTGGCCCAAAATGTCAGCCTTTGTGCTCCTCTGATGCTGCTTGGCCTGTTGTGTTCATCCAGCTCTACACCTTGTTATCTCCAAATTAATCTACTCCCATTTGTCAGCATTTCGCCCAAATCACTCTTAAACCCTTCTTATTCATGTATACGCGTCACCCTCTGCATGAAAAAGTTGCCCATTAGGTCCCTATCTTTCCCCCTTTCACTTTAAACCTACTGTATCTAGTTTTGGACTTCCCTATCCTGGAAAAGAAGCCTTAGCTGTTCACCGTGGCCATGAATTTATAAACTTTTATAAGGCCACCCCTTACCTCTGACACTCCAGGAAAAATAGCCCCAGCTTATTCAGCCTCTCCCTATAGCTCAAACCGTTGAACTCTGGCAACATCCTTAAATCTTTTCTGAACCCTTTCAAGTTTCACAATATCCTCCCGATAACTGGGAAACCAGAATTGAACACAGTTTTCCGAAGGTGGCCTAACTAATGTCCTGTACAGCTGCAACATGACGGTCCAACTCCTACACTCGATGCTGTGATCATTAAAAGCAAGCATTCCAAACGCCACCTTCGCTGTCCTAACTACCTGCGACTCCAGTTTCAAGGAGCTATGATTCTGCTCTCCAAGGTCTGTTTGTTCAGCACACTCCCCAGGACTTCACCATTAGGTGTCTAAATCCTACTACGATTTGCCTTTCCAAAATGCAGCACCCCCTGTTTATCTTAATTAAACTCCGTCTGTCATTCCTCGGCCCATTGGCCCACCTGATCAAGGTCCTGTTGGACTCCAAGATGATCTTCTTGGCCGTCACTTTAGGTGTCATCTGTAAACATACTAACCATACTTCTTTATGCACATTTAGATCATTGATATAAATGACAAAGGCATGGACCCAGCACTGATCCTTGTGGCACACCGCTGGTCACAGGCTTCCAGTCTGAAAAGCAACCCTCTACCACTCCCCTCTGCCTCCTACCTTTGAGCCAGTTATGCATCCAAATAGCTAATACTCCCTGTATTCCTTATGATTTAACCTTGTTAACCAGTCTACCATGCAGAACCTTGTCAAATGCATTACTGAAGTCTACATGGACCACATCCACCGCACTGCCTTCCTTGATCGTCTTTGTCACTTTCTGAAAAAAGTCAATCAAGTTTGTGAGACATAATTTCCCATGAACAAAGCCGTGTTGACTATGCCTAATCAGGCCTTGCCTTTCCAAATGCATGTGAACCCTGTCTGTCAGAATTCCCACCAATAACTTGCCCGCTGCTGATGTCAGGCTCACCGGTCTATAGTTCCTTGGATTTTCCTTACCACCTTTCTTAAATGATGGCACCACGTTACCCAACCTCCAGTCCTCTGGCACCAATGATACAAATATCTCAGCAGGGGTCCAGCTATCACCTCCCGAGTTTCCCACAAAGTTCTGGGGTACACTTCAACCGGTCCCACCATCGAGTGAATCTGTGCTGTCTTCACCCAGTCAGACCTACAAGTGACCCTGGACTCTTCAGACTTCTACTTATCTTCTGAAATGGCCAAGGAAGCTACCCAAGTTTAACAAAATGTTACAATAGAGTCAAAAAGGATTAATGTTGAACAGACCAATCATTAATTCATCAGAAGCAATGATGGAAAACTCGGCCTTGTCAACCTTGCAAAATCCTCCCTGTTAACATTTGGGGCCTTGTTCCAAAATTGAGAGAACTGTCTCTCTGACTATACATAGTCTGGACATTCGTATGGCATTGTGACCTGTCAGAGGCAGCAAAATCATATGCAACCTCAATATTTAAATTTGTGGCTCGATGTTTCCCTTGCACTACCATTCCTATCAGCCCAGGAGATCAACCCTGCTTCAATGAAGATTGCAGGATAGGATGTCCGGAGTAACACCAAGCATACCTAGAAATTAAGTATTGGTCTGGCAAAGCTACAACATGTTAAAACTTACATGGCAAACAGGCTATACATGGAATTAAGTGATCCCTCAACCAACAGACCATGTCAAAGCCCTCCAGTTCTGCCACATTCAGTCACAAATGGTGATGGACTATAAATGAACTCACAGCAAGAGGAAGTTCCACAGATGTCGTAATCATCAGTGAAATGGTGGCCCTGCACGCCAGTGCAATAGAAAAGGTGGAAGCATTTGCAAATATTTTCAGCTACGCATGTAGAGTTTTGCCCCTGTCCTGATGTTCCCAGAATCACAGATGTAAATTGTAAGACAGTTTAATTCTCACCATATGTTATTGAGAAACAGCTGAAGGTTTTGGATACTTTGAAAGCTATGGTCCTAGAAACGTAACAGCAAGTTGTACTTTGGGATGAGTTGTGCCCCTAGCTAAACTCTCAGTATGGCTACAACACTGGTGTCTCCTCAGCAATATGCAATAGTGCCCAGGTATATCCTGTCCATATGCAGAATACATCGAATCTGGACAATTAAGACCTTGTCAGTTTCCTCTCAGTCATCAAGAAAATGATGAAAGCTGACATAGACTGTGCTATCAGAATCTAATGATGATTGAGAATCCATCATCGATTTTCGGAAAAACACATCTGGTTCACTATTGACCTTCAGGGAAGGAAACTACTATCCTTACTTGGTCTGGCCTACATCTGACTCCAGACTCTCAGCAGTGTGGTTGACTCTTAACTGCCCTGTGGGCAATAGGAATGGGCAATAAATGCTGCCTGGGCAGTGACACCCTCATCCCGTGAATGAATAAAGGAACCTCCTCACTGATGCTTATGACCATCAGCATTGACCTCATTACAGCCTTGGTCCAAACATGGACAAAAGAACTGAACTCCAGAGCTGAGGTGAGAGTGACTGCGGGACAGCATTTTATCAACTGTGGCAACAAACTTGATCCCCTGTCATTGGATGATTTTTTTTTTGAGACACGGATTTGAATCTCACCATGGCATTTTGGTAAATATGAATTCAATAAATATTTGGAATTATTTTAAACTGCTATCCCACTGACAACCACTAACAGTTGTTGTTAGATCCTATCTGGTTCATTAATGTTATTTTGGGGAAACAAATCTGTCATTGTGGCCTGGTCTGGTCAACATGTGACTCCAGATCCACAGCAATATGATTGACTCGGAATCTTAAGTGTCCCCTGAAATGGCATATCAAGCCACCTTGGATAAAACCACAACAAAGGGTTTTAAAAAAAGCAATGAAACTGGATGGACCACACAACATCTCTGCCTTGTCTATTGCACTGGTGTGCTGGAATATAGAATTCCCTTTCTTTGCTAAGCTCCAGTGAAAAAGCTCTGACTTCCTAAGTTCCTTAGGATCTAAAACCCGTTATCATTGTTACTATCTGGGGTCTCAAAGCTATTAATATTTTCTCTGTCTGATAACACTTACAATGGAGTTCCTTTTTTTCATTCAGATGCAGACCCAAGAATTACCTTTCAAAGCAGAAGGAGTAGAGAAGGGGTCAACTTGTTAATTTTCTGTTAGGTAGATTAGGAGTCAGGTTCTGTTTCAAGCAAGGTTTTAGTTTTGCATTTTAAGTTTGCACCAAGTTTCTAGAAATCAGAAAATTTTCCTTCAAGCGAAGGTTAGTTGAAGTTTTATTTATTGGCTGTGAGTTCGCAACACATTATAACTGAAGGACTTCTCGTGGTGAGTTGGACTTCTGATATAACCAAGCTGAAAAGAGGGGAGAGTTTTGGAAATGAGACTCCAGAGTACGAGAATATTAGATCGAGGAGAGTTTTGACTTCTTTTAAGATGTTGAAGCATCTGCGTTCAGGATGGTTGGAGGCCTTTCGAAGGGCTGACCTATCTGGAAATAAAGGGAAGACCCGAGAAACCTCAGCCCTTGCTTGACTCTTTGAAACAGTCCTCAGACAAAGCAGTTAATCTTCCAATTTCAGATAAGCATCTGTCTTGGCTTGATTAAGATGTAAATCTAATGAGTATGGAAGGCAAGTGGATTTAAATAGTTCTGCTGGATAATAGGTAAAGGTAAAGTTGCCAAAGTCTTACCAGACAATAGAGATGTTCTGTCATTAAAAAGAGATAACTGGTGGTAGTTTACCCTAAGGGTCACCAACCTCAGGCAAGGAGAGAGGTTAAGAACACGTTGGCTTCTCTCCAGTCACAAATCAACTGTCCAGCCAGCTGAGTTAACTAGATTCGAAGTAACTTGAGTTCAGTGTACTTTTGATATGTTTGACATTACTCTGTTTATAATAGTGCAGGTATAAGGATTCATGATCTATGACTTTTAGTATATGGAGGTAGTATACTACTATTTTGCAATGAAAAATTATAAAAATTTAAATCGTGAAACTTGTAGTTTCATCTTTAGTAAATACTTGGGTATTTTGATTCTTAAAAAATGTAGTTACTGGTCTCTATCGAGATCATAACACTAATGTATCTGAACACAAATATTCTTTTCTCTTAAAATCTTCATGTTTAAAGTTTATTTCTTTTTCTTGTTCTTGCTTTCAAAGTATATGAAACCTCTTTTCTACCTTGAACTGCAGCTGTCAATTGTCTAACTGATGCTGTCTCTCTATCTTTCATATTCTAAGATCCCCAAGGCTGTACCTTCTAATTCCCAGGCATCAGCAAATATAAATGCTGATGCCTTCGTTTCTACGTTCAGATCAGTTATTCTTGGATAATAAGAGCAATTCCACATATTCCTTTATGGAACACTATTCACTGTATCTTCCTCTAACCAGGTTTTTCAGCAGATTCCTGATTCCCTTTAATTTCAAGTGACCATATATTTCCTATGAGTCTCTTCTGGTGCATATTACACAAGCAATTTTTAAATCCATGCACCACATTCACTGCATTTCCGTCAAATTCTTTTATTTCTTCAAATATTTCTACAAGATTGTTCAACTACAACCTGCCTTTGAACTTTTGTGCTGACTAGTTTTGGATTAGCTCATTTTTCGCTATGACCTTAATTTTTTCCTATATTGTGGATTCTGTAATTTGGCAACAACTAAACTGGCACACATTTCCTTTCCACAGAATTTTTGGAAATTATATTTATCACTGCCTCAATCAGAATCCTGCAATTTAAACTATCAGGTTCATACAGGTGTCTCTATAACAATTGAAATGGCTCTCAACTAATTACCCCTGTCTGAATAGCTTGCCTTTTTTGCTATGAATGAGCTACAGTCTCATTATTGCCTTCTGACTGAAATGAATCTTCTCACATGTTGCATCTTGTGTGATTTCGTAATATTATTCTATGTCCTGGCTTTCTCCAATGTTTGCCCTTTAAGTGCTAGCACCACAGAAGTTTACAGCACAGAAGGAAGCTATTTGCCTCTGTGTCTGTCTTGGCTCTTTAGAACAATCTAAAAACATTCCAGCTATTCTATACACTCCCAAGTTGCATATTTTGCTTTGCCTCATATGCCGAACTTTACCTTTTGAGTGGTCTCCATCTCAAGCACTTACCACGGCTAAGTATTCCATCCTGCAATGAAACTAATATCCTCTAACATAGCTCTCATGTTTATCATTCTTATCTATCCCCTCCTACACCCCCTTCAAACTAGAGGAAAGTGCCTTTTCTCTATCTTATCCAGAATTTTTTTTAACGAATCATCTGAATGAAATCTCCTGGCCTTTTCTACTTGAATAGAAACAATTCTAATCCCTCAAATATTTTCTTATTGCTGTAGGTTCATGACCCTGTTAGCTTCTTGGCAAATATTTGCTCTGTCTGGCACCAATGTCCCTTTTTCACAGTATTCCAAAATTGAACTGTTGGCATGTGCAAATTTATTATGATGGTGGGGAATAGGAAGGGCGTTTGGAACAAGGTTGTCCAAAAAGGGTGCTGTCCACCTAGTAGATCAGTGTTAAAAATTACAGATAAGTGAAAATGATCGATATTGCAATGAGCTAGTCCACCAAATCAGGGCCAGTTCTTTCCATGGTGTGCTTCTGGTTGACTCAGTAGGAAGAAGAGTGCTGCCTTTGGAGGGCGAATTGTGGGGAACAAGCTGCCACTTCAGGACAAAGAGACTGCTGGGTAGGATGGGGGCAGGATGCAGAGGAAAGTGACTGTCAAGTGCCGTGGGGTGGTAAAGGCTTTGAGTAACTTGAGAGAAGGTGGGAAAACACAATATGAAAGGCAATATACTTCTGACCACATTTTCATGAATTCCCTGCTAAGGCAACCACACTGTCATTGTTAGTTAAATCCAACATCTTTGCTAGGCTCTAGTCCCTTTCCCTTCTCTAGTTTGACACTCTCTTATTCTGCTTACTAAGTGAAAAGGCAATAAAAGGGTTTTTGTTTTTAGTTAGCTCTATTGTTCAATACTTTTCAATGGCTGTGTTTATTAATAACTCCCTTAAATTATAAATTTATTGCTTTGACGTTTTTCCTCAGCATGTTTTATACTTTCTCCATATTTCCACTTTTTCAAAAAGCATGTTGACTTTTGTGCCAAACCTGATGTTTCTGGAATTTGCTTATCAGCCCTTTACGTGAGGGGAAAAATAATCAAATGTGGCCCTTCATATGTAAAGGTTGGGCACCCCTGATTTAGAAACTGAAAGTAACAAGAATGGGAAGTTGACTGTATCAGTGATAATGGGAACTGCAGATGCTGGAGAATCCAAGATAACAAAGTGTGAAGCTGGATGGACACAGCAGGCCAAGCAGCATCTCAGGAGCACAAAAGTTGATGATTCGGGCCTAGACGTTTCGGCCCTAGACCCTTCATCCGAGATGAAGCATCAGAAATTCTCTGAAGGGTCTACGCCTGAAACGTCAGCTTTTGTTCTCCTGAGATGCTGCTTGGCCTG
This sequence comes from Stegostoma tigrinum, assembly GCF_030684315.1. Lineage (NCBI taxonomy): Eukaryota > Metazoa > Chordata > Chondrichthyes > Orectolobiformes > Stegostomatidae > Stegostoma > Stegostoma tigrinum. Next base: position 17,496,810 of record NC_081362.1, on the reverse strand, counting down.
CTGTGTTCATCCAGCTCCACACTTTGTTATCAAGAATGGGGAGTTGGCTTTTTTTGCTGTGCTCAGCATTTCATGATGTTGGAGGAAGAATATGCTTTTTTCTGAGTGTGAGGAGGTTAACAGGCATTAATGAGTTGAATCACTGACTCTGTAAAAGTTTTTCCCAATGTTTTTCTCTGATCAGATCTTGATTATTTTAAGTAGCGTCTTACTCATGTTTCTCTAAAAGTGGAGGTTGGAATATTTTGGAATTAAGAGGTTCAATAAAATTCTTAGTGTTGGAGACCACATAAAGCTGCTTAAATCATGGACATAGTTGGATTGTAAGAAAATGCAGCAGGTTCTGTGGAAAGACCAGGCTGAGAAATGACTTAAAGCCAGGAGTGTACAATGTTGTTCTCAAATCCAACAATTGATTTATACAAATGGGAAACTATAAGAGAGTGTGCAGTATTTAAGGTGGCAATTCTTAAGGTGAGACTAATAATCTTTAAGTGGAATAGACGTGGATGAGATGCTGTTGTGTAACCATCCCAGGTGAGCAGTGTGTTGCCGTGTAATAGGCTTGCCGAAATTTGCTTCAGCATTTTACCATGGTCAATATTCTGTTAATGGTTTTGTATGCTTCGTAAGAGGAAATCATTCAGGAAGGCATAGTGTTTTTTTTTTCTTAAAGACTTCTTTGTCTTTAAATTGTAATGGGAAATCCTGAAGGAAGAAGTTGAGAAGTTATTTTTTAATCAAAGATTTTTAAGATTAAGTTTATAAATTTTAAAACAAGTTTGAGGAAATGGTGTGGTTTTCCAATTTAAATTCTTCAAGACAATGGCAGCAATGGGAAGGTGGGGAGGAAAGTCAATTAAATGTCTTTTAAAGTGTATATATATTACAAATTAATTTGAGTTAATGTATTTCCTAATTCCCCTCTTGATCATCTATGTAGACAGATTTCTTCTGAATATGGGAGATGCGGCTGAGAGGACCAGGAGCAGGAGTCAATAACCTGGGAAGAATGAGTCAATCTGAGGTAAATGAAGATAAAAGACAATCTTGCACGTAAAACATCTTTCGCAACTCGGAACACTCCAAATGCTTTACAGCCAGTGAAGCGCTTTTGAACGTAGTCACTGTTGTAATAGGAAATGCAGCAGTCATTATACATGCACAGCAAGCTTCTACAAAGTGACGTGAAATTGTTTTTGATTGAGCATTGGCTGGTTCGTTGGGGAACTTCTCAAAGTAGCGAGATTGGATCTTTTATGTTCTCTGCAGAGAACAGACTGAATTCTGACAATGCAGCATTGCCTCTATTCTATGCTGGAATGGGAATCATGGATTATGTTCTCAAGTCTCTGTAAACTGTAAGGCTAAAAGTAGTGATATTAAGCATGATAGAAAGTATGAAAGTGAGTTACGAAACATGACTAGAGGATGGTAAAATTGTCAGGATACGAGTGTTGTACTTTTAGGAGAGTCATAAGGCCTGTGGAACATTTCTTATATGAAAACAGTACACTGACTTGATTTTAGTTCACTGTTTGTGTCATACTTCACTTCTACACCTTGGGTCATGCTGAAAAAGCAAGATTTTATATGACAGCTTCTTGCAGTTGATATTGAGATTTAGTAATTGTGATCCACTCATAACGTGTAATTAATGCAAATTAATGAGGAATTTGAAGTAGAGTGGAAGTGAGCGGTCATTTCTTTTATTACAACCTGTTAACAACAGAAACAATATGCATTTCATCATAACAAATTTAGCAAGAACATTTTAATTCATATTTTATGTTCAAAGCCTCTGCCTTTGTCAGAAACCTATAATGAGAACTGATGCATTTGTGTAAGATCTTTCTTTGATGAAAATATTGGTTGCATTGTGCATGGCTTTTCATCCTGCATCACGGGTATTCTCTTGAGTGAAAGTGAAAGGTTGGTGTCCTCTTGTGCAAGTTCAGATATGTCCATTTTTGGGGGGAAGAAAAGCATGCAGAAATACGACTAGACAAAGCAATGAATATTAAGTTTTCTAGACAAGTTTGATATTTAGTGTGTTTTGGTTTTTTTTGTTCAACTTGATATGCAATGCTTAAATTTTATTTGTGGTCAATATTTAACTCTCAACCAACAGCCGGGTAAATAAACTAAAACTGTTTTAGTTACATTGCTGTCTATGAGACCTTATGAAAAATTGATTACCATGCTTACTACATTACAATATGACTGTATTTCAAAAGTACTTTGTTGGCAGTGAAGCAGTTTGACTCTGTATATCCAAATCTTTCTCTCTGATTCAGTCAGAGAGAGGGAGAAACAGCAATTGAGTTTATTTTCATTTAACAATGTTTAATTCCAGGACATTGATTGCAAAAATCATATTTATTGCAATTTATTTTTCTTAGTGGAATAATTGTCTCTGAGCTCATGATTTCAGGGTTTCTATCCCTTGCCCCCACCCCCCAAAAAAAAACAAAAATTAAACTTAGCTGGAAGAGACAGTTGAATTTCTGGTCTGTGTTTTGCAAAGTGTACTTTCATTAAGCTTTTGGTTTCTGCCAATTGGTTAGTGTTTGCCCTCATCAATCATAACAAAACTCTAATCCTTAGGCACTGAACTGGAAAAGCCAAAAATATTTGAGTTATGATCTGTAATGCGCTACCTAAAAGGTTCAGGAATCACCTTCAGTAAGAGTAGGTTCAAAACAGAACGGATATGGATATGGAAAGGGAAACCAATGCAAGGGAAAAGAGCAGGGGTCTTGGACTAATTAGGTAGCTTTTTCAAATAATCACCACTGGCTGTTGGACAAATGGGTGGCTTCTTCTACAGTAAAGTACTTTGGGTGAGATTACTGAATTCTTCTCGACTAAAGCCTAAAAACAGTGTTAAATCGTTAGCTTTGGTATTTTTATCTCAGGTGTATAATCTTATCCGAGCTTGTTATCACCATTGTTTAGGATTGAGAATAAGGCAAGCCATTCAGAGAATTTGCCACTGGAATTTTCAGGCACTGAACTATTTTTAAAGTAGCCAAAAAAGTGCTGATTGACTAAAGCAGTTTTGATCTTTTGAGAGTCAGGACAGTTTAATGGTGGTGAAGAATTAACCATACCTGTAATGTGATGGTAGGAATATGGCATATTCAGTCCTGCTCTTAACTTTTTATTAGTCTCATTAATTGAATTCCAGCAAAGTAAGATTTTAAAATTTTGCATTTAAATTCAACAAATGAGCATTGAAAAAAATTTAAGCCCACATTTGTGGCCCCAGTTGCAGAGCTTTCTCGTTTCTGTTCATTCATGTATCTTGTGCATAAAATGTGCACATGATCTCACGAGTAATTTCACTTTTTTTCTTTTTCATATTGCTCACAATTATTGCAGAGTCATTAGTTCTTCCACACTTCACTTACAATGGAAAAGGTAGTTTAACCTTAAAAATGTAAAAATAATTAAGAGAGAAGCACTAATCAAGCTCTAACATTTGGAAGACTAGCTTGTGAATATTGCTGTGAAAGAACAAATTATAGAATATTTGTCACTCGGACAGAGTAAATCTGGCCCTCTAAGCCCCAATGGGCTCTCTGCCAGAATAGTTTAGCTAGTCTTGCTCCTGGCCCTCTTCCTGTAGCCCTTTAAATTTCTTGGAAGCCAAGCTTTAATCTGCATTTACCAACATTTCAAGGAATGTATTTTTGTAGCCTAACCACTCACTGCATTTGAAACAAAGTGTTTCCTCGTTTCATATAGACCGGTTAGCCCGATGTCAGTGGTGGGAAAGATGCTGGAATCAATTATTAAAGATGAAATTACGACTCATTTGGACAGCAGTAACAGGATAGGTCAGAGTCAGCATGGATCTATGAAGGGGAAATCGTGCTTGATTAATCTTCTGGAATTTTTTGGGGATGTATCTATGAAGATGGACAAGCGAGAACCAGTGGATATAGTGTACCTGGACTTTCAGAAAGCCTTTGATAAAGTCCCACATAGGAGATTGTTGAGCAAAATTATGGCACGTGGTATTGGGGGAAAAATACTGACTTGGATTGAAAATTGGCTGGCTGACAGGAAGCAAAGAGTAGTGATAAATGGGTCCCTTTTGGAATGGCAGGCGGTGACCACTGGTGTACAACAAGGTTCGGTGCTGGGACCGCAGTTGTTCACAATATACATTTAATTATATAGATGATGGCATTAAAAGTAATATTAGCAAATTTGCTGATGACAAAGCTGGGTGGCAGTGTGAAGTGTGAGGAGGATGTTATGAAAATACTGGGTAACTTGGACAGGCTAGGTGAGTGGAAGGATGCATGGCAGATGCAGTTTAATGTGGATAAATATGTGGTTATCCACTTTGGTGGCAAGAACAGGAAGGCAGATTACTATCTAAATCGAGTCAAGTTAGGCAAAGGGGAAGTACGACGAGATCTAGGTGTTCTTGTACATCAGTCAACGAAAGCAAGCATGCAGATACAGTAGGCAGTGAAGAAAGCTAATGGCATGCTAGCCTTCGTAACAAGAGGAATTGAGTATAGGAGCAAAGAGGCCCTTCTGCAGCTGTACAGGGCCCTGGTGAGATCGCACCTGGAGTGTTGTGTGCAGTTTTGGTCTCCAAATTTGAGGAAGGACATTTTTGCTATTGAGGGAGTGCAGCATAGGTTCACAAGATCAATTCCTAGAATGGAGGGACTATCATATGTTGAAAGTTTGGAGCGACTGGACTTGTATCAACTTGAGTTTAGAAGGATGAGAGGGGCCTGTTTGAGACGTATAAGATTATTAAGGGATTGGACACTGTAGAGGCAGGAAGCATGTTTCTGCTGATGAGTGAGTCCAGAACCAGAGGACACAGTTTAAAACTAAGGGGTAGGCCATTTAGAACAGAGTTGAGGAAAAACTTCTTCACCCAGTGAGTGGTGGATATATGGAATGCTCTGCCCCAGAAAGCAGTGGAAGCCAACTCTCTGGATACTTTCAAGAAAGAGATAGATAGAGCTCTTAAAGATAGTGGAATCAAGGGTTGTGGGGATAGGGCAGGAACAGGATACTGATTGTGGATGTGCAGCCATGATCATAATGAATGGTGATGCTGGCTTGAAGGACCGAATGGCCTACTCCTGCACCTATTGTCTGTTGTCTATCTATGACTTCTTTTGTTTTATGCCCCTATCCTATGCTTATTGATCTTCCCACCAATGAAAAGAGTTTCTTTCTATCTATTCTACGTAAGTCCATCATGATTTTGAACACCACCTCATCTCAATAAATCTCATCTCAATTTACTCTTCTCTAACAAGATCAAACCAGCTCCCTCAGTCTATCTACAAAAATAAGTAATTTTACGTTCTTGTAAAACTTTTCTGGTTCCTCTTGTAAATCCTTATTTTTAAAGCTACAGTCATAGAATTGACATACTGCTCCACCTGGGGACAAATCAATGTCGCAAAGATTCTTCATAATTTCCTTTTTCTTGATGGGGGAGGTGGGGTTGCAGAGTGGTAATGACATACGGTAAACATTGTTTTAACTGGCAAAAACTTACATAAGTCAAATACCGCGATGTCTGAGTATTTGTGCTATAAGTGTAATAGTGATATGTATATCCCTCCTTTTCATTTCAATTACTGACAGTGTTTTTGTTATTTTTTAGGAGATGTGTTGATGTCTTATGTCAGATTTTTGAGGGCTGTTAATCTCTTGAAGCTTTGCTTTGTCAGGGTTTAATTGTGGTATGTGGAATATTTAGTCAGCTGGCTCACTCCTGATCCCAGAGGTGCTGGTTATTAAAAGGTTTACTGTTTTTAATTTGTTTATTGAGTTTGGATTTTAGTGTAGTGGCATATGAGGTTAGTTGCTTTCCTGAAGCATTTTTATTTTGAAAACTAGTTTAAACAGTGACAGAATCCAGTTCGTTGTCAGAGAGCAGAGACTGTCTGGAGTGCTAATGGAAGAATGTTTGTAATGTGCTGGAGTGTATTAACATTAAGGGCCATTAGCTTGTTTTTGATTCAGGATAATCAAGTACTGAGTTTAATTTAGAAAATCTAAAGATTAACTTGAGCAACTCAGAACAGTCCTGACTGCAGTCAGAAGCCTAAATAGTTTCTCTTCTTTCTTTTTTTTAAAAAAAAGAGTTTAGAACAGTTTGGCAAAAGCACAGTAGAAAAGGTTAGTTTGTGTAATTTCCAGAACAAGAATGTTTGGTTAGAAATCCACATTTCTTTAAAAGCTGAGTCTTGGCTCTCTCTTTTGTACAAATTCTCATCAAAATCCTTCCCTGTAGACTGTGTAGTACTAGGGCAAATCAGCTATATTATTATTTGAAAGCTCAAGCCAAGGAATTGATGGAAACAAGAGAGAAAAGAACAAAACTAGCAAATAGAAAAGAAACCAGATCTATGAAAGATTAGGATCTAAAGTGGTGGAACTCTCCATTGATGTGAGGGCTGTAAAGTGCATAGCAGAAGGATGATGAATAGTTCCTTGGGTTTCCTTTGAACACTAAAGGTTGAGGGCAAGAAGGGCAATCCAGAAGATAGGTAGAAAATTGAAAAGATAAGCGGCTCAAGGAAACCATGTCATGGGCAATGAAAACAGTATTTGAATTGAAGGGATAAGTCAGTCATTATTTTACCTGGGGCCTTTGACGGTTATTGGAAGAAGGTATAAGGCAGGTGTGTGTGGGGTGGGGTGAGTGTCATGGAACTACAAGAAGGGAATTGATTGTGGCCATGATTAAAGAGTAGACCAAGGTCTTGGGGAGGAGATTGTCCCATTGGAATACTGGGATGGCGGCTGGGTGGGTGGTGAGAGTGGGGAAGGAAAATGTGTTTGGTGGCATCACATTGCAGGTGGTGGAAATGACAGATGATCCATTGAATTGTGAATCTGGTGCTCATTTAATACCCCAGCTATGATGTCAACTTTTATGTGCACATATCCTTTTTTGTTTCCAATTATTTCCAAGCATCATGAATACCATGAATTGGTATGTAACGTAAACTTTTTAAATTTACTTTTATGTATGCTGCCACTCTTTTCTCAAAAGCTTTCTTTGTGTTGTTTTAAACTTTTCCCCTATGAACTATGTTAACAATACGATATGTATCTAACAGTAACCACTCTTCCTGCTTTATCTTACTCTTTGTTTTGTTAATCAGTGAACTGTAGCTTTGAGTTGCCTTTTCACTCTTTTTCTTCACTATCACCAACCCCCCCAAGAAAGGAATGTACCTAATTTTATCCAAACCATCTCCTCGTTAAAGGTGATCTAAAGTTCTGTTATGGTTTAGCCTATCTATCAAGCTTGGATTCCAGTTTACCCAGGACAGATCCAATCTGATCATACTGATGTAAAATCTCCTCAAATTGCTCCCAATTGCTGCTGCTTTTACCATATGGTTTAGGTAATTTATAGAAATGAGAATGGTGGAGTTTGATGTTTGTTGGTCAGCATAGACATAGTGGGCCAAAGGGCTGTTTCTATGCTGTATGACTCTGACTCTGTATAACGCTTATGATGCCTGACCCCCAAGTGTTCACCTGTTAATGCTTGTTTCACTTAACCACATTAGTTCCTAGTATCAGATCCAGAAACGTCTTCTTTATTGGGTCAGAAATGTAGTTCGAAAGAAAATTCTCCTCACCATGCTTCACTAGCACCTTTCCTGTCTTTATACTATTATTGCCCCAGCTTATATTAGGATAGTGACATCCCTCGTTATCACCATTCTTTGGATTTTGTACTTCTCTGTAATTTCCTTGCACTTCTGCACAATTGTCTTTCGCATTAGTCAGTGTCCAATAAAATATATACATTAGTGTAACAACAGATCTGTTCCATCTTAGTTCTAACTACAAAACTGCCTTTGAATCCTCCACGGCATTCGATTGCGATAGTAATCCATTAGCTGTACAGTAAATGTCTTGCACATACTTCCTGATATAGAGTCATGGAGTCATATAGCATGGAAACAGACTGTTTGGTGCAATTGGTCCATGCTGAACATAATTCCAAACTAAACTAGTCCTACCTGCCTGCTCCTGGCCCATATCCCTGCAGACCATCCCCATTCCTGTACTTATCCAAATGTCTTTAATGCTGTAATTGTACACACATCCATCACTTTCTCAGGAAGTTCATTCCACACACGAACCATCCTCTGAGTAAATAATTTGCCTCTCATGTCTTTTTTTAAAATCTCTTCTTCTCACCTTAAAAATGTGCCTCCTAGTTCTGAAGTCACCCAGCTAGGGAAAAGACAAATACTATCAATTCGATCTAGATCTCTCATTATTTTGTAAACTTCTATTTTGTTTTATAAACTTCTCAACTTCCTATGCTCCAGCGGGAAAAAAGTACCAGCCGACCCAGCCTTTCTTTATAACACAAACCTTCCATACCTGGCTACCTCCTGGTAAATCTTTTCTGAACCCTCTCCACTTTGATAGTACCCTTCCTATAACTGGGTGACCAGAACTGGATGCAGTATTCCAGAAGAGGCCTCACCAATGTCCTGTATGACCTTATCATGACTTCCCAACTCCAACACTCAAAGGAATGAGCAATGAAGGCAAGCATGTCAAATGCCTTTTTAACCACCCTGTCTATATGTGACACAAACTTCAAAGAATTATGTACCCGCGCCCCGACGTCCCTCTGTTCTACAACGCTACCATTACTCTTACTACCAAGGCCCTACCATTAATTGTATAAGCACTATCCTTGTTTGTTGTACCAAAATGCAATACATTGCACTTATCCAGATTGAATTAAATCTGCCATTTTTTCAGCCCATTGATCCTTTGATCAAGATCCCTTTATTATCTTAGAAAACCTTATTCACTGTCTACTATGCCACCTATTCTAGTGTCATCCGCAAATCTACTAACCATGCTTTTTATGATCTCGTCCAAGTCATTTATATAAATGACAGATAAAAGAGAATCTAGAACCAGTCCCTGTGGAACACCTCTGGTCACAGACCTCTGGTCACAGATCTCCAGTCTGAAAAGCAATCCTCCACCATTACTCTGTTTCCTGCCAACAAGTCAATTACGTATCCAATTGGCAAGCTTGCCCTGAATGCCATGTGACCTAACTTTACTAATGAGTCTGCCATGTCGAACCTTGTCAAAAGTTTTTCTAAAATCCAAATAAACAACATCTACTGCTCAGCCATCATCAATCTTTTTGGTAATTTCTTTTTAAAAAAGAACTCCAACAAGTTTGTGAGGCACAATTTTCCTCACACAAAACCATGCAGACTATGCCTAGTCAATTATTGCCTCTCTAAATGTCCATAAATCTTATGTTTTTATAATCAACTGCAACAATTTACCCACGACTGAAGTCCAGCTCACCGGTCTGCAGTTCCCCAGTTACTCCTTACAACCTTTTTAAAACAAAGGTGCAACATTAGCCACCTCCCAGTCATCGGGTACCTCACCCATAGTTATAGATTATGCAAATATTTCTGCTAGAGGTCTCGTAATTTCCCCCCCTTACTCCCCACAACATTCTGGGATACATTAGATCAGGTCCTGGAGATTTATCCATCTTTATATTCTCTAAGACATCCTGAACCATCTTCAAAGTTTATTTCTCCATGTTGTCTAGACTCCATTTCTTTCTCTACAGTAAAAACTGATGTGAAATATTCATTATCGCTCTCATCTCCTGGAGTTCAACACACAGATTACCTCCTTGATCTTTAAGAGACCCTATCCCCTTTCTAGTTACCTTTTGCTCTTACTGTATTTGTAGAATCTCTTTGAATTATCCTTAACCTGCCTGCCAATGCCACGCTGATTTCTCTCAAGATTGTCCCTACACTCTTTATGTTGATTAAGAGATTCAATTGAACCAGGTTGTCTATATCTAAAATAAGATTCTCTTTTATTCTTAACTAGAATCTCAATTTCTTTATTCATCCATTGTTCCTAAATCTTATTAGCTTTACCCTTCACTCTAACAGAAACAAAATACCTCCAGTCTCGTCATCACACTCTTGAACGTCTCCCATTTGTCAGACGTCCTTTTACCTGCGAACAGTCTCCTCCAGTCACTGTTTGAACATTCTTGTCTCATACCATTAAAATTTGTTTTACTCCAATTAAAGACTTTAACTTTTATGGAAGGCTTATCCTTTTCCATGATCATTTTGAAACTAACAGAATTTTGACCACTAGACCCAGAGTCCCCCCACTTTTCCTTCAGTCACCTGTGCTGCCTTATTGCCCAAAAGAAGGTCTAGTTTCGCTCCTTCTACACCAGGTGCATCCATATATTGATAAACAAAATTTTCTTGAACACGTTTGACGAATTCTTCACCATCCAAACCTTTAACACTGTGGTAGCCCCAGTCTGTTGGAAAATTAAAATCCCCCATTATTACAACCTTATTACTCTTACATATATCTGAGATCTTCCTACATATTTGTTTCTCAATCTCCCCCTTTAAGTAGTGGGGGGCTTATAGTACAATCCAATCGGTGATCTTTCCTTTCTTATTTGTGATTTCTACCCATCTATTTTCACTGGATAAATTTGAGAAGTATCTTCCCTAGTTACAACAGTAGTGTATTCCTTCATCAAAAACACCAATCCCTCCTTTCTTGTTTCCTTTTTTATCCTTCCTGTAGGATATAAAGCACAACGTTGAGCTGCTAGTCTTGTCCATCTCTCGGCCAAGTTTCTGTAATAGCTAAAACGTTCCAATCCTATGTACTTAAACATGCCCTGAGTTCATCAGCCTTATCTGTAAGATCCCTTGCATTGAAATAATACAATTTAGTTCTTCAAAGTTACTACATACTCTGACTGTCTCTCTTCTTTCTTTTCTAATTGACAAGCGCTGCTCATATTTCATAACCTTCCCCATCAATCCTTCTGTTTACAATGCTACTTAGAATTCCTCCACTGCACCCGTCTATCAAAATAAAATCTCCCTTCAAGCAATGAGCAAATCTCCTTGCTGAGATATTGGTCCCTTTCCAGTTTAGATTCGACCCATCCTTTTTGAACAGGTCTCTTCTATCCTGAAAGACATTCTAATTGTTCAAAAACCTGAAACCCTGAACAATACACCACCTCTTCAGTCATTGATTTATTTCCTTTAACCTTTTGTTCCTTCCCTAGCTTGAGTTTGGCATTGGAAGTAAACCAGAAATGACTACTTTCAAAGTTCTATTTTTTAATCTTCTACCTAACCTTTTAAATTTGCTCTGTACTGTTTTAATCTTTTCCCTAAAAATGCCATTCCTACCAATGTATACAATAATTTCTGACTTCTCAGTCTCACCTTTAATAGTATCCCTGAAATGTTTAGAGATGTACCTAGTCCAAACGCCAGGAAAGCAGCAAACTATCCTAAATTTATGCTCATTGCCTCAGAATCTCTTGTCTATGTCCCTTACAAGAGAGTCCCCTATTAACAATTCTATTAAATCTTATCAAAAATTGCCTAACATCAGAATCATTCCAAGTATCCAGTAACTGACTGGCCTTCTGATTCCCTCTGAGAGACTATCACCTTCTGCGGTTCTAAGAAATGCATATCTATTCGATAGAGGAATACCCACCAGAGACTTTTGAACTACTGCCTTACTGACAATCTGACAATCACCCACCTTATCTGACTGATCCTTAACTAAATCTATTAACAGTCTGACTGTGTACCTCATATATGCCCTTAATAATGTTAAACATAAGAAAAGTTTTAATAACACCTTATATATAAACTAAACTACCTTTATTCTGTAATACTTACCTCCCATTGGGTCCCATTTCGTTGATTGGTCTTGAGTAAAACAGTTGCAAGTCAAACTGATTTAGCTAAGGGATTTTGAATTGGGTATGCCACTGATACAGATTGATTAACTATTGAGGAACTAAGTACAATTCTGAATGACCAGTCACAAGAACCATCTACAGTATAGCACCAAAAGCAAATTAATTGCTGATGTTATAAATACTCAGCAGATCAAACAACCCCTTTACAGGAGTTTTAACACTTCAGATGTAGGTTTGCTCGCTGAGCTGGAAGGTTAATTTTCAGACGTTTTGTCACCATTCTAGGTAACATCATCAGTGAGCCTCCGGTGAAGCACTGGTGTTATGTCCCGCTCTCTATTTATCTGGTTAGGTTTCCTTGGGTTGGTGACATCATTTCCTGCGTTGGTGATGCCATTTCCTGCTCTTTTTCCCAGAGGATGGTAGATTGATTTGGAGCCAGTGTGTTTGTTGATGGAATTCCGGTTGGAATGCCATGCTTCTAGGATGCCTACTCAAATTCATTGATAGTATCCTTACGTACACATGAGGAAGGTCACCACTTTGATTGGGACAACACATCCATCCTAGGACAAGCCAAACAGAGACACGCACGAGAATTCCTAGAAGCATGGTTTTCCAAACGGAACTCCATCAACAACACATTGATTTGGAGCCAATCTACCATCCTCTGAGAAAAAGAAGAGGAAATGACATCACCGACCCAAGGAAACCTAACCAGATAAATAGAAAGTGGGACATAACACCAGCGCTTCGTCAGAGGCTCACTGATGATGTTACCTAGAATGGTGACGAAACGTCTGAAAACTAACCTTCCAGCTCAGCGAGCAAACTCACATCCAGAAACTCAACCTGAGCTACAAATCTTCTCAAAACTCACTTCAGATGTAGAATTAGACTCTAAAAGGATCCATGCCTGAATTGTAACAGTGCAAAGTAACAAGGACTTTTTTAAAATGTGCACACTTCACATGAAAAGTATATTTAAAAAACATTTTTTGCACCTTTTGTGCAAATTATTACATTTATACAGTTGGTAGTTACCATGTATGTTTAATTTGGTGTTTATGTTAAAGTAAGAAATAGGGGCAGGAGTAGGCCATTCCATCTTTGGAGCTTGTTCTGCATTTCAGTAACATTTACCTCAGACAAAGATTCCTGCATTTCTCATACTCTTTAATCTCCTTGGTGTCCAAAAACAATCTAGCAATTCATGTCTTCAAAATACACAACAATATACATCTACAGCTGCCTGGGTGGAGATTTCCAAAGGTTCATTATCTTGCGAATGAAGACATTTTTCCTCATCTCAGTTCTAAATGGTCGATACTTATTCCGAGACACAACCCAGCATCTCAACTCACTAGCTCAAGGAAACATTCACACACTATCTATTCTGTCAAGGAATTGAAGAATTTTATATCCATAAATAAGATGTTTTTTCATTCTCGTGAACTCACTGCTCTGCTCTCGGCTTTGGCTTTATTCTGATGCTCCACTCCACCTTCAAGCTTGTCATTTTGTTGAAATGTTAGTATGAATATTAAAGGAAGGGGTTTACGTTATTTCTAAAATTGTTCTTGGAGACTTCACACACCCTCAAACCTGAATTTGAATTTTGTACATTTGACCAATCTGCATGAATGCTGAGCTAAAATTTTTTAGGAATTGTTCAGTTAGTTTATGCAAGAGTGCCTCTACATCCTATGGCAGTATCTGTTTGCTTGTTTTCAAAGTAACTTGAAGAAAGACCATATTGCAGAGACTGTATTTTGCATTTAATATTTTTTAAGAGTATCTGCATCCCACTTATAACTTGACAGATAACAATGATCACATGCTTGCCTGGTTTTGTTTATATTTGGATTGCAAGGAATCTATTTTCCCAGTTGGAAAAGTTAAACAATAACTCTCTCTATAGTAGTATTTTTGTTTGTGTCTTTTTGTAATAATTTTCAATTGAAACCAGGCAATGAATTTGAGTAGGTTTTCAGATCCACTTCAAAACATTTCATTCTTTTTAACTTCAGAAAGCAAGCCAAGCTGAGAGAGAGAGAGAGAGCTGCAGAGACAGACAGTCAAATTATTCACATTTACTCTTTGGAAATAGTGATTTATTTTCATAAGATTTGTTTATCCAGCTGCAGTGGGTGAGTGAAACATCAATTATCAGTTGAATGAAAAACCACAGATGCTTTATGAGGTAATTCATTTTTTTGTATATTAATTTGAGGAGGAAGGAGGTATTGTGAGTATTTGGGGAAGTTGGTTGGTCAGGAACCAGGTTGTGTGGTGGAGATGAAATTTGGGTGAGGGAAGAGTTATTGAGTAGTTCCGATGTTGACTAATGGATATTGAGTTCCTATGTATTTGGGATGAGTGGGTAGTTGTTGAAATTGAGTTAGAATGTGGGCATTGGATTTTGGGGTGAAGTGGTTTTCTAAATTTAATGTAGAGTGACATAGCAGCATGCAAAACTATCTCCCAAATTTTTTGTAATTTAAGAACTTGACATTCTTTATTCACATCATAGTTGTTTTATTGTCAGGTTTTAAAATTAGATGATTATTATGCAGAAACTGATTTGGAGGAGCTGCAAAAGTTTAAGAACTGGGCAGGCTTCTTGCAGAAGAAATTGTAGAACCGTGTAAGTAAAGATCTTCAAATTGGGCACTGGTAAAAGTATGTATCATCACTGATCTCTAAATGAACTATTTAAATGTAATCATGATTAAATTTAATGATACTTCAAACTCAACTTCACTCAATCTGGGCGAATACTTACCCTAGCATTTGGAAGGTAGCAGATCATCGAATGAGAGATAATGGGAACTGCAGATGCTGGAGATTCCAAGATAATAAAATGTGAGGCTGGATGAACACAGCAGGCCAAGCAGCATCTCCTGGCTGAAGTTGGGAAAATGGCCTTCAATCCTTTAACAGCACACTTGACTACACTACCAGACACATTCCTATTAAGCTTTTCTTCTATGGTTATCTAGCCTATGAGCCCCTCAGAGTTACTTCTGTGTCTGTGCAATTACGTACCCAGTGCAGCACATCTATCAGGCAGCATAATACCCTGCAGGAGGCTTTTACCATAGATCATATTCCAGTGCCATCACAATGCCCCCCAGCCTGCAGCTCACCATGTGGTTTTTACTTGCCTACCTTGCTAATTATATCTCTCTTGGTGTAAGGTGACCATCTCATTTGAGGTGTATACCTGACAATATTCTCTGGCCACCTATGCTCACTTCCTGGTATGGTGGTACAGTAGCTCCAATGACTGTCCAAATCACAGAATTTCAATCTAGACAAATTCATCTGGAACCTCTCTTTACAGTTTTGGTAGTTCTAGACAGTCATAATTTGAAACCTTTCAGCCTGCAGTTTTCATCCAACATCACAATGAGAAGCAGAAATTTAGTTCCTTAAGGTTGCACTCAATTAGAGGTTTACCTTTCTTTATATAATAAGCTATGTTATGAAAATTTCAATTGATCTCAACCTTTCCATTTATTATTTTGGATGGAGAGAGCTGGGGTTAAGTGGGTGATGGTGGACAGAGTACCTGATTTACACTGAAAACAAAAATCGCTGGAAATCACAGCAGGTTGGGCAACATCCATGGCGAGAGAGCAAGCTAATGTTTCGAGTCTAAATGACTCTTCAAGGTTCTGATAATCTGCATAATTTATTCCTGATTTACACTGACCTGTGTGTGAAGAGTTCTATTCCACTCGGAGCGAAGTTCCCTTGCACCTACTAACTTAAAACGGTCAAAGGTGAGTTCACAAGTTCCTAGTATTTAGAAACTAATTAAATCGCTTTCTTTTAGAAAATGCCTGATGGGACACGAGAGCTTTGCTATGATTGAGGCTTGCACCTTTGAGCCAACACAGTGCCACACTTGACAAGGCAGAATACGAATGGCCCAGGCAAGTCAACAAATTGATATTCAGGTTCTGCATGACCTGCGGCAAAAATTCCCTGAAGTACCTGAGTGTGTTGTCTCCCACTGTATCCTGCAGGTAGGTGCTGTAAAATCTGAAAACACTGATTTCCATAATCTTATAGTTGTAGTTATGGATCAATGATGTGAGAACTAGTGTGTTTTAATTGAAAATCTTAACAAACCTTATTCATCATGGCAGTGTTTGTTATTAAAACTCAAACAGGTTTACTCTCAATACCTTACTCTCAATACCTTACTCTCAATACCTTACTCTCAATACCTTACTCTCAATACCTTACTCTCAATACCTTACTCTCAATACCTTACTCTCAATACCTTACTCTCAATACCTTACTCTCAATACCTTACTCTCAATACCTTACTCTCAATACCTTACTCTCAATACCTTACTCTCAATACCTTACTCTCAATACCTTACTCTCAATACCTTACTCTCAATACCTTACTCTCAATACCTTACTCTCAATACCTTACTCTCAATACCTTACTCTCAATACCTTACTCTCAATACCTTACTCTCAATACCTTACTCTCAATACCTTACTCTCAATACCTTACTCTCAATACCTTACTCTCAATACCTTACTCTCAATACCTTACTCTCAATACCTTACTCTCAATACCTTACTCTCAATACCTTACTCTCAATACCTTACTCTCAATACCTTACTCTCAATACCTTACTCTCAATACCTTACTCTCAATACCTTACTCTCAATACCTTACTCTCAATACCTTACTCTCAATACCTTACTCTCAATACCTTACTCTCAATACCTTACTCTCAATACCTTACTCTCAATACCTTACTCTCAATACCTTACTCTCAATACCTTACTCTCAATACCTTACTCTCAATACCTTACTCTCAATACCTTACTCTCAATACCTTACTCTCAATACCTTACTCTCAATACCTTACTCTCAATACCTTACTCTCAATACCTTACTCTCAATACCTTACTCTCAATACCTTACTCTCAATACCTTACTCTCAATACCTTACTCTCAATACCTTACTCTCAATACCTTACTCTCAATACCTTACTCTCAATACCTTACTCTCAATACCTTACTCTCAATACCTTACTCTCAATACCTTACTCTCAATACCTTACTCTCAATACCTTACTCTCAATACCTTACTCTCAATACCTTACTCTCAATACCTTACTCTCAATACCTTACTCTCAATACCTTACTCTCAATACCTTACTCTCAATACCTTACTCTCAATACCTTACTCTCAATACCTTACTCTCAATACCTTACTCTCAATACCTTACTCTCAATACCTTACTCTCAATACCTTACTCTCAATACCTTACTCTCAATACCTTACTCTCAATACCTTACTCTCAATACCTTACTCTCAATACCTCCAAAACTTCCCTGAATGCCTTTACCGCGCCCCCCCCCCCCCCGTCTCCCATCATTTCCATCCTTGCCCCACGTTTCACCGTGTACACCCACTCTCCTCCTCAATCCTGCCCCTCTTCCACTTTTTTCCCTGTCTTGCTCCGCCCCTCGCGTGCTCTCTCTCTCCCTGCTTCTCACCACCTCTCTTCCCCTGGTCTCATGCTCCCCTCTCTCCATTTTTCTTGATGAGCCTCTCCCTTTTACTTGAACTCTTCCAATTACCTCTTTCCCCACTGCCCCATCTGTCCACTTGTCCCAATCTGCCCTGCCTTTTCTTTCCCTTCCCCCCCCCCCATTCTTCTTTCCTGTCCTCCCTTCCTCCCACCCTCTTTCCTTCAACCCTTGACTCTCCCTTCTTCACCCACCCTCATTCTCTCCCTCCTCTCTTCCCTTCTTCATCCATGAGTCCCCACCCCTATCCTATACTGCTAACGTAAAATAATATGGTGACTTGAAATCTGGAAAGCCAGAGGGTGAAATTGATAACTGAAATTTTGAAGCACTGTAGTTTGAACAAATGTGCTTTTTTTTCTTTTGTAATTTAAATAAATTATTAGGCAAGAAGTTAAATAACTGTGGGCAAAAAGTTGGTGAGATAGAATATCATGTGGGAAAATGCAAATTTATTCATTTTGGAAGGGGAACAAAAGAACAAAATATTATTTAAATGGAGGAAGCTGCAACCCAAAGGGACTTGGAGGTATCTGTGCACGGAACACACAAAACTCGTACAGAAATGCAGCAGATAATCAGAAAAGCGAATGGAATGTTAGCTCTTATTTCAAGCACTTTAGAGTGTATGAGTAGGAAAGTCTTACTACACTGTACAACATGCTGATAAGACCAGGTCTGCAGTTCTGGTCCCCTCATTGAAGGAAAGATATTTCATTGCAGGCAGTTCAGAGAAGGTTCACTTGGCTGATCCCTGCTATGGAGGGATTGTATTATGAACAAAGATTGGGATTCTACTTAGTGGAGTTTAGATGAATGAGAGACGATCTCATTGAGACACATAAGATTCTTAAGGGGCTGACAGGGTAAGTACTGTTTCTCCACATGGGAGAACCTGTGAACAAAGGAAAGGTCTCATAATAAACAGACACCAATTTAGGACTGTGTTGAGGAAGAATTTCTTCTTTAAAAGTGCTAAGAGTTTTTGTACTTGCCATGGAAAGCTGTGGGGGTAGCTTCCTTGTGTATATTTAAGGCTGAGATAGATTCTTGATCAGTAGGGGAATCGAGTTCTGTGGAAAGGGCAGTAAAGTGGACATGAGGAATGTCGGATCAGCAATGATTCTATTGAGTGGCAGAGGAGGCTCGAGGGGCCAAATGGCCTATTCCTGTTCAAATTTCGTATGGTCTTACTAATGTGGGTGCATTAATTTGTTTCCTAATTTTCTGCTGCTTTTTTGTTTTCTAGAACGGTAACAATTTAGATGCTTGCTGTAAGTTCTTGTCTCAAGAAAGCACCAAATATCTTTATGGAGAAGGGGACCTGAATTTTTTGGATGAGTCCAGCATTTCTGGGCTTCACAATCACATGTCTGAACTCAATCTAGATGTCCAGTCCCAGAATGTGTATCAGCGTTGGAAGGAAAGGAATCAATTGAATGGAAACAGAACTGTGCCTCATAGTGTCAGTGACGGGGCGCTTCCAACTCCTCTAACTAGCTATGAGCCTACACAGCAACCACAGGTAACGCCAACACAGTTGGCTGCAGGTTTGAATATGTTTGGAACTATGGACATGAATCGCAGCCCATCTTCAACACAGCAACTTGGACTTCTTCAGCCATTGGGCTCCAAGGGAATATCGAGTACAGCCCAACAAATGCCCAGGTTCAATCCAATTACTGTCACTCTAGCTCCCAACCTTCAGACTGGTCATAATACTCCTACATCTTTGCACATACGCGGTGTGCCTCCGCCTGTACTTAATAGCCCCCAAGGTAATTCTATCTATATTAGACCTTATGTGACAACACAAAGCAGTTCAAACCGCCAGATGTCACAGCAGCCTGGCTGGATATCTGGGCAAAATACCAGCAGTCCTCAGTACAGTCATAATCAACAGCAGCAGCTCTTCCAGGCTCCACAGTACTCTCAACCACAGCAGATGGAACAAGTGGCAGGCTTCTGTGCCCCTGTTACTTCACAGTGTGGTTCAGCATATACCTCATCCCAACAATCTGTACACCCAGGCCAGCAAAACCATCAGACGTCTCATGTGTACATGCCCATCAGCTCCCCCACCACGTCTCAAGTTCCCCCTTATCAGTCTTTAAATAATGCACATCCTTCAATTTACAGTCAGTACAACATTCAGAACATCTCAACTGGGTCACGGAAAAACCAAATTGAGATCAAACTTGAATCACCACAGAGAAGTAATGCAACAATGCTGCGTCCCTCCAACTCTCGCACATCCCCTTCACCTTCCATTAGCAGCCAGCCCGGAGGCAGGAGTCAACCCACAGTTTACATTTCGGCAAGCCCTCCATCGTGTGAGGAGATGGTTGGACGCAACCAGCCGAAGCTCTATATCTCGGCAAATTCTACATCCGGTGATGAGCCAGGTCTGCGAAATCAGCCTACTGTGTATATATCAGCAAACCCAAGTTCAGCATCTTCCTCCCGAAGTGCTGCAGGACAGATTAGCATGGGCCCACAGCAGGGTGCTTTCATTCAACCAGCCTATATCCGACATCACCCACCCAAGAGTCGGAGTGCAGGCAATTGCAATACTGCCACTTCTCCTCGAGTGGTGGTCACCCAACCCAATACCAAGTACACTTTTAAGATTACAGTTTCGCCAAACAAGCCACCTGCAATTTCCCCTGGGGTTGCATCACCAACTTTTGAACCTTCTAACCTCTTAAGCCTGCCCGATCATTATGTGGAGCCTGAACCTGTTCAGCATTTGCAACTAGCAACTGATTCTGCATCAACTCGTGACAATCGAATCAGTGAGATGCGAAGGATGAGTGCGGGATCTGATGATGCTGCCTATACAGAAGGTATTGAGAATTTTAGAAGTTGTCATTCTCTAATTCTCTTGTTTCAGCCAGTGTACATCACAATGGTTTGCTTTTCAGTAGTTTAAAAGCTGAAAGGCAATAGATTGAGTGATGATGCTATTGCAATCCTTGCAAGGAGCAGTTGATTTCTGCAGTGATTTGATGAATGGAAAATTGTTGTGTACCTGTACAGTATGGTAAAATCTGCTTGGAAAGGGCAATAACTTGACTGATAGTCCTTTTAGGAAAAGTTGTCAATGAGTACTTCCCCACATTTTATGTAGTTCTGTGTTTTTTTTTAGCAATACCGTTATGTCATTACCCATTGTGCGATGGGACAACAAAGTTTCTTGGAGTCATGACAAATACATAAAGTATGAATAAAACAAACTAAGCTAATTCAAGTTTATTGTGAAAATTAAATTGCAATATTAAGTATTTTATTTATGATACAGTGATGAAATTTGATGTGATGCTGTACTGTAATGTGCTATAAATCAAGATTATATAACTATTGGTGTACTACTCTCAATATTGCAGCGTGCCTCCTGGACACCTGCTATCACCTAATCTTGCAGTAGTCCTTCATTTTGCAAATGGTGGAGCTACACGTCTTCTCACAATATCTTATAAGTACTGAAATCCCTGCGCTGCATATTATATCACTACTATAGATTGGTATTAGGATTGAATAGTTTATGTGTGAAGATTGAGCTAAAAGTCGGGGGTTTAGATTTGATCATTCAGAATGTGATAGAGTAGATGTAAAAATTTATGTGACTTAAAAGTTGAATCATACATAAAAATGCATTAATATTAATTTAATGATACTAGAAAAGGCGAAGACGAGAAGTGACTTGACCCTGGCCATTTGAATGAATTGACGTGTAAAGTTCAAAATGTCATGGGTTTTCTGCTACTGTTAACAGCTGCGTTATATGCAAAACAACATTTTGTACCTTTTTAACTCATTTTATTGTACCAATTTATCTTTAGCTACACTTTTTTTCCTCAAATAATGGTATTAGTTTCTTTCAAATTACCAAGCATTGGATATACATTATGATAAACCTATTAGTTAAATAATTAAAAATGAAGTCTGACCAAATAAAAAAGGATTTTTAAAAATTTTGTTCTTGGTTTTTTATGTTGTACAGAATTATATTTTGTCCGCTACCTAGTGGTCTCTAAGTTGATTTGCTGATATGCTTTTCAGCTTTACTAGTGCATCAGAAGGCCAGAATGGATCGACTCCGTCGAGAACTTGAGCTGGAGAAAAGAAAGCTAGACAAACTGAAAAGTGAAGTTAATCAGATGGAAAGTGACCTTACCCAAAGACGCATGAAACGATCAAATTCGGCTTCCCAAATCCCATCGGTACGATTCACAATTCAATAATGGTTTCCAAATTTACTTACTTCGTTTAAATCTGAGCTGTTCACATTCATTTATGTAATACTAAAGAACATATTTTAAATAATTTTGTTTTAAGTTCATGCTGTAAAAGAGTCACTTGTTCAATTTAACAGTAGTATTCAGTGCTGAAAATTCCTGAAAAACGGTATACCATAATTTGCTGAATACAGATTTTAATTGAAGTTAGTAAGGGCCTTACCTTATCAATCATTTGATCCCCTTTATAAATGTTCAACTCAAGCCATCAGTGTACAGTCAAATAACGATATTGCAAACTTTGTTTTTGCAATATAAAACTGCAAGTACTCAGTAATTTAAGACATTAGAAATTATAATTTGATATCAATGATATTTTACTGTCTTTTGAAGTTGCTGAGACTATGTACCTTGGTCTTTCAGTTAGAGGAAATGCAGCAGCTGCGAAGCAGCAACCGCCAGCTGCAGATCGATATAGACTGCATAACCAAAGAGATTGACCTGTTTCAAGCTAAAGGTATGTATAATTTCAAATAAATTGAAGGCGTTAAGCTGATGTAGTAATCAGTTTTTTAAAATAGCTTGATTAAATCTCTTCGTAAATGCCCACTGGCAATTTTCTGCCTTTTAAGCAAAATCTTGCTGTCTCCCTCTCCTGAAAGTACAGGCTCAACTACCGCTTCTGTCTTTGCTAGAAGTTATGGCACTGGCTTTCCTCGCATCTTTCTCTCTTCTGTTACTGACCTTTTATTGAGACTGTTGACTACTTCTTTCAGTAAAGGATGAAGAGAGTGTGCTGCAGAAGAGACAAGAGGTAGAACGATGTCACTTTCCCAAAGTGGTGGGGAGTGAACTTTTATGAAAATCACGGGATTAGGAATCAGTCAGTAAAGTGGATTTGCAGTTGAAGATTAGGCATTTGAAGAATATCACAGCAAGTTTGTGGGGGAGGCAATGGCTTAGTGCTATCTAGCTAGATTACAAACCCAGAAACCTAAGTAATGAGTGGGTGATAACAAAGTGTAGAGCTGGATGAACACAGCAGGCCCAGCAGCATCTTAGGAGCAGGAAAGCTGACGTTTCGGACCTAGACCCTTCATCAGAAAAAGGGTTAGTTTCGATCCTACAAAGATAGATGATGTAATTTGAATTCAGTAAAGTCTGGAATTAGGAATTTAGTGATGACCATGAAACTGTTATCAATTGTCAGAAAACCTGATGTGGTGCACAGCTATCCTTAAGGGAAGGATATCCACTATCGTTACTCTGTCTGGAGTCACATGTAGGTCAGACTAACAGCAATGTGGTTGACTTTTAACTGCGTTTTGGGCAATTGGGGATGAGCACTAAATTCTGATCTTGTCAATGACACCCACATCCCAGGAATGAATTTTTTTTTAAACATCCTTATCCTGAACTGCCCCCTTTAATGACTTTACGTGCCTCCAACCTTTCTTCTTTGCACCCCTTTTATAAAATCATTTATCTTATATTGTTTTCCTGCAATTTTTCTACCAAAATGAGTCACTTCACATTTCTCTGCATTAGGTTCTATTAACCACTGGTCCATCCAACCCACCAACTTGTCAGAGTTTTTGAAGATCTCCCCAGGATTCACAAGTTCTGTATCATCCACGAAATTTGAAATTGTACCTTGTGCACCAAAGACTAGAGCATTAATGTAAATCAGAAAGAGCAGGAGTCCTACCATGAATCCTTGGGAAACTCCACTATAACCCTTCCCCTCGTCTGAAAAACAACTGTTCATTCTTTGCTTCTTTAGACAGCCAATTTCATATCACTATTGGTACTTAGTTTTTATTCCATGTACTCCAACCTTGTTGTCTTTGTTGCTTTGCATTGATACTGGCAATCGCTTGCTAATGAACATGAATATCCACCGAGGAAATTCCCTATCATTGGTCATGGGTTCTGTGGTTCCTTGTGTGAATGATGAGTCTGATTCCAGAGGCACATCTCTGACCATACGTTTAGCGGGTATTTCCTGAAGGTGGGATTGGAGGTTGCTGTTGGAACTTTGGTTTTGTAAAACACCTTTTCTGATGCTTTTATTTGAAAGTCCTCGTACTCCACATCTAAAGCATTATCTACATTAACCTTGCCTGATATCTTAACCTGCATTTGCTCAAATGAGTCTCAATTTATTTCCCAAATTATTTTTCTGGAAGCTTCCTCACCGGTGAGGTATTGTTGGGCTACTCTTTACACTCTTATTCACAATGGGTATAACATTTGCAATTCTCAAGACCGCTGGTAATACCCTGGGCATAAGGAAGATTGCAAATTGCCTCCACAATTTCCACATTCACTTTTCTCTCTAATCTTTTTAAGGCATTTAATTCGGCCCTGAAACCTTAAACTGTTCGTACTTAAAGTTATTATCTAACGTCACCTCCATATCAACTTTTAAACTCTTCTTGTTTCTGAACTACATCTTCTTTTACTGTGAGCTGAACAATGTCTTTTTTAATAAAGAAAAATACATAGTATTACTTTGTTACCTCAATCTTGCCCCTGTCGTGCTCACAAATCTCCTTTTTGGTCCCTGATTGGCCCTCCTGTTAATGCACTTATACTGTATGTCCTTAGAAGATTTTTTGATTCCCTCTGCCAGTTGCCGGTATCTTTTCTTAAACTGCTATTTTTTTAAAGTATTATGCACCTGACATCATAACACCATTTTGTATTTTTGTTGTATCCCACTCCCCTGAGTGGGAATATACTTTGACTGTACTCAAACTATATCTTTAAAGGCAGCCCATTGTCCAGTCAGTTTTACCTGCTAATTTTTTGTTTCCGTTTTATCTGAGCTAGATTTGTTTGTCATGATAATTGGCACATTAAATGTTAAATCTGACTCCTGGATGTTCCAACTTGAAGCAATGTGTGATATAACCTATTGTCTCTCTTTACAGGACCACACTTTAACCCCAGTGCTATCCACAATTTTTATGATAACATGGGATTTCGAGGTCCTGTGCCACCTAAACCGAAAGGTAGGAGAATCACATTAAATGAACTTCAGTGGAACCTGTATTATGAAAGGACTTCGTCAACCATTCTCAAAATTACCCTTTTTGACCAAGCTTTTGGTCATCCTTTCTATTCATTCTGTCATATTTTTTCTAATTATTTTCACGGGAAGGATAATGAGACTTCCTTGTGTTGAATTTTTTAAAAAGTGCATTCAAACATGTTTTTATAAGAATGACTGAAAGGATGCTGACCGAAACCAGTAAAACCTGGAGATCAGCTAAATCAAGAAGTGGTGATTATTATTTAATTGGGAAGGGGAGGGAGGGACATGTTGAAATCATTTTTGAATTCTCAATTTTTGCATTAATCCATTTAAATTAATCAAATCTGAGAAAGTTGAGAAACCATTATTTTCAACACCATTTAACATTTATGTTTCTAACAGAGCAGAAACCTGCAATTAAACCATCAAAACCAATAATTGATCCAGAGGAGGATGAAGGGGCTCAATGGAACTGTAGCACCTGTACCTTCCTGAACCATCCAGCTCTGATTCGCTGTGAACAGTGTGAGATGCCCAAGCATTTCTGAGCCATAACGCTCCCAGTGAAAGAACGAATGCCTCAACAGATGCTGGGATAAAGGAATTGTTTACAAAGACTGTAGTAACTAGCAGATACAATGCTGGAAAGAAGTTTAGTATGGACCAGGTGGTCTTTTTAATGGAGATTATTATTTCAGCACAAAGGTTTTTGGGATTGAACGCACAGCTTCAAACTTCAGTCGAGTGCTGGGGCCTGAGCTACTACCAGGTTTGCCAATACCAGATACGCCTTTACAAACAAAACAAGTTTTTCACAAAGCCACATCTATATGAACTGCTGTGGGTCTTGATGTCTCTTCTGACATATCTTCCACAATTTCTTCCCAAGATGCATTTTTTAAGGAGAAAACATGTAACAATTCTCAGGATGCTGCAGATGGAAATGATTCAATACATTTGATAAGTAGAAGCAACCGAATGAGCTGTAAGAACAGCAGAGGGCATTTGTAAAGCTAGACTTAAAGGAGCACCTGAGAGTGGGTGGAACAGAATGTGTGCATCACTAATAGACCTCACTGCTCTGATCACCTTTCTGCTCCAGAACTTTCTTAAGATTCAGCTTTGGGATGACCAAGTGCTCCAATGTTTTCTGCAATGCATACAGTCTACTCTTCAAGCTTCCTGTACTGAGCCGTACAGATCCGGGAAGTTCCAGGTTGACTCCTGCCTGTGTGCTCAGTTAGCTCAGGTCAGTAGGGATGCTGCATGTACGAGAGATGGTGAAGAAACATCAACAATTGCTGCTCCTAATTCCTATCTGTTAACCCTTCTGCTGGAAAGAGAGGATGCATACTCACCTGGTGAGAGCAGGTTAGGGTTTGGTTATGATGACTGGCCAACTGGCATTCACATGAAGAATGGGTAATCAGGTGGACTAGCACTGGTGAAACCATGTGTGCTGTTACCGTACCTTAGAGGAGGCGGGGAGAAATTTGGGGAGGAGCGTTTCTTCTCTTTCTCTCTGTTCCTGAGTTTCCTGTATTACCTGTATGTATCATGCTTTAGACTTTGGTAACTAACATCATTTGAGCGGTTTTTAGTAAAATCTTTTGTCTCAATCACCTGGATACCTATGAGAAGTGAAGCCTTAAATTAACTTAAGAAAAACAAAGCTATGTATAAAGCAGCTTTCAGTGGCCTTTCTGTACAGCATTTCTATAAATTATGCTCTTGAAGAGACCTGCAAATGCAGTTTCCAAGACAACAGTGCAATGTTCATGTGTGAAATATATATATTTTTAAAAATGATATGCAGTGCTTGATCACAACTCTCCTGGCACTGTATAATGACACAGTGCTTAAGCATCGCTTTCAAAGTAGGAAAAAAGAATTTGAGGTGAACAGCTGAAGTTTTTAATAGACCAGGTACACTCAGTTGCCATATTGTGCACTCTTTACGTCTAAATTGCCTGTTATTTCAATTTTTCTGAACACCAGGTTCCTATTTTGTTCTATTGTTTATGTTGTTAAATTGGCCTGACTTGATTCTAAAATTTTTAGTACAAAAGTTTTACATTACGATTAGATTATATATAAAACAATTATGTTGTCACACAGTGGTCTGAGCTTCATCTGCAGGTCTAAATGAAAATTGACTGGTTTTACGTTTTATTAATAAAACATAATGGGATATCTTAAGTTGATTTTTCCATTTTAATTAGGTACGTCGTCATTTTGGCACAAAAGCTATTTATCAAAAAAGGAAATTGTGAAATTTTACTTGAATATCTCTGGGTTGTATAGGTATTTGTGAGAAACCTTCCCATTTGTCATAATCTTCTAGTACAATGGAGTGTTCCAGGATCTTAATAGTATTTGTGGCAGAGAGTGCTCCTTATGTCTCTGCTGTAGCATCTCAGGTACTCTAGATGGCAAAGGGATCCCCTTATATCCTAATTTAGTAATATTGCCGGTACTAGGTTTGAGCTCACCACAGATTACAGGAACAAGATGTCCCTCTTTGATCTATTCATATGTATTGAGAGGAAATAACAATGAAAAAATAAAATCAAAGGGCTTATCCTTTTCAAGAGCTATTCAAATTCATACATTTTGTTTTTCTTTAAAAATGCCAGGCACTACCCAGATAATTCAGTAATATACAGCAGATCCTCAAAAACATGAGCACTTTTGGATCTAGGAGGTAAGCATGTGACTTTTTAATCACAGACTCCAGTGACTAAATATGAAATCGGTCTTCAGTTTTCTTAAGGACTGTGGAAGCATTTGCCATCAAAGACCACAAAATACTTGCGGGTTTTGAATGTAATTTTTACGTGATGTACGTATTTAAAATGTTCATTTATTAAATGTAAATTATTCCACATACGCGGAGTCAAAGTTAGGATCCATAAATGAGAGAGCCAAGAATAAATTCAATAATAAATTTAGGGAGTAGTTAGAATACCAAGCATGCTATTTGATTTGAGTGGTTGAAGCAAATAGCATAGATGCGTTAAAGGAAAAGCTATACAAGTCTGCTCTAGGTACAGGAGAAAAATATAAAGATATGCCAACAGGGTTAGATGAGTTAGGGAAGAGGCTTGTGTTGGAGCCTTAACACCAATATTGTTTGACTGGACAAATTTATGCATTTTCATACTGTAAATTCTACATTCTGAAGCAGATGAAAGAAAAAATTCCCAGGTTTTTGTGTTGCAATTTGTGAAGAAATGGATAATATCTCTGACATCCCAAAGAAGCTAATGAATCAAGGACACTTGAGCTTGGAAATAATCTGTTAACATGGATTGAGAATTGATAGAACAACAGTTCCAGTTTCTTCAATCTAGCTTCATAACTGAAGCTTCTTGTCCCTGACACCATTCTCGTAAACCTCATTGTCACTGTCTCCAATCTGCTCACATCTTTCCAGAAGAACAGTGCCCAGAACTGTACACAGTACATCAACCAGAGTAGTACCCTTTATTTTAGATTCACTCTATCTTCTCTACATCAAATGTATCACCTCACACTTATATGCATTAAACATCATTCGTCCACTCCCCCAGCCGACACATGTCCTTTTGGAACTCTACACTGTTCTCCTCCTCAGTTTACCATTCTTCTAAGTTTTGTATCATATTTGTGTCCTGCACACTAAAGTCTAGATCATTAATATATTATCAAGAAAAACAAGAGTCCAAATACTGGCCCTAAGGGAACACTAATGCAAACTTTTTTCAAACCCCAAAATATCCATTAAACATTACTTTCTGTTTCCTAACTTCCAGTCATTTTTTTAGAACTCACATTACTACTGTCCCTTTTGTTCTATAAGATCTAACTTTGCTCACAAGTCCATTTTGCTGCAGTCTATCAAATGCCTTTTGGAAGCCCATGGATGCCACATCAACCTGTATCAACCCTCCCTGTTGTATTTTTTAAAAGTGTCTAGCAACGTAACACAATTTTCCTTTCATAAATCCATACTGAGTCTCCTTAGTTAACCTTTATTTGTCTACATACATCCTGAATTATTGTTTCTAATTGTTTCCTCATTACTGAAGTTAAATTGACTGGTTTGTAATTGGTATAGTTTATATATTTACATGCTCACTCTCTTTTTTTGAATAATATTGTAAAGTTTGCAATTCTTTGGCATTTTCCCCTGAGTCCTAAGACTAAAAAAATTATGCCCACTCACACTTACTTCACTATCCTGAATGTGTGAGAGCCATCTTTTTGAAGGTAGCCAACTATTCAGCAGTAGATTTCCCCGTGATCATTCGGCACCAGTCTATCCAGCCCAGTTTCAGTTTTGGCCCAAAAGTTTGCTCTCCCCAGTTAATCAATCTAGCTCTGGATTGTTAATTGTTCTTTTCCAGAATGAGCCTAAACCTTGCAATGCAATGATCACTGTCCCCAGAATGTTCCCCACTGACACTTAATCTGTTTGGCCCACCTTGTTCCCAAGAGCCAGTCTGGTGGTACTTCTTTTCTCATTAGACTTGACACATACTGCTGTTGAAAATTCCCCTGAGCACAGTCTAGGAATCCTTGCCCTTCTCTGTCACTTACACTACCATAGTCTCACTCTGCATTTGGATAACAATAACTGTAATGTTCGCACCTCTCTGTTTAATCTTGCAGATTCTTTCAACATTCTCCACATTCGTAGATAGCTAATACATTGCACCTGATCAATGTGCTTGCACCTTTTTCGTTCTCTGACTCTAGCCAAATTGACTCTGTACTTCAACTTTCTGAGACACACTTCCTCCAGCATTGCTCCCCTTCACTGCCACCCCTTCTCTTCTGCCTTGCCTATCTTTACTGAAACCTGGAACCAGAAAAATTTAACCCTTAGTCCTGGTCTTTCTTGAACCAAGCCTCTATTATGTAGCCACAGTATCATAATTCCAAATGGCAACCTGTGCCTGTAACTTACCAATCTTATTTACAATACTCCATGCATTCACAGACATGCACTGTCATCGTGGTTTAAACATTTTACTTTCTCCCTTACTCTGATTCCACTTATTAACTTAGAAATCTATTTCAGTGCTGTATCTTTGAATATTTTGTGCAGCCCGGTTCTGATATACCTCCCTGACACTACATTTTCAATTTAGCTTAAACCCTCCCTATCTGCACTAGCAAAGGACCTCAGCCCCAGCTCTGTTCAGACGCAACCCATCTGGCTCACAAAGTGTCATCTTAGACAGGCCCAATTACCCAGCAATTTAAATCTTTCCTTCCACATTTTCATCTGTCTTATCTTCCTATTTTTGCATTTACTTGGACATGGCACTGGAAGTAACACAGAGATTAGTACTTTTGAGCTTCTGCTTGCATATTTTCTATCTAGCTCCCTAAATTTGACTGCTGGATCACCTTCCTCATTCTGCCTGTATTGTTGGTATGAACATGGATTACGGTTGTTCACCCATCTCTGAAGAAAACCTGCAACTGCTACGTGACCTTCTTAACACTGACACCCAGGAGGCAACGTATCATCCTGGAGTCAGAACTATGGCCCACAGAAATACTGTGAGTTCGAAGCAACAATTTCTATCCCTACTACTCTTACTCCTCCTCTCCTGTAAAGCTGAGGCATTTACAGTACCCCAAGCTTAGCTCTTGCTGCACTCAGAGGAATGATTCCCTTCACCAGAAATCGGAACAGGAAACTGGTTAGTGAGTACAATTCTATCAGGTACTCCATACTACCTGACTGTTTCTTTTGGGGTGCCTGGCAGAAATCCATTCCCCATCTGTCTGCATGCTGTTATATTATGGTATGGCCACCTCCATACTGTTCATATGATCTGCAGCCTCATGGATACACCAACGTGACTCTAACCATCGCTTGAGCTCCAGAGCTCCAAATTTATGCAGCTGGTGCCATTTCCTGACATTTAATCATCTACCTTTTGTGAAATGTCCATGACTCCCCATGTACTAGAAGTTGAATATTTTGCATTGCCAAGCTCCCCTGGCATATCTTAAGCTTCTGTCGAACAATGTGCTCCAAACAGGAGATTTGAGAGTAAAACGTAGCATTACTCGCCTTTTCCA
Organism: Stegostoma tigrinum; assembly: GCF_030684315.1. NCBI lineage: Eukaryota > Metazoa > Chordata > Chondrichthyes > Orectolobiformes > Stegostomatidae > Stegostoma > Stegostoma tigrinum. The sequence continues at coordinate 17,466,085 of NC_081362.1, read as the reverse complement.
GTTAACTCCCCCTCCTGTGCCTATAAATTGGATACTTAGCAGATAAATTGGATGCTGGAGGGTGGAACAAGTTGAAACAAAAAAATGCACAGGGAGTACTTCTTTCCCCTCCTCACTTAAATCCCTCAACTCACCAAAATACTATCACTGTGTTCAAGCTGCGCTCAATGCTGTATCATACTGAGATGCAATATTTATGTCTTGAAGCAAGCCCCTACAACAGAAATAAAAGTCTGTTAACTTCCTCCTTAACTAACCTCGCTGTTCCACAGTAGATGGTGTGTATGCCCTTGCTCCCAAAATTTAAGTAGTAACTTTCAGTTAATCGTTAAATGTAAACAAATTTTTATTTTAGAAGGTGAATAAGATTTCCCTATTTCTTAGAATTCCCTGTGCTCCATTCAAACCATGTGCAGTGCTAAGTTGCACCTCCTAACTTCTTGGGATTCTTAAGGCATGTTTAGATTTTCAAAAAAAAAGAAAATTACATAAATCATGACCTTCTAATAGCAACTTTTATTCAAGCAAATCTATGTTACATCAAAACCAAAGTCTGCAAGAAGTCAGAGGTGTTTCCTTGATTCACCTTGGTGATCCTGAAACCTGCTTCAGATGCTGGCAAGACTTTGCCCAGGTTGTAATATCCTAGTGCTAGTGCATTTGTTTGAGTCAAAGCTGTGGATTGTTTTCTCTAGAGGTTTGAGTTTACAATCCGGGCAGCTATTTTCAGGTCATTTCTGACTGAGTGCTCTTTGCCAATCCCTAGCTGGCAATGAAAAATGCTGGCCAGCCATGCCACATCCCATGCATGAATAGACAAATAGCCTTCTTTCATATAACATATTAAATTGAGGAGTCTCTGGTCAATTTAAATTATTCCCAGCATAAATTCAGAGGATCAAGCGTGGTGTGCATTCTCCCTTAACCAACACCACCACAGGAACATGATCTGCTGTTCAAGGAACCTTGTGCACAAATTGGCTGCTTCATTTTCAGACTACAGTAACTACACTTTAAAATCCATTTCAGTTGCTATGAAGCTGCTTGGGACTTCCTAGAGGTCATCATGGAAGGTACAATGTAAATGTGTTTTTTAACTAACAGCAAAAGTGTTCTTTGATAGGTTGCTTGTGATCAGAGATAATGGGAACTGCAGATGCTGGAGAATCCAAGATAACAAAGTGTGAAGCTGGATGAACACAGCAGGCCAAGCAGCATCTCAGGAGCATTTTGCTGTTGCTTTAAGGATTTGCTTTGAAATTCCTTGCAATCACGATATAACTTCGTTATATGTGTGATGAAAGTGATCACTTTGTGGCATTTAACTCTCCACCTGTAAACAAATGTCTTCGGGTAATCTGTGTATAATTTAATGCTAATTAAATAAAGAGGTTGATAAAAGCACGAGGGGCATGAACAGAGTCAATAGACAAGGGCTTGTACCTGGGAGGCGGAGTCCAAAAGTGGAAGGTCTAGGTTTAAGGTGAGAGAGGAAAGGTTTAAAAATGACCTGAGGGGTAACGTTTTTCTCAGAGGATGGTGCACATATGCAACCAGCTCCCAGAGGAGTATTTAAAAGACATCTGAATGGGTATACAAATAGGAAGGGTTTAGAGGAATATGGGTCAAATGCTGGCAAATGGGACTAGGTCAGATTGGGATGTCTGGTCGACACACAAGTTGGACTAAAGATTCTGTTTCAGTGCTGTATGACTGACTCTATAGTGTTCAGTGTGTTCTACACTATTCTTTCCCTAGGTGGCAGTGTAGGCCTGTTGTGTCTTGATAACACTTCCGTTTTCTCTCCCAGTGGCTATATAGTAAATTAGATCACTTTTATTCACTGAGCCATTGAATTAGGTGCTTCTCTGCTTCTGCATTCCGGATAATTCAGTCCTGGGTTGCCCATCCCTGATTTTTCTTGTGGTGGTGAGCTGCTGCCTTGAGTTGCAGTCATTGTAGAGAAGATGTTCCCATCATGCTGTTTGGGTCATTTCAGCATTTTAGCACAGCTGTACTCCATGAAATCCTCACTTAATATGACTCCTTGTACTAATATAATGGCAAGAGAATACTTGATGAATGGTATGCCCCTGGAAAACACTGCGGATCGGAGGGACTGTTAGATGTCCACTGGTCACTTTTAAGGTAGCAGGACAATTAGATAGATGGGTTAAGGTGGCATTTGGGATACTTGCCTTTGGCCGAGATGTAGGGTTTACGAGCAGGAAGGTTATGCTGAGACTGCATGAAACGTTAGTTAGGCCATAGCTGTAGTATTGTATGGAGAAGGTGCAGAGGAGATTTACCAGAATGCTACCTGTCTGGAGGGCTTTAATTATGAAAAGAGATTGAATAGTGTATTTAGAAAAGGCATGAAATTTGTAAATGTGGATTTTCAGACATTTGCTCATAAAATGAAACTCGTTAAAGGAGACAGAGTTACCTGGCAGGTACAGAAAGCAGTTAGGAAGGCAAATTGCACATTGGCCTTAATTGCAAAGTGATTGGAATACAAGAATGAAGAAATTACTGTACAATTATCCAGGGCTTTAGTGAGACTGTATCTGGAGTACTGTGACAAATTTTGTTCACCACATGAAGGTTCGGTAGATTGGTTGCTGGGATGAGAGAGTTCTCCTTTTTTGAGGCTGAATAAATTGGGCTTTTTGTTTTTGAGCTTAGAATAATATTGCATGAGTTCACTGAAACATTCAAGGTTCTGAACGGATTTGGTAGGGTAGATGTAAATTCTTTCCCCTGACTGGGACATCTAGAATCTCAGAACACAATCTCAGAATCATTTGGGATTTTTGGCAGAGAGGACTTCTTTGAATTTTCCTATGAATCTTAGGAATTCTAAACCCTGAAAGGTTGTATATTCAGTACATTTCAGGTTGAAATAGAGAGTTTTGTTTCCCAAGGAATCATGGGATTTGAGGAGACACCAGGAACTGGAGGCAGGAAGCCGGCCAACTGTGATTGACTTACTCATCTTTCTTATGATCCTGAATGGCTGTTTGTCCCATTGTGAAAGGTATTGGATATTGCAAAGGCTACAGACCCTAACAACCATTCAAGCGCCTAGCCAAACTGCAACACTAGCATCTACCCTACAATATGGAAAGTTGCCCAGGTATGTTCAGTTCACAAAGAAGAGAGCAATTTTTTTTAAAATGGGTAATACTGTCCCATTAGTCTACTTGCAATCATCAGCACAGCATGAGATGTCATCAATAGTGGGCTGTCAAGTGGCAACATTTCAGCCATAACCTGCTCAGTTTGGATTCTACCAATGGCACTCAGCTTCTGTCTTCATTGCAACACCTGGTCCATACACAGACGAAAGAACTAAACTCCAGTGCTGACAGTGACTGCTGTTGACATCAAGGCGGCATTTGACTAAGTGCAGCATTAAGGACCCCCAGGTGAACTAAGTTAGTGGGATTTGGGGGAAAGCATTCCTTGGTTTGGAATCATGCTACCACAAATGGTGGATGTAGATGGTCAACCATCTCAGTCCTAGAACATCACAGCAGGAGTTCCTCAGTTCCATAGGCATAATTATGTTCAACCATTTCATCAATGGATTTTATACCACTGTAAAGTTAGATGTGGGATGTTCACTGATTTTCAAAATATTCAGCATCTCCTATGACTCCTCAGACTCTGAAGAGAGAGGTCAGTGCTTCTGAACTGGACCAGCCATATAATCACTGGTTCCAAGATTATGTCATAGGCTGGGAATTCTAGGGTAAATAGCTCACCTCTTGACTCAGCCAAGCCTATCCACTAACACAAGAATGCTGGAGAATATCAGCAGGTCTAGCAACATCTGTGGAGAGAAAAACAGGGTGAATGTTTTGATTCTGGTATGATTCTTCTGCGGACTTTGATGACTATCCCCAAGTTATCTGTACCTCTTCAAGTAACAGTTAATCCTATCTCATTCTCTTTATACCAAGCCTTTTTAAAAATCCTAATGATCTGAATTTCACATCCAAGCACTGTCTTCTCCATTTATTCTCTCTTCCCTATATGCTGATCCTTACTGTCTGTATTCATTCTTTCTGCTGCCCCATCTTTCACATTTATTCCATGATCTTTAATCATGCTTGACCTGAAATATTCAAACTTGTCTTAATATGTGGGTAGAATGAGGTTGTGGGATCAATGTAAATAACAGCAGTAGTGAGGAAAATTGACTAGAACGAGTGATGCATTCATTGTCCTTGACAAATGGAAGACATTGCATTCATTGGACTGCCAGAGCAGCAGTGTATTGACTGCCGTTGAGTAAGAGAAGGGGCTACTAGAGATATGAATCTTGTCTCGTATCTGTGCACTGTTTGGTGTCGAACACTAGGAGGTGCTGCAGCCATTGATCTACTCCAGTACCTGTTAATTGGCTGCCAGGAAGGAAGGTATGTTGCAGAACTATCTAGAGCAAATAGGCTGAACTGAACAATAGCAGTAGCTTGGCACTTGCTTCCATTCTTACAGCCCACTGGCTTTCTATTTAGGAAAACCCTATTAAGGAATACTGCAGATGAATATAATCTGAAAACATAACAGGTAGTAGACCCTGCCAACCGTGTAGTTCTCCCCAGAGGCAATTGTCCCCTTCCCCAGTCCCTCACTGTGCCTTTCAAGTCAACCTAGAATACGTGCTTAGGTTCTTGGATTCTGAAAAAAAGGATCAACCCTGTAATCCAATGGTCACAGAGTATGAATCTTGAGATAGTAGTATGTGCGGGGCTACAATAAGCCATCTGCTCAACAGAAAGTAGGGCAGGTAGTAACAGGCTGGGCACAGCAGTTTGTGAGAGATCTCTTCCTTGAATTGGGTGCAGGACTGTGGAATGAACAACATGAATTGTCAAAAATAATTTACAACAATATCACTGTCAACAGTCTTAAATTGAGAAATTTACGTAGTTTTACTTCTACAGTTGAAAACACCTGAGAAATGTCCTGTTTGACCTAACTAAAGTTAATACAAGTAAAGGGTTAGAGTGTAGTCCAAACAGTTCTACCAGTTTTTGTTTTGATTCAGGGATTGTTCTTGTACAGCATTGAAACCACAGGTCCCTGACACTATTATTTGGATCTGATCCTTTGTTTTTGGCAGTTCAAGTCTCTCCTATAACCACATGAAAGTGAAACAATCCAACTCTCTTTGGACTGGTTTTCAGGAAGATCTTTTATTTTGAAGAACGCCTGTCTGCAAGTCCCAGATCTGGTTGATGTGACAAATTGACAACATTGAATACATACCTGTCTCATCATGATGTAATTGTATTCCTCACCTTCATTATCTAATTTATCATGAATGAGACTGTGCGAGTATGAACATAGCAAAGAGGGAGATAATTCAGCACTTGCAGACAGAAAACAGAAGCATGAGTGGCCATTTGGCTCCTTGAGCCTGCTCCCTCATTCAATATGTTCAGGGCTGATTATCCACCTTGCTGCTGCTTTCTCCTTTGATCCCTTTAGCCCTAAGAACTATGTTTAACTCCTTCTTTACAACATTCGATGTTTTGGCCTCAATAGCTCATTGTGGCAGAAAATCCAAAGAATTGCCGCTCTGGTCAGGTCTTGTTGCATCTTTCCCTTTCCCAATCTATTACCATTCAGATAATCTGCTTTCATGTTTTTCCTGCCAAAGTGCATAATCTTGCATTTTTCTGTATTATACTTCCTCTGCCATGCATTAGCCCACTCACTCAGCCAGCTGTGGGTGAGCAGGATGTCTGACACTCCTTATCTGTTAGGACCAGTTCCGAGTGAGGACCCCTGTCTATCAGGCAACTCCTATTCTATGAGGTCCCCTTGGCTGACCTTGTTACAATCACCACAGCCCTGTGTGTGAGGATATAGGCCAATTCTTTCTTTTTGTAGCTCCTCCTAGGGTGTTTTAGCACTGGGTCAGGTTTGTCCAACTCTGCCTCTGATATGGGTAGAATGTAATGCACAGTAGCTCACCTCTTGTATCAGGAGAGTCTCGTGGTGTGGTGGGGTGGGGGGGAAGGTGGTGGAATTCATTCTCTTCTTCCCAGGTGGCAAAGGCATTGAGGCGGCGACACCCACCATGTCCATCTCCAGTTTCGAGCTATCTTCAATGCCTGATAGGGAGAATCCATGGGTTCCAAATCACTTGGAAAGGGGTCAGGCACATTTTGATTCTGCACCGTTTGTGAGTTTATACATTATTGGACTTGACCTCATGCAGGCCATTCCTATGGTACCCATACCAAACTTCGTCCCTCTCTTGTTTAGCAGAGTTTTGCATCCAGCATTGGTGTTCCGTATACCTTTACATAATTATAGCTTACATCTCTAATTTCCTGTTTAGTGCCTTCCCTGGCATTACCACTACAGTTTTGGTGCCCATATACAATCCCCACTATCATTTTCTGCCCCTTGGTGTTCTAAGCTCTCCCCATACAGATTCCATTACACTGGAGCTAATACCCTTCCTCACAATTGCACTATAGCTCTTTAACCTACAATGCTACCCCATCTCCTTTTCATTTTTGTCTGTTCTTTCTTAAAAAAAATTGAATGCCCCTGGATATTCATTTCTCAAGCACTGGTCACCCTGCAACCATGTGTCAGTAAGCCCAACCATGTCGTACCTAGTTATGTCTATTTGGACAACTAATTCATCCACTTTATGATGACTGTCCACACATAAAGACACAAGGCTTGTCTTTTTAACATTCTTAGTCTCATTTGCATTGTGGCCCAATTTGACACTTGCCCTTGAATTCTCTGCCCAACACTTCTTATTTCTCGTTCTGTCTTTTTAATTACCCTTGTCTTTGTCTTTCTCTCTCTCTCTCTCGCGCTCTCTCCCTTCTGTCTCCATATAGGTCCCCATCCCCCTGCCATTTTAATTCAAACCCTCCCCAACTGAGCTGTTGCAGGGAACCAAAACCACCTTGTGTAAACAAAAAGCAAAGTACTGCAGATACTAGAAATTTGAAATAAAACAAAGTGCTAGAAAAATCTCAGCAGTTTAGGCAACATCTCTGTACAAAGAAAAGGAAGTAAATGTTGGCAGTTTCTTTCAAGCCTCCACAAACACCAACTGTTAGGATAGAGCTGGAACTCAAATCAGTGAATTGATCAGACTGCTCTCTTATCCTCAATACAACAAAACATAAAGTTATACGGCATGGAAACAAACTCTTCAGTTCAACTAGTCCACGCCAAACATGTTCCCAAATGAAACTAGTTCCATCTGCCTGCATTTGGCCCATATCCCTTCAAACCTTCCCTCATAATGTACTTATCCAAATGTCTTTTAAACATTGTAATTACCTGCATCTACCGTTTCCTCTGAAGTTCTTTCCACACGCTAACCACTTTTTTTTACACAAAGTTGCCCTCATGTCCTTTTAAGTCTTTCTTTCGCCCTAAAAATATGCCCCCTAGTTTTGAACCTTGTCAATGCCCCTCATGGTTTTAGGAAACCCTATAAAGTCTCCCCTCAACTTCCTGCGTTCTAGTGAAAAAGTCCCAGCCTATTTTTAAAACTCAAATCCTCCATTCATTTTAACATCCTGGTAAATCTTTTCTGAACCCATTCCAGTTTAATAATATCCGTTGTCTAACAGGGCAACCAGAACTGCTCGTGTTACTCCTGAAGAGGCCTCATCAATCTACCTGACATCCCAATTCCAATACTCAGAGGTCTGAGTAATGAAGACAGGAGTGCTGAAAGCTGCTTTATTTACCCTGTCGACATATGATGCAAGTTTCAAAGAATAATGTATCTGAACCTCTAGGTGTCTCTTTTCTACAAGACTACCCAGGACCCTACCATTGTACAAGTCTTCCCCTTGTTTTACCAAAATGCAATAACTCCCATTTAGAATTAGAATATTCTTTATTTAACCAAATTGAACTCCACCTGAATTCCTCACCCCATTGACCAAATTGATCAAGATATCTTTATAATCTTAGATAACTTTCTTCACTGTGTACTATACCACCAATTTTGGTGTCATCTGCAAATTTACTAACCATGCCCCATATATTTTCATCCTAATCATTTATATCGATGACAAACAAAATGGACCCAGTACCAATCCCTGTGGAATCCTGCTGATCACAGACCTCCAGTCTGAAAAATAATCCTCTACCACCTACTCTCTATCTCCTACCGTAAAGCCAATTTTGTATCCAATTGGCAAGCTCATCATGGATCCAATGTGATCTAATTTTACTAATTAGTCTACACTGAGGAACCTTAATCAAAGGCTTTACTAAAGTCCAGGTAATCAACATCTATCGCTCTGTCCTCAATCATCTTGGTTACTTGCTCAAAAAATTCATTCAAGTTTGTGAGAAACGATTTCCCCTTGCATAAAACCATGTTGATTATGCCTAATCATTCTTTTCCTCAAGGTTGGGTGCATAAAAGTTTCTTTTCTAATCCCAGAACTGCCCCCATCCCACCAGGAGCCCTAGCAATGAATGTCAACAATTATATGAAGCAGATAAGTATGGCTTTATTGTAGATTTCTAGTAAACAAAAATAACTTTTCTACTTCTAAAGCACCTTGACAACTGTTTCAATTAAGGTTGTGAAATGTACCCCATAAACTGCAAATGAGTTGAACTACCTCCAGTAGATCCCATTCAAATTGAGCAAGTTTTTGAAAATCAATGGTTCTTGATTGCCTGGATTCTGAACTATGGTTTGTGTTTCTTCCCCGCTTGTTTTAATTATATATTAGGTGTTGGCTGTGGTTCAGTGGGTAGCATTCTTGCTTCTGAGTCAGGCAGTTGTGGGTTTGAGTTGCGTTCCAAGAAACATGATCACGAAATGCAGGCTGACAGAATAGTACTGGAGGAATGTGGCACTGCTGAAGATGCTATCTTTAAGATGAGACTTTAAACTGTTATGATGGATGTAATGAACTGATATTATGATTTCAAAAAAAGAATAGTAGTTTTCTCTGGTGTTCTGACCCATATTTGACCCTCAATCAACATCATCAGAACTGATTATTTGATCTTTACTTCATTGCTCCTGTGTTCCTATAAGAATGACAATCACTAACTTGGGAGCTGATGATATTCCTGATCTTCAAAAATCTCTTCAGCATCAGAACTAATTTCCACAATTAAAGGTAAGCGTATGAAGTTAAACAAAGCACTAAACTAGCCTTATCCAAGTGGAGATCCAGTAGCATTGGTATGTCATGGTGTGATGATTTCTTTCCATTGTAAGAATATGTGAAAATTTAACTGCTATGAAAATAACTAAATCTATAATTGTTGTATGTATGTGGTTTTGTGTGGATGTATGTAGGAACCTTTTCATTTCCAGCGAAAGGCCTGCTACCTTTCCCTTTAATTGACAATTATTATTGCACCTTTCACATCAGAGGGCAAAAGGCATTTTCTGTTTACTGCAAACAATAATGAAAACTTGCTTAAAAATGACTAATACTTTCCAAGGAAGAATTAGCCAATAAAATCCTAAATGTGAACATGTCAGATCTTTCACATCCATCTGAGAGGACAAGTGGGGCCTGAGTTTAACATCTCAACAGCATCTGTGACAGTATGGAACTTCCTCAGTGCTGTAATTGACCTCTATGCTTCAGTTCTGGAGAGAATTTGTACTCAAACCTCATTTCATTTGTTTAATTTTACTGATACATAAATAGCTTTACTTAATTGTAGAACCGTTGATATGTACAGTGTATTCTACTCAATGAAAATATGTAATGTTTTTCTATCATGGAATGAGTTTGGTCCTACAATTTAACAACACCTAGAGATCATTTAGACTGCCATCCATTCATATTGGCAAGTTGATTGTTATGAAGTATCCAGATGATTGAACAATGCTTACAATAGCCTATTGACATTTGGCACCTTTGGCTCTTCACACACCTGGCAGGCATAACCATTCTAGTGCCTATTTACCAGAGGGCAGATGATAGGTTGTCAAGTCCAACAAAAATCACTTGATCATGTACATAGCATATTGGCTTGGCAATGGCTTGACAAGATCCAACATTTGAATGCAATGTCTCAAAATGTTAATGTAGTTGCAGCTTTCACACCTAAAGGGTGTTGCAATGGGCAGAGGTTGTTGGTCAGCCTTGAATGGTATTGTTCTTTGATAGTCTCATTTGTGTGGCATAGGCTCCTCTGACACAGCCGAATAGGATTATTTGCCATGGCTTAGCAATAACACTTTCACACTCATGAGTCGTCAGACAAGTGTTCAGGTCTTTCTCCAAAGATTTGGGTGCCCATTCTTTGCTGGCATTCCAGTGCAGGACAGTTGATGTTGTCTTTCAGGACCCCATATATCCTGCCTTGGTGTGTGTGAACAAACCCATGGCACTATTTCAAACAGGAGGCAGGGAGATCTGCCCACCATTGCTCCCATTATTTACCTCTCCATTTAAAACAGATTATCTAGTCATTGCGGTTTATAGAAGCTTGTTGGGCACAAATTCACTGCTGCATTTCTGACAGAAAAGCTGTGATTACAGTACTTTTTGATATGAGATTCTTTAGAGTGTCATGAAAAGTTCTGTATAGATGCAGGCTATTCTGTCTGGGTCAATTCCTGGAGTGTTGGCAATGGTGGGAGTGGGTTCCTTTGCTGAAATGGTGGTCCCAGAAGGTAGTGGCAGCAGCAGCAATGTAAACCAGAATGAGTCACCGGCTACTTCAATGTGGTAGGCCCAGTGTTGAGTTTGAGCCCAGTTCAGGACCCAGCAGCTTCAGCAGTGGTTGCATTGCTGAGATCAAACTAGTGTTGACTCGTAGCAACACGGTTGGTGGAAGTAAGATGATGCTGAAGAATTGTGACATGGTTCCAGTGGTGATGTAATGGCTCCAGGACATGGCTGGGCCTGGGGACCTAACAGCAGAGGCAGTGGCCTTCTGGCTGGGGTGGTGTGTGGGTATTTGGGGAACCTGAGTGTTTGCAGACTTGGGGCTGGACTTAGTGACTTTGTTTTTCTTCTGGACATTTCCTGTTTTGACTGTTGTTTCTTTTATTTCTGCTTGTGTTTTTAATCTTGTCTTTTGTCCAAGATGGTACCAAGAATGGAAACTTTTTACATGTTTCATTGCACTCCTGTACTTGAGTACATGTGACAATAAAAATCTAAGTCTAAAAATGTACAACCTATTGCTGCCTTTATATCTGAGGTGTGGTTCCACCTCTGTGTTTCATGACTTCATGAGTGGCTGTCATAACTCCAATAAAATTAGAGGTAAATAGCAACAAGGAAATTATTCATCAAACACAATGCATGATTGAAATTAAAAGAAACATTCAGATTAACACTGAGGAGGCCAACGTGCTTTTAAGAAAGGCTAAGGCAGTCAAATAGACATGCCTGTATTATACATTGGGGACATGGCAGTAGGCAAAGAGCTGACAGAAGTTCATTTAATGTACAAGCTCATGGACTGGAAGGTGTGGTTGTGTCATATTGGATGTTAGTGCAGTCTTGAAATACATTTCTAACAATTTTGCAACTTCCAGTTTGGAGTATTGACCCTCTGGTATGCTGACCTATGTTTCTCAATTCAAAGTTTTCCACTGTTATCCAGCTAAGGTCAGAACTGGGTGTTAACACTTCATGTAAAACTTTCTCCATTCTTTATTTTCCCTTCCCTTTTATTGCACATTTCTACTTGAACAATCCAAGCATAATAAGTAAAACTGTATACTGTAAATGTCACCGGATGAATTAAGCAGATCTACGGCAGGTTTGTTGTAGCACCCTTTCCTGTGAGTTAGAACTCTGGGTTTAAATCCAACTTCTGAAACTTAAAATCTTGGCTGGTTTTTGCAGTGTAATACTGAGAGGTGATGGCTCTTAGACCATAAGACACTGGTGCAGAAATTAGGGCATTCGGCCCATCAAGTCTGCTCCGCCATTCATTTATGGCTGATAAGTTTCTCAACCCCATTCTCCTGCTTTCTCCCCATAACCTTTGGTAACTTTAACAATTAGGAACTTATCTATCTCAGTCTTAAATATACTCAGTGACCTGCCTCCACAGGTCTGTGGCAATGAACTCCAGAGATTCACCGCTCTCTGATGAAGACGTTTCTCCTCATCTCCTTCTAAAGGGTCTCCCCTTTACTCTAGGCTGTGCCTAGGTTCTAGTCTCTCCTGCTAATAGAAACATCTTCCCAATGTCCATTCTACCCAGACCTTTCAGTATTCTGTAAGTTTCAATTACATTCCCTTTCACCCTTCTAAACTCCAAATATAAACCCAGACTCCTCAAACGTTCCTCATATAGTAAGCCTTTCATTTCTGGGATTGTTCTTGTGAACCTCCTCTGGACCCGCTCCATGGCTGGTACATCCTTCCTGAGACATGGGGCCCAAAATTGCTCACACTATTCCAAATGTTGTCTGACCAGAGATTTATAAAGCCTCAAAGGTACATCCCTGCTTTTATATCCTACTCCTCTTCAAATAAATGCCAATGTTGTATTTGCCTTCCTAACTACTGACTCAACCTGCAAGTTAACCTTAAGAGAATCCTGGACTAGGACGCCCAAATCCCTTTACACGTCAGATTTTGGAATTTTCTCCCCATTTAGAAAATCATCTATGCCTCTAGTCTTTGTACAAAGTGCATGAACTCTCACTTTCCCACGTTATGTTGCATCTGCCACTTCTTTGCCACTCTCCTAACCTGTCTAAATCTTTCTTCAGCCTCCCCTCTTCCTTAGTTTTACCTGTCCCTCCACCTATCTTTGTATCATATGCAAACTTAGCCAAAATGCCCTCAATACCTTCATTTGATCATTGATTAGATTCCCTACAGTGTGGAAACAGGCCCTTCGGCCCAACAAGTCCACACCGCCCCTTGGAACATCCTCCTATAACGGCCACACCCTTGAACACTGGGCAATTTAGCATGGCCGATCCACCTAGCCTGCACATCTTTGGACTGTGGGAGGAAACCGGAGCACCCGGAGGAAACCCACACAGACACAGGGAGAATGTGCAAACTCTACACAGACAGTTGCCCGAGGCTGGAATTGAACCTGGCGCTGTGAGGCTGTAGTGCTAACTACTAAGCCACCATGCTGCTCAGATGTAGAAAGTGAAAAGTTGTGGTCCTAACACTGACCCCTCATGGAATGCTATTAGCCACCATATGCAATCCTGAGAAGGACTCTTGTATCCCCATTCCCTGCTTTCTGCCAGACAGCTAACCTTTCCATGCCAGTACCTTGCCTATAACATGATGGGCCCTTCTCTTACTCAGCAGCCTCCTGTGTGGCCCTTTGTCAAAGGCCTTCTGGAAATCCAAGTATATAAGATCCATTGGCTCTTTCCTTTGTCTAAGCTGCTTGGTACCTCTTCAAAGAATTCTAACAGGTTTGACCCCTTAATGAAATCATCTTGATTTTGCCTTATTTTACCATGCATTTCCAAGGTTTCAGAAATTTCATCCTTTGCAATGGGCTCCAAAATCTTACCAGCAACTGAGGTCAGGCTAATCAGCCTGTAATTTCCCATCTCCTGGCTTACTTCCTTCTTAAACAGGGTTATATTGGTGATTTTCCTGTCGTCTGAGGCCCTCCCTGGCTCCAGTAATTCCTGAAAGATCACCATTAATGCCTCCAATATCTCTTCAGCTATCTCCTTCAGGACTCTGGGGTATAGTCCATCTGGCCCAAGTGATTTATCCCCTTTTAGACCTTTCGGTTTTCCTAGCACCTTCTCTTTGATGATGGCCGCCATAGTGAAGACTGATGCAAAGTACTTGTTCAGTTCCTCCACTCAATCTTTGTTCCCATTACTACTCAAGCATCATTTTTCAGCAGCCCAATGTCCACTTTTGCCTCTCCTTTTTCCCTTTTATGTATCCAATGATACTTTGGCAATCTTTCTTTTATTACTGGCTAGCTTACCCTCATATTTAATCTTCTCCCTCCTTATTTCTTTTTTAGGCTTCCTAATCCTCTGACTTCCCACCGCCCTTCACTGCATTATACGCTTTGTTTTGCTTTAATGCTGTCCCTGACTTCCCTTGTCAGCCATGGTTGCTTCTTTTTTCCTAGGGATGAACTTTTGCTGTGTCTCCCAAATTACTCCCAGAAACTCCTGCCATTGCTGTTCCACTGTCTTTCCTGCTAGACTGCTCCCAGGCAGTTCTGGCCAGCTCCTTCCTCATGCCTCTTGTTACATGTGATTCCAGCTTTTCCCCCTCAAATTGTGAGTAAATTCTATTATATTATGGTCACTGCCTTCACCTTAAGCTCCCTTATCAAGTCTACCTCATTGCACATCACTAAATCCAAAATTATGTGTTCCCTGGTGGGCTTCCCAGAAGGTGCTCCAAGAAGCTATCTCATAGACATTCCCCAAATTCATTTTTTTTGCGATCTGCTACCAACCTGATTTTTCAATCCCACCTGCATATTGAAATCCCCCCCTGAACATTGTAACCTTGCCTTTTTTACATGTCCTTTGTATTTCCTGATGTATCTTGTGCCCTACATTCTAACTACAGTTGGAGGCCTGTGCGTAACTCCCATTTTTTTACACCTTTTTGCGGTTCCTCAGTTCTACCCACGCAGATTCTACATCATACCCTATGTCATTTCTTGCCATCGATTTAAATGAAATGATCTTGAAGTGAAGTATCAAACTGGTGCCAGACTCTGCTCTCACATGAGTGTAAAAGATCCCATGGCACTGCTTTGAAGAAGTGCAAAAAATTTGGCCCTGGTCACCTAGCCTTCAGTGAACACTTTCTATTGATTCTTTTGAAAGATCATGGCCCTAAAAGAAAAGCTCTTTTGTTCTCAGTAGGTCAGGCAGCATCTGTGGAGAGTGCTTCCAGTATTTGCTGTTTTTGTTATTTCAGATGTTCAGTATCTGCAGTATTTTGCTATTGTACCTAAAAGAAAATCTGATCATTGGTTTTGTTGCTCTGCTAGTGGGTCCTCGCTGTGTGTAAAATGGTTGTGGTGTTTCCCCCTACATTACACTTAAAATAGTACTTCATTGGTTGAAAAACATCTAGTGCTAAGGTTGTGAAAGTTACTGCATGAATAAAAAATAACTATTTGGTTTTAAATATTTGAGTTTGTTTAGAATGGTCTTATATTCCTTTTGAGTTCTCTCTTTTGACTGTAATTCAATGCTGATGTGAAGGTGAGGAAGTTAGGATATGTACTGTTTTCCTGTCAAGCTGTTTATCTTGCTGCCGCTCCTTTAGTGCACTCAATGTAATCTTTTCTGCTATGTGACTGTTTCTGCTCTTTGTGTGAGTCAGATGGGAAACGAGTAAGTGGGGCCTTGTGATAACATATAGCGAGGAAAAGGAAACAGCTGAGCATCTTACTCTGACGGTTATTATTCTAAATATGTGCATGGAGTCTGAATGAATTGTACTTCCCTTGATCCCCCTTACTTGTTGTGAAGCTCCCCATAAGTGTTTCTATCTTCATAATCCCTTTCTGTGTGTCAATTCAGCAACCATCACGTTCACTCAGGATGATTGATTACGCAGTGTGATTTTTTTTTGTTTTCTCATTGTACTCATTCTCCGGACACAATCGCTCTGAATGGGAGAGGATTGAGACCTGGCTCTCACTTTGCGTGTGACTGAGGCAGCCATTCCCTGTGACATAAATCAGGGTTGGAGTATGGAACAGGAGTTTGGGAGGGGTGAAGAAAAGGAAGCATCTGGCTTTCAATCAGCGCCAAATTGAGAAAAGCAAGCCATCCGTGAACTGAGAAAAGAATAGGTAATTGTTCTGGGGTAGATTGATATTTGAAAGCTAGAGCAGCCTTAAGCAAGGAACCTTTCACAAAACAAGTCCTCTCAAGATAAATATCAGTAAACTCACTTCTGTGCTATAAGCAGGTTTTCTTCCAAAACGCATTTACCATTCTAATCAAATATCAATTGTTTCACTCTTGCTGATTCTTGTAGCTGAAGGCAAGGCTTAGAAACTTTTGTTCTTTACTGCTGATTCCTTTGTTATAATAATAGTCCAAAGTGTTGTTTCCAGTCTTACACTTAGATTTACCAAAGTATAGTCTAACCTAAAGGACATTGATAGAATAAATAGGGAGAAACCTTTTCCACAGGTTGGAGGGTTGGTAACCAGAGAATATTGAATTAAACTAAAACTAGAAGGGTGATTAAGAATTGCTATCATCTGAAATTCACTGACAAAGCATGATAAAAGCAAGTTCAGTAATATCTTTGAAAAGGAATGAGATAAATACTTTAAAAGGAAAAATATAATGGCTGTGTCTTCACAAAAGGAAGACAAATAACATGGGTGAACTTGGGGTCAAATAAGAAGGAATTGAAGGAAATTAATCCCGTTAGTTTCCCCAATATCACTTCCACACTAATATTAAAAACATAAATCCCCAGGGCCTGATAGTCTTCAGTGCAGATAGTTCAGGAAGTGGCCATAGAAATAGCAGTTGCAGAAGTGATCGTTTTCCAAAATCTATAGGTTCTGGAATGGTTCCTATAGTTTGAAAGATATGTAATGTATCCTGATAATTTAGGATGGGAAGGAGACAGAAAACAATGACTTGTAGAGCAGTTAGCTTGACATCGGAGGTGGGAAAAATTTGAGTCCATTCTAAAAGGTGTAACGTGCAAAGCACTTAGAAGAAAATGACTGACAGGATCACACAGTCAGCATGGATTTACAAAAGCAAAGTCACACTTGATGAATCTACTGTAATTTTTTTTGAGCATGTAGTTAGTAGAGTGGATAAAGGGAGCCAGTGGATGTGGCTTACTTTTTGGAAGGCTTTTGATAAAATGCCACATAAGAGACTAGCATGAAAAATTAAAGCACGTTGAATCGGAGATTGTGTGCTGAAATGGATTGAGAATTAGTTGGCTGACTGGAAACAAAAAGTAGGAATAAATGGCTCTTTTTCCAAGTGGCCGGCAGTAGCCCAGTACCGTAATTACTGCAGGAATCAGAGCTTGGACCCCAGCTAATCACAATATATATTGATGATTTTGATATGGAAACTGTGATATCGAAGACACAAAGCTGGGTGGGACTGTATGCTGTGGGATGCGGAGATGCTTCATTGTGATTTGAATAAGTTGAGTGAGTGAACAAACATTAGCAGACGCAGTGTAATGTGGATAAATGTGAGGCTATCCACTTTTGTAGTAAAAACAAGCAGGCACATTATCTGAGTGGGGATAAATTGAGAAAAGGAAAGGTGCAAAGAGACCTCTGTCCCCATGTACACCAGTCATTGAAGACATGCAAGTGTGGCAGATGGTGAAGAAGGCAAATGGCAAGTTAGTGTTCTTGGTGACAGGATTAAAGTACAAGGATAGGAACATCTCGCTGCAGCTGTACAGGATACAAGTAAGACTGGAGCATTATGTGCAGTTTTAATTTCCTTATCTGAGGAAGGATGCTCCGGCTATTGAAGAAGTGCAAACAAGGTTTACTAGACTGCTTCCTACAATGGTAATTATGTCATACAGGGAGAGACTGGGTTAGTTAGGACTATATTCGTTGGAATCAAGAAGAATGAGAAGGAAATCTCAGAAACCTATAAAATTCTGTGGGATTAAAGAGGGCAGATGCAGGAGAAATGTTCTTAATAAGCAGGGAGTCCAGAACCAGGGGTCACAGTCTAACGATGAAGGGTGGGCCTTTTAGACCAGAGATGAGGAGTTTTTTTTTCACTCTGAAATTCACTCTGAAAGTGGAATTCTCTGCCACTGGAAACTGTTGAGGGCTAAATTATTCAAGACTTTCAAGAGAGGCTTTGGTGTAATTATTAGGACTAAGGTGAACTAAATGATATAGGGAGAAAGCTGGAATAGGATTCGGAGTTGGATGATCAGCCATGATCATATTGAATGGCAAAGCAGGCTCAAAGGACCTATTTCTGCTCCTGTTTTCTATGTTTTGATAATTGGAAAGTTTTATTCTCCCCCCAAAAGCCAGCATAAGCCAAAAGACCTTCTTCCATACTTATTATTCTAACCTGGTGAATGTGAGGCCGGCAAGAGTGCGATGGTGATCGGGTTGGCACTATGTAGAAAGTGAAGAGAATGTTAACATAAGAAATGTGGTAGCTATAGCCAAAGGATAGTGCTGGACAACAATAGAAGTTGTCATCAATAAATATAATCATGTAGTTGCACAAAGTATTGAATTAGAACAATTGCTCTTTGTCCTGAAACTCCCACAACTGGACCTGGATCTTAACTGGTGTGCAATGAAAATGGACTGATGAGCATAACCACTAC
Organism: Stegostoma tigrinum; assembly: GCF_030684315.1. Taxonomy (NCBI): domain Eukaryota; kingdom Metazoa; phylum Chordata; class Chondrichthyes; order Orectolobiformes; family Stegostomatidae; genus Stegostoma; species Stegostoma tigrinum. Next base: position 17,447,795 of record NC_081362.1, on the reverse strand, counting down.
TGCTCCTGTTCTGGTTATCCCTAGTATTGCATAAAGTTGAATATCAAATTCAAGAGTCGCCTTTGGGCTAGGAGAATAGTAGATTGACCACCTTGCCCTTCCTTCACCCCTATTCTGAACTATATTTGTTCCCTTTACAAACTTGGGGCCTAATTTATTTGCCCCCACAAGATGTGTTTTTTTCAGTAGGGGACATATACAAGTGGTGTCAGTTCATCCACCCTGGAGCTCACCCCCTTTTTTGACTGCCAGCCAAATTATTTATTTTTTCTAATTAAGAGTCTGTTGAGTTTTTCCTCCAAGCCAATTGCCCTCAATAATTTGCTTCTTTTCCTTTAATAGAGTTGGCATGGGCAGGAGTGGCCAGGCCGTTCTAACAAATTTTTTTTAAAAGTGTGGAGAGGAAGGTATAGAATATTATCTCTGTTAAGCCCGTTGTGCTTTGGAGGCACTCCCCTGATATTTTCCAGTTCCTTCTGACCCACTTGATCTCCAAAGCCCACCCAATACACCACCTCCCAAAGTTTGCCAAAACATCTTTGTCCAATGACTGAGATAATGGGAACTGCAGATGCTGGAGATTCCAAGATAATAAAATGTGAGGCTGGATGAACACAGCAGGCCAAGCAGCATCTCAGGAGCACAAAAGCTGACGTTTCGGGCCTAGACCCTTCATCAGAGAGGGGGATGGGGGGAGGGAACTGGAATAAATAGGGAGAGAGGGGGAGGCGGACCGAAGATGGAGAGTAAAGAAGATAGGTGGAGAGAGTGTAGGTGGGGAGGTAGGGAGGGGATAGGTCAGTCCAGGGAAGACGGACAGGTCAAGGAGGTGGGATAAGGTTAGTAGGTAGCGGGGGGTGCGGCTTGGGGTGGGAGGAAGGGATGGGTGAGAGGAAGAACCGGTTAGGGAGGCAGAGACAGGTTGGACTGGTTTTGGGATGCAGTGAGTGGGGGGGAAGAGCTGGGCTGGTTGTGTGGTGCAGTGGGGGGAGGGGACGAACTGGGCTGGTTGAGGGATGCAGTGGGGGAAGGGGAGATTTTGAAACTGGTGAAGTCCACATTGATACCATATGGCTGCAGGGTTCCCAGGCGGAATATGAGTTGCTGTTCCTGCAACCTTCGGGTGGCATCATTGTGGCAGTGCAGGAGGCCCATGATGGACATGTCATCAAGAGAATGGGAGGGGGAGTGGAAATGGTTTGCGACTGGGAGGTGCAGTTGTTTTTTGCGAACTGAGCGGAGGTGTTCTGCAAAGCGGTCCCCAAGCCTCCGCTTGGTTTCCCCAATGTAGAGGAAGCCGCACCGGGTACAGTGGATGCAGTATACCACATTGGCAGATGTGCAGGTGAACCTCTGCTTGATGTGGAATGTCATCTTGGGGCCTGGGATGGGGGTGAGGGAGGAGGTGTGGGGACAAGTGTAGCATTTCCTGCGGTTGCAGGGGAAGGTGCCGGGTGTGGTGGGGTTGGAGGGCAGTGTGGAGCGAACAAGGGAGTCACGGAGAGAGTGGTCTCTCCGGAAAGCAGACAGGGGAGGGGATGGAAAAATGTCTTGGGTGGTGGGGTCGGATTGTAAATGGCGGAAGTGTCGGAGGATAATGCGTTGTATCCGGAGGTTGGTAGGGTGGTGTGTGAGAACGAGGGGGATCCTCTTGGGGCGGTTGTGGCGGGGGCGGGGTGTGAGGGATGTGTCGCGGGAAATGCGGGAGACGCGGTCAAGGGCGTTCTCGATCACCGTGGGGGGAAAGTTGCGGTCCTTAAAGAACTTCCCCAGAGGAGCTCGAACAGTTCATCCACTTCACCAACACCTTCCACCCCAACCTTCAGTTCACCTGGGCCATCTCCAGCACATCCCTCACCTTCCTGGACCTCTCAGTCTCCATCTCAGGCAACCAGCTTGTAACTGATGTCCATTTCAAGCCCACCGACTCCCACAGCTACCTAGAATACACCTCCTCCCACCCACCCTCCTGCAAAAATTCCATCCCCTATTCCCAATTCCTCCGCCTCCGCCGCATCTGCTCCCACGACAAGACATTCCACTCCCGCACATCCCAGATGTCCAAGTTCTTTAAGGACCGCAACTTTCCCCCCACGGTGATCGAGAACGCCCTTGACCGCGTCTCCCGCATCTCCCGCGACACATCCCTCACACCCCGCCCCCGCCACAACCGCCCCAAGAGGATCCCCCTCGTTCTCACACACCACCCTACCAACCTCCGGATACAACGCATTATCCTCCGACACTTCCGCCATTTACAATCCGACCCCACCACCCAAGACATTTTTCCATCCCCTCCCCTGTCTGCTTTCCGGAGAGACCACTCTCTCCGTGACTCCCTTGTTCGCTCCACACTGCCCTCCAACCCCACCACACCCAGCACCTTCCCCTGCAACCGCAGGAAATGCTACACTTGTCCCCACACCTCCTCCCTCACCCCCATCCCAGGCCCCAAGATGACATTCCACATCAAGCAGAGGTTCACCTGCACATCTGCCAATGTGGTATACTGCATCCACTGTACCCGGTGCGGCTTCCTCTACATTGGGGAAACCAAGCGGAGGCTTGGGGACCGCTTTGCAGAACACCTCCGCTCAGTTCGCAAAAAACAACTGCACCTCCCAGTCGCAAACCATTTCCACTCCCCCTCCCATTCTCTTGATGACATGTCCATCATGGGCCTCCTGCACTGCCACAATGATGCCACCCGAAGGTTGCAGGAACAGCAACTCATATTCCGCCTGGGAACCCTGCAGCCATATGGTATCAATGTGGACTTCACCAGTTTCAAAATCTCCCCTTCCCCCACTGCATCCCTCAACCAGCCCAGTTCGTCCCCTCCCCCCACTGCACCACACAACCAGCCCAGCTCTTCCCCCCCCACTCACTGCATCCCAAAACCAGTCCAACCTGTCTCTGCCTCCCTAACCGGTTCTTCCTCTCACCCATCCCTTCCTCCCACCCCAAGCCGCACCCCCAGCTACCTACTAACCTCATCCCACCTCCTTGACCTGTCCGTCTTCCCTGGACTGATCTATCCCCTCCCTACCTCCCCACCTACACTCTCTCCACCTATCTTCTTTACTCTCCATCTTCGGTCCGCCTCCCCCTCTCTCCCTATTTATTCCAGTTCCCTCCCCCCATCCCCCTCTCTGATGAAGGGTCTAGGCCCGAAACGTCAGCTTTTGTGCTCCTGAGATGCTGCTTGGCCTGCTGTGTTCATCCAGCCTCACATTTTATTATCTTTGTCCAATGATTGACTTGCTTCACTCCACAGATGCATTGGACGTCTTTTTCTCCTCCTTGAAGTTCCAGCAATGCTCCTGCCAAGTTCTTGGGCACTACCAGTCAAATTGGCACTCCAGAGGGTGGGATTTCTGACCACCAAATTTGACCCTGGTTGCTTGTGAGTCCATTGGCTAACCACTGATTTTCCTTCCCAGGATAGGATATGTGTGAGCTGTCCCTCTTCTATAAGACAGAGGAGTGGAAGTAAGGCCATTCGGCCCATGAAGTCCTCTCCGCCATTTAAATCATGGCTGATGGGCATTTCAACTCCACTTCCCTGCACTCTTCCCCATAGCCCTTGATTCCTTCTGAGATCAAGAATTTGTCGATCTCTGCCTTGAAGGCATCCAACATCCCAGCCTCCACTGCTCTCCATTATACATCTACCCTCATTGCTTCTCTGCAAGGATTGTAAGATCTCCTTTCAGCAGTAATTGTTCCTTTAACCAATATTGGTAAACCGTCCTCTGTTTTTTAAAATCCCCTGCTCTAAATGTGATACCTGGGAAAGTCAAGTTGCCTTTCTTACCTTGTGGTCATGTCTCACAAACTTGATTGAGATTTTTGAGGAAATGACGAAGATAATTGATGACAGCAGTGCTGTGGATGTTATATACATGGACTTTTGACAAGGTCTGTCATGACGGGTTGATGCAGAAGGTAAAATCACATGGGATCTGCAGTGAGCTATTAAGATGGATACAGACCTGGTTTAGTCATAGAAGACCAAGTTGCAGTGGAAAGCTATTTTTCTGACTGGAGATTTGTGATCACTGGTGTTCCACAGGGATCAGAGTTGGGAGTCCTCTTGTTTGCATGTGGGTGGTCTGATTAGTAAGTTTATAGGTGACACAAAGATTGGGGGAGCCGCAGATAGAGGGGAGGATTGCCACAGGACACTACAGGATATAGACAGGCTGTAGATTTGGCTGGAGAAATGGTGGATGGAATTTAAATCCAGACAAATGGAAGGTAATGTATTTTGGAAGATTTAATGCGGTGCAGAAGTATACATTAAAGGGCAGAACCCCAAGAGGCATTAACATACAAAAGATTGTAGGCGTACAGTCCTGCAGTTCCCTGAAAGTGGCAACACAAGTTGATAAGATGGTCAAGAAGGCTTGTGACATGCTTGCCTTCATCAGTGAAGGCACAGAATAAAATTTGCAAGTCATGTTGCAGCTCAATAGGACTTTCGTTAGGCCACTTTTGGCATATTGCGTACTGTTCCAGTCACCACACTACCAGAAGAATGTGGAGGCTTCAGAGAGGGCTTTAGAAAAGGTTTACCAGGGTGTTGCCTGGTTTGCAGAGCATTAGCTGTGAGGAGAGATTGGAAAAAATCGGTTTTCTCTTGAAAGTTGGAGGCTGAGGAGATGACATAATAGAGAGATGCATGGATAGAATGGAGAGTTGCGTCTATTTCCCCAGGCTAGAAATGTCTATTAATAGGGGATATAGGTTTAAGGTAAAGGGAGAAAGTTTAATGGAGATGAGAGAAGTGGTAATAAGTGCCTGGAATGCGCTGCCAGAGGTGGTAGAAGCAGATACAATAGAAACATTTAAAAGGCATCTTGACAGAGATGAATGGGCAGAGAATACAGGGATATAGACCACATAGTGGCAAAGGTTTTTAGTTTAGAAAGGCATAGTGTAATGGTGCAGGCTTGGTGGGCCAAAAAGCCTGTTCGTGTGCTGTACTGAACACAGGTGTTTCACATGTGGAATGAACTTTTTGAGGAAGTGATGGATGTGGGCACATTGTTTAAAAGTCACTTGGATAAGTACATTAATAGAAAACATTGGGAGGGATATGGGCCAGGAGCAGGCAGGTGGGACTAGTTTAGTTTGGGATTATGTTTGGCATGTACTGATTGGACCAAAGGGTCTGTTTCTGTGTTGTATGACTCACTGACTCCCCAGAAGGTTGATGTTTAAGCGGAGTACTAAGGAAGTGCTACTGCAATGCTAGAGGATGCTGTCATTTGATAGGAATGTTAAAAATAGTGCATGTCAATTGCATTGAAACTTAAATATCTCAACAGTGTTAAAGGACAATGAGGTCTGGTGTCTGAGAGAGTTATGAATTCTGAAAGTTGACTGAATTTGCAAGACAGAGCAGAATAGATTTTATTGGGCAACGGTATTGAATGAAATTGAGCAAAGACGGGTAAATGGGATTCAAGTATAAATAACCATGATCTAGGAGAAATCAGGAACAGGATCAAGGTCACTACTTGCTTTACTCATTGCTTACTGTCATTTGCTTCTATCACATTCACTGTGGCTGTAGTGTGCACCTGTTACAGATTGCACCATATCAACTTAAGGTTTCTTATGCAGCAGCTTCCAAATCCATGATCCTCACCCAAAACGGGCAAAGACTGTGGTTTAACACAAATGCTGTCATTTCATGTTGGCTTTTAAGATTCAAGCCATCCTAATTTTGGCATAGATCATCATCCCTTCAATATTGTTAAGTCAAAATACTGATCCCTCCAATCTAGCAATAACTTGTTTACTGATGACCAGTTTGGGTTTCACCAGGGCTACTCAGCTCCTGACCTCATTACAGCCTTCATTCAAATGTGGTCAAAGGAACTGAACTCCAGAGGTGAAGGGAGTGTGTCTGCCCTTGACATCAAGGCTATATTCGACAGAGGGTGATATTGAGGTGACCTAGCAAACTGGCGTCTGTGGGAATCATGGAGAAAACTGCTGGCTGGAGTCATACCTGAAACAAAGGGAGTTGGTTTTGGCTGTGGACGTTGGTCATCTCAGTTCCAGTATATCTCAGCAGAAGTTCATGAAGGTAATGTCTGTGGCCTAACCATTTTTAGCTGCTTCATCAACAATCTTCTCTCCACTTAAGGTCAGAAATGGGGATGATCATTAAATCCACAATTTTCATTTCTATTAATGGCTCCTCAGATGCTAAAGCAGTTCATCAGCAAATGCAGCAGGACCTGGACAATGTCCAGGGTTGAAAAGTGGCAAGTAACATTTTCACCACACAAATGGCTATCTCCAGCAAGAGAATGTAACCGTTATTCCTTGGCATTTAATGGCATACAATTGCCGAATCTCCCACTATTAACACCCAATGTTTAGCATTGACCAGAAACTGAATTGGGTGCACCACGTAAAAACAATGGCTACAGTAGCAGGTCAGAGGCTAGATATCCTGCATTGTGTAACACTCCACCTGAATTCCCAAAGCCTGGATACCACACAGAAGGCTTAAGTTGGGAGTGTGATGGAATACTCCCCACTTGCCAGGATGAGTGCAACTCCAACAACACGAAAGAAGCTTGACAGCATGCAGGCCAAGACAGTCCACTTGATTGGCACCACATCCATCCACCACCAATCCTCAGCAGCAACTATGTCTGCCATAAACAAGCTGCACTGCAGATATTCACCACTTCCATCTAGAAAGACAGTGCAGCAGATATATGGGAATGCCAGCACCTACAAGTTCCTCTTGATGTCACTCCTATCCTGACTTGGAAATCAATTGTCATTCCTTTGGTGTTACAGGGGCAAACCTTAGAACACCCTCTCTAACAGCATTGAATCTGCCTGTTACACATAGACTGCAGCAATTCAAGAAGGCATCTCATCACCACCTTTAAGGGCATCTCGGGATGGGTAATCCCTGGCAACACCCACCTCCCATGACTGAATAATAAAAAAAATCAAGATTGCAACAGTATGGCTGTTCCTTCAGTTCAGATAAATGGTTTTCATTATCATCTCAAGCATGAGAACCAGCAACAAAAAATGTCAGCTCCACTAGTAGTTAATTACATATTGAGAATGAATCTTTTAAGAAAAGCATTTAGTTGGAGTTTTCAGGTTACAAGTGATCAGTTGCTGCTGTGCATAACCCCTTCCTGGAAAATCCATAAGTGGCCAACGAAACAAACTTTGCCAAAATTACCATTCCTGCTTGTGACAAGCAGTCAGTGGCATTACCATCAATTGAAAAACTTGCACATATCACCATTGATCTAAAGTTGCTCTAGCTCTAGTTTGTGACTTGTAATATCATATAGAATCTTCAGTTAGACTGACTTCCAGCTTGGTCACTCCTATTTATCCACGATGATGGTATAGTCATGTCTCAATTTGAAACTAATATCAGTTTCTGTGTTGAGGTGAGAAGGTATTTTTTAAAAATTACTTGCATTTCAATAGCATAATTTACTAGATGGGACACCGCAAAACGTGATGAAATTAGTTCTGTGCTTTTCAACTATCATCACTAATATAATGTAAGAAACTTAAGCAACCAATTTGCATACAAGTTAGTAGATAGCAATGCATGATGATGACCTGATAATCTGTTTCAATTATGTTAATGCTGATATAAATACTGGCCAGAACACTGGAAAGAGCTGCAATTCTGAAATAATTTTGCTTCTAACTCTGCTTTTCTATGGTAATGAAAGTGCTAAAGCCATACTTCATTTTCTCTTTGGTAAAGAAGTAATCCAGATCCACACAGTGACTTCTTTCTTCCACTGATCATAAGACTCACTTTCTGAAAATGGGTGAATAATTATACCCCAAAATTTTAAGTTTTGACTCGGCCATCCTCTACTACCACAATATAGGAAAATGTAAGGTCAGGAAATATAGGGGAGCTGAATATTATTTAAAAGAAGAAAAACTGCAGAAAGCTACAGCACAGAAAAACTGGGAATCTTCAAGCATAAATCAAACAGCTGGCATCCAGGCTCAGTGAACGTTAGGGATGGCTAATGGAATGTTGGCCTTTATTTCAAGGGGAATGGAATAAAGATAGGGAAACCGCACTAAAACTACACAAGGCACTAGTCAGACCACATTTAGAAAACTGAGAAGTTTTGGTCCCCTTATCTAAGTAAAGATATACTTGCATTGGCGATAGTTCAGCGAGAGTTCTAGGTTAATTCCACATATGAAGAGACTGTCTAACAAGGAGGAATTGAATAGGTTGGGTCTTTACTCGGAGTTTGGAAGAATGAAAGGTAACCTTTTGCAACATACATAATTCTTAAGGGACGTGACAGGGTAAATGTGGGGTTATTTCTAGTGGGAGAGTCAATGACCAAAGGGCATAATCTCAGGATAAGGAGTAGCCAGTCTAAAAACAGAGGAGGAATTTCTTTTCCCAGAGAGTTGAGAATCTGAAATTTTTTACTGCAGAGAATTGTCAAGGCTAGCTATTAAGAATAATCAAGCCTGTGATAGAACAATTTTTAAATCATTAAGGGAATCAAAGAGTGGCAGGAAAATATTTGAGGGTTATCAGATCAGCAATGATCTCATTGAATGGCAGAGCAAACTCGATGGGCCAAACAGCCTACTTCTGCGCCAATGTCTTATGGCCTTCACTCATACACACTCTTTACACCACGTAGAAATGATGTTTATATAATTCACAGCCTCTTTGAAAGGCAGCTTAAAGCCCAGTTTATACAAAAAAAAGTGATTATACAATTGCTTAGAAACGCCATGTGTTTCCAGAAATCCATCAAAATATAATATGGGCTGTATAAACATCATGGAGGATGCATTCTTCTGATCATTGCAAAGAATTTCCATCCTATTTATTGCAACGAAAAACTTCATCTTAGCTCAATGACCCAGAAATGGTTCATGTTGCAAAATGATCTGATGGTTTTGCATTTGAAGACAAATTTGTAATTTTGACAGTTTTAAAATGATAGTTTACCCGTTAAAGGAGTTAAAAACACCTATGAATGATACTTCTTAGCTACTGTCAGCAGCTGGGAAGTCTGTTATGTGAACACTTTCAGGTGCCGCTGCTGCTTCATAGACCCAGGATGTAGCTTTTCCAGTTCTCTTAAATACTTGTGGCCCTAATGTGCATCCTTGAACACTTTGTCAAGGCTGAGTTAACAGATGACCTTTACACTGGTACAATGATAAGGCAGAACATTTGATCAGTGATATTGATGGAAAATTGTATTAAAATGACTCAAATTCTTCTGAGATAACAAGGTGTAAAGCTGGATGAACACAGCAGGCCAAGCAGCATCAGACGAGCAGGAAAGCTGACATTTTGGGTCGAGACCCTTCTTCAGAAATGGGGGAGGGGCAGGCAATTCTGAAATAATCAGGGAGAGAGGAGGGGGCAGATAGAAGATGGATAAAGGAGAAGATAAGTGGAGAGGAGACACAGGTCAAAGAGGCGGGGTTGGAGTCAGTGAAGGTGAATGTAGGTGGGGAGTTAGGGAGGGGATGGATAGGTCGGTCCAGGGAGGATGGACAGGTCAAGAAGACTGGATGAAGTTTTTGGGTAGGAGATGGGGGTGGGGCTTGAGGTGGGAGGAATAGTTAGGGAGGCGGGGACGAGCTGGGCTGGTTTTGGGATGCGGTCGGGGGAGGGGAGATTTTGAAGCTTGTGAAGTCCTCATTGATACCCTTGGGCTGCAGGGCTCCCAAGTGGAATATGAGTTGCTGTTTCTGCGGCCTTCGGGTAGCATCATTGTGACAATGCAGGAGGCCCACCAGGATAGAAATGCCATCCAAGGAGTGGGAGGCGGAGTTGAAATGAGTCGCGACTGGGAGGTATAGTTATTTGTTGCGAGCCGAGTGTAGGTGTTCCACAAAGCAGTCCCCAAGCCTCCACTTGGTTTCCCTGATGTAACGGAGGCCGCAACAGGAACAGTGGATACAGTATACCACATTAGCAGATGTGCAGATGAACATCTGTTTGATGTGGAAGGTCTTCTTAGGGCCTGGGATGGGGGTGAGGGGAGAGGTATAGGGACAGGTGTGGCACTTGCCCTCCAGTTGCAGAGAAAAGTGCCGGGGATGATGTGACTGGTGGAGAATATGGAGCACACAAGGGAGTCACGGAGAGAATGGTCCCCTCAGAAAGCAGGCAAGGGTGGGGGAGGGAAAAATGTCTTTAGTAGTGAGGTCAGATTGCAGATGGCGGAAGTGTCAGAGGATGATGCATTGGATCCGGAGGTTGGTGGGGTGGTGCGTGAGGACGAGGGAAATTCTGTTTTGGTTGTTATTGTGGGGAGGGGGTGTGAGGGATGAGTTGCAGAAAATGCGAGAGACACAGTCGAGGGTGTTTTCGACCACTGTGGAGGAGAAGTTGCGGTCCTTGAAAAACGAGGACATCTGGGATGTCTGGTAGTGGAATGCCTCATCTCAGAGCAGATGTGGCGGAGGCAAAGGATTTAGGAATAGGGGATGGCCTTTTTGCAGGAAGTTGGGTGAGAGGAGGTGTATTCTAGGTAGCTGTGGGTGTTGGTAGGCTTGAAATGGATATCGGTTTCCAGGTGGATGCCAGAGATGGAGACAGAGAGGTCCAAGAGGGAGAGAGAGTTATCAGAGATGGTCTAGGTGAAATTAAGGCTGGGGTGGAAGGTGTTAGTGAAGTGGATGAACTGTTTGAACTCCTCATGGGAGCATGAGGTGGTGCCGATACAGTCATCAACTTAACAGAGGAAGAGGTGGGGGCCAGGGCCAATGTAGCTTTGGAGGAGGGATTGTTCCACGTATCCTTCAAAGACACAAGCGTGGCTTGGGCCCATGTAGGAACCCCTGGCCACCCTCTTTGTCTGTCGGAAGTGGGAGGAATTGAAGGAGAAGTTGTTAAGGGTGAGGATGAGTTCAGCTAAGCGGATGAGGGCCTCAGTGGAGGGGGAATGGTCGGGCCTGTAGGACCAGAAGAAACGGAGGGCCGTTAGGCCGTCTGCATGGGGAATGCAAGTGAAAATATTCTGCTGGTCTTTGTGACTGAAGCTAATGTGCAGTTTTACATAATGCATTATGCTTGCCAGGTGGCAACTGTGTGACGTCCCTGCAAAGCAACATCCCTATAAACCAATGCACCTGCAGTAATTTCTGTATGCAAGTGTTCTGCGATTGTTATAGTCTCTCTGCCAGGGACTAAATATTCCTATCATACCTTGAAGAGGAAGTCCATTCCTTGAATTTTCTGTAATCCCAGATGTAAACAATAACACCATCAAATCTCTCTATATTGTATGAGTTTTTAGGGTCTGGAATGCATTTTTTAAAGTAGTGCTGGAAGCAGATTCAATAATAGTTATCAAATGGAAATTGGATATATAGTTGAAATGGAAAATTGTGCAGACTGTGGTGGGGAATGATCAGAGTAAACTTGACAGATTTACAACCTTCTGAGAAGAAAGGTCATCTGTATCTTAAATCTTTTAGTGATTCATGCATGAGGGTCCCAAAATCCCTTTGTGCTGCAGTCTTTACCCATTTAAATAACATTCAGCGCTTCTAATCTTCCTGCCAAAGTTCATAATCTCACATTTTCCCATATTCTATTCCATCTGCCAAATTTTTACCCATTCATTTCACCTATGTCTGTCTGTGGTTTGTGTCATCCTTATCACTTGCTATTCTACCTATCTTGGTAAACTTGGTAATAATACATTCATTTCCATCATCCAAGACATTAGTAGCTGTGGCCCCAGCACTGTTCCCTGTGACACCCCACTAGTTACAGGTGCCATCTTGAATATGCCCATTTGTCTGATCTCTCTTTTCTCTATTAATTATTGATCCTCTATCCATGTAAAATACAACACCATGGGCTCTTAAACAGCTTAAGAGCAGTACCTTGCCTTTAGGAATCTAAATATATTAAGTTTACTGGTTTGCATTTATCCACCCTTTTTGATACTTCCTCAAAGACCTCTAATGTTTTGTTGGCCACGATTCCCCCTTCATGGAGCCCTTTTGGAAAAGGGTGTTACGTTGGCACTTTTCAATCCTGTTGGACATGTTTGGAATCTAAGGATTCTTGAATGATTACTGTTAGTTCATCTACTATCCTTGTCTCTACTTCTTTAAAATTTTAGGATGCAGTCTATCAGGTCCAGAAGACCTATCAGCATTTATCATTATCACTTACCAATTGTACTTTTTCTCTAATATACTTAATCTAATCGGACAATGTTCATAGAAGGTTAACCAGGATGATCCATGGAATGGAGGGACTGTCTTATCAGCAAAGGTTAAACAGGTTGGGATTCATTGGAATTTAGCAGACTGAGATGTGACCTCATTGAAACATATAGGATTCTTAAAAGGCTTAACATGGTAAATGCTGAGAGAATGTTTCCTCTCATGGGAGCATCATTTGACCATGAGATGTGATGAAACTTTGTAGGGCGCAGAATTATTGTCTTTCCTGCTGCTGCTGCCACCACACCACCCCGCCGCCCACCCCGATCCTTGATTAGTTAGTATTTTGGAATCATGATAGTGATCTCTATCATGAAGACTGATGAAGTTTTGTTTAACCCCTCTGCCATTTCCTGGTTCCTTTATTATTACTTCCTTAGCCTTATTCTGAGGCCTACACTCACGTTGGCTTCCCTCCCTTATATGTTCAACAAAGCTCTTTATTGTCTGTTTTTATATTAGTTGCTTTTTGTCCTCAGTTTACATCCTGCCTCTTTTTGTTTGATCATCTTTTGATACATTTTAAAATGTTCCAGTCCTTTGGTTTACGATTAACATTGCCACATATGCTTTCTCCTTTAATTTGATACTTTCCATAACTTCATTGGTTAACCGCAGTTGATTTATTCTCCTCCTAGAATCCTTCTTCCCTGTTAAGATATGCTACCAGTCAAAATTATTTTTCTCGAACATCTGCTATTGTACTTCAACCATCTTTTCTGCTAAATTCTTTTCCCAGTCCACTCCAGCCAACTCTGCCCTTACCCCTGTATGATAGCTGATTTGATTCTCACTCAGGTTGAATGCTGAGTTCTGCCATGTTGTCACTGCTCCCAAGGGGATTGTTTGCTCTGGGATTATATTAAACTTGCCTAATTTCTTATTACCAGGTCCAAAATAGCCAGATCCCTGACTGGACCTACAAACTGTCCTAGGAAACTGTCCCAAATATCTCTGACAAAGGCATCCAGGAGGAAGAATTTAGTTTGGTTTTTCCAATCTCCATCAAGAGTAAAGTCGCCCATGATTAACACACTACTCCTTTAACAAGTCCTCATTAATCTTGATTCTATTCTCTGTTCAGAGAACATCTACTATTGAGATATATAGACTACTTCTAGCACTTGTTATTTCTTCTTGTTATTTGTTAATTCTTGTTACTTCTTCCACTTGTTATTTCTTAGCTCTACCCAAATGGATTCTGCATCATCTGATGCTACATCATTTCCTGTTAAGTTACTTATTCCGTCTCACACTACCAAAGCTACCCTACCACCATTTCCTTCCTGTTTGTCCTTTCAAAAAGGAAGATACCTCTGAACATTTAGTTTCCAGCTTTGACCTGTTCGTAACCATGTCTCCAAAATGGCTATAACATAGTAGCCATTAACCTCTATTTGTGCTAGTCATTCATTTATTTTGTTCAGAAAACTACACAAATTTCTGTCAAGGACCATTAATTTTGCCTTTTTAATCATTTGTTCCCATCTAGAACCTATTTACTGCTATTTTTAATGCTTGCACATTCTGCCTGTTCCTGCCCCGCTCTGCATATCTTTACCAAAATAGTTGCCCTGCAACCCTGTTATATCCTTTAGAACACAAAACAAAGAACAGTCCTGTATAGTACGACGTTGTGCTGTCCTATTATCCTACTCTAAGATCAAACAAACCTGCATACCCTTCATTTTACTATCATCCATGTGCCTATCCAAGAGTTGCTTAAATGTCCCGAATGTATCTGACTCTACTACCACAACTGGCAGAACTTTCCGTGCACCCACCATTCTGTAAAGAACCTACCTCTGACATCTCCCCTATACCTTCCTGCAATCACTGTAAAATTATAACCCCTCGTGATAGTCATTTCCACACTGGGGGAGAAAGACTCTGGCTATTTAGTCTATCTGTGCCTCTCATCATCTTGTGCACCTCTATCAAGCCAGCTCTCATCCTTCTTTGCTCCAATGAGAAAAGCCCTAGCTCCCTCAACCTTTCCTCCGAAGATCTGCCCTCCAGTCCAGGCAGCGTCTCAGTAAACTTCTTTGCACCCTCTCTAAAGCTTCCACATCCTTCTTATAATGAGGCAACCAGAACTGAACACAATATTTCACGTGTGGCCTAACCAGGTTTTATAGAGCTGCAGCATAACCTCGCAGCTGTAAACCTCAATCCCCTGCCAATGAAAGCCAACACACCATACGTCTTCCTAACAACCCTATCAACTTGGGTGGCTCTGCATCCTGTCAATGTCAGGTTGCAACCTACAATAGCCTTCCACATTATCCACAACTCCACCAACCTTTGTGTCATCGGCACACTTCCAAACCCTTCCACTACTTCATCCAAGCCATTTATAAACATCACAAAGAGCAGAAATCCCAGAACAGATACCGACAAAACAGGGATCTTTAGCTTTGTAAGCCTAGGTATCCCTCTTCCCAAACCATTCCCTTCCCACCCACCCCCCAACCATCAATTACTGAAAGCCCTCTTTACAGTCCTAGTTAAATCAGTTACCAGGACACTGGTCCCAGCACAGTTCAAGTGAAGCCTGTCTCGCTGGAACAGCTGCCTTCTATCCCAGCACTGGTATCGGTGTCCCATTCATTGAAATACATTTCTATCTTTAAGCTACACATTTAATTCCATGACTTTATTTACACTGTGCCAGCTTGCTTGTGGCTCAGGAAGTAATCCTGTAACTATTACCATGGAGATTCTCCTTTTTAACTGTTCAAACTTTTTCACCAAAGCCTCCTTTTCAATCTTGTCAGTGGTTAGGATCTATGTCAACAATAACAACTAGATCCCTCACCCTCCCTCTCCTTCTTCCTCTCCATCCTCAGGATGGAGATTCTGTGCAGGCAACGCTGCCTTCAAGACTCTCACTCACAGCTGCAGAAAACAGTATCTGTCCCCTAATTATATTGCCCCTACTGCTGCTGGGTTTGTATTTTTCCTCCCAACTTGAATGGCTCCCTGTACCACAATGCAGTAGTCAGTTCACTCATCACTGCTGTAGTCCCTGCTGTTCATCCTGAAAGAACCTCACAACTGTTGGACAATTGCCAGAACAGTGTCTCCACAAAAGCTGTCCCTTGCATCACAATACGTGCCTCCTTTACAATTATATTCTCCTGTCCTTGATCACAGGCCAAGTTTGAATTATCTAATCTAGAAGGTGTGACTGCCACCAGGATTCAAGCGTCTAGGTAACTTCAACCTGCCCTGATTTGGTACAATGTCTGCATTCCAGATTTCAGCTCCTTATTTGGGATCCAAAGTTGTTCAAGCTGCAAACACTGGCTCCAAAAATGTGTCACTGAGAGTCAATCTGGTGTCCGACAGCTGCAACACACCATCTTCATCATAACTTAAATAAAATATTAATTAATTCATTACATTACTCAAGTATCCCTACATTTGAAGAATCCCCAATCTGAACAATTCATCTTACCCCCTGCCCTTTACTTTTATACACTAGTCTCAATCCTATGCTAACAAACCAGTTTTAATAATAAGAGGAAAGAAAAGGTAGAGAAATAAACACAAACTAAAGTCCTTCTTTTACTTTAAAGACTAGAAATACTCTCAAATTCTACTCACCAGCTGCTTTGTTTAGGCAAAAGAAACCAAACACCTCCCTTCTTCCTCTACTGAATTCCTTGAGGCTTTGCTCCAGCACTTTTTTGAGAGTTGCATTCTCAAGTGTTAAGTCACACTAAGTTGACATACTTATTTATGCTCCTAACACTCAGGGCCTAGCTGAATCAGTTAATGAGGATTCATTTTCAGCCGGTTCTTAATTAGGCAGCTCCTTCCATGCACCCCTCGAAAATAGACCTGCTCCCAATTATAGAATTTTAAACTGCAGATTTCATTTTAATACCAATTTCAAATTACAAGCTAAGTTAAATTAAGATTGTATAAATAAAGATTTAAATACCTTATTCAGGAAATACATGCACTCAGTTCAAGGCTGAACTGAATTTGCTAGTTAAATTTCTATGCTCCCAAAACAAAGGGCTGAGCTCACTCAGTTAATAAGGATCCAATTTTAGATTATTCTTCCTTACGTTGATCTTTCAGTATAGCCCCAGAAAATAAATATGTTCAAAGCTCTGAACAACAGAATTTTAAACCACAAATTTTGCTTTAATGCCAACTACAAATCAAAATTTTAAATTAAGATAGGTTAAGTTTGCATGAATTAAAGATTTAGACACTTTCTTACCCAGCAAATGCACAAACTCAGCCCTAGCCTTATTACACTATTATACACTATGTCAGTACACCAACTTTTACATAATTTCTAGGATTTTGACCCAGAAGCAAGTGACGTTGATATATTTCTGAGTCAAAATGGTGTATTACTTTGAAGAGAGGTTGCAAGTGGTGATGTTCCCATAAATCTGCTGCTCGTCTGCTTCTATGTAAGAGAGGTTAGAGATTTGGAAAATGCTGATGCTGATGTTTTGATGAGTTGCTGCAGTGCAGCTCATAGATAGTGCACTGATAGCAGTGTGTACTCCAGTACTGGATTAAGTGAATGTAATGTGTAGACAAGGGTCCAAAGATGATATGTAGGAGTGTGAAAGAAATTCCATCAGCAATGCTTCTGCTGCATCCTCTTTGTTCCTGGATGATATTGTCTTCTTGAGTATAGTGTCACTTGCAGCCCCCCCAACAATCATCATCAATTATGGCAGTCACCAATGGTGCTGAGTATCATGCAATCTCCAGTGACCATCCCTAATTTGACATTATAATGGAGGAAATAAGACCATACAAAATAGGACAGGAGTAGGTGTTCAATTCCTCAAGGCTGCTCCATCATTCATAGGATTGTAGCTGATCTGACAACTCTCACATCCACTTTCTTTCCATTTCCCCATAATTCTCAATTCCCCTATTGACCAAGAATCTACCTCAGCCTGAAATAAACACAAGGACTCTGCTCCAACAGCGTTCCATGTGGCAAGGAATTCCAAAGACACTTGACCCTCTCAGAGAAGAAATTCCACCTGTCGCAATCTTTAATTGGTGCACCTTAATTCTGAAATTATGCCCTCTGGTTCTAGATGCTCCCATGAGAGGAAACAGTCTCTCAGCATTTACCATGTCAAGCCCTTTAAGAATCCCATATGTTTCAATGAGATCACATCTCAGTCTGCTAAATTCCAATGACTCCCAGCCTGTTTCATCTTTGCTGATAAGACAGTCCCTCCATTCTATGGATCATCCTTTGGAGCTTCTATGAACGTTCTCCAATTAAATAATACCCCTTAAGTGAGGGGAGCAAAACTGTTCACAGCGCTCCAGATGTAGTCTCATCAGCACATTGTACAGTTTCAGTAAGACTCACCTACTGTCATTCATGAAGCAGCTGAAGTTGTTCCAGAATACTGCACTATTCTGAGGAAACCTGCAGTGATTTGGCTTCAAACAACCAACTTCCTTTAGGCTAGGTATGACTCTGGCCAGCAGAGAGCTTTTCCCCCATGATTTCAACTGACTTCAATTTTACAATCATTCTGTCAAATGCCGTCAAGGCCAATTATTTTCACTTCACTTCAAGAATTCGGCTCTTTTATCCATGCTTGGCTCTAGACAGTAATAAGATCTAGCATTGAGTGACCCAAACTGCTGCTAATCAAGATTAAACTCATGGTGTAGTTATTGGTCACATTGCACTTGTCCTGCGTTTTGTAGAAAATGTATACCGAGCAATTTTTCACATTACTATATAAATGCCTATATTGAAATTGAACTGAAACGGCTTGACTAGAGCATGGCTATTGCTACAATCAAGCCTTTCAGCATTGTCGCTGGGATGTTGTTGGGGGCCATAATATTGATGGATTCTAGGTACTGATTGATTTTTTGTGATATGTGTAGTCAATTGAATTGGTGTCTGTGTCAGCAAGAATATCAAGAGCAGGCCAAGATGATCATCCATCACCACCTCTGGCTGAAGATGGTTACACACCCTTTCATGTTGCCTTTTGAACTAATGTCACATCAATGAAATTGGGAATATTTGTGAGCATCATCTGGTTAGCTTCACATCCCATGCACACCATCTGTTTTGTAGGTGCACCAGGTTGGGATGTTGTTTGTATGTGTACATTATGTTTCTCCTGGATGTGCTCTTCTACACTCTGAGCCAGGGGTGATAACCTAGTTTGGCAGTATTTGATGCTGTATTGGAAGTGCTGGGCTGTGTCATTACAGATTGTATTCGAATACAGTTCTGCTGCTGCTGAAAATCCAGGTTTGAGCTCCTTGAACTGTTCTTGGTCTATCCTCCATAACAAGATAGTAGTGCCTCAGGACACTATGGAGATTTATCCTCCGTGTCAATAGACAATAGACAACAGGTGCTGGAGTAGGCCATTCTGCCCTTCGAGCCATCACCACCATTCATTATGATCGTGGCTGATCATCCACAATCAGTATCAATACAGGACTTTGTTTCCTTAAGGCCTTTGTAGTGGATACTTTGCAGTATTGTTGTGGACAGATGTATCTGTGAATTTAGACTGGTGAGGATGAGGTCAAGCAGGCATTTCCTTTATGTTGATTATGTTACCAACTGCCACAGGCCCAGTCTAGCAGATCAAACATTTAGCATTCAGCCAACTCATTTAGAAGTGGCACTGCCGAGCTAGTCTTGGTTTTGGATGTTGAAGCCCCTTTTCAAAGTATTTTGTGCCCTTACTACTGTCGCTGTTTCTTCCAAGTGAAGTTCAGATTTGGGATTTCAGATTCATCACCTGAGAGATAGCGGTAGGTCATAATCAGCTACCTTCTGCATATTTGGCCTGATGTGATGAGACTTTATGGAGTCCAGAATTAATGTTGTGGACTGGTAGGACAATCCTCTCCCAACCATACATCTCTGTCACACCTCTGGTGAGGCAGGGCATATTTAGGAATGGTCGCGGTGTCAGGGACATTGATCATGAAGAATTATTTGGTGAGTACGACTGTATCAGGCACTGGCTTGACTTGTCTGTGGAAAATGTCCTAATTGTGACACAAATATGAAAATGTTAATGAGGAGGCTTTACAACACTGTACAGTGTGTGTTTTTATCATAGCTGATACCTAGATTGATGCCAATTTCATTCTTCTTTGACTTTTCTGCAGTGGTTTGATACAACTGAGTGGCTTGCAACACCACTGTAGAGAGCAGTTAAGAGTATATCTGAAAACAAAAAAGAACAAATGAAAAACAAAGAACCGCAGATGCTCCAAACTGAAACAAAAACCAAAATAGCTGGAAAATATTAGCGGATCTAGCAGCATGTGTGAAAAGAAAGCAGAGTCAACAGTGACCCTGCTTTCTCTCTACTGCTGCTATCAGACCTGCTGAACTTCTCTAGATATTTCTGTTTTTGTGTAAGAGTTAATTCATGTTACTGTGGGACTAAAGTCACATCTGGGCCAGACTAGGTAAGAATGGTAGATTTCCTTCCCTAAAAGACATTAGTTAATCACATAGATAACTCGCGCATAGGCACAATGGGCTGAATGATTTTTTTACAATAAATAATTGATTCCCTCTGTCCTCATGAATTTCATTCTAAGGTGGCTAGCCTTATTGACAAGGCTGTCATTTATTGCCTGTCCCTAGCTGACCTTGAGAAAGATGGAATTGATGTAACTGAGTAGCTTCAGAGTGCAGTTTAGCATGTGTGGGTAAGAAAAGCAGATTTCCTTTGTTATAGGATGTTAGTGAGTTAGATAAATTTTTGCAACAATCTGAGAACTTTGAAACCTGCCTTTTAATTCCAGAAATTGTGTAACTTGGTTTGTTATTGTTTTACCAGGGAATTGTTATTGTGTGTTGTAGAAGGAGTTATGGAGATCATTTGGTACATCCCTCTCTATTTACAGATTAAGGACGAAAAACAACATGCTACACAGGTAACAAAGTGTGAAGCTGGATGAACACAGCAGGCCAAGCAGCATCTCAGGAGCACAAAAGCTGACGTTTCGGGCTTAGACCCTTCATTCGAGAGGGGGATGGGGAGAGGGTTCTGGAATAAATAGGGAGAGAGGGGGAGGCGGACTGAAGATGGAGAGAAAAGAAGATAGATGGAGAGGAGAGTATAGGTGGGGAGGCAGGGAGGGGATAGCTCAGTCCAGGGAAGACGGACAGGTCAAGGAGGTGGGATGAGGTTAGTAGGTAGGACAGGTCAAGGAGGTGGGATGAGGTTAGTAGGTAGGAAATGGAGATGCAGCGTGAGGTGGGAGGAAGGGATGGGTGAGAGGAAGAACAGGTTAGGGAGGCGGAGACAGGCTGGGCTGGTTTTGGGATGCAGTGGGTGGAGGGGACGAGCTGGGCTGGTTTTGTGATGCAGTGGGGGGAGGGGACGAACTGGGCTGGTTTTGGGATGCCGTGGGGGAAGGGGAGATTTTGAAGCTTGTGAAGTCCACATTGATACCATTGGGCTGCAGGGTTCCCAAGCGGAATATAAGTTGCTGTTCCTGCAACCTTCGAATGGCATCATTGGGGCACTGCAGGAGGCCCATGATGGACATGTCATCTGAGGAATGGGAGGGGGAGTGGAAATGGTTCGCGACTGGGAGCTGCAGTTGTTTGTTGCGAACCGAGCGGAGGTGTCCTGCAAAGCGGTCCCCAAGCCTCCGCTTGGTTTCCCCAATGTAGAGGAAGCCACACCGGGTGCAATGGATACAGTATACCACACTGGCAGATATGCAGGTGAACCTCTGCTTAATATGGAACGTCATCTTGGGGCCTGGGATGGGGGTGAGGGAGGAGGTGTGGGGGCAAGTGTAGCACTTCCTGCAGTTGCAGGGGAAGGTGCCGGGTGTAGTGGGGTTGGAGGGGAGTGTGGAGCGGACAAGGGAGTCACAGAGAGAGTGGTCTCTCCAGAAGACATACAAGGGTGGGGATAGAAAAATGTCTTGGATGGTGGGGTCGGATTGTAGATGGCCGAAGTGTTGGAGGATGATGCGTTGTATCCGGAGGTTGGTGGGGTGGTATATGAGAATGAGGGGGATCCTCTTGGGACGGTTGTGGCGGGGGCGGGGTGTGTTGCGGGAAATGCTGGAGACGTGATCAAGGTCGTTCTCAACCACTGCAGAGGGAAAGTTACGGTCCTTGAAGAACGTGGACATCTGGGATGTGCGGGAGTGGAATCCCTCATCCTGGGAGCAGATGTGGCAGAGGCGAAGGAATTGGGAATAGGGAATGGAATTTTTGCAGGAGGGTGGGTGGGAGAAGGTGTATTCTAGCTACACAGGTATATTTGCACCTTAGGTGATTGAATAAGATCTACTCTTATGTTGTGAATATAGATTAGGGCAAAGGTACCTATTTTTGTCTGAATTGTTGTTTAGGGACTCCAATTCCAATGGGACATTAACTTCGCTTGCATGTATTTTTAAAGCTTTGATGGGCCTATTGTATAAATCACTGAGTATGCTTTGAATGGATCATGTTCTTCAAGATAGCCATATCATTGGCATTCAGTAAGTCTCAGCAGTTTATACTCAAACTACAGCAATGACACAAGTACTGAGCCTTTCATTAATGATGGACTATATTAAAAGCTAATCTCCACTGTAGTTGGTTATGGATGAGTAGGAGAATATGAAAAATACACCATTTAACCTTGTTTCATAAATGATCTGATCCAAAAGACACCACCTCTGACAAATTCTCTATGCTTCACCAGGAGTGTCAACGAAGATTATGCACATGAAGTCCCTGACTGAGAGCTACTGTTGAATTGAAGCTGGCAGTTATAGAGAATTAATGATAACACGGTGTGAAGCTGGATGGACACAGCGGGCCACGCAGCATCAGAGGAGCAGGAAAGTTGACATTTCAGGTAGAGACCCTTCTTCACGTCTGCTCCTCTGATGCTGCTTGGCCCACTGTGTTCATCCAGCTTCACACTGTGTTATCTCAGATTCTCCAGCACCAGCAGTTCCTGCTATCTCCGTAGAGAATTGATCTTAGTTTTTTCTGTGAGAACATCTGAGTTGCAATTTCAATTTGTTTTATTACAACAAAGAATGCCATATTCATTTATGATGTCAATCTAATTCCAAAGTTTAGTAATTATAACATGAGATTGCTTTTGTCCATAATGTCGGTGCTCGTAATACATATGTATACCATAAAGTTTAAGACAAACAAAGAAGGGTGCACTTTGCTCAGAAAATGAAGTACTACTATCAAGTTCATCCTCTGACACTTTGATCTAAAAATCTATACTGAAAACAGGTTGGTGTGATATCCTGATCCAAATGTTTGGTCTGGCTCCTTTAAGATGAAAACTTTAGAGTCTCGTTGAAATTTTCACCCTTGTTTTGCCTTTTGCAATTCACTTTTAATTTATCAACATGCCTTATTTGGAAATTTCCAGCTTTGCTGTTGAAACGCTAATGCAAAAAATGCATGTTATCATTTTGTTGACAGGGTACAAGGAGACTGACTCCTAACCAAATAATGTTTTGATTCTGTTATCTCAACACCAACTGCTTCTGGTGCAGCTGGAATTCTGTCCAACAAAGTCTGTGACTAGACTATCTTGTTTGTTTTGTCTCACATGCAGAAATATTTCAATTCTTCTATATTTTGATTATACTTATTGCTGTATGTCAAAATTAACTTGCAAATAAATGCCCCTTTTCACAAGTTCAGAACATCCAAAACCATTTCAAAGTAAGTGATTGCTTTGTTGAAAATGCAGCAGCAACAGCCTACAAAAAAGCAATGAGATAATGCCCAGACATCTGGTAAGGTATTATTGGAGAGATTGATATTGGTCAGGACACCGGGATGAATTTCTTTTTGACTGAAGGCCGTGCAAACTTTTATAGATGTTGAGAGGACAGACAGACGCTCAGTTTAATGAAATCTCTCTCAAAACAGCAAGAACAATTTACATTTCAGTAGCAGCTTTAATGAAGTGAAATGTAGCAAAAAAGGTTTGACACAAAGCCACATAAATACACATTAGGATGATGAAAACTTTGTCAAAAAACCAATAGGTTTTAAGGAGCACATTAAAGGTTGAGAAGGATATAAAGAAATGGAGATTTGAGAGACAGCTGGACAGTCTACCAATGGTAAAGTGATGAAAATCAGGAATGTCCAAGAGGTCAGAATTGAATGTGTGTAGAAGTCTGAGTTGTAAAGGATACAAAGATAAGGAGTGGTTAGACCAAGGCAGGATTTGTAACTAAGGATGAGAATTCTAAAGTCAATGTGTTACTGGTTCAGGAGCCAATATATATTTGTAAGTACACAAGGTAACAGGTGAACAAGACTTAGTTAATATAAGTTAATGTATAGGCTGCAGAGACTTGTATAAACGGAGGCTTTTGCAGTACTGTCTCAATTCTTATTGGAGTGTTAGCCTCAATTGTGTTCGAACTGCTAGCGTGGGATTGGGCTCATAATTTATAATTCCCAGCAGTATTTCCCTATGACCAACTACAAATGTCTTCAACACCATATTGTTCCTTCTAAAGCTTGCAGCGATTGTATTGTAGTCACCAGTCTTCCAGAACAGATGGTCTCTGCAATCAACCAGTCAAAGCCCGAGGGTTGCTGGTGCCTTTGTGATATATACCTAAAATTGTCATGATCTTAAACAATTTCTAAATTAAAGCATTCTGAGTACTGCATTGCTGAAATAATGGGGATTTGAGAAATACCTGTATGTATAATATTATATTGGGCACAAAAAAGTTAGGAAATATTAATTATTTCAAAGGGACTTGAATGCAAATAATGTTATGCTTCAGTTACATAAAGGTCTGGTTGACCTCATCTGGAAATCTGCACTCAAGCCTGAGTACAGAATCTCCAAAAATATACTTTCTCCATGGTAGCACAGCTTTGCCAGAATGATGCCAGTGCTGAAAAGGTTGAATTGTAAGAAAGAAAACAAAAAAGTGCTGGAGAAATTCAGCAGATTGGCAGCACCTATAGTGAGAAAAATCAAGTTAATGTTTTGAGTTTAGTGACTGCACCAGAGTGCTGCTTTGTTGCATGAGAATGAACTGGAGTTTGGCCTCCTGTTCTCTCATTGGTGAGTACTTCTGCTCTTTAATATTCAAGTAATATCTTGGGAAATTTGGGGCACAAGGGGAAAGAGGAGCCAGTAGGAGAGGAGGCTAAGACTGAGCAGAAAATAAAAATCAAGGCCAAGGTTTGAGGCTCAAGACCTACACACTTGCCTGGGGCCTGGGAACCCAGAGAACAATTGAAGCTAGCAGAGGAGACGACCTGGGAAACTGTAATGGGAAAAGCAGTGAAGTCATAGGAAAAGTGTAAGTCCATAGGTTGGTGGGTAAATACTAATTTGAATATCTATGTTGCTTACAGAATGACGGTAAATTGGAGAAATATTTATAGTTTAAAAACTAAAGACCAGTAGGAAATTTAAAAATACAAATTAAAAATTAAATAATTTAGAAATGCAGAGCCATGCACTGAGTTGTATTTGCATGATGTGGAAAATCTTAGACTCCCATAATGGTTCATAGTGACCACATCTGTAGCAAGTTGGTCGCTCAAGGAGCTCCAGTTCAGGGTTGATGTGCTGGAGTCTGAGCTTTAAATGCTGTGGCAAATCAAGGAGGGTGAAAGTTCCCTGGATGCTGTGTTTCAGGCAGTCGGTCGGCTAAGTACTCCAAATTTGGCCAGTGGTTGGGACAGGATGGTGTGATGACAAGTGAGGCAGAAAGAGGGATCCTGAATTTAGCATTGGAGGAGACTCCATTCTTGATCTTATCACAGAACCCCAACAGTGTGGAAACAAGCCCTTCAGCCCAACAAGTCCACACTGAACCTCAGACATCCCACCCAGACCCATCCCTATAACCAGCCTAATTTTCACATCCCTGAACACTATTGGTAATTTAGCATGGCCAATCCACCTACCCTGCACATCTTTAGACTGTGGGAGGAAACTGGAACACCCGGAGGAAACCCACACACACGTGGGGAGAATGTGCAAACTCCACACAGACAGTCACCTGAGGGTGGAATTGAACCTAAGTCCCTGGTGCTGTGAGGCTGCAGTGCTAACCACTGAGCCACATGCTGCCCCAAACAGATATGAGGTACTTACTGCTGTAGTGGATAAGGCAAAGGTTTGTAGGGAGGATGAGCAAACTGGCCACTGCACAGTGGTACAGGAGGCCATTCAAGTGGAAGGAGCAAAAAAGAAAAGTGGTAATGGTAGTGGATTCTATAAGTAGGGGGTACAGATAGCATCCTTTGTAAGCAGAATCGAGAGCCCTGCATGGCTTGTCTTGCCCGTGCCAAGGTAAGGAGTTGTTTGAAGTGACTTGAAGGATATTGGTGTAGTAGAGGAAGGATCCAGTTGTTGTGGTCCATGTTGGAACCAAGAACATATACAGTCGTGTCTGGGGAACATCGGGAATTAAGAACAAAATTAAAGAACAAGACCTCAAGGGCAATAACCTCTGTGCAGATCAGTATAAAGGTAAGAAAATTAGGGAAGTAAACTCTTGGCTAAAGGAGTAGTGCAGGAAGGAGGGGTTCCATTTTATTGGGTACCAGGATAGGTATTGGGACAGGAAGGAACTGTACTGCTGGGATGGACTCCACCTAAATTTATATGAAACCAATGTCTAAGCAGAAAGGCTAAATAAGGTGGTCACAGGACTTTGAACTAGTTAGTGGGAGGGCAGGGTAAGTCATACAGTCCAAAATCAAGCAATAGGACAGAGAGTAAAGAAACAGTCAGGAATCCTACTTCAGCTACTGCAAGGAGCAGTAAAACTATAAAAATGTGTATTGCTTAAATTGAAAGACAAATAATAAGCAGGTGAATGAAGAATTAATGCTGAGGTTACAGGGTATCGCCCAAATAAGGGTTCTATATATGAATGCATGGAGTTTAAAGAGCAAATTAAATGAACTGAAGGCACAAATTTAGTTTGGAAAGTATGATGTAGTAGACATTACAGGGATATGACTACAGGCTAGTCAGAACTGAGAACTAAATATACCAAGTTATAAGGTTTAGAGGATGGACAGGGAAAAGGGCAGAGGAAGTGGAGTAGCCTTACTGATTAAAAACAAAATTACTTCAATGATGAGGGACAGTATAATGAAGGGAAATCATCCTGTGGAAATCGTATGGGTGGAACTGAGGAACAGTAAAGTACCTAAAACTGTAATAGTTATTGTGTATAGACCCTCTTGTAGTAGCTGTGAGGTTTTAGATTGTATAAATGCAGAAATTAGGCAAATGTGTAGCAAAGTGAAAATAGTATTAAAAGGGATCTTATTTTTAAACATAGTTTGGAACAGCGAGTTTTGAGAAGGTTTGTAGCTCAGGTTGAGGTTCTGGATGTGAGTTTGCTCACTGAGCTGGAAGGTTTGTTTTCAGACGTTTCGTCACTTTTATTATTTGAAAAAATATATTTTATTCATAGAATGGACAAAAAGTAAAACATTTATACACCAGTCATGCAAGCCGCTCCGGGTTACCCAGGGGGTACGTACACCAACTAAAGGGAAAAACAAAACAAAGAAGAAAAAAAAAACAAAGCAAATGCCCCAGCAGTCGTCTCCCCGCACAGTCCCCGTTGGCCCCCTGACCAGTTGGGGAAGGTGCCAGCTGGGCCCAGTTACCAGATAGGGCCCTATTTTCTATTCTGGACAAGGGGTTTCATACGGTGGTCTTTCCCCACCACGCCTTGGCAGCGGCTGCCCCAAGCTTTAGCGCGTCCCTCAGCACGTAGTCCTGGACCTTGGAGTGTGCCAGTCTGCAACACTCGGTCGGGGTCAGTTCTTTCAGCTGGCAGACCAGCAAGTTGCGGGCAGACCAAAGAGCGTCTTTCACCGCATTGATGGTCCTCCAGGCGCAGTTGATGTTGGTCTCGGTGTGCGTCCCGGGAAACAGCCCGTAGAGCACGGAGTCCCGTATCACGGAGCTGCTCAGGACGAACCTCGACAAATACCACTGCATCCCCCTCCAGACCTCCTGCGCATAGGCACACTCCAGAAGGAGGTGATCGATAGTCTTGTCCCCCCCACAGCCGCCTTGAGGGCAGCGTGCGGTGGCGCAGAGATTCCGGGTGTGCATAAAGGATCTCACTGGCAGAGCCCCTCTCACCGCCGGCCAAGCAGTGTCCTTGTGCTTGTTTGAAAGTTCTGGCGATGAGGCATTCAGCCAAACGACTTTGGCAGTCTGCGTGGGGAACCACATGACGGGATCCACCCTCTCCTTTTCCCGAACGGTCTCGAGGATACTACGTGCTGACCACTGCCTGACGGCCTTGTGGTCAAAGGTGTTGCTCTTCAAAAATTTCTCCACGAAGGACAGGTGGTACGGGACGGTCCAACTACTCGGAGTGTTCCGCAGCAACGAGGCCAGGCCCATCCTTCGCAACACCAGGGACAGGTAGAACCTCAGTAAGTAGTGACACTTGATGTTAGCGTACTGAGGATCTACGCACAGCTTGATGCAGCCACACAAAGGTAGCCATCAGGGCAAGGGTGGCGTTCGGTACGTCCTTTACCCCATTTTCCAGGTCTTTGCACATGGTGTCCCTGCGGACCCGGTCCATCCCCGACCCCCAAATGAAGTGGAAGATGGCCCGGGTGACCGCAGCGGCACAGGTCCAGGGAATAGGCCAGGCCTACGCCACATACAACAGTACTGAAAGCCCCTCGCACCTGACAACCAGGTTCTTACCCGCGATGGAGAGGGACCGGAGCGTCCACCTGCCCAGCTTCTGCTTCAGTTTGGTGATACACTCCTCCCAAGTCTTAGTGCACGCCCCAGCTCCACCGAACCAAACACCCAGCACCTTCAGGTAGTCTGTCCTGACGGTGAAGGGGATGAAGGAGCGGTCTTTCCAGCTCCCAAAGAACATGGCCTCGCTCTTACCCCTATTGACTTTGGCATCCGAGGCCAGTTCAAACAGGCCACAGATGTCCAACAGCCCACTCACCGATCGATCGGTGCAGAAGACGGCGACGTCGTCCATGTACAGGGAGGTCTTGACCTGAAGGCCTCCGCTACCTGGGATAGTCATGCCCTTCCGGCTCACGTCCTTCCTGATGGATGCGGCGAAGGGCTCCATACAGCATACAAACAAGGCAGGAGAGAGCGGCAGCCCTGCCTGACCCCAGATCTGACGGGAAAACTGTCCGATTCCCACCCGTTGATTGAGACTGTGCCAACGATGTTGGCGCAGAGCAGCCGGATCCAATTGCGGATGCCCTCCCCGAACCCCAATTTGGAGAGGACGTCCCTCACGTAAGCATGAAGAGACCCTGTTGAAGGCCTTCTCCTGGTCCAGGCTGACGAGGCAGGTGTCCACCCTCCTGTCCTGCACGTAGGCGATCGTATCTCTGATGAGCGCGAGGCTCTTGGCGATCTTTCTGCCCGGCACAGCACAGGTTTGGTCAGGGTGAATCACTGACGCCAGGACAGACCTGACCCGGTTGGCTATGACCTTGGCCAGGATTTTGTAGTCCATGTTCAATAATGAAATGGGACGCCAATTCTTAATTTCTTCCCTCTCCCCCATCCTCTTGTAAATGAGGGTGATGATGCCCTTCCTCATGGACTTGCACATTTCCCCTGCCCGAAGTGCACTATCATACACCTCCAGCAGGTCCTGGCCAACAAGGTCCAACAGAGTGGAATACAGCTCGACCGGTAAGCCTCCCGGGAGTCTTATTCCTCTCAAAGGACTTGAGGGCTCTGGTCAGTTCATCCAGGGTTAGCAGCCGGTCCAGCCACTCCCTCGTGCCGTCGTCTAAGACCTCCGTGATAGACGACAGGAACGACTTGGAGGCCGTGCTGTCCGTGGGCTTCGTGTCGTACAGTCCGGCATAGAAGGATCTGCTGATTCTCAAAATGTCGGGCCGAGACGACATCACCGAGCCGTCGTCCTCCTTCAGCTGGCTAAGCACAGAGCTCTCTTTGTGCACCTTCTGAAAGAAGAAACGCGAGCACGTCTTGTCCTGCTCCACGGAGCGGACCCTGGACCGGAAGATTATCCTGGAGGCCTCTGCGGTGAAGAGCGAGGCTTGCTGGCCCCTCAGCTCACGGAGGTCCTCCGTGACATCGACCCCCATCAACTGCAGAAGGAGCAGGTTCTGCACCCTTTTCTGGAGTCGCGACAGCTTTCCCCGCCTCTCTCTCGCCTTCCGAACACCCGTGAGGACAAAGAACCTCTTGATGTTCTCCTTCACTGTCTCCCACCAGTTGCCCGGAGACTCAGAGGGGTTTCACGGTTCTCCAACCGGCATACTCCCTCTTAAGCTCCTCGACGTTCTCTGGGGTCAACAGAGTTGTGTTGAGCTTCCACGTCCCCTTGCCGGCCGGCTGGTCATCCTGTAAGTGACAGTCAGCCAGCAGGAGGCAGTGGTCAGAGAAGAACACCGGCTCGATGCCGGTGGACCTGACCAAGAACGCCCGTGACATAAACAGGAAGTCTATCCTTGAGCGAATAGACCCGTCTGGCCGCGACCAGGTGTACCTCTGCTGCGCTCCATCTGCAGGGATGCTGAAGACGTCGAGCAGCTTGGCATCCTTCACCGTGCCCGTCAGGAATCTGGACGTGACGTCCAGTTGACTCCCCCCACCCGCTGTCCCCACGCCAGATCTTCCATCTGCATCGATGGTGCAGTTGAAGTCTCCGCCTAGGATGACCGGCCTGGACGTAGCCAGCAGGGGTGGAAGCCGCTGCAGGATGGCCAACCGCTCACTCCGTACCGCTGGGGCGTACACGTTGATCAGCCTCGGGAGCGTTCCTGTAGGTGACGTCAGCCGCTAGGAAGCACCCCCACCACCACCTCCTGAACTTGAGAGATGGTGAAGTTGCGCCCCCGCAGCAGAATAGCCAGGCCCGAGGACCGACATTCGTTACCCCCCGACCAGATCGAAGGCCCACAAGTCCAGGCGTCGGACCATTTCCCGTACCTGCTGAGGTGCGGTATCCCGCACTCCTGCAGAAACAAGAGGTCCACCCTGACGGTGGTCAGGTAGGCCAACGTGGACACACATCTTGCGGTGGACTTGACGCTGCGCACATTATTGCTCGCAGCTCGTACCCCCATTGTGGGCAGTGACCGCAGTACCCTCCCCAAGTCCAAGGTCCAGCCCCTCTATCTGTCCCTTCATGCCCATTGCTCGGGCTAACTGCTGGATGCTCTCCGGGCTCAGGAAACCGTCCGTGCTGCCTTCCGGGTGGCATCCCCCCATCGGGAGTATGGAGGCAGGAGAGTCCGGCTCTGGGTCAGGCTGGGGACGCGCTGTTTCCTCCTTCCCGCCTGGAAGTTCCAGGGTGCCCTCCAGGGCCCCAGCAGCACGTGACTGGGTGTCAGAGGGAGCCTCAGGGCGCCTCCTGTCACCTGGAAGTGGGGTGCTGCTTTCCTTCTCCCTTGAGATCTTTAACTTCTGCTTCGGGTGGGCCCTCTCCGAATCCCCCTCGTCAGAGGAGCTCTTATAGCCACCCTGCAGCTGCCTTTTCCCGCCTGATGGTTGCGGTTCCTGGGCCTGCCGACGTACCTTTCTCCTCGCTTTCCGGACCGTCATCCATTCCCCTGGGTTGCCTGTCGCTGCCTCCATCGACTCCGGGTTGTTGGTGGGGAGTGGAGCCTGCAGGGGCGCTTTGCTGGCCTCGGGCCCATTCTGCAGGGCTGGGCCCTCCTGCACGACCTGGCCCTCCTGCACATTAGTGGGATCCTTGCAGGGCCCTGGTGCCTTCCTCTCCTCTGAGGGGGCTGGCCCCGCATTGCCCCTGCTGGCGACCTGGGCGTAGGTGGTCCCCCGCTGCGGACATGCCCTATAGAGGTGGCCCACTTCCCCACAAAGATTGCAGCTTTTCTCTTGTGGGCAATCCTTTGCAAGGTGTCCCTCCTCCCTGCAGTTCCTGCAGATGGTGGCTTTGCAGTCGGCTGCCACGTGACCTGACCTACCACAGGCATGGCAGACTTCAGGTTGCCCTGCATAGGTCAGGTAGCCCTTGCTCCCGCCGATCGCGAAGCTGGACGGTGGGTGTACAACGTTCCCATCCGCGCCCATCCTCAGCGTCACCTTGACCTGTCTCTTGCTGGTCCAGATGCCAAAGGGGTCCATGATGTCAGTTAGGTCCCCTTCCACCTTCACGTACCTTCCAAGGAAGGTCAGGACATCAACTGCTGGCACATGCGGGTTGTACACGTGTACAGTCACCATACGGCTCCTCTGCGCTAGCATCACGAACAGCGGGACAGCGGTCAATACAGAGAGGGGGCCCTCACCTCCTTTCTTCTTGAAAACCTCCAGGAAGTGCTCGCAAAGCTTGGCACTCCTGAAGGTCACATCGTAAAAACCTCCTCCGGGGAAATCCTGCAGGCAGTAAATGTCCGCAGCAGCGAACCCACAACAGTCCAACAGGACCCTCTTCACGAAGAAGGTGCGGTCCACAGGTGCACCTTCATCCACCTTCTTCACGGAAACACGGATGGTGTTCCAGACCCCCCGACCTGGGGCACGAGCACTCGTCGCAGCCATCGTTGCAGGTTGGCTGCTCCCCTGAACCAGCGTTAGGCCAAAGCCAGCATTAAGATCCACCGGTTGCAAGGGTGCACAGCCAACCCGAGGTCTTCCTTCCACCTCCAACACAGTCGCGCACTCCTCTTCTCAGTCCACAAGAGTGGGTCTTTATTTTGATCTGGATGTAAGCTGGTTCACTGAGCTGGAAAGTTCATTCCCAGACATTTCGCCACCATTCTAGGTAACGTCATCAGTGAGCCTCCGGTGAAGCGCTGGTGTTATGTCCCGCTTTCTGTTTATCTGTTTCGGTTTCCTTGGGTTGGTGATGTCATTTCCTGCTCTCTTTCTTAGAGGAACCGAGCCACCAGGATACACGAACATCAACTAGCCACAAAAAGACATGATCCACTATCCCTAGTATCCTTGCATACAGATGAGGAAGGACACCACTTTGATTGGGACAACACATCCATCCTAGGACAAGCCAAACAGAGACACGCATGAGAATTCCTTGAAGCATGGCATTCCAACCGGAACTCCATCAACAAACACATTGATTTGGAGCCAATCTGCCATCCTGAGAAAAAGAGGAAATGACATCACCAACACAGGAAATGACATCACCAACCCAACGAAACCTAAACAGATAAATAGAAAGCAGGACATAACACCAGCGCTTCACTGGAGGCTCACTGTTGATGTTACCTAGAATGGTGATGAAACATCTGGGAACAAACTTTCAAGCTCAGTGAACCAGCTTACATCTGGAACAAAATAAAGAACCGCTCTCTTGTGGACCGATAGGAGGAGAGTGCTGTCTTGGAGGTGAAAGGAGGACGTCGGGTTGGCTGTGCGCCCTTGTGACCAGTGGATCTTAATGCTGGCTTCGGCCTAACGCTGGTTCAGGGGAGCAGCCAACCTGCAACGATGGCTGCGGCAAGTGCTCGTGCCCCAGGTCAGGGGGTCCGGAACACCATCCGTGTTTCTGTAAAGAAGGTGGATGAAGGTGCACCTGTGGACCGCACCTTCTTCGTGAAGAGGGTCCTGTTGGACTGTTGTGAGTTTGCTGCTGCGGACATTTACTGCCTGCAGGATTTCCCCGGAGGAGGTTTTTACGACGTGACCTTCCGGAGTGCCAAGCTTTGTGAGCGCTTCCTGGAGGTTTTCAAGGAGAAAGGAGGTGAGGGCCCCCTCTCTGTATTGACCGCTGTCCCACTGTTTGTGATGCCAGCACAGAGGAGCCGTATGGTGACTGTACACATGTACAACCCGCATGTGCCAGCAGTTGATGTCCTGACCTTCCTCGGAAGGTATGTGAAGGTGGAAGGGGGCCTAACTGACATCGTGGACCCCTTTGGCATCTGGACGAGTAAGAGGCAGGTCAAGGTGACGCTGAGGATGGGCGCAGACGGGAATGTCGCACACCCACCGTCCAGCTTCGCGATCGGCGGGAGCAGGGGCTACCTGACCTATGCAGGGCAACCTAAAGTCTGCCATGCCTGTGGTAGGTCAGGTCACATGGCGGCCGACTGCAAAGCCACCATCTGCAGGAACTGCAGGGAGGAGGGACACCTTGCAAAGGATTGCCCACGAGAGGGAAGCTGCAACCTTTGCGGGGAAGCGGGCCACTTCTATAGGGCATGCCCGCGGCGGGGTACCACCTACGCCCAGGTCGCCGGCAGGGGAAATGCGGGGCCAGCCCCCCCCAGAGGAGAGGAAGGCAGCAGGGCCCAGCAAGGACCCCACTAATGTGCAGGAGGGCGAGGCTGTGCAGGAGGGCCCAGCCCTGCAGGATGGGCCCGAGGCCAGCAAAGTGCCCCTGCAGGCTCCGATCCCCACGGACAACCCGGAGCCAATGGAGGCGGCGACAGGCGACCCAGGGGAGTGGACAACAGTCCGGAAGGCGAGGAGGAAGGTGCGTCGACGGGCCCAGGAACCGCAACCATCCGGCGGGAAGAGGCAGCTACAGGGGGGCTATAAGAGCTCCTCTGACGAGGAGGATTCGGAGAGGGCCCACCCAAAGCAGAAGTTAAAGGTCTTGAGGGGGAAGGAAAGCAGCAGCCCGCTTCCAGGTGACGGGAGGCGTCCTGAGGCTCCCTCCGACACCCAGTCAAGTGCCGCTGGAGCACTGGAGGGCCCCCGGGACTTCCAGGCGGGAAGGAGGAAACAGCGCGTCCCCAGCCTGACCCGGAGCCGGACCCTCCTGCCTCCGCACCCCTGACGGGGGGATGCCACCCGGAAGGCAGCACGGACGGTTTCCTGAGCCTGGAGAGCGTCCAGCAGTTAGCCCGGGCAATGGGCATGAAGGGACAGATGGAGGGGCTGGACCTTGGACTTGGGGAGGGTACTACGGTCACTGCCCACAATGGGGGTACGAGCTGCGAGCATTAATGTACGCAGCGTCAAGTCAACCGCGAGATGTGTGTCCACGTTGGCCTACCTGACCACCATCAAGGCGGACCTCCTGTTTCTGCAGGAGTGCGGGATACCGCACCTCGGCAGGTACGGGAAATGGTCCGGCGCCTGGACCTGTGGGCCTTCGATCTGGTCGGGGGGTAACGACTGTCGCTCCTCCGGCCTGGCTATTCTGCTGCGAGGGCGCAACTTCACCATCTCTCAAGTTCAGGAGGTGGTGGGGGGGTGCCTCCTAGTGGCTGACATCACCTACAGGAATGCTCCCCTGAGGCTGATCAACGTGTACGCCCCAGCGGTACGGAGTGAGCGGATGGACGTCCTGCAGCCGCTTCCACCCCTGCTGGCTACGTCCAGGCCGGTCATCCTAGGCGGAGACTTCAACTGCATCATTGATGCAGATGGAAGATCCGGCGTGGGGACAGCGGGTGGGGGGAGTCAACTGGACGTCACGTCCAGATTCCTGACGGGCACGGTGAAGGACGCCAAGCTGCTCGACGTCTTCAGCACCCCTGCAGACGGAGCGCAGCAGAGGTACACCTGGTCGCGGCCAGACGGGTCTATC
This sequence comes from Stegostoma tigrinum, assembly GCF_030684315.1. Taxonomy (NCBI): domain Eukaryota; kingdom Metazoa; phylum Chordata; class Chondrichthyes; order Orectolobiformes; family Stegostomatidae; genus Stegostoma; species Stegostoma tigrinum. Next base: position 17,413,031 of record NC_081362.1, on the reverse strand, counting down.
CGCTCAAGGATAGACTTCCTGTTTGTGTCACGGACGTTCTCGGTCAGGTCCACCGGCGTCGAGCCAGTGTTCTTCTCTGACCACTGCCTCCTGCTGGCCGACTGTCACTTACAGGACGACCAGCCGGCCGGCAAGGGGACGTGGAAGCTCAACACAACTCTGTTGACCCCAGAGAACGTCGAGGAGCTTAAGAGGGAGTACGCCGGTTGGTGAACCGTGAAACCCCTCTTTGAGTCTCCAGGCGACTGGTGGGAGACAGTGAAGGAGAACATCAGGAGGTTCTTTGTCCTCAAGGGTGTTCAGAAGGCGAGAGAGAGGCGGGGAAAGCTGTCGCGACTCCAGAAAAGGGTGCAGAACCTGCTCCTTCTGCAGTTGATGGGGGTCGATGTCACGGAGGACCTCCGCGAGGTGAGGGGCCAGCAAGCCTCGCTCTTCGCCGCAGAGGCCTCCCGAATAATCTTCCGGTCCCGGGTCCGCTCAGTGGAGCAGGACGAGACGTGCTCGCGTTTCTTCTTTCAGAAGGTGCACAAAGAGAGCTCTGTGCTTAGCCGGCTGAAGAAGGACGACGGCTCAGTGACGTCGTCACGGCCCGACATTTTGAGGATCAGCAGATCCTTCTATGCTGGACTGTACGACACGAAGCCCACGGACAGCACGGCCTCCGAGTCGTTCCTGTCGTCTATCACGGAGGTCTTAGACGACGGCACGAGGGAGTGGCTGGACCGGCCGATATCCCTGGACGAGCTGGCCAGAGCCCTCAAGTCCTTGCAGAGGAATAGGACTCCCGGAAGCGACGGCTTACCGGTCGAGCTGTATTCCGCTCTGTGGGGCCTGGTCGGCCAGGACCTGCTGGAGGTGTACGATAGTGCGCTTTGGCAGGGGAAATGTGCAAGTCCATGAGGATGGGCATCATCACCCTCATTTACAAGATGAAGGGGGAGAGGGAAGAAATTAAGAATTGGAGTCCCATTTCACTTTTGAACGTGGACTACAAAATCCTGGCCAAGGTCATAGCCAACCGGGTCAGATCTGTCCTGGAGTCAGTGATTCACCCTGACCAAACCTGTGCTGTGCCGGGCAGGAAGATCGCTGAGAGCCTCGTGCTCATCAGGGATACAATCGCCTACGTACAGGACAGGCGGGTGGACACCTGCCTCGTCAGCCTGGACCAGGAGAAGGCCTTCGACAGGGTCTCTCATGCTTACATGAGGGACGTCCTCTCCAAATTGGGGTTCGGGGACGGCATCCGCAATTGGATCCGGCTGCTCTACGCCAACATCGTTAGCGCAGTCTCGATCAACGGGTGGGAATCAGACAGTTTTCCTGTTAGATCTGGAGTCAGGCAGGGCTGCCCGCTCTCTCCTGCCTTGTTCGTGTACTGTGTGGAGCCCTTCGCCGCCTCCATCAGGAAGGACGTGACCCTGAAGGGCGTGACTATCCCAGGCAGCGGAGGCCTTCAGGTCAAGACCTCCCTGTACATGGACGATGTCGCCGTCTTCTGCGCCGATCGTCGGACATCTGCGGCCAGTTTGAACTGGCCTCGGGTGCCAAAGTCAATAGGGGTAAGAGCGAGGTCATGTTCTTGGGGAACTGGGACGACCGCTCCTTCATCCCCTTCACCGTCAGGACAGACTACCTGAAGGTGCTGGGTGTTTGGTTTGGTGGAGCTGGGGCATGCACTAAGACTTGGGAGGAGCGTATCTCCAAATTGAAGCAGAAGCTGGGCAGGTGGACGCTCCGGTCCCCCTCCATCGCGGGTAAGAACCTGGTTGTCAGGTGCGAGGGGCTTTCGGTACTGTTGTATGTGGCGCAGGCCTGGCCTATTCCCTGGACATGCGCCGCTGTGGTCACCCGGGTCATCTTCCACTTCATTTGGGGGTCGAGGATGGACCGGGTCCGCGGAGACACCATGTAGAAAGACCTGGGAAATGGGGGAAAGGGCGTACCGAATGCCACCCTCGCCCTGACGGCTACCTTTGTGTGCGGCTGCATCAAGCTGTGCGTAGATCCTCAGTATGCAAACACCAAGTGTCCCTACTTACTGAGGTTCTACCTGTCCCCGGTGTTGCGAAGGATGGGCCTGGCCTCGTTGCCGCGGAACGCTCTGAGTAGTTGGACCGTTCCATACCACCTGTCCTTCGTGGAGAAATTTTTGAAAGGAAACACCTTTGACCACAAGGCCGTCAGGCAGTGGTCAGCACGTAGTATCCTCAGGACCCTTCGGGAAAAGGAGAGGGTGGATCCCGTCGTGTGGTTCCCCACGCAGACTGCCAAAGTCGTTTGGCAGAATGCCTCATCGCCAGAACTTTCAAACAAGCACAAGGACATTGCTTGGCTGGCGGTGAGAGGGGCTCTGCCAGTGAGATCCTTTATGCATGCCCGGAATCTCTGCACCACCGCACGCTGCCCTCGATGTGGCTGCGGGGGCGACGAGACTGTCGAACACCTCCTTCTGGAGTGTGCCTAGGCGCAGGAGGTCTGGAGGGGGATGCAGTGGTATTTGTCGAGGTTCGTCCCGAGCAGCTCCGTGACGCGGGACTCCGTGCTCCACGGGCTGTTTCCGGGGACGCACACCGAGACCAACATCAACTGCGCCTGGAGGACCATCAATGCGGTGAAAGACGCTCTTTGGTCTGCCCGCAACTTGCTGGTCTGCCAGCTGAAAGAACTGACCCCGACCGAGTGTTGCAGACTGGCGCACTCCAAGGTCCAGGACTACGTGCTGAGGGACGTGCTAAAGCTTGGGGCAGCCGCCGCCAAGGTGCGGTGGGGAAAGACCACCGTATGAGGCCCCTCGTCCAGAAAAGGGAAAAGAACCCTATCTGGTAACTGGCCCCAGCTGGCGCCTTCCCCAACTGGTCAGGGGGCCAACTGGGACTGTGCGGGGTGACGACTGCCAGGGCGGTTTCTTTGTTTTTTTTTTTCTCTCTTTTGTTTTTTCCTTTAGTTGGTGTACGTACCCCCGGGTGACCCGGAGTGGCTTGCATGACTGGGTAGGTGTATAAATGTTTTTTTTTGTACATTCTATGAATAAAGTATATTTTTTCAAATAAAAAAAAGTGACAAAACGTCAAAAAACGAACCTTCTAGCTCAGCGAGCAAACTCATCCATAGTTTGGAACAGATAGTCAAACAGCCACCAGAAAAGTAGTGAATTTCTGAAGTGTATCCAAGATAGTTGCCTACAGCAATATGTCCTGGATGCATTAAGGGGACAAGTAATATTTAATTTAGTAATGAGTAATGAGCCAGATTTAATTAGTAAGCCTAATTGTATGTGAACATTTATCGAATAGTAATCATAACGTGATCGAGTTCAATGTTGCATTTGAAAGCAAAAAACGTGAATCGGCAACTAGAGTTTTAGAGTTAGCTAAAGCTGATTTTAATGGGCGTACAAAGATGCAAAGTAAAGCACAGATCTTGCTGAATGCAAAAGATACAAAGACCAACAAATGGCCACAAAGCAACTTTATAAGAACTACTAAAAGGAATTATGAAATGAAACTTGCTAGAGGCATCAAGAGCAATAAGAGTTAATTTTATAATTATATAAAGAGAAAGCAGGTGATTAGGAGTAATAGTGGCCCAATAAAGACCGAAAGTGGAGATATTGTCCATGACAATGGGGAAATGGCAAATGTGTTGAACAGTTAGTTTGTTTAAGTATTTATAGTAGAAATGTAGATAATTTCCTTGTGATTCCAGCAAGTTAATAGTGAATTGGGAACAGACATTAAATAAATTAAATAAAATAAGTAAAACATTGGTAATGAAGAAATTAATAGAATTAAAGAATGACCGATCCTGGGGACCTGAAGATGTTAAAGGAAGTAGGGGAGCACATTGCAGACACTCTAACTATAATCTTTCAGAGTTCCCTATAATACAGGAGTTATCCCTCTGGGTTAGAAATTTGGATCTCATTCCACTTTTTAGAAAGGGTGAAAGAGAAAGACCAGAAAATTACAGACCAGTTAATCTAATGTCTATGGTGAGGAAATAGTTGGAGTCTATCATCCATGATCGGGTAACTGAACATCTCAAAAATTTTAAGCTAATTAAGGAGAGCCAGCAAGGATTCGTGACACGGAGATCATGCCTGACATACTTAATTGCATTTTTTGAAGTGATGTCCAGGGTGGTGGACGGGTAAATATTATTTATATGGACATCCAGAAGACATTTGATAAAATTCCAAATAAGAGATTTTTAACTACAGTAGAAGCTCACAGAATTGGCGCAAATTACTGGCATTGCTGGGAAATTGTTCGAGCGGCAGGTGACAGAAAATAGGGATAATGGGTGAGTACTCAATTGGCAGGATCTGACCAGTGGTGTCTCATAGGACACATTATTCACATTATTTATTAATGACTTGGATAATGGCATAGAAAGTCATCTATCCAAATTTACTGTTGACTGAAAGTTAGGCAGCATTGTAGACAGTGTAAATGATAGCATAAAATTAAAAAGGGACATTGATAGAATAAGTGAATGGGCAAAACTGTGGCAGATAGAATTCAATAAAAATAGTGTGAGACTATCCATTTTGGACTGAAAAATGATAGCTCAGTGCAATTTCTGGATGGAATGAAGTTAAATACAGTGGATGTTCAAAGAGACTTCAGGGTTCGGGTACACAGATCTTTAAAATGTCATGAAAATGTGTAGAAAATTATCAAGAAAGGTAATGGAGTGTTGACCTTTATATCTAGAGAACTGGAGTACAAGGATGCAAAAGTTTTACATTGCAATGATACAAAACCCTCATTGGATCCCACTTGGAGTATTGTGAACAGACATGAGCACTGCACCTTCGAAGGAAATATTAGCCTTGGAGAAGGTACCACATGGTTTACAAGAATGATACCTGGACTTCAGGGGTTATGTTATAACGAAAGATTATACAAATTAAATCTGTTTTCTTTAGAATTTAGAAGCTGAAGAGATGATCTGATCAAAGTCTTCAAGATTTTAACAGATAAAAACAGGGTTGATAAAGATAAACATCGAAAATTAGGTCTAGACCATTCAGGAGAGATGTTAGGAAGCATTTCTACATACAAAGTAGCAGAGGTTTGGAAATCTCTTCCGCAGACAGTAGTGGATGCAGGATCAATTGTTAATTTCAATCTAAGATAGATCATTTTTTGTTAAACAAATGTAATGTGATATGGGCCAAAGACAAGTGTATGGAGTTGGGCTACAGGTCAACCATGATCTCATTGAATGGTGGAGCACGCTCAAAGGGCTGAATGGTCTACTGCTGTTCCTATGTTCCTTTGTCAGACGTTCTAGTTCCGACGAAGAGTCACTGGACTCTTTTTCTCTCTACAAATGCTGCCAAAGCTGCCAAGTTTCTCCAGCGATAATGGGAACTGCAGATGCTGGAGATTCCAAGATGATAAAATGTGAGGCTGGATGCCTCTCTGATGAAGGGTCTAGGCCCGAAACGTCAGCTTTTGTGCTCCTGAGATGCTGCTTGGCCTGCTGTGTTCATCCAGCCTCACATTTTATCATCTAAGTTTCTCCAGCATTTGAGGAGAAATATTTGCTGGGATATGATGAAGGAGCAGGGAAATGAAGTTAACTGGGTGGCTGTTCAAAACAGCTGGTGCAGCAATGAAGAGCCAACTTTATCTCTCCTCTGTTTTCCTCTGCTTCTCCTGGCTAAAAATGTGCTAGACTTATTCTCGGGGTGGAGGGTCACAATATAACGTGAGAAACATTCAAATTTACCTCATCTGCACAATTGCCCAAGTGGTTTTTGTGCTGTTGCTGCTATGACTTTGAAGTTATTTGTGACTATCTTCACTCAGCACTAAGATGCACTGTGTCAAAGCTATTTCACAATGTGTTTTTACGTTGACTTATCTGGCCATCAAAGTAGACCTCTTGTTTCTGCAGGAGTGTGCACCTCAGCAGCTACAGGAAATGTTTGATCTTGTGGGCCTGTGGGCCTTCAATCTTGTCGGGGCAATATTCTTCTGGCCAGGATGTTCTGTTGTGAGGAGGCAACTTCACTATTAAGGAGATGGTAGATAGACGTCTCCTTGTAGCAGATGTTCTGTACAGAAATGCTCCCCGAGATGAATTAATGTGTATGCTCCGACAGTAAATAAAAAGTGAGTTGCTGGCCGTCTTTTAGCAGCTCCCACTGCTGCAGGCTGGAGACTTCGACTGCATCATTGATGTGGCTGGACAATCTGGTGGGGCTGACAGCAAACTGGATGCCATGTCCAGACACCTGATGGAAATGATTAAAGATGCCAAGCTGCACATTGCCTTCAGCACTCTTGTAAATGGATCACAGCGTAGATACACCTGTTCGTGGCCAGACAGATCTGTCCACTCAAGGACAGATTAACTGTTTGTGTCCTGAGTATTCTCAGTCTGATCCATCAATGTCAAATCGGTGTTCTTCTCTGACAACTGCCTCCTGTTCACAGGGTGAACAGCAAGCTGGCAAGGGAACATGGAAGCTGAACATGAAACTATTGAGCCCAAAATACATTGAGAAGCTCAAAAGGGAGAACCATGAAACCCCTCTTTGAGTCTCCAGTGGATTAGTAGGAAACAGTTAAGAGGAAAGTCAGAGATTCTTCACCCTGTTCAGAAAGTGAGAGAGAGTTGGGTAAAATAGTCAAAACTCTAGGAAAGTGTGCAGAACCTACTGCTGCAGAAGATGGGAGTCGATGTCATTGGAGGACTTTCATGAGGTGAAGAGCCAGCAAGCCTCACTGTTGGCCTTGGAAGCCTCCAAAGTAATATTTGGCTCCATGGAGTAGGATGAGACATGCTCACATTTCTTTTTCCAGAAAGTATACAGGAAGAGCTCTGTGATCAGCAGCCTCAAGTAAGAAGATGGCTTAGTAACATCTTCTCAGTGTGACATCCTGAAGATCAGCAAATCCTTTTATGCTGGACTGTATGACACGAAGCCCACAGAAAGGGCTCCCAGTTGTTCCTGTCCTCTATCGCAGAAATCTTAGATGTCTGCACATGAGAGAAGCTGGACTAGCCTCTGTAGTCCTTTGAAAAGACTAAAACTCATGGAAGCGATAGCTTGCCAACCGAGTTGTATTCAGCTCAATGGAATTTGATTGGCCAAGAACTGCTGGAGGTTTTTAACAGTATTCTTCTGGCAAGGAGCATGTGCAATTCTATGAGGAGAGTTTTCATCACTCTCACCTACAAGCGGAAAGGGAATAAGAAGGAAATTCAAAGTTGGCAACCAATTTCACAGTTGAATCTGGTTCACAAGATCCTGTCTAAGGTCATCGCCAACCAGGTCAGGTCTACTCTGGGATTGGTGGTTCACTGCAACCAGACTTGTGCTGTACTGGGTAGGAAAATCTCTGAGGGCCTTGCCCTCCTCAGGGCTGCAGTCAGCCATGTACAGGATAGGGGGTTGACACCTGCCTGGAGAAGACCTGAAACAGGATATCACACACTTACTTGTGGGTTGTTCTCTCCAAATGGGCTTTGGGGAGGGAATCTGAAATTGGATCTGACTGTTGTACACCAACATTGTTAGTGCAGTCTCTACCAATGGATGGGAATCAGAAAGCTTCCGGATCAGATCTGGAGTCAGGCAGGGCTGCCTCTCTCTCCTGCCTTGTTTATGTGTGGTATAGAGCCTTTTGCCAAGTCCACCAGGAAGAATGCGAACCTGAGAGGGGTGACTATTCCAGGCAGCAGAGGCCTGCAGGTTAAAGCCTCCCTGTACATGGATGACTGCCATTTTTTGCTCAGATCCACTGTCACTGCGCAGACCCATTAGCATCTGCAACTAATTCGAACTGGCCTCGCAAGCCAAGGTAAATCAAGGCAAGGGCAAGGCCACGTCCGTTGGGAACTGAACCAACTGATCTTTTATCGCCTTCAGTGTTAGGACAGATTATCTGAAGGTGTGGAGTGTTCAGGTTTAAGTTGTGAGAAGATTTCTATGTATGATTTTCTTCAAATAAGAATGATTTATACAAGGGTATTTCAGTTACAGGGCAATGTATCTTGCTATCTCTGAGTCGCTTTCCAGTTATATCTTTTCACTGCATTAAAATACAATTAAACTGAAGTTTAAAATTCTAAATTTAGTTACTGTCCTACAAGTACACTAAATTAATTTATATTCCAAAACTAGAATTATTCTCAGTGCTGTCAACTAATTAAAAATCTAAATTTGGAATCTTTTCCCTGTAGATACCTATATTTTGTGAAGATCAAGTTTCTGCATTGCCCCATAGGTTTTGAAACTGAGCTGAAACTGTGCCACATCTGAGTTAGAGCCCATGAATCAATCTGTACTCAAGAGATTTAATTACATAATGTTGTCTGAATTTTTGGTACACAAAGAAAATAGTTTGTGCTTATTAGAGTGTGGGAGTTTTGCATGCATTTTCCCACATAATGTTTGGTGTAGTTCCTTGCCTAGACCTTTCTCAGTACTTTATTGTAGTAATTAAACAAATTTTTTCACTGAAATCTTCATGATAATGCCTCGAGACAGAATTCGTATTGTTGGCAAAGGAAAGTACAAGTTGGAAACCATTGAACTCCTGTGTATTAAGTTTGTTAGGGGAAATTCAGAAAAATAGTCAACATCTCAAGATGTGTAGGTTGGGACTAGGGATATAAATTCAACAAAGATATGTGTTTCATACAGGCACCTTCTACAGACACAGATCAAACATTAAGACACAGTCTCATTGCTGTGATAAGTGCTGAGGTAAAGGCTAGCTTCCCAGTGGTAGTCCTTCCCTGCTTTTTTGGATTTTCCTCACACTGTAAAAGACCTATCTCTGGTCCAGATTCTTCAACAAGGGTGCCCCAACCAATCTGTATTTCAGAACTGTTAAAGTGTACAAGAAGACCATTTGGTCCATTATGGCTGCACCAGGTCTCTATGCATTTTAACTTAGAGCCAATTGCCTGCTTTTTCCCCATGAGCCTGCAAATTGTTTCCATTTAAATAATTGTCCAATGACTTCTTGAATGTCTCAATTGAACCCACCTCCACCATTCTCCCAGGCAGTGCATTCCATACCTTGACCAAAGGTAAAGTCACCATAGACAACGAAATTTAAAAAAAAGTTGGGAAAACTCAGCGTTAACATTTTGGGTCCGGTTTGGGTGACCCTTCTTCTGAACAGACCTGAAACATTAACTCTGTTTGCTCTCCACAGGTGCTGCTAGACCTGGTGAGTTTTCCCAGCAGTTACTGGTTTTGTTTCTGATTTCTAGCATCGGCAGTTTCTTTTTAAGTCACTATAGTCCTACTGAAGGGCTATTCTCTCATTAAACAAAGATGACTGGTGATTTAACCTGAGGATTACCATATTTCAGGTGAGGGGAAAGCTTGAAAAGGTGTCTTCTTCATGGTAACCTCAGACAGTGTAGGAAGTGAACCCGCACTGTTGGTGTTACTCTGCATTGCAAACCAGCTATTCCACTGGCTGAGCTAAACGATTCCCCATTTACTAAGTAAAAATTTTCTCTTACTTTGCATTTACTTTGTCTGAAAAACATTTTAAAAGTGTATCCCCTTGTTCCCAAGTGGAAACATTTTCTCTCTATCTGCCACGTCCGGTCCCCTCTTAATTTTGAGAACTACGATCAAATCTCTGTTTAGCCTTCTCCTCTTCAAGGAAAACGGTTCCATCTTCTGCCAATCTTTCCTCACAACTAAAGTGTCTCATCACTGGAACCATTCTTGTAAACCTCTTCTGCACTCTCTCCGATGCATTCACATCCTTCCTATATAGTTGTACCCAGAACTGTACGCTATACTCCTGCTGATGTCTAACCAAGCGTCCTTTTAAAGTTCATCTTATCCTCCATGTTCTTGCTGCTAAATGCCCCTATTATGAAGCCTATAATACTGTGTGCTTTATTAACCACTATCTCTTTCTGTCCTGCCATTTTTAATAAAGGCAAAATGCTACAGGTGTGGAAATCTGAAACAAATACAGAGAATGCTGATGAAGTTCAGTAGGTCAGCATCTGTGAAGAGAGAAACTTTGTTAACATCTCAAGACCAGAGTCTAAAGAAAAGTCATACCAGACTTGAAACATTAACTGTTCCTGTCTTCCCAAATGCTGCAAGCCAAAATTGTTGTCTTTCTCCAGCATTCTATGCAAGTTTTAATGGCCTACGTATGTCTCTTAACTCCTGAACACCCTTTCTAATAGTACCCTTTATTTTATTTTGTCTCATGTTCTTCATGTCAAATTGCATTATCTCATGCTTCCCCACACTGAATTTCAGCTGCCACCCCCTGTCCATTCCACTAACGTCTTTGATTTGATTTGATTTGACTGGATTTATTATTGTCACGTGTACCGAGATGGTGAAAAGAATTGTTCTGCGAGCTAACCAGACAAATGATACCTTACATTAGTACATCAGGGCAATAGAACAGAATGCAGAATATAGTGTTACAGCTACAGAGAAGGTGCAGAGAAAGATCAACTCTAATATGTGAGATGTCTACATGTAAGTCTCATAACAGCAGGGAAGATGCTGTTCTGAAATCTGTTGGTACAAGTTTTCAAACTTTTGTATTTTCTGAAGGGGGTGGAAGAGAGTATAGCTGGGAGAGGGAGGGGACTTGATTATGCAGGCTGCTTTCCTGAAGCAACAGGAAGTGTAGCTGGATTCGGTGGAAGGAAGGCTGGTTTTCGTGATGGACCGGCTACATTCACAACCCTGTAACTTCCTACGGTTTTGGGTACAGCAGTTGCCAAACCAAGCTGTGACACATCCACATAGAATGTCTTCTGTGGTGCATCTCTGAAAGTTGATGAGTCAATGTGCACAGGCCAAATTTCCTTAACCTTCTGAGGAAGTAGAGGCTTTCTTGACTGTAGTGTTGACATGTGTAGACCAAGACAGATTGTTGGTGATATTTACTCCTAGGAGCTCCTCAGCACCATTGTATAGACAGGGGTGCTGTCTCCACTCTGCTTCCTGAAGTCAATGACCAGCTCCTTCATTCTACTGACATTGAGGGAGAGAGTGTTGTCTTTACACCACGCCACTAAGCTGTTTATCCCTTTGCTGTACTCTGTCCCATTGTTGTTTGAGATCCAATCTGCTATGGTGGTGTTATCATAAAATTTGTAAATGGAGTTTGAGGTGAATTTGGCTACACAGTCATGAGTGAATAAGGAGTATAGCATGGGGCTGAATATGCAGTATTGTGGGGTACCATTTGTTGAGTTATCATGGAGGAGGTATGGTCATCTACCCTTATTGATTGTGGTCTGTGCTTCAGGAGGTCAAGAATCCAATTGCAGAGGGGGGAATCAGAGCACTAGGTCTCTGAGTTTGACCATGAGTTTGGTTGGAAATATGGTGTTGAAGTCAATAACCAAGAGTCTGACGTGGTGTTCTTGTTATCCAGATTTTCCAGGGATGAGTGTAGAACCAGGAAGTTGGTGTCTGACATGGACCTATTACAACAGTAGGTGAATTGTAATGGATCAAAGCAATCTGGGAGGCTGGAATTGATGTGTGCCATTGCTAACTTCTCAAAGCACTTCATAATGATGGATGTCAGAGCTACTGGTGATAGTCATTAAGGCACATTGCCTAATTTTTTTTCAGCACTGGGATGTTAGTGAAACAGATGGGAACCTCACAGCAGTGGAAGGAGAGGTTAAAGATGTCTGTGAATACTCCCACCACCTGGTCCTAGCAGGATCTGAGTGCAAGGCAGGACTTCCATCCAGGCCAGTCGCTTTAGATATTCAACACTATCCTCCTCACAGTTTATAATTTTCCGATGTTTTGTATTGTCTCCAGCAAATGTCCACAGCACACCACGATCAGGAAAAACAAGGGACTTAATGCCAACCCCAACGAGGTCCACCACATTCCTCCAGCCTGTAAAGTACCCATTAACAGTTAGTCACTCTATCCTATCCATAGACATTGAATACTGTCATAGACTCTTGGCTAATTTTGAATTCATGTTACTACTATCTCCTTTATCTCACAACTTCTACTATCTTTACACATATGTTGTTTGACACTGGTGAATGCCATTTGGAAGTCAAGCAACTGCCTTCCCCTTATTTAAGAACAAACTCCAGCAAAGACATAAGGGGCAACATTTTCATACAGAGGGTGGTATGTATATGGAAAGAGGAAGTGGTAAAGGCTGGTACAGTTACAACAACTAAAAGGCATCTGGTTGGGTTTATGAATAGGAAGGGTTAAGAAGGATATGGGCCAAATGCTGGAAAATGGGACTACATTAATTTAGCATATCTGGTAGGCATGGACCAGTTGAACTGAAGGGTCTGTTTCTGTGCTGTACGTCTCTATGACTCTGTTTAAGTTAAATATGATGTTCTCATAACAATTCCATTCTGAGTCTTCAGAATCAATCCACATTATTTCCATGCTACTTTTAATTCTGTCCTGTATTATCTAATTATTGTTTATGAGATGTTGCCATGTACAAATAAGCTACCACGTTTCTCACATTATAACATGGAACACGTTTCAAAAGTACTTCAGCTATAAAGTGCGGATTTCATGGGGCTCTGACGGTGCTATATACATCCACATTTTTCTTTACTGCCACCTTCCGTTCGCACAAGCAAAACGGTTGTCACCTTAAACAACTGGCTCAGACTGCGATGACTGTCAGAAATGGAATGTTAACAGACCCCTTCCAACCGGAGATCAACTGCTTGTTCACTCGCCCTTCTAGTGGTCAATGAATTAGTGTCGGTATAAATGGTAGGGGCGCAGCGAAGGAATCTTCCTCAGCTCGTGAGAGATGCACACCCTTGTGAACTGAACAGGGAGCAAATATACAATTTGCAGGAAGCATAACAAATGTGAAACTTTGGCAATTTTGACCCAACCAGCCACGGTTCCAGGAATCAGTTTTTCGCTCATCTTGAGAAAATAAAGTCCCACTGAAACTTTTTGTTAAATAAATCTGGTTCCTAAGAGATAGTTGAAAAAGAGACGACGACATCCAGTGACACTGTTTATGCGACTTTCTGAACAATGCGGTGGTATTAACGTAGCTCAGCTGTACAGCTGGCTGACAGCCAAACAGCCCGATGCAATCCATTTGAGTAACTGAGAAGCTCTCGCCAAAGGCTGTGCTGTAGCTAGGGAGTGGCGTCAGCAGACAGGAGGATATGCAGTCTGTACCAGAGCTCTGCTCTCTCAACATTCAGAAGTACCTCATTGTTGAACCGCTGTGGGAGCACCGCAAAAGCTGTGTATATACCTTAAAGAGCCGGGTAAGTTGTAGGATTTTTTCCGAGTGGACATAATCACCATTTGTAAAGGGAGAGAGGAAAACTTGGCGCATGAATTGTTTGTAGGAGAGGAGGAAAGTGCAGTTTCAGCAGTAATGGAGAAGCTGTTGCAGACGATTCTGTACTATCTAGGGAGTTGGTGCACATGCGGTGAGAGCTTTGCTTGATGTCTGCGCTTCCATACAGTGGTTATCCTGACAGAGAGAGAACATGTTCAGCAGTAGTTTTTAATAATGTCTGTATGTTCGGACGCATTAAATGTTGACAGCTTTTACACGAATCAGTTTTCTGCCCTTTCGAAATCATTCGCGGTCTGACTTCTCACGCTTCTGTCTGTTTAGTCACCAGTTCGTAAGGTCAGTTGTAAAGCTTTTTCGGTTCGGCACTTGATGGACAGTGGCTGGGCCACTGACATAATTGCCCCAAACCAGTCGCGGATTTTGCTTTGTTTTGTCATGTAGATGCTGAAGATGAGCAACTTTTGACTCCTTTAAATGGATATTTGGAAACAAAATGCTTCTACTGATTCATCTGAATTTAAAGATCACTTTCCAGACATCCAGGATCTCCTCAAATTCTTTCCGGATGAAAAATGCCATTTGAGTTCTCGCTGGCATTAATTGATAACCATGATGGTGACACTTTTGCGACCGAGGCTGCGGGTTGTGTGATCAATCCCTGCTCCAGAAACCTGAACGCAACATTTAGATTGACATTTCATTTCTGTACTGACAAGAGACCCATACTTGTCAGCATTACAGTCTCTCAGGTGCGAAGTTAAACCAATCCCGTAAGTTTTCTCAACATAGAACATAGAACAGTACAGCACAGAACAGGCCCTTCAGCCCACGATGTTGTGCCGACCATTGATCCTCATGCATGCACCCTCAAATTTCTGTGACCATATGCATGTCCAGCAGTCTCTTAAATGACCCCAATGACCTTGCTTCCACAACTGCTGCTGGCAACGCATTCCATGCTCTCACAACTCTCTGTGTAAAGAACCCGCCTCTGACATCCCCTCTATACTTTCCACCAACCAGCTTAAAACTATGACCCCTCGTGTTAGCCATTTCTGCTCTGGGAAATAGTCTCTGGCTGTCAACTCTATCTATGCCTCTCATTATCTTGTACACCTCAGTTAGGTCCCCTCTCCTCCTCTTTTTCTCCAATGAAAAGAGACCAAGCTCAGTCAACCTCTCTTCATAAGATAAGCCCTCCAGTCCAGGCAGCATCCTGGTAAACCTCCTCTGAACCCTCTCCAAAGCATCCACATCTTTCCTATAATACGGCGACCAGAACTGGACACAGTATTCCAAGTGCGGTCTAACCAAAGCTTTATAGAGCTGCAACAAGATCTCACGACTCTTAAACTCAATCCCCCTGTTAATGAAAGCCAAAACACCATATGCTTTCTTAACAACCCTGTCCACTTGGGTGGCCATTTTAAGGGATCTATGTATCTGCACACCAAGATCCCTCTGTTCCTCCACACTGCCAAGAATCCTATCCTTAATCCTGTACTCAGCTTTCAAATTCGACCTTCCAAAATGCATCACCTCGCATTTATCCAGGTTGAACTCCATCTGCCACCTCTCAGCCCATCTCTGCATCCTGTCAATGTCCCGCTGCGGCCTACAACAGCCCTCTATACTGTCAACAACACCTCCGACCTTTGTGTTGTCTGCAAACTTGATGACCCATCCTTCAATCCCCTCATCCAAGTCATTAATAAAAATTACAAACAGGAGAGGCCCAAGGACAGAGCCCTGTGGAACCCCACTCACCACTGACTTCCAGGCAGAATATTTTCCTTCTACTACCACTCGCTGTCTTCTGTTGGCCAGCCAATTCTGTATCCAAGCAGCTAAGTTCCCCTGTATCCCATTCCTCCTGACCTTCTGAATGAGCCTACCATGGGGAACCTTATCAAATGCCTTACTGAAGTCCATATACACCACATCCACAGCTCGACCCTCATCAACTTTTCTAGTCACATCCTCAAAAAACTCTAAGGTTTGTGAGGCGTGACCTACCCCTCACAAAGCCGTGTTGACTGTATTTGATCAAGCCATGCTCCTCCAGATGGTCATAAATCCTATCCCTCAGAATCCTTTCTAACACCTTGCAGACGACAGACGTGAGACTTACTGGTCTGTAATTGCCGGGGATTTCCCTATTTCCTTTCTTGAAGAGAGGAATTACATTTGCCGCTCTCCAGTCCTCAGGTACAACTCCAGTGTAGAGCGAGGATGCAAAGATCTTCACAAGTGGCGAAGCAATTTCATTTCTCGCTTCCGAAAGCAGCCGAGGACAAATCTGGTCCGGGCCTGGCGACTTGTCAATCTTAACGTTTGACAAAATTTTCAGCACATCAGCTTCCTCTATCTCTATCCATTCCAGCATGCACACCTGCTCTTCAAAGGTTTCATTCACTACAAAGTTCGTTTCTTTCGTAAAGACAGAAGCAAAAAACTCATTAAGGGCTTCCCCTACCTCCTCAGGTTCCACACACAGGTTCCCTATGCTATCCCTGATCGGCCCTACTCTTTCTTTGACCATTCTCTTATTCCTCACGTAAGTGTAAAATGCCTTTGTGTTTTCCCTGATTCCTTCTGCCAAGCCTTTCTCGTGCCCCCTCCTGGCTCTCCTCAGACCTTTTTTGAGCTCCTTCCTTGCCTGCGAGTAATCCTCTCTAGCTGAACTTGACCCTAGCTTCCTCCATCTTATGTAAGCTACCTTCTCCCTTTTCACAAGAAGCTCCACCGCTCTCGTCATCCAAGGTTCCTTTATCTTACCCCTTCTTGCCTGTCTCAGAGGGACATATTTACTCATCACTCGCAACAACTGTTACTTAAACAGTCTCCACATGTCTATAGTTCCCTTACCTTGGAACAACTGCTCCCAGTCCATGCTTCCTAACTCGTGTCTAATCGCGTCATAGTTTCCTCTTCCCCAACTAAATATCCTCCCATTTTGCCTAATCCTCTCCTTCTCCATAGCTATGTAGAATGTGAGGCAGTTATGGTCACTATCACCAAAATGCTCTCCCACCACAAGATCTGATACCTGCCCCGGCTCGTTTCCGAGCACCAAGTCTAGAATGGCCTCTCCCCTCGTCGGCCTGTCAACGTACTGCGTTAGGAAACCCTCCTGAACACACCTTACAAATACAGCTCCATTCAAATCTTCTGCTCGAAGCAGGTTCCAATCAATATTAGGAAAGTTAAAGTCACCCATTACAACAACCCTACTGCGACCACACTTTTCCAAAATCTGTCGACCTATGCTTTCTTCAATCTCCCTGCTGCTATTGGGGGGCCTGTAGTAAACCCCTAACGAGGTGACTGCTCCCTTGCTGTTCCTAATTTTCACCCATACTGACTCAGTAGGCAGATCTTCCTCGACAAAGGAAGCTTCTGTAGCTGTGATACCCTCTCTGATTAGTAGTGCTACACCCCCTCCTCTTTTTCCCCCCTCCCTATTCTTTTTAAATGTTCTAAACCCTGGAACATCCAGCAACCATTCCTGACCATGAGAAACCCATGTCTCTGTTATGGCCACAACATCATAGCACCAGGTACTGATCCATGCTCTAAGGTCGTCACTTTTATTCCTGATACTCCTTGCATTAAAGCAAACACACTTTAACCGATCCCTTGGTTCCTTCCCACTAGCTGGTCTACCTCTTGCTACTGCCTCACCTGCATCAACTCTCACCTCCGGAATACAGCTCAGGTTCCCACCCCCCTGCCATACTAGTTTAAACCTTCTCGAACTACTCGAGCAAACCTTCCACCCAGGACATTGGTCCCCTTCCAGTTCAGATGCAACCCGTCCTTCTTGTACAGGTCCCACCTTCCCCAGAAGGCATCCCAATTATCTACATATCTGAAGCCCTCCCTCCTACACCAGCTGCGTGTTCAGTTGCGCCCGCTCCCTGTTCCTCGCCTCGCTATCTCGTGGCACTGGTAGTAAACCAGAGAACACTACTCTGTTCGTCCTGCTCTGCAGCTTCCATCCTAACTCCCTGATGTCACTTTTTATATCCTCAATCCTATTTCTGGCGATATCATTAGTGCCAATATGTAACACGATTTCTGGCTGTTCGCCCTCCCCTTTTAGAACCTTATACACCCGATCGGAGACGTCCCGGATCCTGGCAGCAGGGAGGCAACATACCTTCCGGGAATCCCGATCCTGACCACAAAATCTCCTGTCAATTCCCCTAACTATCGAGTCCCCTACCACGAGTACTTTTCTATTCCGCCCCCTTCCCTTCTTTGCCACAGTGTCAGGCTCAGTGCCAGAGAACTGACTACTATGGCTTTCCTCTGGTAGGTCATGCCCCCCAGCAGTATCCAAAACGGTATATTTATGCAAAAGAAAATTCAGTGGAACTATTTATAAAGGAAGGGAGTTCCTTGGTGTTCTGGCCAATGTTTACCTTTTAATATCTGTCTTCAAAAGTAGATGTCTAAAAGCAGCTTGTTATTTGTGGGAGCTTGCTGTGTGCAAACTGGCTGCCCCATTTTCCAACAAATTACAGTTAAAAATCTAAACAAAAACAAATTCCTGGAAAATCTCAGCTGGTCTGGCAGCATTTATGGAGAGGAAGCAGAGTTAATGTTTTGGGTCCAGTGGCTGTTCCTCAGAATGAGTTTCAAACTTCGAGTGGAGTGGAAAGATGCTCTGTAAATGCAAGCACACTATTTATTAATTGGTAACCTCCACTTTTAATGTGCCTAAACTAAATCTGTCTGTCCAACGGGGTCATAGGATATTAGCAGCCAACTTGCATACAGAGTGGTCCTGTAAATGGCAACAAGGTAATGACAAGATCATCTTGTGTTTTGTGATATGAAAGCAAACTGCAGATGTTGGAAATGTAAAATAAAGACCGAAAATGCTGGACAAATAGAGCAATCCTGGCAGAAATCATTGAGAGGGAAATGTTTTGAGTCTCATGACTCTTAAGAATGGAAAGGGACAAGAAAATTAATGGGTTTGAGCTGTAGAAAATGGGAGGAAGAGGAATAAGTGAAAACAATGGTGAAGGTGTCCCAGGGCAAAAGGCAAAGGATAGTTGAGGATAGATATAGATGAAGAGTAGATGTTAATGGAAGGTGTTAATAGGTCAGCCGTACTGAGACCAAACCCACAGAAACAAGATACTGGGAGGTGGGGGACCAGGTTGGTGGAATCAAAATGATGGACAGAGTTCTTGCTGTGAGGTTGAAGACAGTAAAGTGCCAAGGTTGAAAATGAGGTGCTATTTCTCCAATTAGTAATGAGCTTCCCTGAACACTACAGCTGGCCTTGGACAGAAATGTTAGCCCATCACAAGATGGAGAAACAGTCCTGATCTCATACTAACATTTCACCATAAATGTGGCCAGAATTACTGGCATTCCACTTCTGTTTCAGATCTCCAGCATCTGTCGCACTTTGCTGTACTTTAGTGAATCCTTTTAACATTGTATGCACCCTGATCAGATTACGTCTCAATCCTGTAACCTCGAGAGGCTACAAACCAAGATTATGGCACCAAAATTTAACCCTTTGAATTCCAGTACTTAGAAACAATTGAACAGATTCTGCACACAGCCAGAATGCTATCACTGAACTAGCACTGTAACATGATTGTACAAATCATATTCAACTGCAATGGAAGAATCAGGCTGCAGAGACTACAAATTTTGTAGTAATTATTGATCAAAGTAGAGCCACATGCCAAGTTTTTTGATCCTGAACTCTTTCTAAACTTAAATTATAACACCTGAGATTAAGGATAATTCTCAGGATGTATGTAAACACTGGG
This sequence comes from Stegostoma tigrinum, assembly GCF_030684315.1. NCBI lineage: Eukaryota > Metazoa > Chordata > Chondrichthyes > Orectolobiformes > Stegostomatidae > Stegostoma > Stegostoma tigrinum. The sequence goes on along the minus strand of NC_081362.1, from coordinate 17,393,920 downwards.
TCTTGTTTGCTGAAGATAGTATAATTTAGAAACTTTGTTAAATGTTTCTTCTGTGCAGAATGTTTTTGATGAATTAATGAACATCCATTATGTGAATAATAAATTACAAAACAGAATTTTAAAGTACTGCTACACTTAAGCAATAGCTCATTACAGATGCTGTCATTGTATTTAATCTATTACTCGATCATTTCCAAGAGCATTCCATTGGGGATACCCTCTTGCATAACCGATGGGTGGTGTTAACAAAATATGACAGGGAATACGTGACGGGAAGTAATTGTAACACCAGAGGAAGTGAGTGTAATGCATGTGACTTACGATATTTTACTAGCAGATCTCATTGCTTAGAGTCAGTCAGAGGATGTAGCCTTTTGGATTGTAATAGGTTAGGGTGGCAAGTAGCTAGTGGGACCTTTGCAGGAAATGGTTACTAGCACAAGACTTTTCAAAAACTTTACATTATAGCTATATTTTTGCCCTTTGTCCATCTATTTTTTCCCGTTTTAGTCTCCTCCTGCGTCCAGCCTTCTCCATCCCCAGGCCATAAAGCACTGGAATGGAAGTTACTTGGTTCCTGGTGTCTGCCAATAATGCTAGGATAAACAGTGCTAGGATGTGTAAGTTTCTCTCTTTCTTTGCTAAGAAATGTTCATATTGCTGTTTGGGATACTATAATCACGATCCAGTCATACTGCTACATGACTTGAAGAGAAGGTGAAAGACATCTCTTCAAACAGAAGGTAATTACATTGTGCAATTCTCTGCCACTAACCTTTTTTTCAAAAATGGGAAATAATAGTTTCTTGAGTGAAAATGAGAGAAAAAGTATTGTGACTGTGATCATGATATAGTTTTCTTCTTTATCTTCTTCAATCACTGTGCCTCTAATACAGTGGCAACATCATTCTGCTTAAATACTGCTCTTCAGTTGTTCAGCTCAATTGCACTGTCCTCATCTAGTTCCATTTTTACTGATCCAATTGTTCATCTCTGAAAATAGTTTCTCTTCGCACTCTTGCTTGCTTTTATTTCCTCATCCACTTGCTGATCATTACTAACATTATCCGCAGGATGTCACATTTTCCACAAGGCATTAAAAAGTCCCAGCTCCACCTCTAATACCATTTCTCTTGACATCTCCACTGCCATTTTGTTCTTATATTGCTGGCTAAATGTTTTTTCTTGAATGAGCTGCAATTTGTTTAAAGTAAACTTTGGGTACTACTAAAGATGTTGTCTTCAGTCACATACCTGTGACATTGACCACCTTCTGCTGAATCATTGGAAATGTTTTTGATGAAGCCAACTTTAATTATTCAAGTGTTCTCTGGCCAGTGTCACATCTTCCACCCTTCATAACTTTGATTCTATACAAAACTGTAATGTGTCCAATGCACTAAAAATCCTATCACCCATCATACATGTCCTGCTGGCCTGATTGCTGATTTCCCAATGCCCCAGACCTAAACTACTCATCATCGTGGTAGCTTTTTGATAGTCTTATCCAGTCTTTCACTTCACATTAGAATTCGCCATTAAGTACCTCCAGGCCTCTAATGCATGCATTCTCTTTTGTTCTCTTCCCTCAATGGCAGCTAAGCCCCCTTTGAGACCATCCTCAAAAATCCACCTCTTTGATCATCACCTTCTAGTATCTCCTGCTTTAGCTGGGTCTTCATTTTTTTTCTGCTTATGCTCCTGCAAAGTTCCCTGAACCATTTTCATACAGTAAAATATATAACTAAAGGTTATTGCTCTTTTCTTGGAGCAAAATAATAAGGTTTGTATCTGGGCTATGGCTTAAGTATTTCGTGACTCTAATATATTTAAATTTATGTTAGAGACATCTCTATAATTAGACTGCATACTGTTGGGAGAATTTTATGAAGCATGCAAGAGCATCAAAAGTGGCAAGCAGTGTGGCTGAATTGTGCAGGAGCTTGAACTTTGATTTTGCGATGGCAGGTCAGGATGCAGGGTTTGAAACAATAGCATGTTGTGCATCAACGCATGCAGTGTTGGATTATCACTTGTGGTATATTTGCATTTCATGAATTATGCACTAGCATCAATTTTTTTTCTTTGTCTATCTTAGCTTCAAATGAAGTCAGTGACACATGAGAATTTCTTGGTACCAGCTCCATGATCATTTAAATGTGATGTGCAATAGTTGCCTTTGTGCAGTGGTGTCTGAGATCAATAGGTTTCCTTTTTAAACTCAGTGACACAAAGGAAGAGAGCAGGAGAATGATAGCTTACAAGAAGGCCTGGCACTTGTATAAGTAAAACACTGGTGAGGACTGAGGATATGGAGTGGGGTCAGAGGCATGGTGAAGTCGAAGAAGGATCCAGTGGATTACAGTGGATGAGGAATGGACCTGGCAATTCTGAGTGTGGCGAGATATTGACGGGCGGTCAGTTAACATAAGAAAATGAGGGGTCTAAATTATAGTGTCAGAATTGTCCACAAATCACTACAGCATGTGTTTGAGAATTAGTCTCTGCATTCACCTACAATATTTCAATTATCCATTCTACAAGTGATCTTGGACAACATCCTGTACAGTGCATAAAAGGGAGGGCCAGCTGAGATCGCAAGTTCAACCATGCCTCACAGAGTTGCTAGTATCAAACAATACTCAAAAATGAGCATTTAATCAGATGAATGCAAAAACACGTAATTATTTCTTTCGCAATAAAGGATTGTCCCTAACTACCCTGTAACCATCAATGTGTGCCAACTATGACGCATGCTAGTACATTTGGATTTGTGTCTAAGCTAGTTCAACAAATTAAAATGATGCACACATGAATAAAGTGAAACCAGTGTAGGGTTAAATATTTAACTGTGCCATTGTTGTGCTCTTGTTTAGTCATATTTTAATAACCATGGAGTTGGTCAGAAAAGTTGCGACCAAGTTGCAGTATCTCCTGATTTGTCCAGGAGACTCTCTTATGGTTCGTCTGTACCTGCTTCATTGATGAAAACTAATCATTGGCAGGCAATGAAAATCTTCAACTGCCATATTATTACACTGCCTCCCATGCTTGCTGCCCATTTTAAATTTTAATTGTAATTCTTTGAGAGCCAACAAAAGACAAGATTGCAGAAATCGTGCCCACTCCCTGTTATGCCATTAGGAACATATACCAAATTAAAATTATACCCTGTACAATTTTCTGCTAACCAAACATTTTTATACAATATCTTAAAATAGAACAAGTGGGTTTGTTTGTGATACTTTCTGACCTGGAGATTCAATATTTGATTGATTTTGTCCTGATCTGATTTGCCAGCTCTTCGATGACATAGGACTAGAGATGTCAGTGCGTGACCTTTTGCGACTATGCTCCTGTCACTGGTCACAGCACCTGCCCATACTTGCAGTATCCTGTCTTCCCACTCCAACTGGAGAGCAAGTACTCTTTTCACTATAAATTAGATGCTTCCTCGACTGTTAGTCAAACAGCTATTGGTTTTCCATCTTCAACATTTTTTGGAATTGATAAACATATACATTCAGAGAATTTTCCTTTGCAATTGCAGTCATCTTAATTTTTACATTTTTTTTCTCCCCCCAGATTGCTTGTAGCTATGTTCTGGAGATTAATCTTTAATTTTTGCGTGCATTCCTGCATGTTTGGCTACTTTAGTCCTGATAGATTGAGAGCAAAGAACATAGAGCCTGTATTGTGCAGTACTGTTCTTCGGCCCACACTGTTGTGCTGACATATTATCCTACTAAGATCAAACTATCCTGCATACCCTACATTTTACATGGCAGTTGCCTCTTACCTAGAAAAGTCACAAGCCAGTAAAACTTCAGTTGAGCTTAACCTATGATCGAATGGAGGTTGATGGTCAGACTGCCAGGCAGTATTAATGAAATATTAAAGGCTGGTTTTAATATGAGATTTGCCTGGCCCTGTTCGTGCTACCCATTTAGAAGACACTCATATTAGAGTGAAGTGAGAGAACTATCCTAATTTGAGCTCAAAAGAAATCTTAGTTTGCTGTACTCTTGTTAATCTCATTTCATACATAGCAGGCAGATAAGTATAGCAATACAATTAGCAAAGTTGCAAAATTGCACCCATTTTCTTGAAAGCTAAACTTGCATTCAGTTGCAGTCTTTTTATGCCCTTGAGACAACACAAAGTATTTAACAGCTGGTACAGCAATGTTAAATTTGAAGTTACTTTGTAATGCAGTGAGTGTTGCAGTGTAGATTCCACAAACAGTTGATGAGATAAATTAATCTGTTTGAATGATATTGTTTGTAGGATAAGAACTACCCACTCAACTTCAGATAAAACCGAAGGATCTTTTACATCCATCTGATAAGGCAGACTGGGTCTTGATTCAACCGTTCTTTGAGGGGCAGAATTTCTGACAGTAAAGCACAAATATAAAATTGCACAGAAGTGTTAGTTTGTGTTCATGTCCCTGGAGTGAGGCTTGAACACACAGTCTTCTGACTCAAAGGTAGCACTGTATTAGATCATTTTAAAATTTATAAGTTCATAGCTGTAAAGTGATTCCGTAACCTGATAGTGAAACTACTTCATCTGACCTCAGACGAAAGTGGAACCAACTGTACCAAGATGACACTTGGCATTAATGATTAATGTCCAGTGAAGGGAGGGAGGATGGAAAATTGCAAAATTGCAAAATTATCTCAAGTTTTGGGGAGGAACACTTCCAGAACTTGAATTAGCATCCAGATGTTTTAACCCCAGTTCATTTATGCTGTTGTAAAATTCAAGTCTTGAATGTACTTAATGTTTTTGGCCTTCTGTCATTATTTTGGGAATGACAAAGGAGTAGTAACCAGGAACAATTTTTCTATTTGTATCCACATTCATTCAGTAGAACTCTCATCAGCTGAGGATGGATGCGCAGTAAAGGTCCTGAAAATAAGCAAGGCAAAGATAATCCATATCTGATTGTTTATCAATATGAGCATTGGCTTCCTTAGGAGGAGGTGGTTCACAAAAAAGAAGTATCCTGTCCCTTCCAAGATCTCAGTCTCTAATACACAGTTGCTGTGTGCTGCTGTGATAGATGCCAATGGATTGGGCCATGTATCTGTGAAGTGTTATGTTGGAAATGGAGCCTGATTATGTTCATGGAATTCCCTCACTGTGATTTGACATTGGGTCTATGTTGAATGCTGTCAATCTTAATCCATCATTTGCGTGCTGCCAGACGCAAATCTGAGGTTGAGGACCACTCAACTTCTAACATCAACCATATTTAAATTCTCAACCTCATACAAAGTTCCATCAGCTCATTACTGTATCGAGCATTGCCTTGTTTTTAAGATTCTTGCCCAAATGTTTAAATCACTTCATAGCCTCACCCTGCCACCCACAACTTTCTCCAACCGTACAACCTTCCAAGAATTCTCTACTCCTCCAGTTTTGGAGCAAAGTAGTGCCCACCTCATTATGGGTCATCAAGCCTTCAGCTGTCTCAGACCTAAGCTCTGGAATTACCTCCCTACCTTTCTTTCCTTGTTTAAGACCATCCTTAAATCCTGCCACTTTGAGAAAGATTTTAAGACATCTGTCTTAATATCTCTTTGTGGTTGGTATCATAGCTTGCGATTTCACTTGTCTGCAACACCTTTGGACGTTTTATAACATTAAAGAATAAAAGCAGATCATTATCCCCATTCTACTGTTATTTTAAATGCTAATGTTATGTATTGTCTACAGAGCATTAAAAGGTAGCTTCAGACTAAATTTAGTAACTGAAGCTCTACTTTTCTGATCAGATCCCTGATGACGTTGTTTTCTGTATCAGTACAGCTGAGTTATAAAGTGTGATGGAGCAAACGTGAAAGGATGGAAATGTAATAAAGGTGTGTGCAAAATTCATTATGTATTTAGATTGTAAAACAATTTTTTCTTCCACTTCTTGTTCTAGTGAGCCTTTAGTTTGTGACGATTCATGTTCGCCTCTTTGTACACGTTCATTAAGTCAAAAGCCCACTCCAAAGATTTGAGCATATAATCTGTGATGCTGTTCCTGTGCACTGCTGAGGAAAATTTGCTGTGATGGAATTGCTGTCGTGAAGAAGAGACACCAGGCATCTCTAATGGACATAAGAGACCACATAGTGGTTTATAAATAAGAGTAGAGGGTTAGCCCTGGTGCCTTGTCTAATATCTGTCTAAATGTGACTAAAATATATGTCCCAATTATTTATCACATTCCAGTTTGTGCTGTGTTTTTTTACAATTGTGGTTATACTACAGAAAGAATTTAGTGAGCTATAAAGTATTTTGAGGAGCCCTGAAGTTATGAAAGGTATTCTATTTATTTTCTCATTATCTTTTTCTTTCCATCTGTTTGTCAGTCTATCTACCTTTTTCTGCCATGCTTTCTGTTTGTTACTATTCGCCCTTCCAGCTGTCCGTCCATCCATCCTTCCTTCCATTCTTTTGTCATAGGGGTGGAAGTGACATGGGTCGAGGGGGATGACATGGTAGGCAGGAAGCTGGGGTGACAAGGTAGGGTGGAATTATTATGGAGGGTTGGAGGAGGACAGACAGCTTTAGGGAGGATGGGAGAGGCATTGGAGGGAGGCAGCAGCAGCCAAGCATGAAAAGAAGGGCACAACATCTGAAGAAGGGGTAGAACTACTGGGGGACTGTGGGAATTAGATGGTATGTGAAGGATGGACGTGAGCTAGCGCAGAAGGAAGAGATACAACAAAAGTTGATATTGGGATTGGGATATTAGGAGGAAGACTAAAGGAACAGGCTGAAAATGGGATGAGAAGTATGTGGAAAGGGTAGAATAGCATGGAAGAGGAATTGAAGATCGGCTGCTTCAATATAGAAATTATTTTCTCTGTAAACATTTTGCAGGCATCTCAGTTTTATTTGATACCTACTACTGTTAGTGGGAAGGATAACTACAATTCAGGTGTGATGAATGATGTTGTTGCATATTAGGCTTCACTGTCCTGGCAAGTTTGGAGTCCTTGAGGTGAAAGTTTACCTGCTGTAAGGCTTCGTGGCCGAAATTTAAGAGTAGAAACTGAGCTTGTGTGACATGTCTTGAAAACACTGACATTTATTTAGATCTTGGGCATCTGTTTTCAGAATGGGAAGTCAATCCAGCCGACACAGACACACAGGGGAGCCCGTTCAAAAACTGGTTTCTTTCTTAGTGCATTTTTGACAACCATCCAGAGGCAGTTTCTCTCTCCCCTCAGTCAAAGTCAGTGACATAGGATTGACTGACTTGAAAGCAAATCTGTGGTTCCAAGTTTTACCAATTTCCAAATTAATAAAAAGCTCAGATTGTATTCGTTTGTGAAATAGAAGGGGCCTCATGTAACCCACAGCCGTATGAATCAAGTATGTCGTAGCTAATCACCAGAATCTCTGTAGGGATCAGAGGCTAGGATTCAGTGTGAGTTCTTACATAGTTGTTTAGGAATTTGCAGTTTGAATATCGTTGAAGAGTTTCCCACGTCAAGAGCATTATGTTTTGTGTCTGCAGATTCAAAGAGATTAAGTTCGGAGGTCACCTTTCAATTCTGATAATTCAATATTAAAAGAGAAAATAAAATCTTGAGAAGCATTTTTTACGATCATAAAATAAGACTTGCAATTACATGAAGTACTTTTTGAAGTGTAATCACTGTGCAATGTCAGAAAAGCAGCACCCAACTTACTCACGGCAAACTTCTACAAATATCAAGTGGGTAATGACTAGATAATCAGTTTGAGTGATTCTGGTTGAAAGAAGAATGTTGACCAGGATCCTGGGAAGACATATTTTGCTCCTCTTGGAAATAGTATTTTGGGATATTTATGGGCTGATGGGACCTAAATTGAAAATCTTGCCCAAAAGGCAGCACCTTTGACAGTGCAGTACTTTCCTGGCATTGTATGGTAAGGGCCAGCACAGATTTTGAGCTCCACTTTCTGGAATAGGACTTCAACCCACAAACTTTTGCCTCAGAGTCAAGACTTAGAGCTCTGTGTCATGGCTAGTGCTGAAATAGTTGCGGGGGCTGATGCAAAAATTTACTTGGACCAGGTGCCTTGTGTGAGTAGGTAAGCTATATATACTTTCTGTGTCGCATCTGTATCTAGCTGATATGGTAAAAGGAGATGAAAACATTTTTAAAATGTGAGCAAGCATAAGCATTCATTAGATTTACTTTGATTGGAAGCTCTGAAATGCCTGTGTTTATCCTGGCACAGGAACAAGTATCAGGCAGTGTTTCCTGGTCTCACAGATGCTATAAACCTTCCTGGCCTGTTGAAACAGCCAAGCAGGAAATCAATTGCAGCTGAATGGGCACGGTTTCCAATTAGAGTATAAACAAATCTCCCAGCTTTGAACAAATGCTTGCTCTTGGTCATTCAACCATTCTCTTGCAAGTGCTCTGTTTTCAGAACACATAACTAATTGGTTGCTTGTCACTGAACACTGTCTTTCATATTTTCAAGAAGAAGGAAATTTTACTCTGCTTCAAATGTATCTGTGGCTTGTCTCCAATCACACAGCGTCATGCTCACCTTCCACATGAGCAACAATGCCAATACACACAAATACAAGATTTACTGATCTGTGCTGCTTATATCCAAGTTCATGAGTAACTTGGCACATTCTACACAAAGTGACAATCCCCTAACCTCCTGGTCACATCACTGTGACTGACATTACAAGACTTTATAATATATTCCTTAATGTAAGTTGGAAAAGAGTTTACAAGATAGCTGTACAGATTGGGGAAATCTGCAAAAATACCTTGTGGCTGTTTAGAGCTGGTGGTGGGCAAGTTGCTGAAGGAAATCCTGAGGGACAGGATTGACATGTATTTGGAAAGGCAAGGTCTGATTCGGCATAGTCAACATGGTTCTGTGCTTGGGAAATTGTGTCTCATTAATTTAACTGAGTTTTTGAAGAAGTAACAAAGAGGGTTATGAGGGCAGAGCAGTGGACATGATCTATACGGACCTTAGTTATGTGTTTGACGAGGTTCTTCATGGTAGACCGGTTATCAAGATTAAATAACATGGAATATAGAGAGAACTAGCCATTTGAATGCAGAACTGGCTTGAAGGTAGAAGACAGAAGGTGGTGGTGGAGGGTTGCTTTACAGACTGGAGGCCTGTGACTAGCACTGTGCCATAAGGATCAGTGCTGGGTCCACTGCTTTTTGTCATTTATGTAAATAATTTGGATGTGATTGTAGGATTATGGTTAGTAAGTTTGCAGGTAACACTAAAATTGGAGGTGTAGTGGACAGCCAAGAAGATTACCTCAGCCTATTGGATCAAGGTCCAGTTATACTCTGGTGGGCTGAGGTGTGGCAGATAGCGTTTAATTTAGGGAAATGTGAGGTGCTGCATTTTGGAAAGGCAAATCAGGGCAGGACTTGTACACTTAATGGTAAAGTCTTGGGAAGTGTTGCTGAACAAAGAGACCTTAAGCGTGCAGGTTCATAGTTTCTTGAAAGTGGAGTCACAGGTAGACAGGATAGTGAAGAAGTCCTTTAGTATGCTTACCTTTCTTGGTCAGTGCATTGAGTATAGGAGTTAGGAAGTTATGTTGCAGCTGTACAGGACATTGGTTAGGCCACTTTTGGAATACTGTGTGCAATTCTGGTCTCCCTGCTGTAGGAAGGATGTTGTGAAACTTGAAAGGGTTCAGAAAAGATTACAAGGATATTGCCGGGTTGGAGGGATTGAGCTATAGGTAGAGACTGAATAGGCTGGGGCTATTTTCCTTGGAGCTTTGGAGGCTGACGGGTGACCTTCTGGAGGTGTATAAATTCATGAAGGGCATGGATAGGGTAAATAAACAAGAACTTTTCCCCAGAGTCGGGGAGTCCAAAACTGCAGGGCATAGGTTTAAGGTGAGAGGGGAAATATTTCAAAGGGATGTAAGGAACAACTTTTTCATGCAGAGGGTGGTGTGTGTATGGAATGAGATGCCGGTGGAAGTGGTGGAGGCTGGTACAATTACAATATTTAAAAGGTATCTAGAAGGGTAGTTGATAGGAAGGATTGAGAGGAATATGGGCCAAATACTGGCAAATGGCACTAGAGTTATTTAGGATTTCTGGACTGAATGGACTGATATGGACAAGCTGGACTGAAGCGTCCATTTCTGTACTGTACATCTCTACTACTGTATGATTCTATGACTTTTAATCCGGTGATACATTCTAAAGCTTCTCCCAGGTGCTTGATCAGACAAAGTGATTGGCTTGTGTCAAGTAAAGGACAATCCTTAAAAGCTCAGTTCTAAGGAACGTCTGGAGCACAAGACTATTTGATGTTCTGTCCTCTTAATGGAAAGAAGGTGTTTGATGAAGTAATGAAAGATGGTTGGTCCAAAGGCACATTAAGAAATATCTGTAACAATGACCTTGGACTAGGATAATTGTCCTCCAACAATCACAACTATTGATCTTCTTGCTGTGTCTGAGAAGTAAACAGCTTTACCCTGATCCCTGTCCATTTAAATTTTGACAAGTCTCCTTCAAGTCATATACTGTCAAATGCTGCACTGATGTCAAGGACAGTCACTGTCATCTCATCTCTTGAATTCAGTTCTTTTGTCTATGTTTTGAGTGAGGCCATAACAAGACAAGGAGTTGAGTATCCGTGGCTAAACCCAAACTGAATGCTAAAAGTCACACGACACCAGGTTATAGTTCAACAGGCCTGTTTGAAATCACAAGCTTTCGAAGTATAGCCCCTTCGTTAGGCCACCTGACTACCAGTGTAGCCAAGTATCCTTGTGTTGTAGTTTGATATCTCATTTATAAATATACGTGGGTACTGCTGCTCTGCTGCAGTCTTCATTAAACCAGGGTTGATCACTTAGCTGGATGGTAGAATGAGGAATATGTCAGGTGATGAGTTTGCACACTGTGGTAGAATACAATTCTGTTTCATCTCATCTCATAGATGTCTAGTTTTAAGCTGTTAGATCTGTATTGCACAACGTGGTAGTGCTACACAATTTGGTAAGTGCTACCCTCAGTAAGAAGATGAGACCACATCTTCACTGGTCACTCCCGCCAACACTACAGTGAATCAATGTGGCAGGTAGATTGTTGAGGATGAGAGTTAGTGAGTTCTTTTTTTCCCTTCTCTTTGTTTCCCCATAACCTACAACATGCCCAATCTGGGTAATATGTTTTTTAGGACTCGGTCAGTTCTGCCAGTCATAGTGCTACTGAACCAATTTTGGTAATGGGCATTGTCTGCACCCAGGTTACATTCTGTGCGCTTGATCCCCTCAGTGCCACTTCCATGTGGCGTTTGACATGAAATTGTGCTGGTTACTCAGCTGAGATAGGGTAGTTGGTCGTAGCCAGTAGGAGGTTTCTTTTCCTATGTTTGACCTCATGCTATGAGACTTCACTAGTCTGAAGTCAATGTTGAGAACACCCAGGCTAACTCCCTTCTGAATATATTCAATTGTGCTGTACTTCTGTTAATTCTGCCCTATTGGTAAGGTGGAAATTATCTGGTGATGGCAGTGTCTAGGATACTGGAAGAATATAATTGCAAGGAGTCTCCCTACTTATGAATGGCCATACACAGTCCCGTTCAGAGGTGTAATTTTAAAAACCTGACGTACAAATATTTCCGTACTTATGAATATCTGGTTTACATTGTCCTGCATTGTGTTCCGACTTGCGCATAAATCAACTTGCGAATGGACTCCAGAGAGGAATGCAACCCAGGGACTACCTGTACATCAGGCTTCTGCCTGACTAGTTTATTGGACAGTTACCCCAGATTTTGCATAATATGTAATAAGGAGCACTTCTCAGGGTCAACACAGTTGAGTTTGTTGTTGTTGTCTCCACTTTAATCAATTATCTTAATAGTAAGTTGATGACACTAGCTTTCTGTTACAAATTTTTTAAATCAGTCCATTGAATTTAAATGCCGCTAACTTCTATGGTGACAAGATATTAGCCTGGGATTCTGGATTAGCGGTCCAGCGAACTTACCAGTCAGCCACTATCTCGTCACTCAGGTTAGTTCTGCTAATTGAGTTCAGTCAGATAATTGATGCGAGATCAATATTGGCCACAAGGCCAGAAAAATTTCATCTGGTTGTCTTTAAAGTAGTCTCACCCAAGATAGCAGGCAGGGCCTTGGTTTAATGTCTTATCTGAAAGACACCACCTAAGGACAATGTAGCACTCCCTCAATAATGGACTGGACTGATAGCATAGATTTACTTGCTCAAATCTGAAGAACGAGGATTGGACATAACCTGTTTCGAAGGCAGAAATACTACTTTCCATATAAAACCAACACATACAGTACAATGACAATAGGAATATTGCAAGGACAAGTTTCCATGACCTAATATTCCACTTCTCCATTTCTTTGCTGCAATATTTTCAGTGCATAATCAAAGATGTAGAAAGACATAAATGCTCTCCAAGTGATCATTATTTAATTTAGTTGGCTAAGGTTTTGTGAAGAATAATCTCAACAGCATGGGTTCAATCCCTGTATTGGTTGAGGTACTTCTTGGGGTCTGTCTTTCCCCATAGGAGTGTTCTGAGGAAAGTCTTAAAAGAACAGAGACAGCCAGCAAGGTGTAAAAAAGCATTTACAAATTTTAGGATCTAGGTTGCTGCCAGTGGCTGAATGAAGGGAGTCCATGACACGTAAGATTTGGAATGCAGTGATCATAAAGGTTTGGTGAGTTGGAATGAGTTACATAGAAAAAGGTCATGGTGAGTATAAATGCAAGGATGGGTTCAAATCTCACCTGCAATTAGACTCCAACCTTGCAGAGGATAAATATATTAAATTCATCATTTTTAGATCTGTTGCTCATTAAACTATTTGACTATGAAACTTACAATGTGAACAGGTCCACTTTAAGACCAATTGCTAAAAAATATTTTTTTAAATTTTAAGTGCCTTCTGATTCAACTTATTTTTTTCGCTGAAGTTTCTTTCCCAGCCCTGATGACAGTGAATCCATCATTTGGCGGCTTCTATTAGATTATTCACTGATTAAGTTGTGCAACATTTCCTCAGCTATATCAGTTTGTAAGCTGCCTGTAAATTGGACTTGGTTTTAGTCAGCGTGATTGCAATAATTTGTTTGAACTTATTGGTTGCCTAATTTATTTTGCTTAATTTACAAATTTTAGGACAATATATTTGTGTGATCAGTGCATAGCAGTTATGTTGCATTCTAAACAATAACAGACCGTAACAGTAAGCTAAGTGTATTGCAGGGAATGGAGGGGGATCTTCTTTGACATTAACTGAACCCTGTCTGGCTGTTAGAAGCTGCTAATTTTAGATTCTTCATGTTCTGTCATCTGATTCTACATCTGGTACAGGAATTCTTGAAGACCCACTGACTTTCAGTGCAGTTTTATTGCATTTCTTGGGAACATGTCATTATGAGGCACAGCAGGCATGGAGTATTCTTGTGGTCTCCTGAATTATGGTAATTGGCAAATAGGATCCTGGCAGAACTTCAGTGCCAATCTACCAGTGTTTGGGGTATCAAACTACTCTATTTCAGGCAATTGGGATGTAATGAAAATTACTTACTCATCATATCCATCCAAACCTGCTTCCAAGTGCCTATTTGTGACTACACCATAGGACTGCAATGACTCAGAAAATTGCTCACTACCCCCTGCTTAAGGGCAATTAGCAAAGGCCATTAAATGCTGGCCTAGCCAGATAGGCCCATAAATTTTGAAAGAGAAAACAATTCAGTCTGTCAGCATGAGCATGTCAGAAACAAAGCCAATTCAAATCTCAGACATGACCCACCTTAGGCTAAAAATGCCATGAATTTAAAATTCTCTTCCTTGTTTTCAAGTTCCTCCATGATCCCACACTTCTTATCTCTGTAACCTCCTCCTGTTGTACCATTCTTCAGTATCTCTTGATTTTGTTGCTGCACTGTTGGTGGCTCAGCCATTAGCCCTGGAATTATCTCCCTAAATTTCTCTATCCTCCTTTAAAAACTCTCCATAAAATCATTGCCTTTGATCAAAGTTTTGGCCAACTGTTTGACTATTTCCTTGCATGGCTTGGTGCCTAATTTTATTTGGTTGTTTGTGAAGCCTCTTGGACCATGCATTCACGGCAACAGGATGTTGATATTTTTGCTGTAGCGGGAGGGTGCAATGCGGAAAGGAAAATTAAAAACTAGGAAAAGCAAAGTGAAAGGACTGGCAATCACAGTTGGGAATAAGCATCATGTCCATCACCTGTGTTGTGGGGCAATGTTTAGAACCTATATTGAAGTTTACTTGTAAAAAACGAACAGAAGGAAGCATGTAGGAAAAGGAAAATACTTTACAATAGAGACTAGGGTTTGGAGCCAGTAGCAGGATTCTATCAACTGTTACCTCTGGTGACTGACAGACAGTGACAGCAGCATTAATATCGTGCCATCACACTAAAAATCAAATATATTCATTAATTCAACAGGCCCAGGAAATAAGAGTTTTTTAATATTCAAAATGTTGATTGCCCTCACTTCTTCCCTGGGAAATATGGTTGTCATAGAATCATAGAAGTCTACAGCACAGAAGCAGACCTTGCAGCTCATTGAGTATACACCAGTCAGAAACAACTATCTAACTATTCTGATCACATTTCCTAACACTTGGCCTATAGCCTTTTATGCCTTGGCGTAGCAAGTGTACTTACGGAGTCATAAACTCATACACCATAGAAACAGGCCCTGTAGCCCACCACGTCCATGCCAACCAACAAACACCAAATTATACTAATCCCATTTACCATATGGTTTAGATCATTTATGGAAAAGAATAAGAAGCAATTGCGAGTCATTTGAGGAAATCCAGGTTCAGTGGGATCAAAATGGTTCTGTTCTAGGTAAACTGGAATCAACACTTGGTAGGCCAAGCCATAACAGAACCTTGGACTTTCTTTATTTAAAGAGGAGATAATTTAGGTGATATGAGGTATTTTCCTCTTTTTTTTTGGAAGAAAGGACGCTGAGAGAAAGAAGAGAGATAGAAAAGGCACCCCCTGTAAAACCTCAATGCACACAGACTTCCAGTTACGTACACATCCCTTTATCATCACCCTCTGCTTCCTGCCACTCAACCAATTCTGCATCCAGTTTGCCAAATTTCAGTGAATCCCATGAGCTATTATTACCTTTGCTATCAGCCTCCCATGCATAATCTTATCAAAAGCTTTGCTGAAGTCAAATTAGACTGTTTAATGCATTGCCCTAATATACATACCTAGTCACCTCTTTGAAAATTTAATTCTCTCCCTTAGAATTGCTTCCAATATTCTCCCTGCCACTGAGGTGAGACTGACTCGCCTACAGTTCGCTAGTTTATCACTTGCTTCCTCCATCAATAGCGATTCTATGATGGCTGTCCTTCAGTCCTCTAACACCTCTTCTTTGGCCAAGGAGGAATTGAAAATCATTGCCAACACCCTATTTCCTCCCTTGCCTCACTCAATAGCCTGGGATACATTTCATCTGGCCCTGGGAATTTATCTACATTTAAACTGGCCAGACCACTCAGAACCTCCTCTCTGCCTATGCAAAGTATATCACAATCTTTCTCCCTGATTTCTATACCCACATCATCTCTCTCATCAAAGAACAGCAATACACGGTATTCATTTACAACCCTATCCACCTCCTCTAACTGCACGCACAAATTACCACTGTGGTCCTTAATGGGCCTAGTTATCCTTTTATTCTTAATATACTCATAAAATAATTTTATTTTAAATGCCATTATTTTTTCATTTCCCTCTTCACACTTCAGATTTCCTTTTTAGGTTTCCCCTTGCACATTCTATAACCCAAACAGTTTCTGCTGTTTTAAGGCCCAGAATTTGCCGTAGGCCTCCCTTTTTTCCCCTCTTTATCAAGTTCTGCACACCCAATGATGTCCAAAGTTTATAGGATTTGTTGACCTTTATTTTATTGGACCATATTGGCCTTGTACTTTCTCTATTTCTTGAATGTGTCCCACCACTCTGACACAAATTTACCTAAAATATCAGATCCCTAACCACTCTGGCCAAGTCATATTTGATCTTCCTCCATTTCAGGACTTTGATTTCAGGCTATCCTTGTCTTTTTCCGTAATTCCATTAGATTCAAGATTATTATGGTCACTGTCTGCAAAATGCTGTCCCACTGATGCTTGAATTGCCTGCCCAGCTTCATTACCTAACATTAAATCCAGGACTGCACCCTCTATTATAGGGTCTTCTACATCATTGTTTATGAAGCTCCCTTTGGTGCATTTTAAGCATTTCACTCTCTTTAAACCTTTCACTATGATGACACCGGTTAATATCGGGGCACTTGAAATCTGCTACTATCACTATCCTACTACATTTACACTTCTCTGAAATTTGCCTATGTATCTGCTTTTTATTTCTCTTGGACTATTAGGGGACCTATTGTACAATCCTAGCTATATGCTTGTTCCTTTCCAGTTTTTAATATTCTACCCGTATGGCTTCACTTGAGGAGCCTTCCACAATGTTATTCCTCTTCACTGCTGTAATTGATTCCTTGAACAAAATTGCAACACCCCTACTTCACTCTTGTCAGCTGAGAATCTTGTGGGCTTAGGTTCCATTCCAGTACTTGAACACAAAATCTAGGCTGAAGCTGTAGTACAGTGCCACAATGTTGAACAAACTCTTTTTTGGTCAACATAAAAATTCCATATCATTAATCTGAACAATCAGGAAGATTCCCTACCGTGCCTCTCAATATTTATCCTCCAACTAACGTCCTTTAGACAAATAATCTGGCCATTATCTCACCACTGATAGTTTGCTATGTGTAAATTAGCTGCTAAGTTTCCTACCTTACAAGTGACTTCGTAACTGTAAAGTGTTTGAGATGACTTGAACTCACGAAAGCTGTTACGTTTGAGCCATTTTTTTTTTAACCTGTCTGCCCATTAGAATGATAAAGTTTCATTTTTATGAACCTACACCTGCAGTTTCAGTGCTCAGGAAATCTTAGTAAAATTTGCAACTGGAGACTCAGGTCTATCCACTCTCCCCCCAAAGGAGAGTAGTGTGTCTTTTTTTCCCATACATGTGCCCTGGTCTCCAGGAGCTTCAAAAAAATTAGGGGAGAACATTTTGTCCCTCAAGTTAAATGGCCTGCAGGCCAGTCAGTCATAGCAAACTATTAATACCACAGTTACACCACATTGACTCCTACAGCTACCTGGACTATACATCCTCACACCCCACTTCCTGTAAAGACACCATCCCATTCTGTCAGTTCCTCGGTCTCCGTCGCATATGTTCAGATGAGGCCAACTTCGACAAGGGAGCCTCCGAAATGTCCATCTTCCTCAACTGAGGATTCTCCAGCTCCGTTGTCAAAGGGCCCTCACCCAGGTCTGACTCATCTCCCACACTTCCGCCCTCACCACTTCTCTTCCCTCCTGCAACAGCGATAGGGTTCCCCTTACCCTCACCTACAATCCCACCAGCATCCACATCCAGAAGATCATCAGACGCCATTTCCGCCACCTCCAGCGAGATACCAGACATATATTCCCTTCCCTCCCTTGTCTGCCTTTCGCAGGAACCGTTGCCTCCGGGACACCCTGGTCCACACTTCCTTCACTCTAACACCTCACCACAGCCCTACAGCACTTTCCCCTGTAATTGGTGAAGGTGCAACACCTGCCCATTTACCTCCTCCCTCCCCACTATCCAATGGCCCAATCATACCTTCCAGGTGAAGCAACACTTCACCTGCACTTCCAAGAATCTAGTCTACTGCATTCGCTGCTCGTGATGTGGTCCCCTCTACATTGGGGAAACGAAGCATAGACTTGGCGACTGCTTCGCAAAACATCTACATTCAACTCACAAAAAAGACCCTGAACTACATGTTGCCTGCCACTTCAACTCACCACCCAGCTCCCTGGTCAACATCTCTGTCTCTGGCTTGCTGCAGAGTTCCAGCGAAGCCCAACGCAAGCTGGAGGAACAACACCTCATTTTCCGTTTGGGGACCCTACAGCCTTCTGGACTCAATATTGAGTTCAACAATTTTAGGGCCTAAACTCTCCCATGTCCCAGGCCTTGTTACCCCAAAGTCTGCCATTATACACCCCCTGTTATTAGTCATGAACAGTCCCCATTAACAACTTTTCACCCTCTAGCATGATCGTTAGCCAGTCCTTTGTCTGTCCAACTGTCTTTCTCTCTCTCTTTGGGCTCTATCCTATCACTAACTTCCTACCACACCCACCTCCCTATTTTCTGCATATAAACTGATGTTTTCCCAGCCACCATCTGTTCTGAGGAGGGGTTAACTCGTTTTTTCCTTCACAGATGCTGTCAGATCTGCGGAGCTCTCCAGCAACTTTGTTTTTGTATTAATAAGTCTAAAGTGAATTCAACTGAATGGACCACCTAACATTAACCTAGGTTTTGGAAACAACAATAGCGTACTTACCTTTCTCATCTGTCGTTACTAACATCTGGGACCTGTGTCAAAATTGGACGAGTTATCCCACATACTAATCAAGCTACTATCTGACGTAGTCACACTCACCAAATTATATCTTACAATATCCCTGTCCTCACCAGCAGCATCCCCAGATATGGCCCATCCTACGGGAAATACAGACCCACCAGAAGCAGTTGTGCAGTAGTATACTATCAGAAGATGGTTTCCCTGCAAGTCTTCAACATTGACTCTGTACATCCTGGCATCAAATCAAAGTTGGGCACTAAATGGAGGGATGTGGACCAAGCACAAGCAGGTGGAACAAGTCTAGTTTGGTATTATGGTCGGCATGTTCCGGTATGCTTCTATAAATACCTTTCTGATTACCATCCACTACCCCACTGTAGCTGACAGGTCAATATTCCCCCATGCTATGTGCCAATTGAAGGAAGTATTGGAGGTGCAAGGGTACAGGATATAGTGCTTGTCAATATCCATCACCAAAAGTGCTTCAATGGCATCAATACTAGCCCAGGCATAGAAAACATAGCTGATAGACTGGGAGTGTGGCAGGTGGCAAGAAAGTATACAGGAAAGAAAGACTTAGTAAATGTCATGCTCACCAATGAACACGTTACAGATGTATTTGTCTGTGAATGTGTTGGTAGGAGTGAATACCACACAATTGTTGTGGAGCCAATGCCTATCTTTCATGACAATTGTGTTGTGCCACTATTCCTGTATTAAATAGAATAGATATTGAACAGATCTGGCAGTTCAAAACTGGGCATCCTTTGCATGTTACGGGCCATCTGCAACAGCAGCATTGTATTCAGTACAATCTGTGACATCATGGCCCATCATATCCTCCAATTTACTATTACCAATAAACCAGGGTATCAATCCTGGTTTGTGAGTGCCAGAGGCATGCCAGAAGTTGCACCAGACACACACAAAAATGAGTTGTTAACTTGGTGAAACCACAAATCAGGATGACTTGCATGCCTAACGGCGGAAGAGGCATGCAATAGAAGAACTAAACAATTCCAACTTCCAGATCACATTTAAATTCTGCTGTCTCATTGTATCCAAATAAGAAGAATGGTGGTAGAGGAGTCTCCATTACTATCCACATTCTCAATGATGGGGACATCATATCAGTGCAAATGACAAAGCAAGAGCATTTGTTAGAGTCATACCCTGGCACATACGAAGGTGGTTGTGGTTGTTGGAGATCACTCATCTTATTTCCAGAATATCTCTGTAGGAGTTCCTGATGACAGTGCCCTCAGCCCAACCATCTTCAGCAGAGTTTAAATCTGATTGATGACCACCTCTCCATCATAAGGTCAGAAGTGGGGATGTTCACTAATGATTGCACAGTGTTCAGCACCATTCACGACTCCTCAGTCCACATTCAAATGCAACAAAAAGTCTGGACAATATCCAGACTTAGGCTGGCAAGTAACATTCACTCTACACAAATGCCAGACTATGACAGTCACCAATAAGAACTAATCTAACCACCACTCCTTGATCAATGGTGGTAATTGTCATGGAATCCCCTACTATCAACATCCTTGGGGTTACCATTGATCGGAAACTGAATTGAACCTGCCATATAAACATAGTGGCTACAAGACCACGTCAGTGTCTAGGAGTACTGCAGCAGGTAACTCACCCCATGACTCCCCAAAGCCTGTCCATCATCTACAAGGCACAAAGCAGGAGTGTGCACTTGTCTGGATGGGTGCAGCTCTAATAACACTCATGAAGCTTGACATCATCAGGACAAAGCAGCTCACTTGATTGGCACCACATCCACAAATCTCCATTCCTTCCATCACTGACGCTCAGTAGCAGCAGTGTGTACTAACTATAACGCACTGCAGAAATTCATCAAAGATCCTCAGACAGCACCTTCCAAACCTGCAACCACTTCCACCTAGAGAGACAAGGGAAGCTGATTCATTGGAACACCCTCAAGTGCAAGTTCCGCTCCGAGCCACTCACCATCCTGACTTGGAAATAAATTGTCGTTCCTTCACCGTCACTGGGTGAAATTGCTGGAATTCCCTTCTGAATGGCGTTGTGGGTCAACCCACAGCTGGTCAACTGCAGCGGTTCAAGAATACAGCTCACCACCACCTTCACAAGGGCAAATACAGATGGGCCAATAAATGCTGGCCAGCTAGTGACACACACATCCCAAGAATGAATGAAAAAAAAAACTCTCAATCGCCTTCAGCCAGAAATGCTTGTGCCCATGGATGCTAGACTTCAACCAATTTGCAACACTCCACATGAAATCATGAAATGGGTAAAAGCATTGGATACTACAAAGACAGTAGGTTGGAGTCCTATCTAACACAAAGTAAGATTTTTGTGGTTACTGGAGGTCAGTTATCTCAATCCCAGGATGTCACAGCAGCATTCCTTGGGATTCTGTCATGGGCCCAATCATCTTCAGCTGCTTTATGAATGACCTTCCCTCCATCATAAAGTCATAAGTGAGAACATTTGCTGATGGTTGTACAGTGTTCAGCACTGCTTACAGCTGCTCAGATGGTGAAGTGCAGGAAATGGAACAAGATCTGGACAACATATAGGTTTGGCTGCCAAATGTCAAGTAACATGCATGTCACACAAATTTCTGACAATGGCTATCTCCAAGAAGAGAGAACCTAACCATCTCCCAATGATATTCCATGGCATTACCTTTGCAAGTCAGAGACTGTGAATTCTGTGGTGAGTAATCCACCTCCTGTTTCACCAAAGCTTGTCCACCAAATCAGGGGTGTGATGGAACACTCTCTACTTGCCTAGGTGAGTGGACCACAGATTACAATCAAAAACAAAATGCAACAAAGCAGCCTGTTAGATTGTCACCACATCCACCACCTTAAACATTCATTTCCTCCAATACTGATATACAGTAGTAACCATGTGTATCATTCATGAAATGGACTGCAGAAACTCAATTAGGTTCTTTTGACAGTACCTTCAAAACTTTCAACATTCAGCACTGAGGACAGAGCAGAAGATGCATGGAAACACCAAGACCTGCACATGTCTCCAAGCCACTTACTATCCTAATTTGGAACTACATTGCTGTTCTTTCAATCAAACTCCTGGAATTCTCTTCCTATCTGCACAATGTATTTACACCATATGGACTTCAGTTCAAGAAGGTGACCCAATGCCACTTTCCTAAGGGCAATTAAGCTTGGGCAATGAATGCTGGCTTAGAGTGATACCCACATCTGTGAAAGAATAAATCTGTAGAAAATATATTAAGTTAGATATGGTGGATCTGTACCATAAGCCAGTCAGCCTTTCTTAGTTACAAAATCCATGACAACCTTGCCTTCATAAAGATCCTTTTTGTTAATTTTCATTTGACATTGAACCTCAATGGCTTTTTGAAGAAGAAACTTCCATGTACATTTTTTGCTGCCCTATTTGTGTAAAGTCATGACATTACACCTAAAGAGCCTAGCTTGAATTTTGAAATGAGGTTCCCTTATTCAGTACTCCCTGATTTAAAAGGTTCTCTCTACCTGTCTTACTAACAACCATATTATCATCCTAAATACCTCAATTAGACCACCCTATAATCCTCTGCAATCAAGAAAATACAAACCTGATTCACAAATGGTAAAGAATAACAACATGGGACCTTTCCAACTAACTATACTTTCACTTGGTCCAGTCAAGGTCCTTGCCTTTGATTTCCTGCTGCAGCACTGGTACCATGACCTCTCATGTTAATGACCTTTCCCCATAACATGATCGTATTATATGAGGTAATGGTTCTGCAAATGTTCATGCTTAAACTGCATTTAGCTCCTCACAACATGATTATGTCACATAATCTCGGAATGAAAATTGATCAGTCTAGCCAGAGGGCCCAATGGAGATCAATGTGTCATCGCTGGCTCATGAAATTCTTTTTAATTGTGATTAACTGGTTAATGCAGCTTGTATGTGTTGCTATCATGCAATGTCTTATATCTTTTGTGAGTTGAGTACCTCTTCTCTTTAAGACTCAATATTGGTTTATGCTCTATCACTGCAAAGTACATATGCATTCAGATTCAGCATAGAAAGTAAATTTGCTGATAGCACTCCAACCAAGCCACCAGCACTTGATACTTCACATGATAAAATGATCAAGAATGGGCATGAATGATTCAAGGTCACATTTGGAAAGATTGTGCCTTTTCATTTTTCTTTATTTTTAATTGTAGATTGAAATGACAAAATAGTTGTTTTAAAAGCAAGGATTCTTGGAGGATTGCTGCATGTTTTGAAAGCAAGTAATCTGACACTCATTGTAAACATGGTTTTCACAGGCTGCTGGTTCCGGCAGTGGTGTAGATGAGTTGGATTGGTGTACAAATGAAGCTTTGTGTTGTTAAAGTATCTGGTTGAATTGTGGACCAGTGACCAATTATCAAAGGCTTTTCGACTGCCAACAGCTATGTCATTGGCTCTCAGGTACCTGAACAGCTTGCGGCTGTGAACAAGATAGAGATTCAGAACTCTACCAGCTCAGGAAAACGCTGTCATCATTGCAGTCAAGGCCATTTTAAGCCTGAAGAAAACAAATTTATTTTTCCTCCAGAAGGTGCTGTGAAATATGATTTTTACTTCATAAGTCAGAGACCTTTTACAAGTGAAACAGCCTATCCATAATCCTCATTTTTTTCCCCTGTCTGTATGTGTTTAAGGGGGAGTTAATAAGGAGATTGGAGTTTTAAATAGTCGGGTTTTATACTGAAGGTTCACAATTGTTTACCTGTAGCTAGAGTTTAATTGCTTGCAATAAGTGGCAAATTTTGTTAAATACAGAAACTGTTGATGCTTTCTGTCAACTGGGTCTAGGATAGGTAAATGGGGGAATTTTGTAGATGTTAAAATCTTAACTTTTATAACGATTCCAGGAATAGCTGGGTTTAATTTCCAGCATGATACACCAGTTGGGTGTAACACAATGATGAAACAAATCCATTCAACACAGAACCAAATGTTTTAGAAGCAAGGTGAGGTTACCACTACAAAGATCATTACTGCTTTAAGGAAGATAGTCAGTCAGTCAGTTAGCATCTGGAAGGGGATAAACTGGCAGTACTCCTGGCAGCAGAGCACCGCAGCACTCCAGAAGAAAACTTTCACCTCAGAACTGGCAAAAGGTGCAGGAAAAATGGTGTGGGCTAGGAAAGGATTAAGACAAAGTCACATAGGGAAGGCAGAAGAAGGATCTGTGGGACTAATTTGGAACTCTGAAGAAAGTTAGAAATTCCTGTGGGTGAGGATTAAAAACTTAACAGAATGGTGCAACAGACCAGGTTGGGAAGGAAGAAAGTAATAGGACCCCATGTGTTACCACCATTGTTAGCAGCTCCATGATGCATGGCTGTGGTAGATAGATCAAGGGACAGAACATCTGAAATCAGGATGGCATTGAAACTCAACATCTAATTAATACATTTTAAAAAAGACAACTCTATATATTTTGGGCCCCTCAGGATATTGGAAAGGCTACATTTATTATCCATGATAACAAGGTGTAGAGCTGGATGAACACAGCAGGCCAAGCAGCATCAGAGGAACAGGAAAGCTGACGTTTCGGGTCTGGACTCTTCTTCAGAAATGGGGTAGGGGAAGGGGATTCTGAAATAAATAGAGAGAGAGAGGGGGAAGCGGATAGAAGATGGATAAAGGAGCAGATAGGTGAAGGGGAGATGGACTGGTCAAGGAGGCGGAGATGGAGCCAGTAAAGGTGAATGTAGGTGGGGAATTAGGGTGGTCAGTCCAGGGAAGACGGACAGGTCAAGGAGGCAGGGATGTGCCTGGTGGACAGGAGGTGGGGGTGGGGGTTAAGGTGGGAGGAGTGGATAGATGGGAGAAAGGACAGACAAGTTAGGGAGGCGGCAATGGGCTGGGCTGGTTTTGGGATGTGATCAGGGGAGGGGAGAATTAGAAGCTTGTGAAGTCCACATTGATACCTTTGGGCTGCAGGGTTCCCAAGCGGAATATGAGGTGCTGTTCCTGCAACCTTTGGGTGGCATCGTTGTGGCACTGGAGGAGACCCAGGATGGACATGTTGTCCAAGGAGTTGAAGTGGCTTGCGACTGGGAGGTGCAGTCATTTGTCGCGAACCGAGCGTAGGTGTTCCACAAAGCAGTCTCCAAGCCTCTGCTTGGTTTCCCTGATGTAGGGGAGGCCACATCGGGAACAGCGGATACAGTATACCACATTAGCAGATGTGCAGGTGAACATCTGTTTGATGTGGAAGGTTTTCTTAGGGCCTGGGACGGGGGGTTGAGAAGGGAGGTATAGGGGCAGGTGTAGCACTTCCTGCGGTTGCAGGGAAAGGTGCCGAGGGTAGTGGGGCTGGTGGGGAGTGTGGAGCGGACAAGGGAGTCTTCAAAAATTCCCCACCCGCGACCGCATCCCAAAAGCAGCCCAGCTCATCCCCGCCTCCCTAATTTGTCTGTCCTTTCTCCCATCGATCCACTCCTCCCACTTCAACCCCCAACCCCCACTTCCTACTTATTAGCCGCATCCCTGCCTCCTTGACCTGTCCGTCTTCCCTGGACTGACCAACCCCCACTCTAACTCCCCACCTACACTCACCTTTACTGGCTCCATCCCCACCTCCTTGACCAGTCTGTCTCTCCACCTATCTGCTCCTTTATCCATCTTCCATCCACCTCCCCCCTCTCTCTGTTTATTTCAGAATCCCCTTCCCCTACTCCATTTCTGAACAAGGGTCCTGACCCAAAACGTCAGCTTTCCTGCTCCTCTGATGCTGCTTGGCCTGCTGTGTTCATCCAGCTCTACACCTTGTTATCTCAGATTCTCCAGCATCAGCAGTTCCTACTACCTCTGAATCAATTTATTATCCATCCCTAGTTTTCCTAAGTGAATCATGTTTTGTTGGACTGGAGTCAAATGAAGGTCAAGCCAGAGAGAATGGAAGGGTCTAGGCCCGAAACGTCAGCTTTTGTGCTCCTGAGATGCTGCTTGGCCTGCTGTGTTCATCCAGCCTCACATTTTATTATCTTGGAATCTCCAGCATCTGCAGTTCCCATTATCTCTGGGCTCTTTCACTGTTAGTTTTCATGGCAGTTGAATTGTACCAAGTACCAGTTCTTCAGGCTCAGAAAATCCTCCCTGAAGTTAATTTATACACCTTGACAGTACCACTCTTGACCACTAGATGTAAAAAAAATCAAGAAATAGCAGTGTCACACAAATAAGCCTGCCGGAGACTCAGTGGGTGGATTTGGGCCTTGACCAAAACGCACGAGAGAAGGATTTGAGTGATTGGAAGATTGACATTAGTCCATTTTGCTGCAGCAACAAAATTGTTGATTGAAGAATTCATGCATTTCCCTTATCCTCCAACCATCAGAACACCAGTTTACGTTTGCTGTCTCGAGTGGATGGTTCTCGAGTCTGGTAAAATTCCCCCTTACATATTTTGGAAATATGTGAAATAGTTTTAGATAATGTTACGTGTTGTTTCACATTTGATTTCCTGTTAGTAAGAGGAACACTGCACTTGAGAGTCTTTTGGACAGAGAGTAATTAATTCACCTCTGAACTGACATTTCCTAAAGCAATGTTTCTTTTCCTCAAGGATGGGCAAACAAAAGAGTTTGTTAGGTTTTGCAGGGAAGCTTGTGCTTTTGAATAATTAACAATTGTTGACTAAACAGTTGACGAGCTTATCATGAGTCAAGATTGAGAATCCTTAAACTGCTATGGTTGCTGGGTGTATGTGTAAACGTTTTTTCGATCAGTATCAGGTGCAGCTGGCCTCCCTTGTCAACAGCAGGCTTTTTTTTAACTCTTTCAGATTCTCTATCCATTTAAGAAAATAAAGCAAAGGTTATTAGTTAGGTATGGATCAAAGCATAAGGAACAGGAGCAGGAGTAGACCATTAGATCTTTTCAATTGAATCTCACCGATCAGTAAGATCATAGCTGATCTAATGTGACCTTAAACCTCATTTTCCTGTCTGCCACCATTATACTTGTTAATGAAAAATCAATGTAGTTCAGCCTTGCTTGCTGGGGAAGAAAATTCTAAATGTAATAACCCTCTGAGAATAAATTCCTCCTGATCTCTGTCTTGAGTGGAAACCTTTTATTTTGAAACTGTGTCCCTTAAATCTAGATAACCCCCACCCGGTCAACATTTCACCAGGGGAGATGACATCCCCTCAGAATCTTATGTTTCAATATGATCAATTCTCATTCTTTTAAACTCCAATGAGCAGGGGCACAACCTGCTCAGCCCTTTCTCTTGGGAATGACCCTTCATCCCAGGAATCAACCGAGTGAATGCTTCCAGGGATAAGAATATTCAATTATGAAGATAGACTGGAGGAGTTCAGACTAACAGGAGATTTGATAGAGATATTCAAGTTCTGGACACAGTAAATAAGAAACTTTCCTCAGCTGTGAAAGCATTTAAAACAAGAGGGCACAGATTTAAGAAAATTGCAAAAAGTGTGTATAAGGGCTTTACGACCGCTGATCAATCTCGATGATGTCATTGAGCCACTGAATATAAATAGCATAGGATGGATCGAATTAGTACACTCTGGAACACTAAAACCAGTACTCAGAGACATGAACTCACAAACAAGATAGATTAGTCTTTAAATATGTAGCAATAAGACTTGGGACTGATGTATCTATTTACCATGGATAGCAGTATTTAGTCTGAATGTATTATAAATACTATTACTGAGAAGCCTAGGCCTGAAGACCATTCTTGACTTTTTCTGCTCC
Source organism: Stegostoma tigrinum (assembly GCF_030684315.1). Taxonomy (NCBI): domain Eukaryota; kingdom Metazoa; phylum Chordata; class Chondrichthyes; order Orectolobiformes; family Stegostomatidae; genus Stegostoma; species Stegostoma tigrinum. Next base: position 17,366,619 of record NC_081362.1, on the reverse strand, counting down.
TCAACCAGACTGTCTTGAATCCAAACTCGTAGTGTGGCATAAAACAACACATTAAAAATAAGGAAGAAAAGGCAATTTGAGGGAAAAGAATGTATGTTGGATGCAAGTTCACTTGAGACATTCAGAAGCAAATCAGATAGTTATCCTAAAAGAATGTGCAGTGTTACAGGGAGAAGGTGGTGAAATGGCACAAGTGAATATCTATTTCTGAGAACCAGTGCAGATATAATGGGCTGAATGATCTCCTTATGTGATTCTCTGAATTGCATCCAATGCACATTTCTACCTTCTTAAGTAACATGATCAAAACTGCAGACAGTACTCTAGGTACAGAGTCCTGTACATGTAGAGAAGAATGCTTAGTTTTGTACTGTATTCTCCCTGTAAAGGGTAACATTCTGTTTTCCACCTTAATCACTTGTTGTACTTACTAACCTTTTTGTTATTTCTGTACATGAAGGTGCAGATCCCCCATACCACAGGATTCTGCTACCTGCCCATTTAAATAATATTCTGCTTTTCTAATATTTTCTGCCAATCAACATTTTGTACTTTCCCATGTTGTATTTCATATGCCAATTTTCTGCACTCACTTTATCTACTTCCTTTGCAGATTCTTTGTATCCTCCTCACAACTTTCTTCATCACCGATCTTCATATCATCAGAAAATTTGGCTGCATTTGAGACAGTCATTTAATCTAAATTATTTGTATAAGCTATAAATGATTGAGAAGCTGGCACTGATTCCTGCAGCACTCCACAAGTGAGTTTGTAAACCTAAAATGACCCACTAATCCCTACTCTGTTTCTGGTTAGCTTGCTAGTCATCTATGCATGTCAATACATCATCTCCGACATTACACAGAACATAGGATTAGGAACTGGACTAGGCTATTTGGCCCCTCAAGTCTGCTCTGCTGCTTGAGTAGATAATGTGCAAGAAACCACATAATTTCTTTTGCAGGACTATAAACTGAATGTAAATTGGACTATTATCAAAACCAAAATATTGTGGAAGTTTTGCAACTTGAAAATCAAGTGCTGCATATTTCTGAGCTGTGAAATACAATGCCACTGTTTGAAGAAACGTTGGGATTTTGAAACTAAGCAGCAGTTAACTGTTAGAATTCAGGATATACTGCCTGATGGCAGTCTTCTGATAAGCTGATTTACAGTGTGTCTGAAGCTGTTGTGCCAGGGCAGCAGAGAGAAACATCCAGAACCTGCAAGCAGAAAGCATCCATCTCTCTCTCTCTGTATGAAAAAGACAGAAAAACCAAGAAAGCTTAAAAAAGAGAGAATTCTAGCAAGAAAAGACTTCAATTCACCTGATCAACTATTGAAGAGTGATCATCACTCTACATATAACATAGTGCCATCAATGCTAAAAATCAAAAGGATAGTCTGAGACAATTTAATCAACCCTTGAAGTCAGGACTCAGATCTTTGGAATTTTGTTTACCCTGTCTATATTTTTTTACAATTCATTGTACTTTTAAAACATTTGTGTTTTATCTGTTGTAATTGTGAATGTGTGTGTGTGCGTGCATATTTGGGGTTATTAAAGGGTATGGTTTAAATCACAGTAGCGGATTAGAAATCCTTTTTTTCCATCTTCTAATAAAGTGTGTTACTATAAATCGAGGTATTTTTCTGTTAATGATACATGAATTGCTTTTGCCCTGGATTTAGGCAATTTAGTTATTTTGGTGATCTAATTGGAATTTTATACTTTATAACACAGGTCATGGGACAGTAGGGCACATTTATCAACGCTGTCTTCCCAGTTAAACTCTAACAGAAAAGAATCCTAAAGACAACCGATCCTTGAAAGAAAACATTTCTCCTCATTTCAATTCCCTAGCTCTAGATATACCCATAAGGAAGATGTCCTTTCAGCATCCGTGCATTCAAGTTACTTCTACTTCAGATTTGTCCTTTCCTCAGAGACACTAAAACTGAAGGTTTGCATGTGCATCTCTGTTCACAGCAACACTTGCCTGCTTTTATACTTCTATGTAGTGTAGTACTCGTGGTATTATTGAGAGACTATTAATCAATAGACTCAGCTAATTTTCTGGGACCCAGGTTTGCATCCCTCCATGGCAGTTGGTATTATTTTGGTTTCAACAAATGTCTGGAATTAAGAGTCTAATGATGACCATGAACCCTCTATTGATTGCTAGGAAAGACCCATCTGGTTCACTAATGTCCTTCAAGAAGTAAATCTGCCATCCTTATCTGGTCTGCCCTATATGTGACTCCAGAGCCACAGAATGTGGTTGACTCTCAACTGTCCTCTGAAATGGCCAAGCAACACATTCAGTTGCATCAATTGCTACGAAGTTTCAACAAAGAAATTAAACCAGATGGGCCACTTGGTAAAAGCTCAGACATCAGAAATGACAACAGGAAAATATAACCTGCAAAGTCCTCCTGGCTAATATCTAGGGCTAATGCCAAAATTGGGAGAGCAGTCTTACAGACTAGTTGAGCAACAGCCTGACATCGTCATTCTCATGAAATCATACCTCAGAGACAATATTCCAGACACCACCGTCAATTCTCCTGCTGATGACCATGTACTGTCCTCCCTCAGCTGATGACTGTGTGCTCATATAAAGGAAGCACAAAAGGGGTGGGGGTGAAAGGCACAGACTGTACTCTGGGTGGGAGAATTTCACAGTCCATCACCAACAGTGGCTCAGCAGCATCACCACGACTGACTGATCTAAAGGATATAGCTGCTAGACTGGGTCTTCATCAGGTGATGAGGGAACCAAACAAGAGGAAGTACAGGATAATAAAATGTGAGGCTGGATGAACACAGCAGGCCAAGCAGCATCTCAGGAGCACAAAAGCTGACGTTTCGGGCCTAGACCCTTCATCAGAGAGGGGGATGGGGGGAGGGAACTGGAATAAATAGGGAGAGAGGGGGAGGCGGACCGAAGATGGAGAGTAAAGAAGATAGGTGGAGAGAGTGTAGGTGGGGAGGTAGGGAGGGGATAGGGAAGTACATACTTCTTCTCATTCTCGTCAATCTGCCTGTGCCAGATACATCTGGCCATGATAGTATCAGTAAGAATGACCACTGCACAACTCTTGTCAAGATGAAGGCCTGCCTTCATATTGATAACACCTTACATCATGTTGTGTAGCACTATCACCATGCTAAATTGAATAGACTTCAAACAAATCTAGAATAGGAGATCATAGCAAGTAAGTGAGGGAATGGACTCTGCAAAATAGAGGATCTGTCTCTTCTACTCTTTCAAGATGTAATTTAAAAAATGACCTTTGTTACTAAACTACTACTCCGGCACACCTTCTGCAGTGAGGAAACCACCTTCAGGTACTTCAGTTGTCAACTGCCACTTTCAGGAACCTGAAGACTAACAGAAAAGTACAGTCATCCCCTTTTAAGTGACCATTACCAAGCTGAATTGGCTACCAGCAGTGTGCATGTGGGTTACCCTGTGGTATCTGCTCACTACCAACCCTTCCATCCATCCCACCTCCAGGAGGATGGCCCAAGTATGGGAAGGAATAAAGGTACACCAACATGCACCAGGCAACAGCGCTTCACTAGTTCCTGCTTGCCTCTGAGCATGGCTGTCGTCAGGGCTAAACGTTCAGCCCCACATGTGGATAGTTGGTATCGGTGATGGATAGGAGTGGACAGTTTTGTATCCTTTTCTCCCCCTTCTCTGTGTGAACTATTTCTTTACGGAGGTGCCTGCTCAATTTATGTAAGCAGTGAAATAGCTGACAGCAAATACTGACCTGTCATTTGATTTAATATTATTATTTATTGACATTTTATTACTTATTTGGCAATGTAGCACCAAGTGCAGAATTTACTTTGAGACAATAAATAATTGTCAGAGATGCTGAATGTTTATAAGTTTACCCAGATAATTTGTACACTTGATGCAATGCATTCCATTTAACTTTGTTCGCTTTCTGAGTGATTTCAACAGCCTTCTCATCTTTCTTGGACCATGGAATTTTTTTATAAGTTCTTTCTTTTAAATAGAATGCTTCTTGCAAATTTACCTCCCGGCAAGTATTTCCTGAGCCTGTTTACATCTGGCGCCTTGTAACCTTGGCAACGCATCTGTACTCCAACCCTGAAGTTATAGAAAATACTTCAGGTCCAGCTGTGTTTGAGTAAAGGTAGTTTAATTTTCCACCCAGGTCCTGGAAAGTTTGTAAAACAAAAAATAGCAAACATACTTAAAAAACAGTTGAATGTTAGAGTGTATGAACTGGCTGTGGTCAGTAAAGTTGACACATGATTAATGTTCTATGACACGGTTTCTAATATCAAGAGTTGTTCACTGAAGATCTGTGGGAGTGAATAGGTGTTTTGTTCAGAGCAGTATGCTACAGTTGAAACATTTTGCAAAGTATTTAGGTGCTCGTTCACTCATTACTCTCAGAGCCAACAACAACTACTGGACTGTTTGCAGCCTCATCCAAAGTGGCAGAAATCGACAAAAATTTTGCAAAGAGAATGAAAATATCGGAACATCTGGTTTCCGTCTGCTGCCAAGAAAAGGAAGGAAGGGGGTGGGGAAGGGAGAGAAGCTTGTTAAATTATTCAAGTTGACTTAGTAAAATGTTTTGCACAAAGGAAGAAGCGAGGAAACCTTCTAGAAGCTTGTGAGAAGACTTGTTTGATTCAATGCTGCTGATGTGTGGCGGAGTGATGAGGTAGGAGAATTCAGATGGAACCTAAGCAGAGAGTTTCCAGTGAAACAACTTGGTCTGCTGGATTTTCTGAAGTAGTTTCATACCATGGACGCCGTTCTATTTATTGGTAGAGATATTGTTGCAGTGATCTAAGTGACAGTATGTTTGTTTGTTTCTAGTTGCATTAGGAGTGCTGAACCGGTCTGACTCAGAGTCTAGTAAAGCCTATGATTCTTGATCTGGCTGAAACACTTCATTTCCTGTGAAGAATGGTGAAACAGTTGTTGGAACACTGAGTTTTAAAACCTGAACCTGAAATTTCATCATGATGGATTAGCAGGCAAATCTTGTTTGACTTTGTTCTATTAATAAGGAGCAGGCGATTAAAACTGTTCAACATAGGAACAGCGCTAAGCCATTCAGCCCCTTGAGCTTGATCTGTGTTTAATTAAATCAAAGCTCAATTTTATTTATCCACCTTCAATTTCAGTTATACATTTTGGTTTCATATACCTTTAATGTGCTTATACAACAAAAATCTATTGATTTCAATGCAGAAGTTTTGAATCAACCATACTGTCATACATCAATTACTGAGGAGTGGGTTCTATATTTCCACTATCTGTTGTGCAAATATGTGCTTTCTGACATCATTCTGGAATGGCCTAAATCAAACGTTAATGCCATGACATCTTGACCTAGATTCCCTCACCAGGGGAAAAACCCTATCAATTCCTTTAATCAGTTTGAATACCTCTGTGATAACACTCATAATAGTACAAATCCAAAACCCAAAGAACTGCAGATGCTGGAAATCAGAAACAAAATCAGAAATTTCTGGAAAAACTCTCCAGTGAAATGTGCAACGGTGAAGAGAAAGCAGAGTTAATGTTTTAGGTCCAGAGACCTTTCTTCAGAACTGATTGTAGCTAGGGAATGGTTGGTATGTATGCAGAAGATGGGACGGGGAGAGGACCGGAGGATCCTATCAGAATTTTTGATGGATTTCTGTTCTGATAATGCCAGCTTCTACAAGGGGATCTCCGAAATGTCCACTTTCCTCCTCAACAAGGATTCCACATCACGGCAATTGTCAGGGTCCCCGGTCATATCTGACCCATCGCCTGCACTTCGGCCCTCAACCTTTCTCTTCCCTCCCATACCATCAGTAGGGTTCCCTGCATCCTCACCTACCACAACGCTAGCAGCCACATTCAAAAGATCATTAGCTGCCATTTTCGCCACCTCCAGTTGTTTGCCACTACCAGACATACAATCCCCTCATCTCTCTTGTCAGCCTTCCGGAGGGAACATTCCCTCTGGAACACCTTGATCCACTCCTCCTCCAATCTTAATACCTCCCCATATCCACACAGCACCTTCCGAGGCAATTGCAGAAGGTGTAACACCTGCCCATTTACTTCGTCCCGCTTCACTAGCCAAGGCCCCAGACGTACCATCCAGGTGAAGCAGTGATTTACCTGCACTGAAGAAAGGTCACTGGACCTAAAACATTAACTCGGCTTTCTCTCCATAGATGCTGCCAGATCTGCTGAGTTTTTACAGCAATTTCTGGTTTTGTTCCAGTTTAAGCAACCTGTCCTAACTCTTGTGTTTTATTATTTTATGAATTTGCAGAATGTAGGTGATTTATTTATTACATTTATTTTGGGAATTCCAATATTTGAATCAAACTAAGTGTAGGACTGGTGATTATAGTTTCAAGGACGATGGTGTTTGGATTGGAAGGGAATTTGCAGGTTGTGGCATTCCCGTATATCTGTTGCCCTTGTTCTTGTAGGTAGTGGAGGTCACAGGTTTGAAAGGTACTATCCAAGGAGGCTTGGTGAGTTGTTGCATTGCATCTGGTACACACTGTTGCCACTGTGTGTCAGTGATGAGAGGGTGAATGTTATTGACAGATGGGGTGCTAATCAAGCAGGCAGCTCTGTCCTCGATGGTATTCCACCTTCTTGAGTATTTTTGCACTCATCCAGTATAATCGAGGGTATTCCATCACACACTTGACCTGTACCTTGTACATGATGGAGAGGTGTGGTGGTCAGGTGATGGTAATGATCAGGGGGTTTGAGGCTTCATGTCTGGATTCAATTCTGAAGATTCCCAGGAGAGCTCTCTCCTGACTGTATGCCACTGTGTCACCAATTCTCTGAGTGGTCATGGTGGTGTCTAGGATATTGTCTGTCTGGTATGATTCTATGAGAATACCTACATCAGGCTGCTATTTGACTAGTCAGTGGATAACTCTTCCAGTTTTGGCACACATAAGTAAGGAGATGTCACAGGGACAAAACTTCACGTTTGCAGAGCCAGTTACCTTTTTTTTTAAAATCAGACTTCGTTGCAGTCAACCTAGCGACTTGCTGGGCCATATAGGAGTCAACCACATTGCCATGGAGAAGGAGTTAAATGTAGGCTGGACTAAATTCACACACCAGATTCTAGGAAATTCCCTGGGATAAGTTACACTTTGTTGAGAACTCTGATCGATCAAAGGCTAGGAACTCCAGTAAATGCCATTGTCACCCACAGAGGCAGTGGCTGCTGTCGGTACAATACACACTTAGCTTCATCTCTGGACCCAGGCCACAGGTGAGTGATGGTGGTAGGAGAATCACGAGGAGAAGGTCACAGGTGAAAGAGGGATTAGTAGCGGTCTCAGGAGTGTGGCCCTCAGCAGCAATCCCCACTTTCAACCATCATGATGCCAGGTCCCTCAATTAACAATGAGGGGCTTTAAATGAGGGAACCTAAAAGCAATTTGCACAGTCGTGTTCCCCATGCGGCAAGTCCCCACCGGGAGGTGGGGAGGTGTCGGGTGTTGGGGGTGTGTAATTTAGTACAATCAAGCTGATGTGAAAACAAATTATGGAGAATGCGGGAAATCTCAAACAAACACAGAATGCTGGAGAAATGCAGCCGGTCTGGCAGAATCTGTGCACACAGAAACAGAGTTAACATTGTGACCCTGGTATAACTCTTCTTCAGATTAGGCTGTTAAGTAGGCATTCATAGCCCTCTTAAAGGCTTCATTGGTGGCTGGGCAGGTAGGCCATCTAGAATGGAATGAATCAAGGTGGGGATTAGAAGGTGACAGGGTCCCCAACTGCCACCTGCCATTCTGCCACCAAATTTAGCATGGGCAAAGTTGTTAAATTCTGGCAACTATTTCGTGAGTCCACAGTTGTTGGAAGAATTTTCTAAAGATGTATAAACAACATATTTGCAGAAATGCTGTTTCACTAACCATGATGAAATACTTCTGGGTTCATACTGTAGTACTCTTGTATCTAAGGAAAAAGGTTGTGGATTTAAGTCCCGTTTCTAAGGTTTGTGCACACAATCTAGCTTGACATTCCAGTGTAGCTCTGCAAGCATGCTACAGTGTTAGAGTTGCAGATTTTCAGATGAGACATTAAATTGAAAGAAGTGGATATGAAAGATCCCACGGCGCAGTTTGAAGATATTTTCCCCATTAAGCAGACAAAGAATTATTCCTCCCACAATGTCACTAAAACAGAGCAATCTACAGAAAGTGCTGGAGAAAATCAGGAGATTTACCACAAACAGTGGAGACAAAAACAGTTTTTCAAGTTCAGTGACACTTCATTAGAACATTATGATGAAGGGTCATTGGATTCAAAACATTAGCTCTGTTTTTCTCTCCACCTCCTGAGTTTCTCCTGAGCACTGCTTGTTTTTGTTTCAGATCTCCAGGATCCATAATTATTTGTTTTATTTTAGATAGATATTCATTCATTTGGAGTTTGTGGGAACTTGAGCAGCTTGGCTTTTCTAGCTTGTCTGTTTGTAAGACTAAGTTAAAGGTGAACTTTTCATTTTTAAAAGTGTGATTAAAAAGGTGAGGGGTCTTGAATTTATCGAGTGTCTTTCACAACCTCAAGGCTCTCCAAAGTGCTTCACAGTCAATTGGATAAGTTTTAAATATTGGGCTAGAAATTATGTGAGCCCGCTGGATGTTTCGGGTAGGTGGACACAAAATAGATTAGGTGGCTAGGCCCCCACCTTCCCACTCCTTGAAAATTTGCAGCCTGCCTACCATTTGTAAATAAACAATTGAGTCAAATTGGGCTTGTTAAAAGCTGATAATGCTCAATCCACTATAAGATCCATTTGGTGTGGGCATCCTTATGAGGGTGGACGAGTGACTTTATGTTAAAGAAGTGTATGGAGCAACAGGAATAAAGGGTGATACTGCCTTCAGAGGGTAGCGGTGAGCTCTTTGTGCATCAGGGACCCTCACCTTAAAGATAGTAGCCTCCTTCCTTCCCAAACATCTGTTGAAAACACTACATGCTGAACTGCCAGCACTCCCCCAACCCTAAGTTTTCTAAACTCTCCTAACTCAATACTCCAGACTTAACTTGTGTTCATGTTGTGTTTTTTGTTGTCCAGCTACGGTACCAACAGCAGCCAAGGCTGAGGTCATGCCATTGCCAGTACTGCTCAGCAGCTGGCCAATCGTATTGACTGGCAATTACCATAAGCAGTACTTCCTCCCCAGCGATTGACAAAATTAGGCAATGTAGCTTGCCTATAGCATGTCATGGTTGCTTGGCAGGCTTCTTTCTAATATGTTGGCTTCCCTTCTTGGGACCGAGCAGTCTGCTACCCTTCACCACTGTCAATTTTCAACCCATTGTCACAATTATATTGAAGAACAACCATTTGGTGCACAGGAAAGCCCTACAAGCAGCAATGAGATAAATAACCAGGTCACCTGTTTTAGTAGTATTTGCTGCTGTACAGTGATCCTTCTGCAGATTATGCCTTTAGTTATTAGTGGTGTCAGCTCATAAAGTATCTATTCATAATACAAAATGCTTGACAAACAAGGGTAATACACCATGTGCTTTGCAATTGAACACTGAGTGTGGCTGAAGATTGCAGTAGAGTAGTGAGCTACATTTCATTAAGAAAGTGTTGGGTTTGATTTACAGTTCATTAGTTGGATGGATCTTGTGTAAAGAAATATTCTTACCTGGAGTTTCAGGTAGGATCAGCTAATAGGGGTTAAGATTCAGCTTTAAGAAAAGTATAGCTGACTGTGGCTCATTCAAAAACCTTCAAAGGTTTGGGCTTAAAAGGAGGTACTCTTGGGGTTCCATGGGAGGGAAGTGGCATCAAAAAAGTGAGAGGTGAAGATGGATCTTGTGCTAGTTACACTAAAATAGTCTCACATAACCTGTCAAACTCATCCAAAACTCAGTCATCTGCAATATCCTGTCCTTTCTGGGGGAGAATTATCTGTACACAGTCCAGTTTTAACAGTCACCTGCAGACTAACTGTTAAACGTCTCAGACTGTGAATCTAGTAATCTTCACTTCAAAAGGTAAACGAGAAAGTTGCTGCCCAGAATTGGACATAATATTCCACTGAGGTGTACCCAGTGACTTATGAAGATTTGTCATCACTTTGTCAGGCCGGCCATGATTTTATTGAATGACGCAGCAGGTTCAAGGTGCCAGATGACCTAAACTCCTCCTATTTCTTGTGTTCTGATGTTGTTTCTTTTGTGCACTGTTTCTTTTGTACAGCATGTGGTTGTGCATAAACCTCTAGCGACAATTTCAAAGACTCTCCCTGCAACAGATGTTAAATTTACTGGCCTGCACATATGACCTCGTCCATGTTCCAGATATCGCCTTACAAGGAAAGATTTTGAAAGGTTTATATGTTAATAAATGTTCAAATTCATTAGTAAAAATATTATGGCTGTAAAAAGGACACTAGAGAGATATTAATAAAAAGCTTTTCAGTACCAGAATTGAACTTAATTTCATTTTCATGTTATTGGATGTAATTATATAAGTAATATCAGGTCTGAGGCATTGTGGTTCTGTGGAAAGACTAGAGAAACTGTAAATATTCTCCCTACGCTGAAAATGTTAAAGAGAGATTTAATAGAGGTGCTCAAAATTACGAGACGTTTTATTTTGTAAGAACCAGGTGTTTTAAGATAAATAATAACTATCCAGGACAGAAACGAAGAGAATCTCTTTTGCATAGAAAATTATTTTGAATTGAAATTCACTGTGTGAAAGAGTTCGCAGTGACATTCAGGAGAGAATTAGATACAGAGTTGAAAAAGAAATAAATAAATGCAAGGCTATAGGGAGACTGTAGAGGGCTGGAATTAATTAAATAGTTCTTTCAAAGAATTGGCAGTGTACAATAGGCAAAATGGCCCCCACTTATAGTATATGATTCTATGATTCAAAGAAACTAGTTCGAAAGAAAGCTACAGCCTTAAAACATTAAAGTTATGCAGTTATTGAAGATGAATCAATAGCAGTTGAATTCATTTGTCAAAATGTAATATTTTGCTACCTGAATAGCATAGAACAAACATTAGAAAATACTTAAAATTAGTGAGGAGGAGATAGTTCATCAAGTAAGGAACTGAAGATTAATAAATCCCCTGGACTATGCCCAGGGCAATGAAAGAGAAAAGGGAGAGGCTCTGACTCTTGTGAAGTTTCATTAGAAATTTAGGGAAAGTTAAACATATTGAATTAATATAAAAGAAAAATACTGCAGCTACTGGAAATCTGAAATAAACAGAAGACGCTGGAGAAATTCTGGAGGTCTGGCAGCCTCTGAACATTGCCTTAATGTAAAGAAAAGGGGACCATTGTAATTGAGGTAGATAGAGGGCCATTAATTTTGCATCAATATTTGGCACAATGATCGAAACTTTAAGTGCTTGATATGACAAAGCGGTAATACTCTCACCTCCGAATCGAAGGGTTGTGACTTCAAGCCTCTCTTCAGATTCTTGACCACAAAATGTAGCCTTACACTCCAATGCAGTATTGAAAGAGTGCCGTAGACTGAGAAACAGAATCAACACCTTGAGTCAGAATAAAGAAGAGGGTCATGCCATTTCTGGTACGACCAGATATGGTCATTCAGGCATGGTATAATCATACCATTCTGAAAGGAGTCATGGCAGACCCAAGGCTTGACTCTGTTTCTCTCTCCACAGATGCTGCCAGACCTCCTGAGTTTCTCCAGCATTCTGCATTTGTTTCAGATTTGTAGCATTTGCTGCACTTTTATTACTGCTCAGAGTCTTTTGGATGAGACACTAAATCCAGAGCCTTACATGGATGTAAGAGATCCTGTGGGTCTATTTTGGAAGGGAGCAAGGCAGTACATCTCAGTAACCTAGTCAATATTTAGCCCTCAGCTAACATCTCTAAATAGATCATCTGGTAATTTCTCTCGTTGCTATTCCACAGAACTTGCTGTGTGAAAATTGACTTGCATTCCCTGCATTGCAATAGTCTTGATTGACTGAGATGTTTTTTGATCTCCTAAAGTGAACTGTTCTACAGATATGCAAGATCTGTTTTTCTTCTACTCAGAAATTCACAGGAAGAATATCTTTATGTAAGAGCCCTTTATGACTGACAGCATCGATTCGGAGGCACATGTCCAATATGGCTAAGCTCTTCAATTTCTTTAAGAATGTTAATAAATGGTGGAAGTTGTGGAGTTTATCGGCAGTCTCAACAAAGTCCAATATTAAAGACTACTAATTAAACTAAATCCACAGGAATCAAGTCTATAGAAATTGTGGTGAGACATTCGTATGCACTAGCTAGACCACAAACATAGTTTAAAATCATGGTCACCACACTTACCCATAGAACAAGAGGACAAAAACTTAAGCTTAGTACAGACTTTAGAAAACTAAATCTTTGCTGAAAGGATGATAATCCTCTAATGACAATTAGATGATTATATGGCTGCAGAGGTGATAGAGACTCATCTTCTAGCTGTCATAATGTGTGGGTGAGCTGATCTTTTCCTGAATGTTTGAAAACGTTGGAAAAATCACCATATTATTAATGGAATTCAAGAAGCTCAAGGGATTCAAGCTGCAGTTTGATGAGTTCACCCTCTATGAACTTAATGTGATTTTCTAACTCATCCTCGAATTACAGCATTTGCTGCCAAGACAGGCATTTATTGCTTATCCCTAATTATCCAGAGAAGGTGGCAGTAGGCTACCATTTTGAGCAGTTTGTATATCTTGGTGACTTTACAGATCATTTAAGATGAGAGTTAAGTGTCAACCATATTGATATGGCCTAGGAATCAAATATAAGCCAAACTAGTCCAGGATGGAAAATCTATTTGGCATGAGTGAGCTAGTTGGATTTTACAACAATTGGACACTTCACGGTCACTTTAATCAGAGCACAATATAAACTGTTAACCTATTATGGTGGGCTTTGAACTCACATTTTCTGAGATATTGATCTGGGTTTGTGGGTTACCATGCTGGTAACATAAGCACTACTATAACAGGGGAGAAAATCTGATCTTCTGAGGTATTTGTTTTGTATCATAAATGGTTGGCACCAGTTTTGGTGGTTGAAAGTGTAATCTCCTAAACAGAGAGCCAAGATCACTGAAATGTGGAATGTGAGGATGGGATTCAGTGCTCAGTGAAGACCTTTGCTCAAAGCAAGCATGGTTGGAGGTAGGGCTATTTGTAGTGTCAATTCCTCAGCCAACATTCTGATGGAATGAGGCATCCAACCAGGAATATTGGGTCAATGAGTGAAATCATAAAATGGCGTGGCAATGACTGAGGTCTTTCAGTCAGTCAGTCATTATTACCAACTTCTTGAAACGTCCAGTTGGTTCCAGTTTGCTGATGTTTCCCCAAATCCTTGAAAGACCTTTCCTTCAAATGTTTAATTCCATTTGGAAAGCTTTGCTTAATCTTCTTCCACATAGTGCCTCCCAGCACCCCATACAACCTCCCCACCCCATCACTTACAATAATGCAAAGCAAGGAAAATGATTTCTCCTTATCTCATATCTGCTTCTCTTGCTAATTTCCTTAAATCTGATTTTGAAAATCTCTACTAAATCCTTTTCTTAACCCTCCTCTCACTTGGGAGACCAATCCAGCTTCTGTTTAATTTACGTAATTCAGTACCTCATTCCTGGTGTCATTCTCCTCTGCACTTTCTCTAAGATCTTTGAAATAACTCCACCGATGCCAGTATCCTATTACCAAGTCACCCTTTATTTACACATAGAGAATCCTTGACACTAATCCAGCTCACTAAGAGGAAACTCTTAATGAACAGCATGTCTGACACACCTGTGCTTATCTGTCAACCAGGGCTCCCTGATTGGGGCTGTTAATCTGGTCCAATCAGGGAACTGATACTCTATGAGACCCACTTGGTTGATCTTGTTACAATTACCATATCTGTTCCTCTCTGAGTCCGAGGACATATGCCTGATCTTTATTTTGTAGCTCTGCTTGTGGCGTTTTGGCATCGGATCAGGTTCCTCCAACTCTGCCTCTGATGTGGGTGACGTAAAAACACACTGTAGCTCGCTTCTTGTGCCTGGCGCATCTCGGAAGAAATTCATTCTCTTCTTAAAGCGGCAAAGGCATCAAGTTGGTGACATCCACTGTGTCCGTCTCGGATTCTGATGTATCTTCGATGCTTGATGGAGAGAGAGATTCCATGGGTTTCAAATATTCGGAAAGGCTGTCAAGGAGCCGGACACAGTTTGCTCTCAAACCATTTGCAAGTTTGCAGCTTTCATATGGTCCACGTGCTTGTTTAGGACCGGCACACCAACCTGAACTTTATATGTCGCTGGACCTGACCTTGCATCAACCATGCCTCTTACCCAGTGATAATGGGAACTGCAGATGCTGGAGAATCCAAGATAACAAAGTGTGGAGCTGGATGAACACAGCAGGCCAAGCAGCATCTCAGGAGCACAAAAGCTGATGTTTCGGGCCTAGACCCTTCATCTCTCTGTGTTCCTGAGATGCTGCTTGGCCTGCTGTGTTCATCTAGCTCCACACTTTGTTATCATGCCTCCTACCCATGCAGGTTGGTGCCCATGATTCCTACATCAAACTTTGTCCCCTGAACTAAACTGTATCTCTCACTTACCGGAGTCTTGTGTCTGGCATTGGTGTCCCTGATGCCATTTCACACTCCCACCCCCGACCTTCACTCCCAAGTCTGGGAAGATCAGATTTAACCTGGTGCAGGGTCTTCAGCCCGTTAGCAATACTTCTGGAGCTATCCCTGTAGATGCATGAAAGGAGGTCCTATAATCAAATAGGAACCAGGACAATTTGGTATCTAGTGAAGCTGTAGGTTGTTTCTTTAAACCTGCCTTCAAAGTTTGGACTGCCCTTTCTGTTAGACCATTGGAAGATGGATAGTATGGAGCTGTCCATGTGTGTTGATTGCTATTTGACTTTAAGAAATACTCAAATTCTCTGCTGGTAAATGATGGCCTGTTATCTGTGGTGAGCACTTCCAGGAGTCAGCGTATTGCAAAAGATGTGCGCAGTTTTTCTATTGTCATTCCTGTGTTTGACAAATGAACTCTATACACATCCAATCACTTTGACTGGGTGTGCTCAATAACTAAGAACACTGAGTCCATGAAAGAACCTGCATAGTTGACATGTCACCAAGTCCAGGGTTTACCATGAATGTCAGGGAGCTGTTGGCAGTAATTTTTGTCATTGTTGGCATGCTGCGTGCTGATCCACCAATGCAGCTATGTCTGCACCCAATCCTGACCACCAAACATGGTTTCTCACCAAAATCTTCGTTTTGGAAGCCCTTGGTTGAACCTGGTGGGGTTCAGCCAGTATCTGGTGGTGACCTTTGCTCAGGACAATCAGTGTTGTTGCCCATTATAATATAGCCCCCTGCACTGTGATCTGATCACTCTGGATCCAAAAAGGTTTCAGTTCGTTTGTGATGTCTTTTGGTTTTCTCCATCGTCACCAGCTGTTTCAGTTTTGCAAGGATTGGATCTTTCAGCATCCAAAAAGTCTGTTAATGTCAGCTGTGACTGGAAGTGTGTCCATAAAGCGATTACAGACCCTTCCATTGGCAGTATCCAGCGGGAGGCATCTCAACACATGCGTATTTGCTACTTGGCCTCCCGAGCATTGTTCTAAGTTGTAATTATACACACTTAGTATTAGAACCTACTGCTGAATTCAGCCTAAAGCTATGGGAGGCACTGCCTTGTCCTCTTTAAGTAGACCTAGGACGGGTTGTGGTCTGTTATGATTACAAGTTTACATCTGGAAAGGTATTGGTGCAAACACCTGACTCCAAATATAACTGCCAAACCTTCTTTTTCTATCCGGCCATATTTACATTCTGCATTAACCGAAGTCCTGGATGCATACTCTCGTGGGTGTTCCTCTCCACTGGGCCACCATGATCTACCCTAATGCCGTATGGGGAGGCATTGCATGTCAATACCAGGTTTTGCTTGGAATCATAGTGTGCCAACACCTTAGGATGATGATGGTTGTTTCTTCACTTCCCTGAAGGTTATGGTTTGGCTATGTGACCATTTCCAAGGATGCAAAGGTGCCAGGATGGAGACCAGATTAAGTATGAACTGTCCATAATAATTCACCAGCCCAAGGAAAGGCCTATGCTCCAGTTCAGATGTGGAAGCCGGGGCATCTTTGATCACCCTCACCTTTATCGCTCAACATGTCTAACCTGGTCTTGTTGACTCTGTAGACTAGTCAGTCACTTGGGGTGCCTAGAACACCCATTTGTCCCTTCTAAGGCATATGCCTGCCTGGGAGAAATACCGAAGGATGATGTCCAAGTTCTCAAAGTGCTCCTTACAGGTCTTCCCTGTTATTAGCATGTTGTCTAGGAAAGTGGCATCCTGAGATAGACATAGTAAAATGTTCTCCGTCATCCACTGAAAAATTGCACAGGCTGATAATACCCTAAATTGCAGTCTCGTGTATTGGTACAAACCCTTATGGATATTAATTGTAACATACATCTGAGAATCCTCATCTAGCCACAACTGCAAGTACACATGGCTCATGTCCAGCCTCATGAAGGATATCCCGTTGTACCCCACACCCCCACACCTGTCTTCTTTGTGTATAAGTCATCTCTGTGAGGGATTAGGTATTTATCCAGCTCTGAAAAATGGTTTACCATTTGTTTACTATTGCCAAAAGGGCAAACCCATCCAACAGGCTTCACAATTGGTATGAGCGATATTGCCCATTCTGATTCCTTCGATTTCAAGCTTTCTGATTCCTGTCTCTACTTTTACCCATAAGGCACATGGCAGTGGGTGGGTTCTGCAGACTCATGGAGTTGCTTCCTGGTCAACATGCAAAGTGGCTTTGGCTCCTTTCATAGTCCTTAGGCCTTGCTCAAAAACCTCTGGATATTTGGTTAGGACTTCAGTCAGGCAGCCGTGTTCTCATCGAATAATGTTGAGCCAATCTAGGTGAATCTTTCTAAACCAGTTATACCCCATCAAGCATGGGCCCAATCCTTTTACCACAATCATGAGAGACTGGAACCAAAGTTTTGAGGAAGGGCTGCCAGACCGAAAATGTTAAGTCTGTTTTTTCTTTCACAGATGCTGCCAGGCCTTTCTGAGCTTTACCAGCAATTTCTGTTTTGTTTCCTGATTTACTTTCGGTTTTTAGTTTTCAGTCAGCCGAGGTCTTGTGAAAACTTAACAGTTGGAGTCCAGCGCGAATTTTGTTAAAGACTGGTTCTGTGATCACTGAAACAACAACGCCACTATCAACCTCTACTAGAACTGGGAGACTATTTAACCACATGTTTATTTTGATTGGTTCTGATTTGGATAGTCCCAAGCAATTTAACTATTCCAAACCAGATGTAAGTGGACTTTCCAAGGTGTGCACTCTCCCGAATACCAGCCTATGAGTTCTCTTACTCAATTTAGGTCCAGTGGGACTCTCTTACTGTATAGAGTCCACATATCAGCAGCAATTATAATAGCTTGCCAGCCTGGATGCCCAAAATAATTCTATCGAGGCCAGTATCCTATCACCAAGTCACCCTTCATTTACATGTGGCGATACCTTAACACTGATCCAGCTCCCTCAGAGCAAACTCTGAGTGAACAGAATGTCTCACACTCCTGTTCATTATCTGTCAGCCAGGGCTCCCTGATTGGATCAAATTAACTGTCCCAATCAGGGAACTCATATTCTGTGGTTCCACCTGGCTGACTTTTGTTATACTCACAATAGTCTTAAAATCCTTTCTAAAATTTGATGCCCAGAATTGAATGGAAAACTCAAACTGGTGCTTCAACCGTGATTTATACATTCTTAGAAAATACCCAAGTAGTTATGCTCAGTGCTTCTGTTTATAAAGCCAAAGATTCCATACCTATATTTTTAGCAGCATGTCCTACACCTTCAATGTTTGTGTACATACATCCTTTAAATATGCACTCCTTTTAAATGGAACTATTTAGTTTATTCTGCCTCTCATCATATCACCTACCAAAAATGCATCACTACACAAGTCGAACATTAATGTTGTTGCAACGTTTCTGACCCCTCCCCCTCACCCATGTTTAGAAATACCACAATAGTGGTCCAAAACAGACAATGTAATTATATCTCTTGATGGTGGCAAATTGGTCAATGTAGTAAATGTCTGTGAGAAAATTGGTTGCAGCCTCCTAAATCCTGCTACTAATTAAAAGTTTCAAGAAAATTTGAACCACAGCTGACAACTACCTCCCCTCCCCCATGTATTTTGAATTCAGTTGTACAGTGAGACCCAAAATAGCATCAATATGAAAATAATTATAGAGTATTTCTGTGCAATTACTGTGGAGTCTGTTTAACCTAGTCATGTACAGTTGGTTCCATGCGCTGTTATTAGAGCCAGGCATGAATTAACAGGACACGGTCAGCAATCAGCCCACTGCACCTCAGCCCCCTCTTAAAATGTAATCTTGCTCAAAGACAAGCAGCCTGTGGGTCTGTCTCAGTTATTTGGGAAGATTTATACAGATGATACCCAGAATTTCAAAGGTCTAACCATCTGAACAAGCTGGATCTCTATTTTAAAGAAGAGTATATTGAGAGAAGCCTTGATAGAACTCTTCAAGTTATGGAAGGAACTTTACACCATGGATAGATAAAAGATGTTTCCATTATAAGAAAATTCAGAAGTAGAGGGCATGTGTACATGTGGTCCCCAACAAATTCAGCAGGGAATTCGGAAAAAAATTACTTACTGAGAGCATGGTTAGAACTTGGAACTCACTGTGACACTAAAATAGCTAAAGTGAAAATAAAAGGTTGTAATTCATAAAGTCTAGGCTTCTGTTCTATCCTTCACTACCTGGATATTTGAATTATAAACAATTTTAGAAAGCTAAACTGTTAGGGTTAAGAGTGTTGAGAGGAAACTGTCGTACAATGTGAAAACTGGTCTGAAGCTGTTGGGCTGTAAAATTCGGTGTCATCGAATGAAAAGGATGTGAACAAAGTTGTGACTTGTACTGATGTCAAAAACCTAGAAGACATTGTGCAAAGTTATTGTACCAAGGATGCGGAGAGTTATGTGGAGAGATTAGAGCGGTGGGAAATGATTCTTGGAGATTAAGGGAGGAATTAATTGAGGTGTCCAAATTTGATAGATTAGATAAGGGAAGACTCTTACATTGACAGGGGAGTCAATAAAGTGAGGAAACCTGTCATTTTATCCCCTGATTCTCTTGCTGAGAAATTCTTTTCACACAGCTAATTTTTATGATCTGGAGCTCATAGGTTGAATGGGCATTGGAAGTAATTTCATTAGTTATTTATAAAACAAGAATCAAATATATACCTTAAAATGAAATAAGGGGTGCTGGGTGCTTGTGAAGGATCAAGCTTTTTCAAAGAACCAGGACTCTTCATATGGATTGAACAGTATTTTTCTGTGCTGCTGTATGATTCTATGATTCTAATTGAACTCATGGATTTTTTTCCATGCAATTCATCTTACATTCCTGTGCAAGCTCAGGTTTCACTAGATTTCTTTGAGGGAAGGGCTGCGGATGTAGCTTATATGGACTTTAGTAAAGCATTTCATAAATTTGGTAGATTAGTACAAAAACTAAAATCACGAGGAATTTGGGATGCCTGGCTAGATGGATAGATAGATGACTGGCTTGGTCATAGAAAACAGGGGGTGGTGGTGGAGGGATTTTTTTTCAGAATGGAGACCAGTAACTAATGGTGTTCCACAGGGTTTGGTCTTAGGTCCTTTGTTGTTTGTAGTATTATATAAATTATCTGGAGGAAAATGTGGGTGGTCTGATAAGCAAATTTGATGATGACACGAAGATTGGTGGAGGTGCTGATAGTGCCAATGATTGTGAAAGTATGTAACAGGGTATAGATTGGTGACTTGGGAACAGAAATGGCAGATGGAGTTTAATCCAGACAAATGCAACGTGATGCATTTTGGAGGATCAAATTTAAGTGTGAATTATACTATAAGTGGCAGAATCCTTAGGAACACTAACATTCAGATGGATCTGGGCGCGCAGGCCCACAGTTCCCTGAAAGTGGCAACGCAGATAGCCAAGGTGATTTAAGAAGGCATATGGCATGCTTGCCTTCATTGCCCAGGGCGTGGAATACAAGAGTTGGCAAACCATGCTGTAGCTATATAAAACCCTTGTTAGGTTGCATTTGGAGTATTGTGAACAGTTTTTGTCACCACACTACCATAAGGATGTCAAAGCTTTGGAGAAAGCGCACAGAAGGTTAACCAGGATGTTGCCTGGTCTCCAAGGCATTGACTATGAGGAAAGACTGAAAAGACTAGGATTGTTTTCACTGGAAAGACGGCAGCTGAGAGGAGACCTGATAGATTTCTACAAAATTATGAGAGGCATAGAGGGTGGATAGTCAGAGGCTTTTTCCCAGGGTTGAAGTTTCAATAACAAGGGGGCACAGGTTCAAGGTCAGAGGGGGAAAACTTAAGGGAGATGTGCAAGGGAAGTTTTTCACACAGAGACTTTTGGTAGCAGCTTGGAATGCACTACCAGAAGAGGTGGTGGAGGTGGGCACATTGAAGACATTTAAGAGGCACCGAGATGAGTACATGAATAGGGAGGGAATAGAGGGATACAGTTTGAAAAATAGCTTGCTTTTAGATTAATTAGGACACAATGGTCGACAGAGGCGTGGAGGGCTGAAGGGCCTGTTCCCATGCTGTACTTTTTCATCTGTTTATTTTTGCAGAACTCCCTTGGAACTGTCACCAGTGCCTCAATGTGTCACAATATTCAAAGTGCACTCCTACAGAATTTGATTGTAACTTTCACTCAGTCGTAGTTTTCTGTTCGGACTGTATAGTTCTGAATTCTGTTTATTTTTCTTGATAGTATATTCAACATTCAACAAAGGTAGAATAACAAAGGTTCCTAAATCTCTTTCAATTTCTCTTTTAACTAACAGAATCACATCTTACAGACAAGGTCCCAGACAACACCATTGCCACCCTTATGTCTCGTCCCACCGCCAGGACAGACCCTTCAGAGATGGTGGCACAGTCGTGTACAGTGGGGAGGGAGTTGTTCTGGGAGTCATAGAGTCATACAGCATGGAAACAAACCCTATGGTCCAACTCAACCACGCTGATCAAGCTTCTCAAACTAAACTAGTCCCACTTGCCTGCTTTTGCCCCATATCCCTCTAAACCTTTCCTTTTCATGTGCCTGTCCAAATGTATTTCAAATGTTGTAACTGTACCTGTATATACCACTTCCTCTGGCAGTTCATCCCACACATAAATCACCCTCTGTGTGAAAAAGTTGCCTCTCAGGACTCTTTTACATCTTTCTCCTCTCCTCTTAAATATATGCCCGTAGTTTGTAACCTCACTCACCCTAGGGATTAGACCTTTCCTATTTACCTTATCTATTGACTCCAGACTCCATGCAATCTCGTGGCTTAAGGTTAAACTCGGACATGCAAATATCCTGCTGATTACCACATACTGTCTGCCCTTGGCTGATGAATCAGTATTCCTCCATGTTCATCAACACTTGGAAAACATGCTGTGGGTGATAAGAGCACAAGATGTACTCCGAGTGGGGAATTTCAGTGCCCATCATCTAGTAGCTCAGTGGCCGCACTGCTGATCAAGCTGGTCAGATCCTAGAGGACATGTTCCAGACTGAGTTTGCGGCAGGTGGTGAGGGAACCAACAAGAGTGAAAAACGTTCTTGACCTTATCGTCAGCAATCTGCCGGCTGCAGAGACATCAGTCTATGATAGTACTAGTAAGAGTGACAATCACCCACTCCTTGCTAAAAGGGACAGACTTAAATGAAGACTGGGCATCCACAAAGCATGGTGGGCCTTCAAGAGCTGCAGAATTGTACTCCAGCACAATGTGCAGCCTCATGGCCCATTATATCCCCCACTCAATCTTCATCATCATCATCAAGTCAGGGGATCAACCCTAGTTCAATGACAATTCCAGGAGGCTTGCCCCATGGTACAGCACCATGCATACCTAAAACTGAGGTGTCAGTCTGGTCAAGTTACCATATAGGACTATTTGTGTGCCACACAGCAGAAGCAGCAAGTGATAGACAGAGCTAGGCAATCCTACAACCAATGGATCAGATCAAAGCTCTGCAGTTCTGCCACATCCAGGCATGAAAAGTGGTGCACAATTAAACAACTCACTGGAGGATGAAAGCTCCACAAATATCCCCATCCTCAATGATGGAAGAGCCCAGCACTTCAGTGCAAAAGATAAGGCTGAAGCATTAGTGGTAATTTTCAGCAAGAGGTGTAGCGTGAATGATCCACCTTGGCCCCTCCACGGGTCTCCAGCATCACAGATCCAGTCTTCAGGCAATTCGATTCACTCCACATAATATCAACAATTGGTTGGAGGTACTGGATACTACAAAGTCCATGGGCCCTGACAACCTTCCAGCAATAGTACTGAAGATTTGCACTCCGGAACTTGCTCCCCTAACAAGCTGTTCCAGTACAGTTATAATGCTGGCATCTACCCAGCAATGTGGAAAATTGCCCAGGAATGTCCTGTACTCAAAAAGCAGGAGAAATACAGCCTGGCCAGTTACTGCCCGATCAATCTACTTTCAGTTATCAGTAAAGTGATGGAGTAGTGCTATCAGTAGTGCTATCTTGGAGCACCTGCTCAGCAATAACCTGCTCCAGTGATTCCCAATTTGGCATCAGCTGATCTCCTGAACTCATTACAGCCTTGGTTCAAACATAGACAAAAATGCTGAATGCTAGAGGTGTGGTGACAGTGACAGCCCTGCAACATCATGGACCCCCAGCAAAATTTGTATCAGGGGCAAGCTCTCTGCTGGTTGGAATTATATGTGGCTCAAAGGAAGGTGGCTGTGGTTGTTGGAGGCCAGTCACCTCAGCTCCAGGACATCCTTGCAGGAGTTCATCAGGATAGTGTCCTCGGATCAACCATGGTCAGCTCTGTCATAAATGACCTTCAATCATCATTAGATAAGAGGTGGGATGGCCTCCATTGATTGCATAATATTCAACACCATTCTCAACTCCTCAGAATCTAAAGCAGTCCATGTTCAAATGCAACAAGATCCAGACAATATCCGGGCTTGGACTGGAAAGTGGCAAGTAACATTCGTACCACACAATTGTGAGGCAGTGACCATCTCCACTAAGAGACGATCTCATCATCATTCCTTGGCATTCAACGTTACCAGCACTGAATTCCCCACTATCAACATTCTGGGAGGTTATCACTGACTGGAAACTCAACTGGACTACTCGCGTAAACACAATGGCTACAAGAGCAGGTCAGAGGCTAGGAGTACTGCAGCGAGTAACTCATCTTCTGATTTCCCAAAACCTGTACACCATTTACGAGGCACAAGTCAGGATGATAGAATACTCCCAACTCGCTTAGATGGGTACAGCTCCAACAAACTCCAGAATCTTGACACCATCCAGGGCAACTACGCACTTGTTTGGCGACACATCCATATGCATCCATTCCCTACACCTTTGATATGGAGTACATAAATTTAGACTGGCACTTCAATGCTATATAGAGGAATTATTTTAAAATATATTTTTATGGGAAATAACCTTACATTTATATGTAATTCCTGTCTACAAAAACACATCCCATTGTCATGTTTAAGAGCACATTTTGCTCTTAAACTTTCCTATTAAACATTCTTGTTTAAGAATTTACAGTGAAAACTGCCTTTGTAAACTTGTCACGTTGTAATTACACCTGCCAGTAACGGTGCTTTAGTTCACAGTTTGCCGTTTGCTGGATTCCCAATTTGTAATGCATGCCTATGCTCCATTACATTTTACTTCTCTTCCAAACTACTGTATGTTTTACTATTTAGCTAATATTAAGTAAATGTTTTATGCAAGAATAAGGGCAGACCCTGAAAATGTCTCAGGCTTCAGCTTATTGACAGCTACAACTTTGATAGAGGCTTTGTAAAAAATAAGTTATGTATTTTAAAAAGAAACCTTCATCACCACTTCCTACTGCATTTTAAAAGGACATCATTGATAGTCTTTTGTTTCTTTTCGTCTGTGTTCTAACTTGCCTTGTAGAAATGAAAGACCAAGTGATTTGTTCTGACACCCATACAGTTGAAACTCACCAAAAAGGAATACTTGTTCTATTGATGAAGTTATAATTCATACCAAATGTTCTTTGCCTAAGGATCATAGAAAATGCAGCAAAATGCTGCCTGTGCTAATAGTCTGACAAAGTTGATGTAATATGTAGGGGATACATTTTGTTATGGGAATTAGCATATGATGGACAATTGCAACCAGCAATCTGATTTACGTCCCACTTGATTTTCATTTCATTGTTTTATAATGTGAGCTACCAGTTTCTCATCATGCATTGCCCTACCTTTCAAATCCAATTTGACCCGTCCCCAGTCCCCCAATTTCCATGTCTTCATTTGTCGGGACATTTTCTATTCCCACATAGAAAAATGACTCCCAGTTTATTCCTGTAGGGAGCAAACCTGAGGAGTTTATGTATTGGATTGATTGTGAATCTAATTTGAATTGAGGTTACACAGTTGACTGAAATGTACTGGGTGGTGTCTCTCAGAACCATCCACTCCTCAGGGTGAAATATTGGGTGGAGCCCAACAAGGGAAACAGCAGCTGCACCTCAGCCTTTTAATGACCAGTTGCTCAGAGGAGTGCAGCGTTACATCCAGGCTTTGTATAAGTGTTTGGGGATTTCGGCTGGTGACTGTCTGGCAGGCTGTGCAATGTGAAGGGGGTTGGGCAGCTGGGTTCAAGAGATGATCGGGAAATAGCAACCTAGGAGGGGTAACACCTGGGAGGTGCTCCTGTGAGATTGAATGTTTGATTATAGGCATTTCCCTCCACAGATTAAATTCTGTTATGAAGCCATCAAGTGGGCTTTGATTGTCCATTTAAATGCCTGAACTGGGACACTGCTATGTGGACTGTCCAAAATCACCCCCATCACTGGTATAATTGTGGTGTGGGCAGGGTAAGGCAGGAAGACACAGGACAGACTGTCTGCTGACAACTGCAAACCTATCAATAGACCCAGTGTGGTTTCACTAAAGTGTATGCAGAGGCAGAAAGTTAACTTTGAATTTTTGTTATCAGCACAATATGATACAATTATGTTTCCAATTTAAAGAGTACCTCCAGGCCGAATCTTGTAACCCAGACTTAGCCAATAAATGAGTCAAGTTATTTGAAATGTTTGTCACCCAAGGCCCAGTCATTTTTCTTGTCATATCTTGCCAAGTGTGCCAAATTAATTAACTACCATTTCCCTGTGGTGTATCTCACATCCCATTTCCACCCCTTCTTACCATTACCCCTAATAGAATGACTCTCATCTCAGCTGGTATCTTGTAATTTATTGGCATTCCTTGCATCTATGCCATCTTTAAAAAGCTGTTGTGTACCCAGAGAAGCATTGTCAGTCCAGAGCTACCCCGTAGAGTTACTGATATTTTCCCATACGTGGCAGAGGCAAATCAGGGCCCCACTTTGTGAGCAGGGTCCTGGGTATCCTGCTCAATAGGATAAGTGCCACCCCCAGGAGTCACAGTAGAAGCCACAACACTCAAACCATGCCCTGGTCCAAAATTGACACCTGAGTAGTTGCACTGTCAGCTATCTGGAGGAATGCACAGCACTGCGGGAAGAAGGTCAAAGTGTTTCTGCATTCCTCAATGATAAGTTCTATCATCTTTTCTCCATTACCTTACACTCACTGTCTCTTCTATTCTCTGTTCTTTTCACCAAAACCCATGCTCTACTATCTCATTATTGCCTACAACATCATCCCCATGAGCTCTCACCCAACCTAACCCCTAATACCACCAACCCTGCATGCGCTCTGCGCTGCCTACTTGCTTGCTTGGGACACCTGTCCACCCACACCAACATGTTAGCTGTGCCACCCATTTGCTTTTCCTGTAATACCTGCCTTTTTCTCATTCTGAGAGGAAAATAGCCCACAATAGGACAGACAGAATCAGGATGAGTGGTGGGCTGCTTGTCACTTAGCTCCTTGCCTCTAATGAAGAGAGGATCCTGACTCTGACCACCCTGAGTGGAGGTTGCTTTTGACTTACTGTGCAGGGAACTCCTGAGCAAAAGCTATCCCTTTTGACTGAGCACTACTGACAACAATGCAAGCTTCCTGGCTTTGTATATGTGCTAAATGGCACAGCAAGACAGCAGTAAAATGAAGATGGTTTCTCTGGTTAAGGGAGAAAAATACAAAAAAAAGCATGGCAGGACAATGCAAGGCGATGACGCTATGAGTATCCAGGTAAGCTCAGTGAGTATGTGGTATGAGAGCAAGTGAAGAGCTTGGAGATGCAGCCCGATCCATTCCAAACTGGGCACCTGGCCCTGAATGCACAGTATCCTTGGTGCAGCATTACAATGACCATTTCTGGTGTAGTCCAAGGTGCAGTATTGAAGCGTAGAATTGTGCTGTAAAGTGGGTCGGAGATGTGCTGTGTGAGGTTGGTAGATGTTGGATGATAGTTTCTGTGGATGTGGTCATGGAGCATGCCTGAGATGTTGGTGTCTGGCCTTCAGTATGGAGGTCTCGCAGAGATAGCAGCGAGTTGAATCCTCTGGATGCATTCTTTGGTTTCCTTGTTGCGTTTTCCTGACAATTGAATTTGTTTGGCAAGTTTGGTACATTGAGGGCTGACTGGATGTTAATGGAGTTGGGCTGTTAACAAGTCATTTAACAATTACTGAGGACGATCAATTATTATCTTGCCACAGTCTAGTGAGAATTTTAACCTGCTGCTTGTGAAAAAACATCAAAGATGGAGCGAAATGAGCTTGGTGTCATGATGGGCCTTACCACACTTTTGTCCAGTTCTGTCAAACATCACACTGTAGCCCATGTCTGTCAGACCCCTTTAAGATTCCACCTTAAAGAAAAAATATTTGTGTGTTATTGAACCTTCCATGATGCAAGGTGTTCCAAAGTGCTTCACAGCCAATGAAAATTTTTTTTGAAGTGCAATCACAGTTAGCTAATGTAGGAAACTCTACAGTAAGTTTATGTACAGCTAGGTCCTGCAAAAAGAAAATTGAAAGAGATCAGACAGTCTGGTTTGGTTAAAGGATGAATATTTGTAAAGATACCGGTGAGAAATACACATTCTTCTTTGAAATAGTGCTCCGAGATGTTTTATGCATATTTGAGAAGATGTACTGGGCCTCGGCTTAACACCTCATGGAAAGGGTGGCAGCTCCAACAGTGCTGCATTTATTCAGTATTTTGCTGGAATGGCAGCCTAGATTATATTCTCGAATTTCTAGAATGTGATTTGATAACATGCAACTTTCTGATCTCAGAGAGATTGTTATCATTGAGCCATAGCTGACTCCTTGTTTCAGGGAGATGGTAATAAAGAAATAGACTGTGTTACGAAAGTGGTCTAAATGATGAATATTTGCAATATAATATTTATGCTGTAATTTGGAAAGTGTTCAACGTTTTTCAGTGTGGGTGATAACTGAAAAAGCCTAGGTCAAAATGAAAAGTGAATGGAGTCTGCAGGAAGCAACAGACACAACAGCTGATAGTGTTGAACTTGAGCTCCAGTTTGCAATTAAACAACTGTGCATTGAGACATAGCAGAAGCAAGTGGAATTTTACACTTTAGATATGTGGCCTTGTGCCACAGGACTGTATCTTGGAATATGTCACACAGGTCAGGCCACGAGATAAGCAGCTTAAACAGGAGCAGGAGCTGTTTACCACAACAGATAACGGAAATTTACAGTGGGCCAGTAAAGCATGATCAAACTTCCACATTGCGGGAAGTACACCCAACTCCAGCTCCTTGAAAACCGTGTTAGGGAACTGGAGCTGGAGCTGGATGAACTTCGGATCATTCGGGAGGCAGAGGGAGTTATTGAGAGGAGTTACAGGGAGGTAGTCACTCCTCAGGGAGAAGAAAAAGGCAGATGGGTTACGGTCAGGGGACAGAAAGGAAACCGGCAGGCACTGCAGGGATCCCCTGTGGCCATTCCCCTCAACAATAAGTACACCGTTTTGGATACTGTTGGGGGGGACGACTTACCAGGGGAAAGCAGTGGGGCACAGGTCTCTGACACAGAGTCTGTCCCTGCTGCTCAGAAGGGAAGGGGGAAGAGGAGCAGAGCAGTAGTCATTGGGGACTCCATAGTTAGGGGGACAGATAAGAGGTTCTGTGGGGACGAGAGAGACTCGCGGTTGGTGTGTTGCCTCCCAGGTGCCAGGGTGCGTGATGTCTCTGATCGTGTTTTTGGGATCCTTAAGGGGGAGGGGGAGCAGCCCCAAATTGTGGTCCACATTGGCACTAACGACATAGGTAGGAAGAGAGATGGGGATTCAAGGCAGAAATTCAGGGAGCTAGGATGGAAGCTGAGAGCTAGGACGAACAGAGTTGTTGTCTCTGGTTTGTTGCCTGTGCCACGTGCTAGTGAGGCGAGGAATAGAGAGAGAGAGAGGAGTTGAACACGTGGCTACAGGGATGGTGCAGGAGGGAGGGTTTTGGATTTTTGGATAATTGGGGCTCTTTCTGGGGTAGGTGGGACCTCTACAAGCAAGATGGTCTTCACCTGAACCAGAGGGGTACCGATATCCTGGGGGGGGGGGAATTTGCTAAGGCTATTCGGATGGGTTTAAGCTAATTCAGCAGGAGGATGGGCACCAAAATTGTAGTTCGAGTACAGAAAAGGTTGAGAGTAGGGTGGTCCGAAATAAAGTTTCAGGGACGCAAGATGGC
Organism: Stegostoma tigrinum; assembly: GCF_030684315.1. NCBI lineage: Eukaryota > Metazoa > Chordata > Chondrichthyes > Orectolobiformes > Stegostomatidae > Stegostoma > Stegostoma tigrinum. The sequence continues at coordinate 17,337,727 of NC_081362.1, read as the reverse complement.
ACCGGCAGGCAGGAAGGTGGTTTGAAGTGTGTCTACTTCAACGCCAGGAGCGTCCGGAATAAGGTGGGTGAATGTGCAGCATGGGTTAGTACCTGGGACTTCGATGTTGTGGCCATTTTGGAGACATGGATAGAGCAGGGACAGGAATGGTTGTTGCAGGTTCCGGGATTTAGATGTTTCAGTAAGAACAGAGAAGACGGTAAAAGAGGGGGAGGTGTGGCATTGTTGGTCAAGGACAGTATTACAGTTGCAGGATGGTTGTTTGGGGACTCGTCAACTGAGGTAGTATGGGCTGAGGTTAGAAACAGGAAAGGACAGGTCACCCTGTTACGAGTTTTCTATAGGCCTCCGAATAGTTTCAGATATGTAGAGGAAAGGATAGCAAAGATGATTCTCGATAGGAGTGAGAGAGACAGAGTAGTTGTCACGGGGGACTTCAACTTTCCAAATATTGACTGGGAACACTATAGTTCGAGTACTATTGATGGGACAGTTTTTGTCCAGTGTGTGCAGGAGGGCTTCCTGACACAGTATGTAGATAGGCCAACAAGGGGCGAAGCCACATTAGATTTGGTATTGGATAATGAGCCTGGCCAGGTGTTAGATTTGGAAGTAGGTGATAGCGATCACAATTCTGTTATGTTTACTTTAGTGATGGAAAGGGATAGGTGTATACCACTGGGCAAGAGTTATAGCTGGGGGAAAGGCAATTATGATGAAATTAGGCAAGATTTAGGGAGCATAGGATGGGGAAGGAAACTGCAGGGGATGGGCACATTAGAAATGTGGAGCTTATTCAAGGAAAAGCTCCTGTGTGTCCTAGATAAGTATGTACCTGTCAGGCAGGGAAGAAGTTGTAGAGCGCGGGAGCCGTGGTTTACGAAGGAGGTGGAATCTCTGGTCAAGAGGAAGAAGAAGGCTTATGTTAGGATGAGATGTGAAGGCTCAGTTAGGGCGCTTGAGGGCTACGAGGTAGCCAGAAAGGACCTAAACAGAGAGCTTAGAAGAGCCAGGAGGAGACATGAGAAGTTGTTGGCGGATAGGATCAGGGTAAACTCTAAGACTTTCTATAGGTAATTAAGGAATAAAAGAATGATGAAAATAAGATTAAGGCCAATCAAGGATAGTAGTGGTAAGTTGTGTGTGGAGTCAGATGAGATAGGGGAAGTGCTAAATGAATATTTTTCAACAGTATTCACTCTAGAAAATGACAATGTTGTCGAGGAGAATACTGAGATACAGCCTACTAGACTAGGTGGGATTGAGGTTCACAAGGACGAGGTATGAGAAATCCTACTGAGGGTGAAGATAGATAAGTCCCCTGGGCTGGATGGGATTTATCCTAGGATCCTCTGGGAAGCCAGGGAGGAGATTGCTGAGCCTTTGGCATTGATCTTTAGCTCGTCATTGTCTACAGGAATAGTACCAGATGACTGGAGGATAGCAAATGTGGTTCCCCTGTTCAAGAAGGGGAGTAGAGACAACCCTGGTAATTATAGACCAGTGAGCCTTACCTCAGTTGTTGGTAAAGTGTTGGAAAAGGTTATGAGGGATAGGATTTATAATCATCTAGAAAAGAATAAATTGATTACGGATAGTTAGCACAGTTTTGTGAAGGGAAGGTCATGCCTCACAAACCTTATTGAGTTCTTTGAGAAGGTGACCAAACAGGTAGATGAGAGTAAACCGGTTGATGTGGTGTATATGGATTTCAGCAAGGCGTTCAATAAGGTTCCCCACAGTAGGCTATTGTACAAAATGCGGAGGAATGGAATTGTGGGAGATACAGCAGTTTGGATCGGAAATTGGCTTGCTGAAAGAAGACAGAGGGTGGTAGTTGATGGGAAATGTTCATCCTGGACAGCAGTTACTAGTGGTGTACCGCAAGGGTCGGTGTTGGGTCCACTGCTGTTTGTCATTTTTATAAATGACCTGGATGAGGGCGTAGAAGGATGGGTTAGTAAATTTGCAGACGACACTAAGGTCGGTGGAGTTGTGGATAGTGACGAAGGATGCTACAGGTTGCAGAGAGACATAGATAAGCTGTGGAGCTGGGCTGAGAGGTGGCAAATGGAGTTTAATGCGGACAAGTGTGAGGTGATGCATTTTGGTAGGAGTAACCGGAAGGCAAAGTATTGGGCTAATGGTAAGATTCTTAGTAGTGTAGATGAGCAGAGAGACCTCGGTGTCCATGTACACAGATCCTTGAAAGTTGCCACCCAGGTTGACAGGGCTGTTAAGAAGGCATACAGCGTTTTAGCTTTTATTAATAGAGGGATCGAGTTCCGGAACCAAGAGGTTATAGTGAAGCTGTACAAAACTCTGGTGCGGCCGCACTTGGAGTATTGCATAACAGTTCTGGTCACCGCATTGTAAGAAGGATGTGGAAGCTTTGGAAAGGGTGCAGAGGAGATTTACGAGGATGTTGCCTGGTATGGAGGGAAGGTCTTACGAGGAAAGGCTGAGGGACTTGAGGCTGTTTTCATTGGAGAGAAGAAGGTTGAGAGGTGACTTAATTGAGACATATAAAATAATCAGAGGGTTAGATAGGGTGGATAGGGACAGCCTTTTTCCTAGGATGGTGACAGCAAACACGAGGGGACATAGCTTTAAATTGAGGGGTGAAAGATATAGAACAGATGTCAGAGGTAGTTTCTTTACTCAGAGTAGTAAGGGAATGAAACGCTTTGCCTGCAACGGTAGTAGATTTGCCAACTTTAGGTACATTTAAGTCGTCATTGGATAAGCATATGGACGTACGTGGAATAGTGTAGGTTCGATGGGCTTGAGATCGGTATGACAGGTCGGCCCAACATCGAGGGCCGAAGGGCCTGTACTATGCTGTAATGTTCTATGTTCTATGTTCTATATAATGTGTTATGGCCGGAGTTAGCAACCCAACTTTTTCATTGTAGGATTCATAGTAGTTTTCATAGTGGGATTTAAAGTGTTTGACAGTGCTGTTGACATTGGTATTGCCTTCATGTCTTCACTGTTTCTACTAGGAGAATAGGGCATCATGCCAGGCTTGAATGATTCATTCATTCATTCACCCACCCACTCATTTTCTTCCTCTTTTTCTCTCTGCCTTCTTTGTCTTTTCTAATGACATTTTCTAACCATTTTCCTAGCAAGATGGAGAAGGTAATTATAGAGTTAATGCAAGACTATTTGATGACTCAGTTTTTAAAAGACACAACCCTGTGGTTTATCATACGGAATTTGGTACTCGACAACAACGGTTATTGCATCTCCAGCTCATGGGTAGGTGTGGCTTAAAATACTGGTGATTGTAATCTGATCAAATTATGACATTGCATGAATTGAAAGTTGCACAAACTAAACAAAGCAGCCAAATTTTGAGAGGACCAACTCTGTGTCCATGAGAAGCCTGGATTAAGGCTAAGAGAATGGAGGACGTGGAGGTGCATTTTGAATACAATGGACTAACCAATGTGTACCTATGCAAAATGAAGTACCAAATTTCAAGGCATTCCAAGCAATGAGTAAAGCAGGAATAAAATGTAAGTCCATGAAGCAAAATGGTACAAAATTAAGATAAATTGAATACCAAAAGACATACCAGAAATGTGAAAAAGGCATAATTTGACAATAAAGAAAAAATTGAATTGAATATGGCAGGAGATGTGAAGGATAATTAAACCTTTTTGTAGTTATATAGAGAGAAAAGAAAGCATAAGGGCAGAAGTTGGATCACTGAATGTGGAATTGGGTGACGATATTAGAACTAGTGTAACAAAGTTGGAAAAAGACTTAAATAATTGTTTTCCTTGGTGTTCAGGTAATGTGTAACTTAATGATCTAGAAGAGGAACTAGATACATGATTACCTTTATGTTTGTAGGACAGCTTTGCAGGCTTTAAACAAGTAAAGCACAGGAGTCGGATAAGGATCATCCATATTTCTAAAGGAAATAAGGGAATAAATTGCAGGAACTCTGGCACACATGTTCTGGAAATCACTGAACACTGGAGAAAAGCAATGCCACTCTTAAGTTCAAAAATAGTAAACAGTTACCCAGGAAAATATACTCCAGTGAATTTGATGTCCCTTGTGGGTAAAATTCTATATTTCTCTTGGATGCCATTTTAACTCCATGGAGGTGGGTCAGTGGTTAGCACTGCTGCCTCACAGTGCAGGGACCCCGGTTTGATTCCTGGCTTGGGTGACTGTGTACAGTTTGCATGTTCTCCCTGTGTCAGTGTGGGTTTCTACCAGGTGCTCTAGTTTTTTCCCCACAGTTCAAAGATGTGGAGGTTAGGTAGACTGGCTGTGCTAAATTGCCCCATGCTGTCTAGGGAGGAGTAGGTTAGGTGGATTAGCCATACTAAATGCAAGATTATGGCAAGAGGATAGGGTGCTTGGTCTGGGTGAGATGACTTTTGGAGGGTCAGTGCAAACTTGATGGACTGAAAGGTCTCCTCCTGCAATATATTGATTCTATCAATGTTACAGAAACATTTATTGAAGGTGGGAATACCTAGATAGAAATAACATTGTAAAAAAGAGTTGATGTGCATTCATGAGGAGGATGTTGTGCCAATCTAACAAAGGGTTTTTTTGTGCGTTAAGAGCTTTGTATAAATAAAGTACTGGATGTGATTTGCTGGGATCACAGACAAATTGTTTATCCACCAGTAACTTTTTTTAAGTATTCCACGTGTGAGATGAATGGAATTGCACTAAGAGATAAAAGCCACAAGATTTCATGGTTTTGAACAAACAGCAATACACTTCACTATACATAGACTGGTAATAGTAATATAATCTACAATACATGTATAACTTGAATTCTAACACCCAGAATTAAAGTGCAAATATGGCACCAATTCTTGCAACACAAAGGGTCTTCACTGATAATGCAATGATGAGACAAAATGTGACCAAGAAGTAAGGGGTGTTACAATGATAATGGCACATTAAATAAGGACAGACAAAATAAACAACTTTAAAACAGAAAACATTCAAAGAGAGAACTTAAAACAAAGAGTCCCTGTAAATGGAGAATATTGTACCAAAGCTTGTTGCCTGTGAGTAAAGCAAATTAGATGATGCGATTGAAAGGTTTATTTTAAGCTGAAACCTCACATCTATATGGAAGTGGGAGAGTTAGACTCCATGGCTTGGGAGGAAAGCTGCATTTTGGATCTATCCCTGTGGGGTTTTCTTCCTGTTACATTCTTTCATACTGCAGACCAAGTGATGGACATTGAGTAAAGCAAACAATCAATGACTCCAATACAGCGGTTTTGTGTGTCTACCAGAAGGTAGACAGCAAGTTTCCAGGTGTCTTTACTGGTGATGGTAATTAGCTGATAATTAGCTTAAAGAAAGGGGAAATGTCACAGTAATTTTGGTGGTGGGAAGATCACTCAGTTGTGTGTGATAATACTGCTGGGTAGAAAAAGCTAAAAAAAGTTGTGGGCCTCTTGTGGTACGGTGATAATGTTGCTTCCTCTGGACCAGAAGGCAGAAGTTCAAGTTCGACTTGATTCATAACATATCTGAATGGGTTTATTAAAATAATTAGAAAGCAAATTTGATCCACTACCAACACATTTTGCCCTTATCAGATAGAGTGCAGGAAGGAGATAGCTTAGTAGCATGGTGTAATAACAATAACCTCTCCTCCATGTTAGCAAAACAACAGAGCTGATTACTAATTTCAGGAAGCAGAGTGGCAGACACCCTGCTGTCTTTATCAATGTTGCTTAGATGCAGATGGTTGAGAGTTTCACATTCCTAGGAGTAAATATCACCAACAATCTATCCTGATTCATTTACATCAATGCTACAATCAAGAAAGCACACCAATGCCACTACTTCCCCAGAAGGCTAAGGAAATTAGAACATCCAAAATGACACCTACCAATTTTTATTGACGCACCTTTTGAATGCATCCTATCTGGACGCATCACTGCTTAGTATGGCAACTGCTCTGCCCGAGACCACAAGAAATTTGCAGAGTTGTGAATGCAGTCCAGTCCATCACAAAAACCAACCTTCCTTTCATTGACTCCATTTTCAATTCCCTCAGCCTTGGGAAAGCAGCCAACTTAATCAAAGACCCCCACCCAACTGTTATATTGTATTCAGTATACGTTATACAGCTGTGGCTGTAACACTACATTGTGCTTTCTATTCAATTATCCTGATGTACCCCTGTAAGGTATGATTTGTCTGGTCAGTACAATACTTTTTGCTGTATCTCCATATGTGATAATAATAAATAAGGTCATGGTTAAATCCCTCCATAGCATCACAGCTCCTTATTTATGTAATCTCTGCATAACTGTTCCCTATTCATCATCTTTTACATTTACTATTTTAACCTACATGTCCCAATATATCCTTCATAAACATTTTGTGATATTCCTCTGGGCAAATGGAACTTGTGCCTGGAATTCTTTATCCAGACATAGGTGTCACGACCATCACACCACAAGAGCCTTCTCTTTGCATAATGTCAAGATTTGTCTATTTATGGTCCTGTGAAGCATCTTAATGTTTTATTACATTGTAGCTTGCATTTTATAGCATCTTTAATCTGTGGGTGTAGCTGGCCCTTTTTTAACTCCAATCCCATGTGCTGTAAACTGGATTGCCATCATAGTATCCTCATTCCCCATCTATAAATTTGAATCAAAAAGCCTTAATTAACTTAAGGGAACTTGGCCAATCATAAGGAGCTGCAATTCCTGTTTTTAATGAGCTGTAACCACTGTAATGGGCTGTTAACTTTCTGCAGCTGCACTTGATTAAAAATATAAAATTTCCCCACCCCAATCCAACTGACACCAAAAATTAGGAAAGAGCAACATGTTCTGTGTTAGGACAAATTAGGATTAAAGCATCTGTGTGGAAGTGATAGAATCCAGGATTATTCTATCTTCATTATACCCTGGTTGAATAAAGTAAGAGCTACTTCTGTTTTAAATGGGCTGTGCTGATTCATGAGTTGGGTTACTTGAATGAGCCTTGCTATGAAGGACAGAATAAATTGAAATGTGTAGGCAATGGATAGGCTTGAGTTTACTGTAAGTGTATGATTACTTGGAGTGGGGTAGCAACTGGGTGATAGGTAGAACTTGGACTCTTGTGTGTTGTAGCAAGTAACTTGTTGCTTCTTGGATAACATGGTGTGAAGCTGGATGAACGTAGCAGGCCAAGCAGCATCACAGGAGCAGGAAAGTTGGTGTTTTTGGGTCGTGACCCTCCTTCAGAAATAAAATTTCTGAAGAAGGGTTGTGACCTGAAATGTCAACTTTCCTGCTGCTTGGCCTGCTGTGTTATCTCAGATTCTCTAGCATTGGCAGTTCCTAATATCTCTGCTGCTTCTTGGACGTGGGTGATCTTTGCTTTAGCAGGCTAGTGAGTTGAATTAAAGAAAATTCTAAATTGCCCCTGGGGCTATGGCTTATTTATCTTAGTGTACTAATCCACTGTTTGTGTATAAAACAGCAGAATTTGTGTTTTTTTTAAATGAATGTGACTTGACTAAGTGTATTGTAGTTCAATATAGTTTAACTTGGTTTTATTAAGCACTTGCATCTTTAAAGGACAAATCCAATTTTTGTATCGGGGCTGTAACAATGTGTCAGTGCACCTAGTTAAGTAATTTGGCATCTGTCAATGTTCAAAATAGACCTTTTTTAAAGTGACACTTACAATGTTGGAAAACTTGTTATTTCTTCTTGGGCTAACAAATGTTTGATTTCCTTTTTTTTTGAAGGAAACATTTACCTGGCAATTAAAGCTAGTCCTTATGTATCCAAATGATTTCTGCAATCAAAGTAACTAGATAAATTTGGTTTTTCTTTAGAAAAAGCAACAAAATATCCTGTATCAACCACATAAATATTGCACTAATAAGTGAGTAAAAAATCTCCTTGAATACCTCCTCCTCAGTTTTCCTGTGAAGAGAACAATACATATCTGATTCTAAATCTGAATTTCTCCAAATTTAGCCTGTTTTAATTAATCCTGAGTATTTCCAGTACAATTTATAATTATCAGCACCTGAGGAATTTTCTTCAGTCTCCTGGTATTGAAAATTAATCTCTCGAACAATACTGCAAACAACAAGGAGAAGACATCACAATAACACTTCAAAGAATTTTTGATTTATCTTTTTCCTCTTTATGTGAGGGTGGGGTTGGTCAGACTGCCTGGTTGTGATGCTGATCTAAGTGAGTAGCAATATTGGCATGGAAAGTCTGTGCCAAGACAATGGTGTTCATCAGCAACTGGCATCCTCTTTTAGGTGAGAGGCTGTAGTTGGTAATGGGTCATGGAATGAAACTTCCCGGAATTATTCATGCCAAATTCATTGACAGTGCTAAATCCCATACAAGCTAAAGTTGAACTTCCTTTTTCTTTTTGTGTAGCCTTTCTACTTCTGCATGATTTGGTTAAGGTAACTGGCTGGCTTTGGATTTAGATCCTCAAATCCCTACAGTGTGGCAATAGGTCCTTTTGGCCCAACAAGGCCCAACCAACCCTCTGTGCATTCCCCCCTGCCCCCAATCCACACATCCCTGAACGCTATGAGCAATTTAGCATAGCCAATCCATCGAGCCTGCACATCCTTTGGGAGGAAACCTATGCAGACACAAGGAGAATGTGGAAACTCCACAGACAGTCACCTGAGGGTGGATTTGAACCTGGATTCCTGGTACTGAGGCAGTAGTGCTAATGCCTGAGCCACCATGATGACATTCCCAATAACTTATTCCAATAGGACCTGTTTGTAAGGCTCCTGTCACATTCCATCCATTTCCACAAAAATGATCCTGTCCTAAATCTTTCAATTTTCCTTTTCTCCTTTCCCCTAACTTTTCCTTCTTGGTTATAATTGTTTGGTAGTGGTGTAACCTTCCTTGGCCAATTATAAAAATAAAACCATTAAAAGGGATTAGCTGACACATGCCTGTTGTTTTTTTTTTAAATTAACCTAGTAAGAGATGTTACATGCCTCTGGAGCAGTTGGGACTCGAACCCGGGTCTCCTAGCCAAAGGGTAGGAACACTACCAGTCTTGTCACAACGGCTCACTTCCTAACTGCACTTGAGTTGTTTAGTACAATTTATTCTCAGAAGTGGAATAGGAGACCAGTGATGGTGTGGCATTAGTCACATAGGCCAGATGAGGTAGAGGTGACAGGTCTCTGACAAACCATGGTCACTGTTAATTTCCAGAAACGTTTTTGTAAATGTCTCCAACTGTAAACATTATGCTTTGAAACTAGTTTTCAGGATTACTGATCCAACTCTTTACTGTTACAGTTGTGTAACTAATACACTGACTCTCTGAACCTGGTGTCTACTCAATGCTGCGTGCTGACACTGAGCAGGAAGTCTGTCACTAAGGGTTTCCTGAAATATATCTTGCTACTTGCTGATATGGCATGTTCAGAGCACTGACTAACCAGTGAATATGAATAGAATGTTCGGTTGATTAAATATAACACTATGCTTGTCTACGTTGAGACAGCATTCAGAAAAACCGCTGTTTAGCATATGTATTGCATATTTCTCATGCAACCTAAACATGTATTGGCCTCCCCTCGAGTATCTGACTTTGTATGTTCATTATTTCGATGATATTTTTTGTGAAGTATTGCTTCACTGTGATGTTGACCAGTCTCCTCATCCCCTGTTTCTCATGTCATCTTGTGTGGGTTCAATGCTGCAGGGCACGGATGGAAATAGTTTCCAGATGTAATGCTGAATACCTGTAGTACTTGTAATACTAAAAAGTATGCATGTATGTATCCATGCATGCATCCATCCATGGAGTGATAGTGTGGAGCACTTGTGGAGAGTTGGGACAAGTTATTGTTGAAAGCAGGGGAATGAAGATCGAAGGGTCATAGATACTAGCTTTAGAATGCAGAAGAAAAAGATATCCAAGCTGAGCAAGAAAAAGTGTGAAACTCCTTGTTCACATTTATGCAAAGTAGTGATTTTAGATAGAAGCGGGCCATTTTGTCAACCAAACTGCAAACAAATGAAAATATTGATATTTGTGAACAAGAGATAACAGCCAGGGTCTGGTTTTGCTGAGCTAATGTGTACCTTGGGTTTTCATTGTCTTCCAAAGAGTTAGCAATGTTGGTATGAGTGCAATCTCAAAGTCAAGACCAAGCAGATTCTTGATGCTGACAGAAATTTTTTGCACTACATTCCAGTAGCACCATGGTTTTCCTTACTAACTCCAGTTTTCCTAGTGAATTGTTAAAACTTGAACTCTTGAACAGAATGTTGCATCCAGCTCTTGGTTTACTAGTCCAGTAACAACTCACAATATCTCTTCCTGAATTACTAATCATTTTGGTGCAGAAAGTAGGAGGGCATCACTGGCCAAAGCACGGCTGAAGACAATGTATCTGTCTTGTTTTAGATGTGGGTGTTGCGGGCAAGTCCAGTATTAATTTATCCCTCCACTATTGCCTAGTTTCATGAACTACTGCCGTCTGTGATACCAAAAAAGCCGAGGGGTAGCAATTTGAAGATTTTTGATCTGATAAAGATACGTTTCAAATCCAGTTGGTGTGTGTGTGTGACTTAGAATTTATAACTAGTATTTGTATGCCCTGGTACCTTGTCCCTCCTAGGATTTAGAGGATGTCGTTGTCATCGTCGTCATAACAATGAGTCTTCTCAATGGTATCTAGTTCATTACCAGCACACACAGTCTGCTTTCACCACCTTGAATGTAAGAGGTGTACTCCTTCAGGAAAGTGGAGGCTATTTCACAACACTGACACGTTCCTTTTGGAGATGGTGAGAATCTTTTTTGAGGTCTAAAATGGGCCACTAGTCACAATAGTGTCTCAAGTGTTCTTGTAGCTAGTGTCAGTGACTGGTTTGTAATGTCTTTGGTTAATTATGACCCCTTGGATGCTCGCTGGCATGAACATTGAATATGGAGGGAAGGTAGTTAGGCATTCCCTTCATTTGGAATTGGTGGTTGCCCAGATGCTTGTACAGAAGGGTTCATTCAAATAAGAGAAATCAAACCAGTATAGATGTACCCAAGGGCTGCATGTGGGTACATGTCATGCATGTGCTTTCTTTCCAATAACGTGTGTGGTTGGGGGAAATTTTAGTTTTTTTACACCCTGGATCTAGCTAAATAAAGCAGCAAGGTTTTGTATGTTTGAAATAAATTCTTCTCCCACATGTGAATTCACGTCTCACAATTCATCAAATGAATGCATAAAGATTGGATACAGATGAAGACAATGCACTTGTACAGATTACATTTTGAATTCAGTACTTGATTTTACAATTTCACACATGGCAAGCCTGTAACTTTCTTTTTTGATTTTGAATTTTCAAGTGAGGGTCTTGTGAATCCTCCTTCTATTTCTTTAAGATCAGGTTGTGAAGTTTCTTGTCAAGTTTCAAGGAACATTGGTTTGTGGGTAAGTCTCTGTGAAATTGGAACAAGAATCTTCAAAACCCTACAGTGTGGAAACAACTGGCCAGTTGGCCCAAGCCCACACTGTCCCTCTGAAGAGCATCCCATCCAGACCTATCCCTGTAACCCTGCAATTCCCATGACTAATCTTCCCTAGCACTCTCACCTCTGGACACTAATGGGAAATTTAACATGGCCAATCCACCTAGCCTGCATTTCTTCTTTGGACTGTGGGAGGAAACTGGAGCCTTGGCGCAAAGCCACACAGATGCGGGGAGAATGTGCAAACTCAACAAAGACAGTTGCCGGAGGGTGGAATTGAACCCAGGCTCCTGATGCTGTGAGGCAGCAGTGCTGACCACTGAGCCATGATGTTTCAGCTGTTTAATAACTTGCATGAGTTTTTGTCAGCTGGTTCTGATGGATTTGCTAAGTCCTAGTGTAAAGGTACTATCCCTACTATTAAAATGAGGCCCAGCCCATCCACTTTGAATGGATGAGACCATTGTAATACAACAAAGTTAATGGTGGCAGTTGAGTTTGATCTTCCTTTTTGCCCAGTATGAAAGGGAGCTTGGTAACTCAATTCCTCTCTTTAAGAATGGTCCAACACAATGCGATAAACTTCCACAGATAGCCCCAAAGTGGTCTCACTTGTGTCAATATTTAATTAGGCATTTTGCTTTAATACTTTTTGAGCTACAGACAACAACATATGTAGCAGCCTGCTTAACAGCTTTCTTGCTTGCCTCCAATTTTAAGTATTGACAAAGTTCACTCTTTCATACCTAGACAGTTGTTCAATGAACATTTCCTCTAATTTCCTAATGCTGAAGGGATAGACATTCAAGCAGAAGTTTGTTTTTTGCCAAGGACACTACACTGAGGAAACCCCTGCAGTGATGTCCTAGAGCTGAAAATGGCTTGACTTCCTAAATCCATCTCTATATTGTGTGCTGAGTTATGATGTGTAGGGCCTTGGTGCAACCACACTTGGAATATTGTGCATAGTTTTGCCCTTTTTTTTAATGAGGCAAGGAAGTTCTGGCTATGGAGAGAATGCAACAAAAGCTCACCAAACCTATTCCTGGGATGGTGAGATTGACCAGTTAGACATTTGAGTCCTAATCAATACAATGGTTGGAGTTTGGAAGAATGAAGGTGATCTCCAGAAACCTATAAAATTCAAACAGGTAACAGGACGAAGGATGTTCTGGATGACTAGGGAGTCCAGATCTAGTGTTGCAGCCCTAGGATAAGCGATTTAGGACTGATAACAAGATAACCAAAGACTGGTGAGCCACAAAGTGAGGCCAAAATATTCCTGAAGGAATTAAAGGGCATGGAGAGAAAACAGCAACAAGGTACTAAGTTGGATGTTCAGCCATGATCATATTGAATGGCAAAGCAGGCTTGAAGGAGCAACTGGACTACTGCTGTTCCTATGTTTTCTATGGCTCCAGTCAGCAGAGAGACTGTCCTCCAATTTAACTTCAATTTTGCTGGGGTTCATTTTGAAGCCATGTATCAATTGTCACACTTTTCCTTCAGAAAATCAGTTTGCTCATCACATTTGGTGAGGGCTGTAGTGAGGTCAGGAGGTAAAATGTGTAAGAAGAATGCAAACCAAGTTTTGGACTGAGGAAAGGCTCTCCTGCCTTGGACATCATGAGCCGAGAGAATCAACAGGGAATTTGAAATTTCTTTCACCAGCTTTATATAACTAACGTTTTGCTTTTTAAAAAGTTTGCTACAAGGTGTCATGGAGGCATCCCGAATCAGCTGGACTTGATCATCGCTATTCTTGACTTTGTCAACAGCATTCTTGATACTCCTGTCTTTCACAGTGCTGACTTTTGAAACCAAGTATTCCTCAAGTTCAGTAGTGTGAGAATGGTTTCTTTTTCTTCCATGTAAAAATGCTGTACCCAGAACTATTTCAATTCAACTTGATTGAACAAGCAGCATTCCCACACTATGCAGAAGCAAAATGGGACAGGTCTTGAAACATACCATTTAGTAAACCTCCTCGAGTATGTTGGTCCCATTCCTGATCAAATATAATCCATTGAACCTTGAATCTGAAGTCCTTCCTGGTGCACCATCTTTCCAACCATGCATACACCTATTCCATCTTCCTCCCTTTTTCCTATACCTTCCTACTGTATTGCAGTAGACTAATCTGGACATTAAGTCATGCATTTCAATTTCCTACCTAATGTCTGCTGGACCTCTTTTTCTCTTTGCTCCCTGCGTCATTGATCCTGACATGGATTGTGACCTCCTAGGTCTCCAACCACAACCACCATCACCTACACTTTCTTTCCCACATCTTTTGTAGTCATTCCATGAGATCATCTAGAATGCTGCCACTGAGCTAGCTCAGTCAAAAGCTTTTTCACCCCAGTCACTTAGCAACATTGTTTTGCACTCTCAAAACAGATAAATCCATACTAGGGCAGTCTTCTGTTCTTTTCTTTGTCATATGGTTGGAGCTGCTAATATTGTACAGGCCTTCAGTACCATAGTTGAGGTGGTGTCAGGACCCACAGTATTTGCAGTATGCAATGTGATTATACTGATTCCATATGATGGAATCAGTATAACTCTCTAAAGTATAATGTTTGCTTAATTCTTAGGTTTTTTGGTTTGGAAAGCTAGGTTGCTTCTGGGTCAATGTAATGTTTTGTGGTTGGAAACATTCTTGTGGCAAGACCTCCAGTGTTGGAAACGTGAAGGTTGATCTAGGATTCACGTGTTTAGATAATGTAGAGCAGCAAATGATCAGATGAACGACAGGCTACTGTCTGTCTGTTTTGGTTTTTTTTTGTTCTCGTAGGGAGAGGGTAAATTTCAATTAACTGGGAAACTTATTGCTGGCTGAAATAGTCAATCCACCAAAATAGTGGAAGCAGTTAATCTATTCAAAAATTGTTTGGATTTTAATTCAAAGGCTTGAATGTATAACTGGAGATGAGTGCAGCAGATCCTGCTGTTGGGAGGCAGGCCAAGCAGCATCAGAGGAACAGGAAAGTTGGCATTTCGGGTCAGGACCCTTCAAAAGTGGGTTGGGGGGCAGGCGAAGGTAGGTGGGATCAGGTAGGCAATAGTGGGGATTGGCCAGTGAGGTGGGAGAGAAGACAGACAGACCTCAGTGACCAATCCCCACCATTGCCTACCTGCACTCGCCTGTTACCTTCCCCAGACCCACTCCTCTCTTCTTTTCTGAGCTCTTCTCACCACCCACTTGCACCCATTTCTGAAGATGTGTCCCAATCTGAAATATTAACTTTCTTGCTCCTCTGCTACCTGGCCTGCTATGTTCCTCCAGTTCCATACTGTTCTCTTTGATTCCAGCATCTGCAGTTCTTACGATCACCCAATGTTGGGCATTTACTTTGCGTTTGCTGTAAACTAATGATGTTGGTTTGATTAGTCAACAACTCTTGTTTATAACCAACCAGCTTATGGGTGAGTTTAATGGGCTATGCTCACTGTGTGTAGCAGTACGTGTAAGTTTGGAACATGGAGAGGTGTTGCGGATGGAAAATGCTGCCTATTTTTCCAATTGAACCTCTTTTTAAAAGCCTATGAGCAATGTCCTGTTATGAATGGAAATATATAGGCAAAGAAATATAGAACATGACTGGACAGGTGCTGTGTTCTGATTATGACTGCAGATGCGTAGCAGCTAAATGAAAGCTTTCAGTTGGATGACACTTTGCTTTTTTTTGTCACAAGTTATGAAACTTGTGACTAGATCATATCCTGTTTGTTTAGGCTTCCCCAAAGGTGGTGTACTTAGCTGTTCACTGCAGGATACTGAGCTCGTTCATGTTGAGTCCTGTGGCTTATACAAGCCACACTTTCTGTTTAGAAGGCTGTATGCCTGATGTGGGATATAGTGCAAGTATTTAAGGCTAATACCGCTGTATTGAGATGAAGAGTGGAATGTTGGCAATAAAAGATTTTGCCTCTTCTGTAACATTTTGTTTTGTAACAATAGCTTTCTCAAGTCAAGTAAATTGAGAACTGGGGGTTCTTGACTTAACATTCACACTTATGTATGGGATCACAAGTATAACTTACATAAATTTTCACATGTTGAATTTTAATTTATGGCTGTTTTTATTCTGCATTGTTATGACTTGCGTACAAATCCACTTCTGAATAGACAACAGAACAGAGCCCATTTGCAACTTTGGCATTGCCTGTATTCTAATATAGAAATTTTGCATATGATACTGTCCTATTCGGACTTCATTCTTCTAATTTCTTATTCAAGTCATCACTTTTTTAACTTATAATACACACACCTTCCATTTAGTGACTGATGGTAATGTGATTGGACTGCAAAGACCCAAGCTACTCTGAGGCCATCAGTTTGAATCCCACCAAGGAACAAATTCTAGAACTTATTGACTCGTCTAATGGGTGGCACGGTGGCTCAGTGGTTAGCACTGCAGCCCCACAGCACCAGGGACCCGGGGTCAATTCCAGCCTCAGGTAACTGTCTGTGTGGAGTTCGCACTTGTCCCTGTGACTGCGTGAGTTTTCTCCGGGTGGTCCGGTTTCCTCCCACAGTCCAAAGATGTGCAGGCTAGGTGGATTGGCCATGCTAAAACTGCCCATAGTGTTCAGGGGTGTGTGGATTATAGGGGGATGGGTTTGGGTGGGATGCTGTAAGGGGCGGTGTGGACTTGTTGGGCCAAAGGGCCAGTTTCCACACTGTAGGGAATCTAATCTAATGATGGCGATGAAACTGTGTCTCAAATCCACCTAGTTTACTTTCTCTTTTTAAGAGGAAAATCTGATATCCTTCCCTAGCTCAGTTTACATATCGCTCCAGATCCATTGCAATGCATTGACTCTTAAGTTGCCATCATGGCCCAGAGATATGAGAGAAATTTTTAGTCTAGATGGACCACCTGACATCAACCCAAGCACAAGAAACAACAAAGTCCTCACATCTCTAGTTGTAAATTTTAACTCCTGGGATATGGGTATTGCTGACTGGACCAGCATTTATTGCCAATCTCTTTAATTGCCCTTTGAGGTGGTGAACTGTTTGTTTGTTTATATTAGGTGTAGTAAGGGATTGTGATCCAGTGACACAAGGGTGTTTATGTTCCCAGTCTAGATGAGAGGCTTGTAGATGGGTGTATTCCCAAGTATCTGCTGCTCTTGTTCGAGATGGTAGTGATTTCTTTGCTTTTTTTCTCGTGTCTAAGGAGTCTTGGTGAATTTCTATAGCGATCATGTGGGCAGTACACCCTGCTGCTACTGATCCCACGTGGATGTGGTGCCATTTGTTTCTTTTATGAAACTTGGATGGGCTGCTTTGTCCTAGATGGTGTTGAGCTTCTCGGTGTTCGGTGCTACATTTGCCCAGGCAAGTGGGGAGGACTTGCAGCACACTCTCTTGGCTTCTATCTTGTTATGTAGATGGACAGGTTTGGGAGTCCAGCAGTAAGTTACCCACTGCAGGACCTGAGCCTCTGACTGGCTTTGCAGCACATGTTAGTTAGTCAGTCCAGTTCTAGTTCTCAGTGATAACCTCCCAGGATGTTGATGTTGTGGATCCGGTCATGGTAATGACATTGAATGTCAGGAGGTATTGGTCAGATTAAATAGCCAGCGATGCCCACATCCTGAATTATTTTGCAATTAATAATTCACTGTTAATTGCAGGTATGGTGGTGGGTTTTTCCACTTTACTATTGACTGTTCCAAAGCATTTTTTAAGCTCTGAGATGACATGAGTGGTTTGCTAAAGTCTGGATGCTGTTAACGCACCAGCTGCCTTTATTTGTTGGTTACTGGTTTTTCTTTAAACTACGCTATATTGTCAAAGACTTGCATTTTCACAAACCCTAGAGCTCAAAATACACTTGAAGCACAGTGGTTTCTGAAATGGAAGAAACTTGCACACTGCCAACAGCCCACAAACAAATGACCAGAAATCTGATTTGAGTAAAGGATAAATGTTGGCAATATCTGTGGAAAGTGGAACCGTTTAATAGTCGGGTGACCATTCCTCAACTGAAATGTGCTCCTCACCTTGTGGCAAAAGTTCACAATGGATTATTTGGAAATTTTGGGCTCTAATATGGGCAGAATCTTAACTTTTTTTTAATTTTTGCTTCATCTTTCTATTAAGAGAAGGACCTAATTTTTGTTGCATTTTAGGTTCTGAAAATGGTAATGGTGGCCTAAAATTGACTAAAAATAAAAAAAATTGTGTTTTAAAATCCTTCAGTAACTAGTCTGGAGCCTTAAGAGTGGGGGTGGGGGTGCAAAGAAGGGAAAATGGCTGCATTGCAATGTCTAAGAGGTGGGGGATGGAGCCAGTAGAGGTGTGTGGGTGGTGAGGTAGGGAGGAGATAGGTCAGTCCTATTGGGGTGGGGACCAGCTCATCCCTGCCTCCCTAACCTGTTTGTTTTCCTCCCCCCACCCCCACCACCATCCCAAGCCCCACCCCGTTCTCCTACCTATTAACCTCATCCCACCCCCTTGACCTGTCCGTCCTCCCTACCTCCCCACCTACACTCCCCTTTCATGGTTCCATCTCCGGCTCTTTTCTGACTTGTGTGTCTCCTCGCCATCTATCTTCTCTGCCATCTATCTTTTATCCGTCTTCTTCCCCCCGCCCCCCCCCCATTTTATTTCAGAACGCTCTTCCCCATTTCTGAAGATGGGTCTAGGCCCGAAGCATCAGCCTTCCTGCTCCTCTGTTGCCTGGCCTGCAGTGTGCATCCAGCTGTACACCTTATTATCTGTAATATTTCACTTTTTTGATACTTTTGGATAGTCAATTATGTAGTATTATCGTGCAACTTTGTAACAGCCAATTTTGTGCGCTGCTTCCTTTTTAAACACCAGTGTGTGATGACCAGATAATCTTGTTGATAGGTTATTGGCAGGGCACCAGTGTGAGCTCCCTTCCTGGTCGTCTGTGTTAGGGAATCTATTTTACACCCACCTGTGAGGACAGCCAATGTCTTTCTTTTTTAATATCTCACTGAAAAATAACATCCTGATTTATGTATGTTATACCATCAGCATTACAAACATCAGCTGAAATTGAACAGGCCTTGCCTCTAAGTTATAGATTCCAGAGTGCTATCACCAAGGTTGATGTAAGATTTTACATTTTGGTATGATTTAGGATATTTTGGACCATGCTTAAGAACCTACTCCTCTTTTTTTTTTCTTTCTCTTCAGGTTCTGTTAATGAATTGTCAAGATGCCAGGTAAGGCACTCGAAAGGGTAGAGGCCGTTTCCAAAAGTGAAGGTTGGTATGTTCTTTGTAACCATCATCAAATTTATTTTAAAATGAGTCCAATGTAGAACGCTTTCTGATTTGTGCTGTTGCAGTAGTGTTTTGCAGTTATCTACAATTAGAGTTGCACTACAGCGACTTCCTACTTTGAATTGTCCCTCTTGCTCAGACTTGCAACTATGCATGTACATAGGCCATTGATGCTAAATGCTGCACTTTGACAGTGGATATTTTTGAGGCAGTCAATAAGTTGCTGATAAATTGATCCACTTTGCCTAGGATTACATTCAGATTCTGTCCTGAAACTTCAAGATGGTTGGTCTTGGAAAGTCATAAATGTCATCTTTTATGTTGGTTCATTGCTATGCCTATTGAAATGCTGTCAGATATATTTTGAGCTGAATTGCTTAGTTTCTGTAATTTTAATTATTAATGGACCAGTTTTGACTTTTTAAAAACACATTTGATTTTCTGACTAGTTTCTCAGGACTAGCTTTATATTAAACTATTTCTGACTCAGACATTTGGTCCTAATTTGTGTTTGGAGGAATCAGTCCAGGCAACTTCCTTCAGACGCTAAACTTCAATTCCTGAATCTTAATGTTTTTAGGCCCTAGTCCATACATTTCAGTTGCCAAGAAAACCTTTTTTAGGCAAAAAAAAATTCAACCAATGTTCATTGATCTGCTTTGAGAGAGTACAAATATTTGAGCATGGGATATTGTTAGGGTAATGAAATGTGAGGCTGGATGAACACAGCAGGCCCAGCAGCATCTCAGGAGCACAAAAGCTGATGTTTCGGGCCTAGACCCTTCATCAGAGAGGGGGATGGGGAGAGGGAACTGGAATAAATAGGGAGAGAGGGGGAGGCGGACCGAAGATGGAGAGAAAAGAAGATAGGTGGGGAGGTAGGGGATAGGTCAGTCCAGGGAAGACACAGGTCAAGGAGGTGGGATGAGGTTAGTAGGTAGGAGATGGAGGTGCGGCTTGGGGTGGGAGGAAGGGATGGGTGAGAGGAAGAACCGGTTAGGGAGGCAGAGACAGTTTGGACTGGTTTTGGATGCAGTGGGTGGAGGGGAAGAGCTGGGTTGGTTTTGGGATGCGGTGGGGGGAGGGGACGAACTGGGCTGATTTTCGGATGCAGTGGGGGAAGGGGAGATTTTTGAAGCTGGTGAAGTCCACATTGATACCATTGGGCTGCAGGGTTCCCAAGCGGAATAGGAGTTGCTGTTCCTGCAACCTTCGGGTGGCATCATTGTGGCACTGCAGGAGGCCCATGATGGACATGTCATCTAAAGAATGGGAGGGGGAGTGGAAATGGTTTGCGACTGGGAGGTGTAGTTGTTTATTGCGAACCGAGCAGAGGTGTTCTGCAAAGCGGTCCCCAAGCCTCCGCTTGGTTTCCCCAATGTAGAGGAAGCCACACCGGGTACAGTGAATGCAGTATACCACATTGGCAGATGTGCAGGTGAACCTCTGCTTAATATGGAAAGTCATCTTGGGGCCTGGGATAGGGGTGAGGGAGGAGGTGTGGGGACAAGTGTAGCATTTCCTGCGGTTGCAGGGGAAGGTGCCGGGTGTGGTGGGGTTGGAGGGCAGTGTGGAGCGAACAAGTGAGTCACGGAGAGAGTGGTCTCTCCGGAAAGCAGACATGGGTGGGGATGGAAAAATGGGGAAACCAAGCAGAGGCTTGGGGACCGCTTTGCAGAACACCTCCGCTCGGTTCGCAATAAACAACTGCACCTCCCAGTCGCAAACCATTTCCACTCCCCCTCCCATTCTTTAGATGACATGTCCATCATGGGCCTCCTGCAGTGCCACAATGATGCCATCCAAAGGTTGCAGGAACAGCAACTCCTATTCCACTTGGGAAACCTGCAGCCCAATGGTATCAATGTGGACTTCACCAACTTCAAAATCTCCCCTTCCCCCCACTGCATCCCAAAACCAGCCCAGCCTGTCTCTGCCTCCCTAACCTGTTCTTCCTCTCACCCATCCTTTCCTCCCACCCCAAGCCGCACCTCCATCTCCTACCTACTAACCTCATCCCACCTCCTTGACCTGTCCATCTTCCCTGGACTGACCTATCCCCTCCCTACCTCCCCACCTATACTCTCCTCTCCTCTCCTTTTCTCTCCATCTTCGGTCCGCCTCTCTCCCTATTTATTCCAGTTCCCTCTCCCCATCCCCCTCTCTGATGAAGGGTCTAGGCCTGAAACGTCAGCTTTTGTGCTCCTGAGATGCTGCTGGGCCTGCTGTGTTCATCCAGCCTCACATTTCACTATCTTGGATTCTCCAGCATCTGCAGTTCCCATTATCATGGATATTGCTAGGGATTGGATTGGGTGATTGGACATCCTTTTTGTGCAAAGAAAGATGTAGGACAACTGTCTTGGGATTTGTTCTGGATTTCTTGAGCAAGGTACTAGCATAGGCATAAATGGACCAAATGGTTGTCATGCTGTATCTGTTTTTAAACTTAGTGCAGTGTCTTCCAGAATGTTTCGCACTCTCTCTCACCTTTTTTCACCTCTAAATTGAATAGCTAGCATGAAATTTAGAGCCATTTTGGCTACCATAACGCTTGTTCTAAGGCTGTTGTGAATAGCTAAATGGCATTTATAATTTACTTCAGATTTTTTTTGCAAATCCTTTGTGCAGAACTGGAATCCTGAAGCTAGAGGAGTTTGGTGATGAATGTGGCACTTAAGCTTCTTGTTCAAGTGTGAAAATTGTCAATATTTTGCCTGATAACAAGGAGGTGGTGGAATATTGTTCCACAGTACCTAGATTTGTTGTTATTTCTAAACTACAAACATGGTTTTGATCACAGATCATGTAGTTCTAACTGCTAGTTTTTGCTGGTTTCTGCCACTTGACTCGGGCCCTTCTGAGAAGATGATGAACTTTTTTTTCACATTAACCCAACAGCTCTTGCAGTCACCTTTTAATTCCAATCCTGTAGATATGAAGGGGGGGGGTGGGAAAGGGGAGTGGGGTAAAAAATATTTAAACTTACAGGAGGATTTGATAGTGTGGAGAATGGCATAATTGCCTCGTGACAAGGCTATTATATTGCCCATCTATGACCCTTCACAAATTGTCAATCAAACTACAGCTAGTTTGAAGCTTGAATTGTTATCACCTTGCCTAGATATCTAGGGATGGATGTTAAATGACATAACATTGCCCACGTTCTGAGTGTGATTTTAAAACAAAACCACATGTATTTATGAAATGGTGTCTGCTTTTTCAACTTCTGTACATGATTCAGTGAATGAAATATTCTCTGCAGTTGGTGCGCAGGAAATGGTATCTACCAAACAGCAAATGGAAAAAATGCCTCTTTAGTTTTCTTAGCCTCAGTGGAGGGTTTCAGTCCTGATCATGGACTCCTAACGTTGAGTTGGATGGCAGATT
This sequence comes from Stegostoma tigrinum, assembly GCF_030684315.1. Classification (NCBI taxonomy): domain Eukaryota; kingdom Metazoa; phylum Chordata; class Chondrichthyes; order Orectolobiformes; family Stegostomatidae; genus Stegostoma; species Stegostoma tigrinum. The sequence continues at coordinate 17,315,578 of NC_081362.1, read as the reverse complement.
AAACTTGCTTGATCCATTTCTATCTAACCAACTGATTTAGATTCTATCTACGTGTGTGTATCTGTTCTCCTCCACAACCACCAGCCCCTACCCCATGTTCTTTTGGCGCTGCCACAAGGCTTGCCTTCTTTGCAAAGAGCAAATTCCCCTTCTTCACAGCGATTCTTGCTTCCATGAGTAAAGGTAATATCGGAGCAGCTAAAAAGCTTTGTCCTGGTGCCAGTGTTCATTTTGGATTACACTTGAGGGGAATTTTGCGACTTGTATTGTTTGGATCATTGCACCAAGTTACTATATCTCCAGTTTCAAGATGCTATTAAACCTAAGTCTGAGCCTTTCCTTGGACTGTATGGATTTCAACCTAAAAATTGTCCTTGAGTCACCTTAAAATTCAAAAGGATTGGCCAGTGGTGGGAAGAATCTGAGAATTCCTACTTTGACGAAAGGGGCCATTTACCCTAGTTTGTCTGCACTAACGTTTGCTGCCTGAGAAGTCAGACCACTCTTGGTTTAACATCATGTCCAAAGATTGTCATGGAACTAGTAATCCAGAGTACTAGACTAATGGCCTGGAGGGATGAGTTTGAACCTCAATGGCTCAAATATAAATTCAACAAAGATAACAAGATGTAGAGCTGGATGAACACAGCAGGCCAAGCAGCAGCAGAGGAGCAGGAAAGCTGACGTTTTGGGCCCAGACCCTTCTAGACCCAAAACATCAGCTTTCCTGCTCTTCTGATGCTGCTTGACCTGCTGTGTTCATCCAGCTCTACGCCTTGTTGCCTCAGATTCTCCAGCATGTGCAGTTCCTATACTTCAAATTCAACAAAATCTGGATTTTAAAACTAGTCACACGGTGACTTCCTGTTTAGTGAACCAGATGGCTATTTATTATGATTCCATTAGTAAATTAAAAACTATCTACCCAATCTGACCTGTAAATCCCGATCCTCAATAATAGAGTTGACTCTTAAAATACACTCTGAAAAGCCCCAAAATAGTTGGCTAGGTTAACTAGAGACTGGCAATAAAGGCCAACCAGGCTAGTGATGCCTGCTACCTATATCCATGAATGGAATTTTTTTTAGGAAAAAAACCTTCCTACCATGTAACATTCCCTCAATGCTTCAATGGACTGTTCCTCCCTAGAGTGAAATGTCTGTGCTTAAAGGTCATAGGTCAGTGGTAGCACTGAAACCTAGTAGGCTACTAGTCTCCTAGTGAGTAATCTGGGAGTAATTTTGCTGAAGACACAACTTTGCACTAGAGTCCTGACAAAAAGAAACACAGGTTCCTGGAATGCATTCGGGCCTTGACATGGTGTTTGGGCTAATGCTTGGAAGAAGAGATCACATCCAACCATGATACAAGATGGAATTTAAGTACTGTTTAACACAAAGACAGCCAGACCAAATCAGCCTTTCTACTTCTATCTCAACGTAGCGTTATTTAAATAGAAACCTAGTCATTCCTAGCCAGAGTTTGAATAACCAATTTTTGATATCCATTTGTTGCTTAAAAAAAATTTGGGTTATTTTATGTTAGGGACCAGACTAGATTTCCTCTTCCCCACGCCCCTTTAAATATTTAGACCCAAACTTTTTAAAAGCAAATGTAAAGTGCTGTTTTCTAGATGCATTACATGATATTAAGCAAAACATAGAATAACTTAACAACAAAATAATAAATAGTAATTACTAACTGTTCCGATGATAGTAACATTGTACAAACACCACCTTTTGACAAAAAGGCAAATTCAGAAAACTGATTTGTCTTGCATGTAATCAAACAGCCTTGGAAGAGAATCCCTAGTATTTGGCTAGACTTAAGGGGGAAGGCAATTGGGAATAGTTTCCATTTCTTCAAGCCCACAGCAGCTCCTGAAATTATTGTGTTTGATCTGAGGTTGACCACACCCAGTGAAGCTGCTTATATTGTTCTAGCTTTTCTTTTTAAAGAAAAGGCTTTCATTTTTTTAATCTTGTGGAGTTCACAGCACCTGCCCCAATCTCTGTCTCCAAAAAAACAGCAACCCAGGACAAAACACCCCTCCTCTGAAAGCCAGAACGGTGTAGCATTTATTGTTAAATTGCTAACTGGACCAATGCTATTAACCTTTTTGTTGTAATCACACAATGGAGATAAATGAAACTGGCCAGGTTTTGTTTTACACAATACATTGCTCCACAGACATTTCCTTGGTTAATTTTGTGAATATGTTGATCAGGGTCACCTTGACAGTTCATTCCAATTTAAAGGCAATAATACTTATCAGTTCTTGGAAGTTCAGAATAGAAAGTTGAAGGAGGTTAGGCAGACAGCTTTCAGATGTTCATGCAGTAAAGACAATAGCCAGATTCCTCTTTCACAGAAAACACCATCCAAAACCCAAGTCTAAACTCAGTCTTCATGGAATGGTCAACCTCCTGCAAGGTCCCAGTTACCATTCAACATCTGCCATCTGCTGGAGCATAATGTCCAGATTTGCTGGAACCAATTCCCAGGCACTGACCTGCTCAGTAGCCAACTTATTCTGTTCTTAAACATTTTAATGCTCTTTACTGGTTATGAAGCAGGTTGTGGGATTCAACCTGAAATTAACTACCAGGCCTTGCCTCTCCAAACACAAGCTTATTTGGTCTGTTCATTTTTAGAAATGAGCTGTTACTCATAGTCCAAAAGTTGAGACCAGGCATTTACTGCTGGCCACCCAGGGGCAGCAGAACTCTATTCAACTGCAGTGTAACCTTCTCTCATTCTACCCTTGCCATGGGAACAGGCTGTATCAATAAAGAGTACAGGAGGACCTGCCAACAGCAGCACCAGGCTATTTTAAAGACCATTTGTATGCCAGAGGAAGTGTCAGTCAGTAGACCAACTAAACTCCTTCAATCAATGGAACATAAGACTATAAAATACAGGAGCAGAATTAGGCCATTTAGCCCATTATGGCTGTTCCACATTTGATCATGCTGATGGGTTTCTCAACCCCATTCTCCTGCCTTTTCACTGTAACCCTGCATCACCTTTTTTTCTATTTATGGTTTAACCACGCTCTGGCTGGAGAAATTCCTCCTGATTTCTGTTCTTTCACTGAGGAGATGCCCTTCAGTGTTAGTCTCCTAGTGGAAACAACATCTCCTTATCTGCTCTATCTAGGCCTCTCGGTGTACTGTATTTCAACGAGATTCCACAACCCCTCCACCTGCCTTTTTAACTCCGACTACATACCCAGAGTCCTCAACTGCTCCACAATTGCAGCCCTTCATCCCCCTTCATGCATTGGAGTCTGTCCAAGGTTACCATATCCCCTCTTTAAAGCTTTGAAATAAGCAATTACGTTCACCAACTCATAATATTGGGGAGTGACTTCATGGGTCTTAAAATTTATTTAAAAACAGTAAAACACAAGTTACAAAAACAAACAAGCATTATAGCAGAGCAACTGGTTCCACTGTGCACTTACTGGACACTCCAGTTGGGCTGATGAGCTGATGGATAGACGTGGTCTCTCAAAACTGCTCATGACATTCAATGTGGTCTGACTAGAGCCTTGTACAGCCTCAGCAGTACATCCCTCTGTGTTTTAGCCCTCTTGAAATGAATGTGAACACTAAATTGGCTTTAACTGCCAATTGAATCTACATCTTATCCTGAACTAGGACTCGCTCCCAAGACCCTTTTTGTGCTTCAGATTTCAGAAGCTGTTCCCCATTTAGAAAATAATCTATTCCTTTCACCTTCCTACCAAAGATCAGATATAGAACTGATGCATCCAGCTGTGAACTCTGGTGGATAATTACCTGGAAGTGGCTCCATAAATAATCTCATCCTAACTGTGTAAACCCAGCACATCAATGCCATCATGATGATTTGCAAATGCTTCAGTCTTGAAAGTTATGCAGATGTCTTGGTTTCATCATGAAATCCCCAATGATTTGTATGTATACTTCTCTAGCTGACGGATAAAGTCATTTTAAATCAGCTCAACTGGAGTGTGCAGTAAGTGCATATTGGAACCAGTTGCTCTGCTATGATGCTTGTTTGTTTTTGTAACTTGTGTTTTACTGTTTTTTTTTAAAATAAATTTTAAGACCCATGAAGTCACTCCCCAATATTGTTATGAGTTGGTGAACGTAATTGCCTATTTCAAATCTTTAGACTTGTCGTGGATTCTTCACATCCTTTTTTAAAAAATACTGAAGAGGAATGCTGTAGAGCACTGGGTATTACTTTCTGAAATACACTTTAAGAAAAAAGCAGCAGCAGCAACTGACTGCCGGAAGCAAAACTGAATTGGAGCTGCTTTTTTTTAAAAAAGAAATTTGTTTTAACTTCAAAGCTAACAGGCAAACAGTTGTGCTCTGAAAAGCTTTGCTAAAAAATTTAAGATTTTTGAAAGTTGGCTTATGGCTGCTTTCTGTTTGCACAAATCTGCATTTTCCACTTTAAACTAGAAATATCCTTATTTGAAAGTTGATTAAGATTGAAAAAATTTCTCTTCTAGCAATGTAAGGCAACACTAGAAAATTGGCTAGTGAGCCAGCACAGGCAGGGATATTCAATGGTGTTTTGTTGAATAGCTGCAAAATTCCTCCATTTAAATTTAGGGCAGGGTTGACCATCTAATAAACTTTTTTAAAAGCTCAGCATTCACATTTATAGTAGCTTGCAATGTCACATTATGCAAGACAAGGTTTGCTTAGCAAATAGGAATGAAGGAATACAGAGTTTAAGAAGATCAGCATAAATAGCGAATTTCTGGAAGAACCACAACTAAATCAGTCAGATTAAATTGTTTCCATTTGGGTGGAAGCATATAAAATTGGACTTTTGTAAACAGATGTAAAGAACAATGCTTGTTCTGAATTTTTTTCTTCTTCAGAGCTAGCAAACACAATTCTCGCATTCATGGTTGTGTTCACAACTGAAAGCTTTCTAGCAAGTCTCTTTAGACAAACCAAAGGCTTCTAGCACTGCATGTCTACCCTTCGTGCTACAAATGTCAAGTGATCCTTACAAGTCAGTGAGGTTTACATGTCCACAGTGTAAACTTAACAATAGAAGCAATCACAAGAACACCTGAACTGAGACCACGTGGAAGGTGTGTGGTTTTTTTGGTTGTGGTAGCCATTCACACTCTGGTAGAGTTAGTGCACCAAATCGGACCAGTTGTTAAAAGACCGATGACTGGATGATAGTGACTCATGACTGACAAGCCCAAACATAACTCTATTTCACATGACCATTGTGAACATGCTTCCACTGTCAATCTCATGGAAGTTGATGGCAAACAGACATACTTGTAAAACTTTTCATGATCTGTTCCTAAACTGGTGACTGTTATTGGCATTTGCCTGGTTAATCTTGGCCATCATATGAATTCTTTTTTTTTTAAAAGAAAACTTCGGACTCCGTGAATAAATCTAAAATTGTAAATCTCTCAGCATATAAGTTCATCAATTCCACTTGTTACAGTGTAAATGCAATCATCTGTTTTTGGATCAGATGATAATGGGAACTGCAGATGCTGGAGAATTCCAAGATAATAAAATGTGAGGCTGGATGAACACAGCAGGACAAGCAGCATCTCAGGAGCACAAAAGCTCCAAGATAATAAAAATGTGCTCCTGAGATGCTGCTTGGCCTGCTGTGTTCATCCAGCCGCACATTTTATTATCTGTTTTTGGATGTCATGTCTTGCATTTAGACATTGGATCAGCAATTGTGGGTATACCTGCATGCTGTCACCTCACTGGTCACCATCTGTGCAAAGTCAAATGTTAGAACTGTGACAGAAACTGCAGCAGACTGCTTGTGAAATACTTGTAGATCTAAATATGAAAGAATGGTGAACCTTAGTTTGCGGGGCCAGATACTCTCTCTTGTGATGGGGAGAAACAGATTGCTGAATAGCTCAAGGTGAATTTAAACTTGAATACCATGTGAATTGCCTTTCTTTTTTGAGGCACCTTTTTTGGTTTGTAACTGATCCAAAGAATTGAGCTATGTATTTCCAATCCAGTGAAAAGCTTACCACTTTGGGACAAACAGGAACAACTCTCTCTTCAAGGCAGATCAGACTCTGAAAGAGCAGTTACAGAAACTTTGCTTTGAATCCAAAGTGGTGCTGGGTGAAAATGACAACACTTGCAAAAATCAGTGTACACACTAATGATCTGCAAACCACTTGACTGGCATTAATTTCTGAAATTACACGGATGCTCCAGTGAGGGAATTTCCAGCAGAACATGAAAGAAATTAAATGTCCATTTGAAGCAGCAAACGGAAGAGGTGCAGTCTTCCAAAAAACAATGTACTCAAACAGGAAAGGCTGATAGGTGACTGGAAATCACAGGGCTCTCCAGATAAATTCCAAGAGATTTGGACACTGGTGAACAATTCACATGAAAGGAACTGACTTTGCAAGCATGTGGTGTTGTGTTTTTTTTATCTCTTTAGCAAACTTTGTTTTTTTCAGGTCCTCGGGTGCTGTTTGTGGATTCAAGTCTGCAATTGTACCTGTCCAGTCCATCTGACACTGCAGGCAGCACATAAAACAGTATAGCAGATCAATTGATTTATTTTATATCTTCTATTGACTGGAATAGGACAGTAAACAAGGGACTGGTTTTAGACCAAATCATTAACGATACACCAAGCATCAAATGTTGCTTGCTTCACTGCATATAGCTTCAAAAAATGGTTGAAGGCAGTAGATACTGCAAAGGCTTAACTGCATTTCAGCTCTTTACACTGATAAAACTGTTAGTTCTCTCAGGCCAGTAACTTGAAAGAAATTTGGATTTAAATGTGTGCTAAAGATTTTACAGCAGCTTTTGGGTTTGTCTAGTACATCCTCATCAGTGGTGTGATCCTTTTTTGGTCCTTTACTTATAAATTGTTTTATTACCTCTCTCTAACACTTTTTTTTTGAAGGAATAAGACTCCAAAGCTTGTTTTTCAAATAAACCTGTCGGACTATAACCTGGTGTCTTGTGATTTTTTTTTGAGCTTGTCCACCCCAGTCCAACAGTGGTACCTCCATCGCATTTCAGCAATAGTACTGAAGACTCCTGTAGAACTGCACATGTACCTAAAGCAGCTGTTCTACCTCTACAGCATTTACATCTCACTGCTTATGTGGAAAATTTGAAAAACATCTTTGCCACCAAAAAAAAAGACAGACCTATCTTCGCCAAATACAACCATATCTGTCTGTCTGAGTGACAGAAGGGGGTCACCAACAGTCTTGAGAATTGCTTAGTAATAACCGGTGCACTAACATTTTCTGTTGGGGTTCAGCTAGGGTCACTTGGTCCCTGACCTAATTAAGTTTTGATGTAAACATAGTGAGAGGCCAAACTCCCTCTAACGCAAGAGAAGCATTTGCCTGAATGTGCTGTCAAAGAGGCCCAGCAAAACGGGAGTCGGTGGGAATATGGATGGAGTTAAATGAACTTCTGGTGTGTTAGCTAAGATGAGAACCAAAAGACTAATTGTGGTGTACAAATTGATTAATCTTTAGTCTCTGGTCATCGCTGCAAAAATGGCATTTGATAGTGTCCCTGGCCCAGTCACAGAATCAGTCAAAGACACTCTATAGTGTGAAAACAGGCTATTCAGCCCATGGGTCCACATTGACCCTCAAGACCATTTTCCCACTGCCTATCCTTGTAATCCTGCATTTTCCCCATGGCTAACTCACTCAGCCTGCACATCCCTGAATGCTAAATAGGGCAATATAGCGTGGCCAGCCAATCTAACTTGCAAATCTTTGAACTGTGGGAGGAAACTGGAGCACCAGGCAGAAACCCTCACAGATGTGGGGCAAATGTACAAACTTTTCACAAACAGTTGCCTGAGGGCGGAATCAAACCCAGGTTCTTGGTGCTGTGAGGCAGCAGTGCTAACCACTGAGCCACTGTGTTGTCCCACCAGCCATCCTCTGCTTTTATTAATGACTTCCTTTTTTTGTTTGCTGTATGGTTTGAAGTGGGGATGGTCACTGACTAATCACTGATATTCAGTCTTAACTCTTTTAGATACTGAAATAGTGCATGTCCAGATCTTGATGTGTGTAGACAATGCCTTGCTAGTCTTGGGGAGCTAAATTGCAAGGTCTGATGGTCACTGTCTGATGTCCAGCAAGTAACAATCTGCAAGAGGCAATCTAACTGCCTCCTTATGGATTCTGTATCCTTTAATCCTCCTCATTCTGGGGAATACCATTGTCAGAAACTAAACTCCTCCAGTAAATGCTGCAAGTGCAGTTCAAAATCTGAAAATTGTGTGACTCCCCTCCTTTTACTCCCTAAAACCTGACCACCATCTACAAGATTTAATGATTTAATTAAGACAATGATTTAAATACGCTACTCTCCATTTGAGTACATCAGAATTTTGTATTACAGTACAAGAGAGGTAATTTGATCCACCATGCCTGCATTGGCTCTTCGAATGAGCATCATTTAGCTAGTGTCAGTCTCCTCTTCCCCACCCCCACTACCCTGTGCCCTTGCATACTTTTTTAAAAATCTAAATCGTCCAAAGCCACCAGCCACCTCCTATTTCCTAGCAGTTCTTTCCCTATTCGCATTACTTGCTGAGTGAAAGTTTCCTTTTTCCTTTTTTGTTTTTTTCCTTGTTTTAAAGCACATCGCTTTAAATTTCACTACTCTTTATGATCATAGACAAATTCTCCCGAGCTACTCCTTCCAATGCACTGATTTTTGAAAATCCCTATGAAATCTCCACTACTTTCTGTCCGAGGAGAAGTCTTAACTTCAATCAAGGTTCATAGCCTAAGTTTCTCATTCCTGAAACCATTTCTTGTTAGTCGTCCATAAGTTATGAATGCATAGTTATGCATTCTTAACTTCCCTGTAATGTGGCAGTGACAATTGTCTGTATATATTACCAGCTGATGTCAAAGCAGTAGAACAGTACAGCTCAGGAATGGGCCCTTCAGCCCACAATGTTGTGCCAAATATGTCAAGTTAAACTAACCCCTTCTGCCTGCCTGTGGTCTGTATCCCTCCATTCCTTGCATATTCATGTTCTTACACAAAAGTCTCTTTAAATACCCCTATTATATGTGCCTCTATCACAACTGCAGGCAGCACATTTCAGACTCTTACCACTTTTTTTTTAAAGAAAACTTGCCCCCTCATTTCCTTTTTTGAACTTACCCCTGTATATAGTGTAACGGGTACTCTCTCATTTTCTTTTCTCTTTTTGGTTTTTTTTTCCCAGCAGCTGGAATTTACCATCTGATCTCTGTTCTGGGAGGTAATATTTATAGGGTTCATTCCTATCCTTGGTGTTTTGGGCCGATTAGCCCTCCAACCTTTGTTTAAAACCTCAATTGTAGATATCTCAGCTCCTTATTTTGGTTGCCATCAGATACAAAATTGTCATCTTGCAGCTTAACTTGGTGTGCTTTCTGCCACTAGGCTGTGGGAGGAATATTGAGGATTTCTACCTGTAGCTGCAAATTACACCGTTTCACTTTGCTACTTATTCCCTTCCAATTACAAACTGAGTTTAAGCCCCACTCACAGTCCACTTGGTGAACAATAGTGTTAGTCAGGCCTTCACTTTTTTAAAGCAGAAAAAAACCTAAATATCATCTGTTTACATCTTGCCAGATAAACTGCCACTTCTGTTTGTTCCTCAAACTGAACTTCTATCAATAAGTACATGTAGATAAAGTAAACAAAGGATCTTCCAACTGTGGTACAAGGTGATGCATGTAAAATAACTTAACCAATCTCTCCTGTTGAAAGAGTTGTGAAGACATTAGTCTAGAAGGAGTATGTGAAGAGTGGATTTAAAGATGTCACAGTTGTATTTGGTAATCCTTGTACAGATATCAATAAAGGAGTATTACAATAAGTCAAGTATTGAGGAGCTTCACTTGGCGATTAAGGAGCAAGTGGCCTTGAGGACAAGGAATAAGCAAATCCTGCTATTCCAAATCAGCATCTCAATGTGCAAGTAGAAATGTTCGCTTAAGCATAAGATAAAGCACTAACCACTGCAGCTTTATCTCTGTGGCATGCTTTGTGATGTTTGAACAGAAATGCAAACTGATTAATTTTTTTTTAATCTTTAGTACAGCTTTTGAGTCTTTAACCAATACTGATAATTGCATCCCTACAGATAGTTACCCTCTTTAAAGAGTTCCAAAGATGCCAGTCACTGTTTCACTACCCACTTGCCTTTTGTAAGATTTTAAATGCAGATTAATAAACCAGTGCATGTTTGGTTTGTCTTAATATTAAGTGCAAACTTTTTTAAACCAAACTGTTCCACTGGATAGGTATTTAATACACAAATCCTAAAGCTTAAATTCTAAAACACTTTTATGAACTAGATATTCACATCAGTGGGCTCGGGTTCTACACCCAGAATCAAATGTCAAACTAAAAGGCTGGCATTGTCAGAAGTGCATTCTTTTGGATTAAACATTAAACCAGGGCCCACCCACATACTTGAGTAGATGTAAAAATCTGGTGTCCTGGTCCATAATTCCTCAATTTAAAATCTCTATCTGGTCATGACCACATTGTGTGGTTTTCAAAAGAGACATTGGTAGTTGTCTAAAGAGGAAATATTTGCAGAGCTCTAGAGAAAAGAGGAGAGGGATATGAATCTTAGCTGAGCTGTTCTTGGAGCAAGCTTGAAGAAAGCTCAAACCAAAAACACCACCTGCGCCCATAACTTTGTAGTAATATAGCACCAGAGACAGACCCTTCAGTCCAACTCCTCGTGCTGACTAGGCAGTCCCATATGGCCCATGACCCATCTCAACCCTTTCCATTCGTATACCCAATCAGAAGCCTTTTTTTAAAATTAGTTTTTAAATGTTGTGATTATACCTGCCTCCACCATTTCCTCTGGCAGCTCATTCCACACATGCACTACCTCCTGAGGAAATCTACCCTACCAGTCCTTTTTTTTTAATTTAAAAATTTTTTTAAACCCCCCCCCGCTTACCTTTAAATCTGTGGCCTCCAGTTTTGGACTCCCCACCCTAGGAAGAAGACCTTCTATATATCGATACTATCCGTGCCAGTCATGATTTGTCTAACGTCTGAGCTTAACCTTCAGTCTGAAAAACCTTTTGGCGGGTTGAGCCCCAGCCGTTTAGCCTCAGCCTCTACCTCTACCTCTATACCCTCCAGTCCTAGCGACACTCTTGTAAACTCTTTTCCTGCATCCTTCCCATAGAGGGTGTCCAGAATTGTCTGCGGTATTTCAAAAGTGGCTTCACCAATATCCTGTGCAGTCACAATATGACATCTCAACTTCTATATTCAATATAACCAATGAAGGCAAATGTGCCAAACACTACCTTCACCCTGTTTACTACTTTCAAATATCTATGTTCCTGCATCCCTAGGTCTCCTTTCCTTTCAGCGACACTCCCAGCGCTTCACTGCTAATTATTTAATTATTCTATACCTTTTTTTTGGGCTGGTTTGCACAAGCTTGCACTGCTATTTTCTACATCATTGTAGTGATTACATTTTTAAGTCGTAATTATTTGGCTGTTTTGGAATGGCCAGTGTTCATCAAAAGCGTGATAATAGTGCAAGTCTTTTCATTCTCTCAAACCCTTCTGTCTCTCAGCACTAATTCCTTTTTATTTACTTTTCAATCTCTGAATGGTTTAGAATACCTCTGTAAAATCCCACCTTTTTAACAATCATTGCTGCAAGGAGAGACTGGTGAAAATTGGCTTTCTAAGCAATTGTTCCTCCAGCTGTCATGTTAGTAAATTTCTTCTATACTTTTGTCCAGGGTTTTGACGTCCTGCAATTGTGTACACTACTCCAGCACTTTGTAAATAATCACCTCAAATTGCCTGTTTTTGCATATACTACCAGATCTATGTTGTTGTATGCTTTTTAAAATTTGTAACATTTAGTTCATTTTGGCTTTCCTCATTCTTCCTACCAAAATGTGTTACTGCAAACATCTCTGCAGTAAATTTCATCTATGCACGGTATTCTTACTTTACCACAAAATGCTTTTAGCATTCTGAATTCTAATACAATCCTTCATGCATGACTTGCATTGGCATAAATTTAGTTGTTAGATCCTCTCTTTAATTATCCACTCGGCTATGTATTTTCACACCCCTACGTTAACTATTTCTTGGGTGCAGCCACTTTAATTATACAGATAAGGAGCTTACATTTAATGCCCCTTGTATCCTCACATTTTGGTCAGCTGTTTTAACAAATCTGTGCAAAATGGCCACCTTTTCTGCTTTCCATCATATGCTTATTATAATTGAGCTAGGTCCCAATCTGACTTTAACATGCCATTCATCTCCATTGATTTTTTCTTTGGTAAGACTGGTAAAATGAGACTAGGACCCGTGGACACAGCCTTAAAATTAGAGGGGGTAAATTTTAAAACTGAAATGAGACGACATTTCTTCAGCCAGAGAGTGGCGGGCTTGTGGAATTCATTGCTGCAGAGTGCAGTGGAGGCCGGGGCGTTGGATGCCTTCAAGGCAGAGATCAACGAATTCTTGATCTCAAAAGGAATCGAGGGCTACGGGGAGAGTGCAAGGAAGTGGTGTTGAAATGCCCATCAGCCATGATTTAAATGGCAGAGTGGACTTGATGGGCCGAATGGCCTTACTTCCACCCCTATGTCTTATGGTCTTTTATGGTCTAAAATTTTGAATTGATTAGCTCTCCTTTTTGAACAGGATACTCCAGCCCACACTGTCCATCAGTGTCAGAATCCTGGCATTTCTTATCTAATCAGATGGCAAGAACTACAGATGCTGGAGTTAAAGTCTAGAGCTGGAGGAATGCAGCAGGCCAGGCAGCATCAGAGGAACAGGAAAGCTGATGTTTTGGGTTGGGTCTCTTCTGAAGAAGGATCCTGACCTGAAGTGTCAAATTTCATATTTAATGTTGTCATGGTAGGCCAATCATCACAGACCACAGTGATTTAAAGATGGACATGGCTTCACCTTCTGGGAGGGTGGACAATCATGTTTTTCAGAATTACTCTTTTTGGAAGGTTGGGATTTAGCATAAATAGGATCGGGAATAGGCTGTGCATGCTTTGCCACTTGATACAACCCAGTCTGCCTTAACTCCACTTTTCTGTTTTGATTCCCATTGGTCTCGACTCTGAAAATCAAAATCTGTCACATACTCTGAACCATTTGACTTTCTTGGAGTAGAGAGTTCACAAAGATTCTGAACTCAGAAAATTGGCCCTAATGTTTTAGTTCCAAATGATTATTTCAGAATAAGATGCACTGTCTTATTGTGGCTTCCCAAGGTTGGGAATGTGAGCGTCAGTCGACCCTTTCTAAGCCCCTTGGGAGTCTTGCACTACTTCACTTTGTAATCTTCCAAACTCTAGACATTATAGGACAATTTATTCAGCTTCTCATTATGGGAAATGCTGTCATCAGAGGAATGGACCACTGTAGCAGTATGGTTATTTATCTTAAATTTTGTTACAACTTGAGGGGTTCAGGTACCTACAGTGAAAGTTGTCACAGGTAGATAAAGTGGTAAAGGTGGTGTTTGGCATGCTTGCCTTTGCTCAGACCGTTAAATTGTAGAGGTGAGAGTCATGCTGCAGTCGTAATGGATGTTGGTACAGTCACTTCTGTGTACAGTTCTGGTTGTTCTGCTATAAGATGGATGTTAAATTGGCGAGTGTAAATCTTTCCTGCACAATGATACGGAGATAGGGTTTTTTTTTATATAGAGGCTGGATAGGTTGGGACTTTTGTTGGAGTGTAGGTCACCCGTCACCCTCCTAACAGAGGCTTAAAATCATAAGGGACATGGATAATTGAATAGCCAAGATCTTTTCCCTAGGGTAGGGAAATTCAAAATTAGAAGGCATAATTAAGGTGAGAGGAGAAAGTTGTTTTTTTTTTAAGAAAGCACCTGACAGACACCACCTTTTCTTCCCCCACACACAGGGTGGTTCATATGAACTACCAGAGGAAGTGGTAGAGGTGGGCATAAATACAACAGTTTTAAAAGATATTTTGACAGGTGCATGAGTAAGAAAAGTTTAGAGGGATATGGGCCAAATGTAGGCAAATGGCCTAAATTTATTTGGGAAACTTTATCTGTGGGGACAAGTTGGACCAAAGCATTTGTTTCTGCGCTACATGACTAAGGTTTCCCCCCCTAACTTGCCTCATATTTTTGTATTCTTGGCTCCTAGATCTGAGAACTGAAGCCACTTAGCGTTTATCCTTTCTGGGCTTTTAATGAATTGAACTTTTATTTTGGTCCCTCCCTATTTTCCTGACCTCCTGAGATGAAAAATGGAGTTTAGTGACGCTGATAAATAATTAAGGTGTTTAAAATGGCACACTTTAATGTTCCACATGTGGCCTTCACAATGAATTGTAGGTAAGATGAGACTTGTTTTGTGATTAGTGGCCTTGAGATGCACTCCAGTCTTGGACTGAACTTTATTTTTGTCATAACTTTTGACTTCTTTCAAGGAAGAAAATAAGCTTATTTTCTTTCTCCTGCCACCCACACCTTTAATGAACTCTTCACGTATTTGTGTTTCAGCGATCTGTGTTTGTTCTTTGATTCCAGTTAGCTAGCCAAGACCATAGCATCCAGAAACAGTAGGCATAAATAGGTAATTTTTAAGTTGGTGAGCTGCAATCTGATCAAGATCAGTGCTTCAATTATTTACGATATGTATTAAAACCTTGAATGAAGGAACCAAATGTTCAAGTGCTAAATTTGCTGATGACTGTGGTTCTCTTTTCAAGTTACAATGCTACCTATCTCTGTATAAGTAGGTTGAGAGTGGACAAAAATTTGGCTGCTGAAGTATAATGTATGAAAATGTCAGCTTGTGTACTTTAGCAGAAAGAATAGGAAAGCAGGTTTTTTTTAATGGAGAAAACTGAGCCTCAGAGGGATCTGGGGGTCCTGCTACATCAATTCCAAAAAGTACACAGGTATAGCAAGGGGAAGGTGATGGCCTTTAGTGGTACTATCATTGGACTGTTTAATCTAGAGACTCCAGTAATGTTCTAAGAGCCTGGGTTCAAATCCTACCATTTGTAGGTGGTGTGATTTTTGAATTCAGTTTTTTTTTTAAAGATCTGGAATTAAAAGTCTAATAATGACCATGAATCCATTTGTCAATTGTCAGAAAAGTCCAATTGCCCTTTTTCCTATTGTTCCTACAGAGTCTTTGTATTTTTACTGCTTTGAAAACCTTCTGGTTCAATATGTTGGCTTGTTAATTTGTCATTTAGACAAGCCAAATATCTATTAAAGTTATGGTCTTACAGCCCATTGGAATAGTTCAAGATGTAGAAACAGAAATAGACCATTCCACCAATACAGTCTGCTCCAGCACTTATTAAAATAATGGCAATTTGGCATTCGATTAATTTTTTAAACATCCCACCCCAAACTGTGTAAGGCACTCAAACTCACTGGGCTAATGGATAACATTTTGTGCAAGGATAAACCAGAAGCTTGCTTTCAAACTAGAAGGGCAACTGAAGTGATGTGCTATCGTTATGCTTCTACTCTTCACATGTTAAAGAGATATCAGACCAAATGTTCAAAAAAAATCGCAATGTTGATCTTGTTGGAAAGAATTCCAATCTTGTGACCAATTCATCCTGAAGTAATGTACTGTAGGTTAACCTAGATAATTTCCAACAAATTATCTAGTTTTGCAATTACAGGTACTGGATTAATTATTAGTAATATTTCCTTTCACCTTTTTCACTTTTTTTGGAAAATTGATGCATTGCTTGGTCTCTGGTGTGATTGTCTTGGAAACATTATTTAAACTTTTTACCCTTATGAATTCTCTGTGTCTATTTCTGGTCTTGTCTCCAATTTTTACCAAAAAGGAATAAACCTGATAAGTATAGGCTAATCAGATTAATGTTAGTGGCACAAAGTATTTTCAAGATGACAATTATTTGTTATTTGGGAAAATATGGATTAATAAATGGTGGCTTGCTTGGATTTATTGACAGGACAACCCAGCAACAAGACTATGGTAGCAGTAAATGATTTGCTGTTTCAAAAGGAGAAAAGTATACACTGGTGCTCCAAAGGTCAACATTCAGGTGTCTACTCCATCATAACAAACTGAAGAGAATAGTAACCAACCTCGACATTGACAAGTTGCAGAATAAGTAACCATGTGACAGATGCAATTTAATGTAGTGAAGTGTGATGTTATGAATCTTAATTGGAAGAATGAGAAGTGTCCAGAATTAAGGAGGGCAATTTGATTGGGTTGAAAGAGCAGAAAGACTTGGAACTGTATGTACCTGAAACTTTGAATCTGGAAGGGTAAGATAAGGCATTTCTTTTATCAGATGTATGATGGATATTTTAGTTCATGACGAGGCGAATAGAGTGCATCCACCAGAGGACAGACTAAAATAACACAACTCCATCGTGCAGCATTCGCTTAGATCTGAGGGCAGTTCAGTCAACCACATTGCTGAAAGTCTGGAGTCATGTGTAAGCCAGACTAGTTAAGGATGGCAATTTCCTTCCCTAAAGGACCTTAGTGAAACAGATGGAGTTTTAGAATAATCAACAATGGCTTAATAGTGGTCATTAGACTCAACACTACTACATTTTTCTTTTTAAAATGGAATTTGAATTCCATTATTTTCCATAGCAGGATTTGAACCCAGATACCAAGAACATTAATGGTCTGGTGATAATAACACCTGGCCATCGTCTAGTACTGTTAGAGTTTTTAAAGTCTTTGTGCTAATTTAGTAGCAATCAGATTTGTTTCTCTGCATAAATTAAAATCTGATTTCTTTCCAAATGGCAGTGACGTCAGCCTTGCTACAGTACTTACTATCACAGTGGAAGAGACCAGTGTTGCAGCAGGACTGATGTCACCATCATTTGGGAAGTTGAACTGAAAGTGCACAAGATGGAAGAAACCAAGAAAATTTCAGATGACCTTGAAAATATGATTGCTGTTTTCAGTAAGTAGCATTCAACTCTGGAAAATCTCAAATTTGGGAAGGGTAGTGTAGTGTATTGACTGTTGGATAAAGTCGCAAAGAAAACTACTAAGCAGTGGGACTAGCAGGGTTGCTGTTGCAGAGGGTTGGCAAGGATGTGATAGACTAAGTCGTGTTCTGGCTTGTAACTAATCTGCACAAACAAAGGAGAGTTGGTGGTAGAAAAGAAACTGTTATCTTTATTCTTAGTTGACCCTAGAATAGTGAAAAGTTTACTTATAAAAGACCTGTGCTTGATTCAATGATCTATTATGGCTAACTAAATTGTCTCCTGAAAAGTGAATGGTGTAGCTTTCAAATTTTCTTTTAGGAATGCACCCACCTGTGATCTTTTTTTCCTGTGGATGTAAAACTTTCAAACAAATGTTTTAGAAAGAGAGGGGGCAGAGGCTGTTACCACCAGCAATTTTATCTTTTTGTTTCAGATCTAAGATTCTCTTTTTTTTAAATTTCAAGTCAAAAACTAGATTGTGTCTACCGTGTTTGCAGACTTGATGTCTTCATGCAGCTTTTTCCCTTGTAAATACAACTTGCTGTTCCAGCTGGTCCTTTTTCTTTCCTTTTGGTAGTGTTTAATTAAAAAATTGTAGATGTTATGGTCATGTACAGTACATGTACCTAGACATACTGTCCAGTCAATGAAGACATTAGAAACTGGGAGCAGGAGTAGGCCGTTCAAATACGATCATGGCCAATCCTCTCTTTTGATACCATCTTCCCACTTTTTTTGTCCCACTTCCCGTGGTGCCTTTAACTGTTAATTCTTTCTTCAATGTATTCAGTGACTTAGCCACCGTGGCCTTCTGTGTGAGAGAATTCCATAGTTTCACTACCCTTGAGTGAAGAAGTATTTCCTCATCTCAGTCCTAAATGGTCTACCCCATTATCCTGAGACTGGGTTCCCTGGTTCTAGACTCCATTGTGGTAAACCACCTTCCTGCATCTAGTCTGTCCAGTCCTGGTAAAATGTTATACTTCTTCAATTTGATCTTCTCTCATCCTTCTAAACTCTTTTGGAAGAATACAGGTCCTAATGAATCAAACTCCCCTAGTTGGATGGTCCTGCCATCCATAGTTTTAGCCTAGTGAACTTCTGTATTCCCTCAATGGCCTTCCTTATGTAGGGTGGCCAAAACTGCATGCAATACTCCAGGTGAGGGCTGAAGGAGGCCCCCTAATACTGCAGCATTATTCCCTACTTCTGAGCTTGAATCCTCTTGTAAAGAAGTGTAGTATACAATGCACCTTTCTAATTATTTATTCCATCAGCCTACATACAATCATAGCCTGCTGTAAAAGGACACCCTGATCCCTTTGTCCAGCCATACTTTTCAATATCACAATTTAAATAATACACTTTGTGCTGTGAAATGTATAATGTCTTATTTAGCCACATTGTACTGCATTGGCCATGTTTGTCCACTCACTTGGTGAAATCCTCTTGAAGCCTCAATGTATCCTGCTCCAGTGTTGTCATCAGCTAACTTTAGAAATGTTACATTTGGTTCCCCATTCAGGTCACTTTTGTATATCGTGAATAGTTGGGGTCCAAGCACCAATTCTCATGTCTTCTGTTAATCACTGCCTGATATTTGGTAAAAGACCCAATTATTCCTACTGTTTCCTGTCCGTTGACCAATTCTCAATTGCATGCTAATATGTTACCCCCATCCCTTGTACTTAACTTTGCCTACTAATATCTTATGACAACTTTATTAAAAGCCTTCTGAAAATTCCAGTAGACTTAAGTATAATGTACCTTTCACAAACTTATGATGGCTTTGTCCAATCCCATTAATGCTTTCCAAATGTTGTTATCATACCTTTTAAAATAAGCTATAGTATTTTCCCTACTGCTGATGTTAGAGTACATTGTAATTAGATATTGTAAATTTTTGGATGATGTATCTTAGTCGCTATTTTAAGTAACAGTAACCACATGACAATGTAATGAACAATTTCTTTCACCTAATATCACCTAGTGCCCTGGACACTAAGGAGACTTCTTCTGCCCTTTTTTAAATAGTTTGTGCATTCATCGGCAAGCAGGCAGGGCATTGCTTATGGTCTCCTCCGAAAGACGGCATCTGTTTTTAAACTGCAGTGTGTCTACATCAGGTTGGACACTTTAATTTTGCGTGGGACAATCTTTTGACAGGGCTATTCACTGAATTATAGTTAATGTAAATAAGTAACCCAAAACTGCTTCTAGCCTAACAGAATTGTAAACAACTATTCTAACTTAAAATTAGCAATCTTGTTTGTTTCTCCTGGGGAAAATAAGTAAACCGGATGTGAAATCATTCCTTAAACCTGTTTGTGGTGTTTTCGATGCTGGCTTTGTACTATGTTGACATCCTGAATTAGGGTCTACAAATGTGCTGTGGACTCTTTTGTGAGGTGTTTGCTTATGGAAAGCCTCTTCTCCCTATAATGGAGTGACTAATGGTGTGCCACACCTTTTTTCCATTGAATTGCTATTATCAGACTAGGAAATTGAGGGTTCTGAAAGGTGAGTCTTTAAATTAGAAAGAAATCTTTGCAAAATTAGCAAGGAGAGCAGCTGGTGTTATTCTAGTGAATGTTTCAGTGCTTTTCCTCTTTAAATGTTGATCAAGTTAAGTAGTGGGGATTCTGCTTTAGTATGTACTTGACGAAAGAGTGAACTTTTATTCAAGAGCTAAAGTGCTTATGGAGCAGGAATCCTTCTTTTGAATGTCGCAGTAATTTCCTCTAAAGACATGGCTTTAGCACTAACCTGCACTGTTTTAAAGGATATGCATTGACCTATTCTACACAATCTGTTCCAGCTGTTTAGAATGCTGTTGTGAATCAGCAATCATTCTCTGCCGCAATGTAAAAACCCTGGCATCAATATAGAGATTAATTGCTAAATATTAAACTGGAAAAAGTCCAAAGTTTTATTAAATAAAACTGCAGAAAGCAAATTAGGAGTTCTCTATTAAATCATCATCAGAATGTCTCCAATTCATCCTGCCTTTTTTTTAATATGTACCTTATACAACTGAAGTGCCTTGATTTATTTGCAAAGTTCATATTAAAATATGCTGTGTGTCACACCATTTAAGACATTTCCCCATCTGAGAAATGTTGAAATTTTTGTTTACAACAAGGGATTACTTTCCAAAGAGTTTTTCAGGCATCAGAGTTCTTGCAATGTGGCCTCCCCTACAATAACATAATTTGGACCAAATCACCTCTCTTTTTTTAATGGTGGTGGTTGAGGGATTGGCCAAGATTTGGGAAGAACTCTCCTATTACTCCTTGGAATAGCGCCATGGAATCTATTAATGCTCCCTAAGATTTTTGTTTGGGATTGCTTCCAGTAGCTTTCTACAGATGATTAAGGTGTTTCTCTTTTTTGGGCTTTACTAAATCTTGGATAAGATTTGGAGGTTAGGGAGAAGGTTGTCTAACAGTAAAGAATTGTGCATTTGAATAACCAGATCTGAAAGCTATCCAATCTGTCCAACTTTCCTAGACTCTGGGCATTTGTGGATCTAATGGTGGAAGTTTAGGATGAACACTTAAGGCAGAAGATCATTTTTGTGTAAGTCCCAGATTTCAGTCCTAACTGATTATTGTACACCTTCCAATAACCTACCTTGCGACATGTAGAATACTGAGGAAACAAAGGCTTTGTTTCCAGCAGATACTTTGAGCAGCTGATTTAGTATGTTATTGATTCTTTCATTCACTTGATATGCATAATTTTAAAAAGTCTAATTGTTCAATTCATAACTTTTTCCTGAATTCTGTATTTTGAAGTAGTGAAAAGTCTCAATGAGACAGGCTTCTTTGCATCTGTAAAGAGAAAAAATGGCTATGATGAAGAGTCCATACATTGAATTGCAACTTTTCTCTCCACGTGCTGATAGTTATAGAGTCCTACAGCACAGAGACAGGCCCTCCAGCCCAAACTGGTCTATCCTGGCCAAAATATCTACCCACACTAACCCCATTTCCCTGTACTTTTACTTGGCCCATACCCTCCTAAACCTTTCCTATCCACGTATTTGTCCAAATGCCCTTTTTAATGTTGTTCATGTACCTACCTCTATCACTTCTGCTGGCAGCTCATTGCACATGTGTACCATTCTTTTTTTATTTGAAGAAAACAGGTTGCCCCTCAGGTTCCCATGTATTCTTTCCCCTATTACATTAAACTGACGCGCTCTAGTCCTCTCTTTCCCCAACCCAGGGAAAAAGCCTGAGTGCATTCACCCTATCCATGCCTCTCGTGATCTTATACACTTCTTCTGTAAGATTTCCCCCACTCTGCATCCTATGGTCCTAGCCTGTCTAAGCTCTCCCTATAGCTCAGTCCCTTGACCAGGCAATATCCTTGTAAACTTCTGCACTCTTTCAAATTTAATTACATCCTTCCTGTAGCAAGGTGACCAAAACTGAACACACATGCTCCAAGTGCAGCCTCACCAACATCCTGTACAGCTGCAGCATAACTTCCCAACTTCTGTATTTGGTGCCCTGACTGATGAAAGCCAGTGTGTCAAAAGCCTTCCTCCCTGTCCTGTCTACCCATCAGTCCACTTTCAGAGAACTGTGCACCTGAACTCCAAGGTCCTTTTCTTCTACTATATTCCTTAAGACCATTCACCATGAAACTCCTCCCTGGGTTTGACTTTCCAAAATGCAACACCTCACACGTATCTGTATCCAACATGTTTTTTTTTTGTTTTGAGATTATTAGCATATGTATTTACTTAGTTTTAAGTGGAATTTAGATCCTGGTATAAAGAACAAAAAAAATTACAGCACAGGAACAGGCCCTTCAGCCCTCCAAGCCTGCTCCGATTGAGATCCTCTGTCTAAACCTGTCTATTTTCTAAGGGTCTGTATCCCTTTGCTCCCTGCCCATCCATGTACTTGTCCAGATACATCTTAAAAGACTCTATCATGTCTACGTCTACCACCTCCACTGGCAAAGCATTCCAGGCACCCACCACCCTCTGTAAAGAAGCTTCCATGCATTATCACCCATAAACTTTCCTCCCCTCACTTTGAACTCATGACCCCTAGTAATTGGGTCCCTCATTCTGAAGGGGAAAAAGCTTCTTTATCCACTTTGTCTATACCCCTCATGATTTTGTGGGCGATATATTTCATGTTAAACTTTAGCTGAAAATTTAAAGTTTTTTTGGTCAAAAATGGCAAAACCCATGTTGGAAGATTTGAGTTTTATATAAACATTCTATTTTACTGACCCCTATAGTGTACCCTGCCAACAAATTGTTACTCAGATTATTCCTGAAATCTAGCAACAACTTGAGTTTTGTTTCTTAAAGTCTCATCCTTGTGTCCAGATCCTTCCTTGGCTCCTCTGCTCTATTATGGCATGACATTTTGCAGATTCCTGATTTTCAATTATTAGTAGCTGAGACCTCAGCTGCCTAGATGCTAAACTCTGGAATTCTTTCATTTGAATCTCTGTTTTTTTTTTAAATCCAAAATTATGCCTCAAACCTACTTGGCCTGAGTTTTTAGTCACCTGCCTTGTAACTCCTTACGTAGCTTGGGGTCAAATTTTAACTCTTCACCTGGCCCAAGGGACCTTTGGAATGTCAGTGTTAGAAGCTCCGTATAAAGCTTTTAGCCTAGATGATGCTGTCCAAAATTATAGCTTTGTTTTCACTTGTATATGGACACCACTCAGCTCTATGTAACCACCTCTTGATTCCTGCTATGTTTTTGAATGAGTGGACTATTTAGATATTGTTAATCAACCTGTTTAGATGTTATGAAATATCTGGACCAGGTTGGATTTTAACCCAGGCCTTCTGGATCAAACATAGGGACGCTACCACTGTACCACAAGAAAACCAATTAGATAGCCTATCTGATGTCCAGTAATGGACGAAACATAGAAAATAGGAGTAGGCTGTTTGGCTCTTCGAGCTTGTTTCACCATTCTGTATAATTATAGCTGTTCTTCCAATTTGGTATCTTGTTCAGGTTTTCTCCCTAAAACCTTTTTTATCTCTTTAGCCCCGAGAGCTTGGTTGTGAAAGCAATGTTTCAGCTCTAACCTCTCCTCCTTGGTGCGGAATTTCACAGATTCACCACTCTCTGGGTGAAAATATGTCTCCTCCTCCTCAGTCCTAAATGACTGACCTGTACTCTGATGCTGTGACCCTGGGTTCTGGAGTCCCTGGTTATTTGGGAACATCCTTGTGTTTTATCCTGTCTAGCCCTATTAGAATGTTAGAGGTTTCTTCTATGAGAATCTCTTCCTCTCCTCTCTCTCTCACCGTTTCCCCTCCCAAACCCCCTCTTCTGTCCTGTCTGCAATCCAATCTATTCATTTCAGTCCTACCATCCCAGGAATCAGCCTAGTAAACCTTGCACACTCTCCAATGCCAGGTCATCCTTCATCAGATAGAGACTGAAACTGCATGCAATACTCCAGGTGTGGTGTCACTCAGACCCTATACAATTGTAGAAAGGCATCTAAGTTGTGAAGTTTGTTTTGTTTTTTTTTTTGTTTTGCTATGCTCAAACAAGTTTCTCTTTCTAGCTCTGTTCTATGATCAATTCAAATGAAAAGTTAACATGCTGGCCTTCTCCAGGAACAGTTTCATTTTTAGCTGGTTATCATGAGCAAAAGACACTGTTATCTAGCCATTGGGAAAGAGCTGCAAAGAAGTACAATAGTTAATTATCATTGTCACAGACGTGCTGCTTCTCCTCTGCATATTACAGTGTTATAGCAGTTGGGATTGAATGTGCTTTCCTGTGGAAACAAGTATTTCTTTCTATGGGACCAGCCACTGGCATAGGAATCCATCTAATTTTTTTATTACAAATTTTGAATTTGTATTCTTTTGAATTTAGAAATTTGGTGCATTTTTAAGAGTAAATAACACCTAATCTAGCGTTTGCAAGTTTTAAAAATTTGCATACAGAATGTACTGTGGATGAACTGACCAATTGAATCATACCAGTGTTTGCATTTTGCACAAGCCACCTCCTGCTGCTATTTAAATGCCAGGTAGTGAGGCTTGCTTGCTTTTAAAAGTAGAAAGACTCAGTCCCAGAAAGCTAATGGCCTGTTGGCTTTACTTTCGGTTGTATACAAGTTTGACTGAAAGGGAAGAAGGGATCAATGGGGAATCTTGGCATGGTTTCTGGATTAAAAATAATTGATTGCACTGCTGGAAATACATTGGACGAGGAGCATTAAGAAAGAGAAACAATTAGAGTCAAATAACTTAAGAGTGGCAACATACAAGCAAACACTCTTTCTGACCTGCAAGATGAAAAGCATTTGTAACACTCCAATATTCAGGTTGTGCACTTCAAAGCATCAGTGAATAGATTGTCGGAATATATTGGCACAACTATATCTATAATGAGATCTACCACTTGCCTGTAAAGGTAGGGTGGGGATGTGAAACCAGAATAGACCGAGATAATGGGAACTGCAGATGCTGGAGAATCTGAGATAACAGCGTGGAACTGGATGAACACAGCAGGCCAAGCAGCTCCTAAGATGCTGCTTGGCCTGCTGTGGTCATCCAGCTCCACACTTTGTTAGACCGAGATAAGAAGCCTGGTATTTTGTGACAACCCTCTACCTACTGTGTGTAGACTTGCGAGGAGATGATGTGGAAATGACAAAAGTATTGCACAATCCAAATAAATCAGCAATTTTGAGCTCCAATGTATAGAAGGACCAATGGATGTAACACTTCTGAAACTGTGGAGCTGGATTAGATACTGTTTTTCTCCTATCTGCCTCTCTGGAATAAACTGTTGGCTTGAGGATAATGAAAGTCATGAGGATTTTGCTGTAGATTAGATGATCTTGATGTGGATTTGAACTATACAATAGGGGACAGCTGAACACTTAACAATGTATGCCCAATGAAGTTCAGGTCCTACCAAGGTAGGAAAGATTGAGCTGCAAATGTAGTTCAAATTCAATAGCCATCTTTTATTTTTGGTGCAAAGCATTTAGTTATTAATTGTACTAAATGTTTCTAGGTCAGAATAAAATGGGGAAACTTTCTGTTCTAAAATATGTTTAGAAAGCGGATGGAAACAATGTTCTGTTATCTGCGGTTTAGTCGTAACTTCACAAAAAGTAGTGAAATATTTAGTACCCAAACTGGCCTGCAGTACATAGGCTTGAATTTTAAAACACTCTTCCAGTCGCTTCAAGATGAAATCCTAAATTGAGTCCAGAAAGGAAATACATTAAGTGTTCAGCTGTCCCCTATTGTATAGTTCAAATCCACATCAAGATCATCTAATCTACAGCAAAATCCTCATGACTTTCATTATCCTCAAGCCAACAGTTTATTCCAGAGGCAGATAGGAGTTACTTGAGTACTCAAAAGTCCATAAGTCTAAACATTGGGACATGTGCTCAAATCCTGACATGGCAGCTGATTGGAATTTGAATTTAATGTTTCAATTGCAGGTTATTTGTTGCATGTTATGAAAAAGATCAATTTCCACACTTTTTTTTTAAAAAAGGAAAAGTCTCTTTTATTCGCCTGTTCTGGCCTTCATGTGACTAGACCCACAGCAAAGTGGTTTGTTTTTAACACCATCTGTAGTAGCTTAAGAAGCAACTTTTGTTCAGGGGCAGTTAGGCATGGGCACCAACGTCGCTGGAAATAACCCACGTCATGGTAGAATTATAGCTTTTAAAAAGTGACGCTACCTCTGCTCTCAGGCATTGTTTGGAGTAGAGTTTGAATACTGTGCTTCCACAAACTTGTTAGAATATTATCACTTCAGTTGAAGGATATTTCTTCCATAGATAATTTCAATAGTTAATGGTCTGTTTTCAAATCATATGAACAATCAAGCTTCATACACATAAGAGATTCCACTTCAACGTAAACCTTCCACAATTGCTATTTTGCCATCCACAACAAAGCCCTACTTGTGATTGATAACTCTGGATTTCTTCCTAGTGAAATCATCATGACTTAAAGTATGAACAAGGATCAAGAATAAGCCACTGGGTTGTTTCAGCCTGCTGTCATTCAATAAGGTCATGGCTGACTTGATTTTAACCTGTACTCTACATTCCTCCACATCCCCTTGGTAATCAAGAATCTATCTATTTCTGCCTTTTAAATCTTTAAATGATTTGAAAAATTTTCTCATGTCTTAAATGGGTGACCCCTTATTTCTTTCCTTGTTCAAAGTGCCTTGCTCCACAATTGCTACTTGTTGGGTCATATGTCAGTATTGCTTTCCAGTTGAGTTGGAAAGGCAAACAGACTGTGTTTGTTTGTTTGTTTGTTTGCTATCCGTGTGGATGATTACTAACTGTTCACAAACTGCCCATACTTCCATAGCCAATATTTTTTGTAACTGGTAAACAGCTATTCCAAAACCTTCACTATTTGATTTACCTCCCATTTTCTAAAGGTTTCCTCCTAGGATTAATCGTTAATTCCTGGATACTGCAGGACATTTCTAGAGTATTGATAATCACTAAACTTGCTGTTGATTGCATAGATTATTGAGCTGTACAGCATGTAAACAAGACCCTTGGGTCCAACTCATTCATGCTGACCAGAAATCAGAAATCAATCTAGTTGCATTTGGCCCATATCCCTCTAAACACTTCCTATTCATGTACCATCCAGATGCCCTTTTTAAATGTTATTGTACCAGCCTCTGGCAGCTCATTCCATATATGTACCACCCTCTGTGGAAAAAGTTTTCCCTTAGGTTCCTTTTAAATCTTAGCCCACTCACCTTAAACTTATGCCCTCTAGGTTTAGGCTCTGCTGACCTGGGGAAAAAGACTTGGCTAGTCACAGTGACTCTCATGGCTTTATAAAATTCTAGGGTCACCCCCCTCAGCCTCCACTCAAGGGAAAGTAGCCTCAGTGTCTCCCTGTAGCTCATACCCTCCAACTCTGGCAACATCCTTCTGAATCTTTTGTGAACCCTTTCCGGTTTAACAACATCCTTCCTATAGCAGGGAGGCCAGAACTGCATGCAGTATTCCAAAAGTGGCCTAACCAGTGTCCTGTACAGCTGCAACGTGACCTTCCAACTCCTACGCTCAATGCACTGACCAATAAAGGCAAGCATACCAAATGCCAGCTTCACTATCCTGTCTACCTGTGACTCCACTGTCAAGGAACTGTGAACCTGCATTCCAAGATGTCCTTGTCCAGCAACAATCCCCACAACCTTACCATAAAGTGTATAAGTCCTGCCCTGATTTGCTTCTCCAAAATGCAGCACCTCCCATTCATCTAAATTAAACTCCATCTGCCACTCCTGGCCTGTCTGATCAAGGTTCTGTTGTACTCCTGATGTAATCTTGGCTGTCACTACACCTCCAATTTTAGTGTCATCTGCAAACTTACTAACCATACTCCTATGTTTAAACCCAAATCATTTATAAAAATGACAAAATGCAGTGGTCACAGCACTGGTCCTAGTGACACA
The DNA here is from genome assembly GCF_030684315.1 of Stegostoma tigrinum. Taxonomy (NCBI): domain Eukaryota; kingdom Metazoa; phylum Chordata; class Chondrichthyes; order Orectolobiformes; family Stegostomatidae; genus Stegostoma; species Stegostoma tigrinum. The sequence continues at coordinate 17,288,061 of NC_081362.1, read as the reverse complement.
CTGCTGGTTGCAGGCCTCCAGTCTGAAAAGCAATACTCAACACTGCCAACCACCACCACCCCCTCTCTCCTACCTTTTGACCCAGTTCTGTGTCCAAATGGCTAGTTCACCCTGTATTCCATGTGATCTAACCTTGTAACCAGTCTAACATGAGGAACCTTGTCAACTGCCCTACTGAAGGCCGTATAGATCACGTTCATTGCTCTGCCTTCATCAATATTCTTTGTTACTTCAGGAAGCTTGTTAGTGAGACACGTCTCCCACGTACAAAGCCATGTGGACTATCTCTAATCAGTCCCTGCCTTTCCAAGTACATACAAATCCTGTTCCTTGGGGTTCCCTCCATCAACCTGTCCACTATTGATGTCAGACTCACTGGTTATTAGCTTAACACTATGACAGTCCTAGTGTATGTGTGGCAAGTTAAAATCCCCTACCATTACCACCCTATTACCCTTACAGATAACTGAGATTGCCTTACAAATTTTGCTTCAGTTTTCCCCTAATTATTAGTGAGTCCTTAGCACAGTCCCAATAAGATGATCACGCTTCCTTTCTCTTTTGTCAGTTCCACCCAAATAACTTCCTTGGATGTATTCCCAGGAATACCCTCCCTAAGTACAGGTGTAATGTTAACTCTAACTCTAATCAAAAACGCCACTCCCCTCCACTTTGTGCGCACCTCTTTTCTCCCCCCACCACCACCCCCCCCCCCCCCCCCCCCTTCCTATAGCATCTGTACTGTGGAGTATTTAAGCTGCCTGTCCTGTCAATCCCTGGGGCATGTTTCTGAAACTGCTACAATATTCCAGCCCTGTGTTCCCAACCAGGCCCTGAGTTCATCGGCCTTACCTGTCAGGCCTTTCACATAAATTACATTGAAATAAATGCAATCAGTCATGTGTTCTTCTCTGCTTTGTTCCTGACTGTTTGACTTGCTTTTCCCAAATGCACCAGTTTCAGACTGATCTCTTTTTCTCACTTCCAGTTCTTAATGATACTTGAGCACCCTTAAATTTAATGGATGGCCAGTCCCTACAAGCTGTTGGTTGCTCAGACCACTATCTACAGTCACAATGTTTTGTATGTGTGCCAGTGCTGGAGCATAGAACTGGGAGCTTGTTGATCCTAAGAGTTATCACAGTTCAGGGAAGCTAGAACCATTGCATGTTTCTCTGTTTCCTTTGACTTTTCTGTTTGATCGCTGTTTGATTTATTGCTTAAAAGTTGAAGCTTTTTTCATTTCGCTCAAGAAAAGTTGCAAGTATCTTCAAAATGCTTGATAACTCACCTAAGTTTTAAAATCAAAGCACCCTTGATGTGAACCTTGCCTCAAACTGAATGTAACTTTCTTTCCATTGCCATTTATGATTTCCGTCACCAGGGCCCGTTTTTAATAGTGTGTTGTGTCCGATTATGAAATGCTATTTGATCTTCAAAGGCAGAAAGGGAATAATAAAGCTCCAATTCTCTTGCCTGCAAATAGTAAACTGTTGCTAGAGATTTTAAACATAACTTTGTCAATCATGGCAATGTTTTTGTGAATGTTTATATGTATATTCGGCACATCTACCTGTCACTGTCAAGGACCAATACAGCAATGCCAAACTCAACTGTGACTTTTTCATCCCTTGCCCTCTCTTCTACCTCTCTTAGTCCATGCTGTCCTTTTTTTTTGTTTCTGACTTCAGTTCCTCCTAGTTCCATCATGCTTTCTTTCACCGTTCTTCTGCTTTTGGTTAAGGGTTGGATGTGGTTGTGTCTCACTTCCCTTATGCTGCAAACTGACATCTGATGGGGTGATGAGAAATCCAACTGAGGTTTGTCACTGTGAATGTGCTGCTTCTGCAAGTTCTGGCCTGTCTAAAAATTGCTCACTCATTCTTTAAACGGCCTTGCTGAGGTTTGAAATAGTGTTCTCAACCTTTCAAACAGAACTTAAACAGTAATGCATGCTTCGATCAGTAAATGATTGTTGGGACTGCTCCCTTATTAGATAGTAGTGGGTGTTAAAATAATTCACAAGCAGCAAGAAAAATTTGTTCAGCCCAGCCTGTCTCTGCTTCCCTAACCTGTTCTTCCTCTCACCCATCCCTTCCTCCCACCTCCAAGCCGCACCTCCATTTCCTACCTACCACCTCATCCCACCTCCCTTGACCTGTCCGTCTTCCCTGGACTGTCCTATCCCCTCCCTCCCTCCCCACCTAATACTCTCCTCTCTACCTATCATCTTTTCTCTCCATCTTCGGTCCGTCTCCCCCTCTTCCTATTTATTCCAGTTCCCCCTCCCCATTCCCCTCTTTGAAGAGTCTAGGCCCAAAACGTCAGCTTTTGTGCTCCTGAAATGCTGCTTGGCCTGCTGTGTTCATCCAGCTCCACACTTTGTTATCTTGGATTCTCCAGCATCTGCAGTTCCCACTATCACTTGTTCAGAATCTGGTTGGCTCTTCCGTCCAGTAGTGAATGATGAAGTGGGCCAGCCCTGATGTACTATAGAGCCTTTTCCTTTATGCTGAGATGCTCAGTAATTTAAGGTTGAAGCTTACCCTCCCTGAAATGGGGCTTCCTGTGATAAGAGTTTGTGAGCTCAAAGCTTCCTGCCTACTATTTTTGAATTTCTTGGTTTACAAAGCTGTGGAGAAATAGAATGACATTGTTCCTAGGTTGCTAGGTGGAGGAGGATTTTGAGTGGAAAGTTCAGATCCTATAGAAAGGGAAAGGTTGTATAGTCAATTACTTACCATATGAAGTTGAAATTGGTTCAAACTGATTGCCCCTATCTATCAAGAAATGAATGAAGATTTTTTGCTTAATCTGACTGCACGCATGTCCTAGAAGGTCTTTGTTAGTAATTATGAAAGAAGAAACATTAAGTTACTGGGTATAGTTCTCAACTGGGTTATACTGTTCTGTTGTCCAGGAGGATGTGAGGGAGAAATGGCATAATTGTATCACCACTGGACTAGTAAACCACAGCTTCAGACTAATGTTCTAGATGTGGATTTGAATCCCTCCATGGCAGATGGTAAAATTTTGTGGAATGAAAAGTTAAGGCAGCCGTGGAACCGTTTGTTGTAAAAACACATCTCGTTCACTAATTTCCTGTTAGGGAAGGAAATCAGTCATTGTTACTTGGTCAGGTCTAAATGTGGCTTCAGACCAGAATTCCTCTCTCTTTACCATCAACATAGGCTTCCGAGGTCCATGTGTGGCAGCAACGTTCAGAACTGAGTCTATACTGCGATCAGCCTTGAAGGGAATGTTACTTCAGACCCACACAGGAGATTGACTCTTTACTGCTGTCTGGGCAATAACGCGAAGGGTTGGTAACCCCATGTACTATGAGCAAATTTACAATAAGCTCTTATCTGTGGAATGGAAGCTAAAATCAAGACCGACTCTTTTACACGTTACTGAGAGCGTGCTGCATTGAATGTATTGTCTTTCAGATCAAATGTCAAACCAGGGGCCTGTTTTTAACCTTTTTGGAGGCTGCAAAAGAAACCACCATGACACTAATTGTAAGAGGAGCATTGATATTCCCTCCGTGTCCCTGGCCTACGCTTAATCTCTCAATAAAATAACGAGAAAGTTATGTGGTCAATATTTCACTTGCATTATAAGAACTTGCAGTACTACAATTCCTAGTATCAATTATGATGGCACTTCAAAAAGTACTTAATTAACTGGGAAGTGTTGGTGTGTCTTAACATTGTGAAAAGTGCCCATCTGTTTTGGCCTGTACTTCAATCATATCCTCCCCTCCTGGTGTTTGCAAGATGTGTTTCTTCCTTGACTTGTTTCTAATTTCATGGTTGCTTCATTTCATTTCATTGAATTTTACAATCCCTGCTCAATGATAATTGGTTTTAATGTAAACTGGTCTCCAATCTGTTGGGAGCATTTTCCCATGTTGCTTTCTGTGTGGCTATTGATGAAAAAAGTAACAAATTTTAAGAACCAGTGTTTGTGCCTTGGAAGCAGAGACCCCAAATAGGAAGTTGGATAATCTAAAGGTCTACATACTTTAGCTTGTGCTAAGTCCCACTTCACCATGCCTATGTTCTGACCTACATTTGGTTCCAATTCTAACAACAGATTAAATATACAATTGTTGTCTTACACCTCTAATGCCACAGTTTTAGGCTACACTCAGCGTAGATCCATCATTTTGTTCATGTTGCCCACAACCATTAAACATCTATCAACAGTCCCTACGTTCTTCCCCTCTTATCCAGACTGCACATAAAGTTGTCTGTCTTTATTAAATCCTGTGTATGGCATTGCCAAGTCACTGGTTCTCTGCGACTACCACCTTGCTTTCCTGTGATAATGGTCTCTTGCATATCTCTTATTCTAAACACCTTCATTGCTAGCTTACCTTGACTGTCTGTCTAGGCTCTAAATTTTGGTATTCCCTTAGATCTATTGGCCCCTGGACGAGGTGGGCATGACGTACTTAATTCTGATGCTGCAGTCCTTGAATGTGGGATTGCTTGATGGGAATTAGTTTCTTCCTGACTGTCATTTTTATTAGTAATGTATATCATTAGTTTGCCCATTACTTTCAGCTATGCTACAGATTTGATGTATTGCCTGAGCCATGTGTTAAATTAATTTCCCACTTGGATTCAATCTATAGTGTTGGCTTTGAATTTGATTCCAGTGTAAGATTGCATTGGAAACAGTGCAGAGAAGATTTGCTTGACTAGTTCCTGGGATAAAGTTTGTCATGTGTGGAAAGGTTAAGCTTGTGTCCATTGGCATTTAGAACAATGAGGTCATCTTATTGAAACTTGAGATTCTGAAGAGACTTCACAGGATGAATACTTCCCCTTGTGGGAGAGACTTAAATTAGGGGAAAGCATTTTCAAAATAAGGATGTTTCATTTAAGATCAGGAGGAGAAGGAATGTTGTTTTTCATGACAATATTGGTACTTGGAATTTCCTTTCCCAGATAATGGAAGCAAGATTTAAGGATGAATTGGATTAATGACCAGAAAGGAAAGTAAAAGCCCAATTTGTGATAGTATTAAATAGAACAGGATTGGGAGTCAAATGCCGCCTTCCTCCTATTTGTGTATATTTAAGCTCACTCCAAGACCCAAAGTATGATGGGAATCACTTTGTTATCAATCTTTTCAGGATTGTTCTGGAATAGCTGGGTGGCACCATGGCTCAGTTGTTAGCATGCTGCCTTATAGCACCAGAGACCTGGGTTCAATTCCACCCTTAGGTGACTGTGTGCAGACTCCACAGACGTTTTTCCTGTGTCTGTATGGGTTTCCTCCGGGTGGTCTGGTTTCTTCCCACAATCCAGGGATGAGTAGGTTAGGTGGAATAGCCATGGGAAACGTTGGGTTATAGGGTTTACGTCCAGGTGAGATACTCTGTGTCCACAACGACCCTCCAATGGGCTGATGGCCTGCTCCCACTCTAGGGATTCTATAATCTTGAAATTGATTGCTTAGTCGCTACTGTGAGCAACTCAAGGAATTATCCTAGGGACATTTTAAACAAAAAAAAATTGAGCATTCTGATCCTTTTGAGGTGAGGTCTTGTGATGAAACCACCAGGAGTTGGAATTCCTCAGTCCTTACCTGTTCATATTATTCCTGTATTTTGTTTAAAAGAACCATTAAACATAAGAAGTAGTGCAGTCAGGAAGAACTGGAATTTATGTGGAATCAAATACCAAGGAAAGTTGTTAAACTCAACTTTTTTGATACTGTTGAAGAAACAACTGGATTTTCTTTCTAGAGAAAAGGATCAAAGTGATCATTCAAGTCTAGTGCAAGGACTTAACTTCCAATGCTTTTGGACAAATAGGAATATGGTTGAGAGATACAGCAATAGCTTGTTAGACTGGGTTGGATAGATGTTGGGGTAACATCATCTGGAAATGGTTCTGCATGTAGCTGAGAAATAACATTTTTCCAGTTTGAAACTGCCTGTTTGTATGTACAATCATTCTCTTTTGAATTAAATACAGAAGTTTGTTTTTCAGTTTTTGAATGTTGCACACCTGAGAACCTTTTTTGGTTCCAGTTGATTGGACCCCATTTCCTTGAATAAGTGACAATACAATTCTTTGTGTTCTTTAATGACTTGAGTTGCAGTTCACATGCGTTTGTGATTCTGATCAGTGAGCAGTGAATCACTCCTTAATGATTTGACTCCATTTATTGTTACTCACGCAGGGACCAGAAGCTGTTTTTCTGGTGCATGAATGAGTTCAGTTTGGCTTTTGTTATACTTTTAAAAATCCATACGTGAACAAGAAGTGACCACTTAGCCCTTTGAGCCTGTTTATTCATTAAGTTAGATCATGGCTGATCTATATCTTCCTTCCCCTGTTCACTTAATTCCATTTTCCCAACAAAAAAACATCTGTTGATCTCGGTCTTCTAAAGCTTCAATTGAGCCCTCGAGTCTATATCTCTTCAAAGTATCGTGGGGGCTGGAGGAAAGCGTGCCAGATATACAGTGCACTTTCCATGAAGTTTGACTATAATTCTAATGGTCCCCTTGTTCTGAATTTTCTCCACTGAAGAAAATATGGTAGAGATCAATAACCTTAATTTTCTAATACTTTGAATACCTCCACTTAAATTTTTTTTTCTGTTCAACCTCCCCCTAATTTTACTAGCTCCTTTAGTCCTAACATTGGCCTGGTGAAACTGTACTATGTTGTTGAAGGCTAATATATACTAATGGAGTAGCTGTGTCTGGACCAAGTACAATACTCCTGGTAATCTGGCCAAACTCTGAGCATAATTGAAGCACAACACCCCAGCGCGCCCCCCCCCCCCCCCCCACCATTGCCATTTGTATTTAAACCATATGATTGTCACATTAGCGGCTTTACTATATTTGAGATTAAAACCAAAGGAACTGCAGATGCTGTAAATCAGGAGCAAAAACAGAAGTTGCTGAAAAAGCTCAGCAGGTCTGGTAGCATCTGAAGAAAAAAATGTCAGTTATCCCTGAGGAAGGGTCCCTGGACCCGAAACGTTAACTTTTGATTTTTTTTTCCACAGGTGATCCAGATCTGCTGAGCGCTTCCAGCAAGTTCTATTTTTGTTTCTATATTTGAGGTGGATTGATTCCTTGTACCACGCTGACCCTGTATACGTTAAACAAAAGTCCAGTTCTTGCTGAGTTTGAGTTTGATTTACTGTTGTCACACATACCGAGATACAATGAGAAGTGGTGTTTTGCATGCTATTCAGGCAGATCATACTTTGCGAAATGTATCAGGATAGCAAAACAGAGTACAGAATAAGCATACAGCCACAGGAGGTGCAGAGAGTGAAATCACCATTAACATTGAAGAGGTCTGTTCAAAAGTCTGACAGTTGGAGAAGGAGCTGCTCTTGAATGTGTGCAAGCCTTTCTTTTTTTCCTGCCTAATGGAAGAGAGTATAACCAGAGTTGGCAGGGTCTTTGATTATGTTTCCCAAGGCAGCGGGAAGAATAGATGGAGGTAATGGAGAGAAGGCTGGTTTGCAAGATGTACCCGGCTGTGTTCACGATGATCTGTAGTTTCTTGTGGTCTTGGGAAGAGAAGTTGCCATACTGTTGTCCTGCGGTGCATCCAGATTGGGTGCTTTCTATACTGCATCTATAGTAATTGCTAACAGTCTTTTGACATGCAAAATTTCTTTATCTTCCTGAGCAAATAGAGGCATTGTGCTTTCTTAACCATTGCATTGACATGGTTGGACCAGGACAGATTGTTATTGATCATCGCTCCCAGGAAATTGATGCTCTCGATCATCACTCTCAATACAGATTGTGCATGCCCTCCTCGTTGCTTCCTGAAGCTAATGACCAGCTCCTTGTTTTGCTTATGTTGATGGAGAAATTGTATTTACACCATGCCACGAAGCACTCAATCTCTTTTTTTTCCTGTATCCTTTCTCATCGTTGAGATCCAACCCACTATGGTGCCATCAGCATACTTGTAAATGGATTTTGGGGTGGAATTTACCCATGCAGTCATGAGTGTATAAGGAATATGTTCAGAGACTGAGTATGTAGCCTTACAGGGCAGTGGTGTTGAGGATTAATTGTGGATGATATGTTGTTGCTGGACCAGCAGTTTAATTTTTTTTCCTCTATTGAATGCAAATACAAAAAGCTTTGACCTGCTTCAGGAAGTGTCTCACAAGCTGAGCACTCTGTTACTGCACAAAACGATCCTACGCCCAAATCTGAATGTGAATGTTCATATCACTAACGTAATGGGAAAATGAATCATGTTGCAAGCGCTAGGGTATGACACCAGAAAGTGTTTCCTCCAAACCGTTGTTACATGAAGATATGTGTCAAAAGAATCAGTGATTACAACATTTGTAAAATTTGCAATTTTACCAGGCTGTGGTTTGGATATTGAGACATCTTAATGTGGTTTAGTCTTCCTGAAAGTAGTGCAGAGGATCTCTGAGTGAAAAGTTGGAGATAATTTTTGTCACGCAAAATATTTTGGGCCAGAATTTTCTTGCAAGCTAATGGTAAATTAAATTTGTATGCTGCTTTTAAAAAGTCTCGACCTTCTACCATGCAAAAAGGAGCTCATAAGTTGCCAAAAGCCTAAGTTCCTAATGATTAAGTTGGGAGCTTGCTTTTAGCCTGCCTGAGTGTTACAATTAATTGCTGCATTTGAAATGCAACAATAAATTGCGCTCTAATTTGTCAGTTATTCTACACTTTTTAAAATGAGGAAATGTGTTCCATCACTCGCACTCAGTCTCTTCAGCCTTGAAAGGGAAAAGTAGATTGTGGTACCTCTGGAATGAATTGTCCTTGGCAATTGTACTTTTTCTTTTTCTTTTTTCCAACTTTTACATTCCCCACCATACTGCCCCTTGTTTCCTATTCACTTTTTATTTCTTGCTGGGGGTTATTGTTCGTTTCCAATACCAATCGTGTGGCTCAATTGGTAACATGTGCCTCTGAGTCACAAAGTTGTTTGTTCAAGCCCCTCTTCTCAAAACTTCAAGCCTGAAGGGCTGTGCTATCTCTGAATGACACTTTAAACAGAGATCTGATCTTCCTGTTCGGGTGAAAGTAACAGATGTCTCAGCACTACTTTTGAACAGTAAGGGAATTTTCTTGTATCCTGGCCAATGTTTATCCCTCCATTAACATCACTAAAACTGATTCTTCCTACAAAATGATGACTTTTTTATTTTATGGGAGTTTGCTTTGTGAAAGTTGGCTGCTACCTCTCCTATTAGGTGTTGCAGATCAAAAAGTTTGCCCAATGGTTGTGAACTTTTATTTAAATAAAGGATATTTTCTTAAATCTGTTTTGGTTGAGGCATTACTCTTGGTCTGCTTGTTCACCAAGTCCCAGATACACTGTTGACTTCTTTGTATAAAGATAATTGGAGCTGAGCAAAGACAGGAGACTATCCAACTTATGACACATCATGAGATTTTTCTCCGTCAGTAAATTCTGACCCTTAAAATTTTTTGTGTGACAAAGTATGCTTTTGGTGAGCTTTGCTTGTTTATTCTTGACATTCTTTGTCAAATCAACATACGTAGTTAGGGCAAAAATAATGAAATGTTTTAGCTGTTGAGAATTTGGCAGCATATCTGGCCTCCCTTCTCTCCTTTCCAATTTAAGGCTTTGGGAATGTTGAATTGAAATTTGGAGGTGTTCAGAGCTTCTGTTTTCCCTACAAGAATTGTTGAAAGCAATCCCAACTATTGCTGAATTTCACCAATGATCCCTGGGTTTATTTTTGTGAGTCAGTTCTGCAATTCTCAGATATCATTTTAACAAATTGTAGTAAGGAATGTCTTGCCTAGGGTGGAAAGTTGCATTGAATTTATCTGGTAGATCATGTTTGAGGTGTAAACCATTTAAAATCACTATCCATATCCCACATTCCAAAATCTCCTTGAAGGAGAGAGTCACTAAGTTAAAACAACTGAGGAATCCAAACTCTGAATTCTTCTTCATAATAACAAAAAAAATGTCAATAGGAACCTTTTTATCATGTTTAGATTACCGTTCCTCCATCCATGCTTAGGAGAAACGGGTGAATGGTTCTCAGTGCTCTCCTGCGGTTTTTCTATTTGTTTGGGTCTCTTGTAGATTAATGATAAAAATTGATTGCCATGATTGGGCAACAGAATCACTGTTTTGTAGCAATTACTGAGATAGCAGATGAAAAAGCTTCAAATGTCATGCAATATTAATTCTCTTCTAGTAATAAAACCTTGTGGTGAGATATCCCTGATCTCCTAATTTATCTGGCTATATTTAAATATGTATCATTACAGCAAGGCATGTTGGTGTAAATGATATCATCGCGCTCTTTTTAACATGTTGTAAATGCTGATCTAAGTTTAGTTCATTTCTCTTCCAATCTGCCATTTTCAGCCCATGGTAAACTATGCCGAAAAGCTGGATTGGTTTCTACCCTAATCACTGCTCTTTCAAATAAGAAGGAAGAAACACCGTAATATAAATAGACTGAATCTTACTGACAATGCAATTGGGAGAAGCAGTGAAGGCAAGGTAAAGTCACCACAGTCCCAGAGATCTTGAGACATAACTAGTGGTGAGTTTAACCTAAGAGTCACCACACCTACAGCGTAGTTGAGGTTGAGAAAGTGTGATTTTTTTTTTTATGTTGACTTCAGCTGGGACAGGAATTGAATCCATGCTGTTGGTGTCACTCTGCATCATTTAAATCAGCTGTCCACCTACCTGAACTAACCAATCCAGGATATCATTTTGCATGCTGTATTGTTTTTACAAGCGCTAAGTTGATATCATATCAGCCATGTTACCTTCAGCTGGTTAGTTGGAGAAGAGCAAAGTAGGCAACAGTATTAAATGGAAATACTTCAATTTACCTCATCTGTTTCCAATAAATCGCCTCAAACAGACTTCATAAGCTACACCTATCCCAATATAAATGAGGAAAGAAGATTCTGACTAAAGCTTTAGTTTGTGTTGTACCAAAGAACCATGATGTGAGAGGAGGGGGTTCAGGCATCTGCTTATCAAGCTGGGACTTTAAGGAGGTTTTTTGTAGTAGTCTATTCATGTATTTCTAGTTCCAAATTCATTGGGTTTATTTCCTGAAATGATTTGTGGGTAAGGGTGGGGATATGGGTGAGAGAGAGAGAGAGAGAGTGCGCAAATATTTTGAAATGGATGTCTTCCTGTTTTTAAGCTCTTGAGTCTGAGCTTGAACACTCTGACTTGGAACAGTATGGAAAGTTCAAAAGAATTGCAAGTATAGAAAGATGAGCTGGGCAGATACAGTGCAGTTGATTAAAATCAAGGGTGACAAAGCAAGTTTGATACAAATCTGACTGTGTTAAGGAACTTTATGACCTCCTAAATTAGATGAAATTCCAAATAAATGAATCTCTGGGCTAGATCCCACTCAAGTGGTGAAAGACGTGATATTTTTAAACTTTTTCAAATGGTTTGCTCCAGAGAAATTTTGACCAAACTGTTGTTGAACTAACCTGTTGTTTTAGAGACTTTTAGACTGTAAGATCTACAATTTGCTTGGGGCCCATCTCACTGATCTAATTACCAATCCTGTTGTGTCCTGGGATGTGACACTTGTACGTCACTGAGAGCCATTTTTTGAGCTTTGCTTCCATATTGAGGAAGTATGTTCTAAGATCCCACTTTCTCCTGGATATTTGCAAAAGAAAATACATGAGACCAGATAACGTATGTGTCATTTCTACAATCCATTTGTGTCTGGCCGAATTTTCTTACTCTCCAGGTGTAGTGCCTTTCTTTCAAGCTGAAGTTATTATCAGTACTGCAAAAACCTTTTTTTACAATCACATTCAGTGTACTGTATGCCATTTGAATCCCCTCAGTCTCTTGAACCTTGATATTCTTTATCTTCAATGGTCTATGCTGCTTGAATTCTTGGGCCTTTTTGCGCAAGAAGCTTAGTGTAATCTTATTTTCAAATTAACACAAGGTAAATTAGAAAATATATCTTCCAACATAGGATCCAACCCCATATTTAGTGTTTCAAGAAGCAATGCAGTTAATTGGGTCACTTGTCCCATTGGGTTGCAAGTCTTTATATTCTGTGCTACTGTAACCTTACAGCTAGGTTGTAACAACCTAGTTATGAAAAGTCCTATTGGAATCAACATTAATTTTGTTTCTCTGTCCACAGATACTGTCAGACCTGCTGAGTTTCTCCAGCACTTTGTTTTTATTTCAGCATTGACAGTGCTTCTGCATTTGCTTCTAATAACCTATTTCAATACAGACAAGCATGCTTTAATGCTTGAAAATTGATTGTGATGCTTGAAACTTCAAATTAGTCTTGAAACTCCATCCTTGATTTACAGAGAAATAATTATTTCTATCATGCCTTGTTCTGCCTCTACACATCTCAAAGTGCTTATGAGCTCCTATTTGAAAGGTAGTCACTGTCACAATGCAGACAGTCAATTTGTACACAACAATTTTACTGAAAAATATAGTGACCAAGTGATCTGTTTTTAGGTGTTGGCTAAGGGAAAAATTAGGACACTAAAGATGATCGTTCCTCCTCTTTGAAGTGGTGCCATGAGATTTTTTTTGACTGTCCTCTGGTTTTATGCCTTCTCTAAAAAGAAGATATTGCTGACACTTCAGCAGTCCCTCAGTTCTACACGGTTACCTTCAATTAAGTGTTTTTTTAAAAGAAATGGAACTCTCATATGGCATTTTTTTGAGTTGAGAGCAGTACCAACTGAATCACAGTCGGCCTCTGATCATTTCAATCTCTAGCCTCCTGTGTATTCCTTGATAGGCCTTGTCCCACTAGTGTCAACTGTACCTTCAACTACTTAGTTAGAGGAACTCTGATAGAAACTGAAACCTATGAAATTCTCTCAACAGAATTAGGCAGTGCAGACACAGGAAGAATGTTCTTGATTGGTAACATGGTTCAATTTCAGCTTTGGGCAGCTGTGTGGGTTTCTGTTGGGTACTCTACTTCTGCACTCCGAAGATGTGTAGACAGGGTGGATCGGCCAAACTAAATTGTCCGTAGTGTCCAGGGATGCACAGGCTAGGTGGATTAGCTATGGGAAAGCAACATCATGGTGGTAGGGTTGAGGGCTAGGTCTGTGTGGGATGCTGTTCAGTGTGTTGGTGCAGTGTCGATGGGCCAAAGGCCTCTTCCTGCACTGTGTGGATTCTATGATATGACTGGGGAGTCCAGAACCAGGGGTTCGCAGTCTAAGGATACAGTGTAGGCTGAGCTGAGGAGAACTTCTCTCATTCAGAGTGGTGTGCCTGTGAAATTCCCAGCCTCAAAGCAGTTGAGGCCAAAACAGTGAATGTTTCCAAGAAGGAGATGAATATAGTTCTTGGGGCTAAAGGGGTCACAGGGTATGGAGAGAAAAGCAGGAACAGTGTACTGAGTTGGATGATCAACCATGATCCATGAATGACAGAGCAGGCTCTAAGGGCAGAGTGGCCTGCACCTGTTTCTTTTTTCTTTTTATTTTGTTTCTATACTGACACTGCATCCTGAGTGGTGGTATATCTGACTGTGTAGCATTCCTTCTGTAGTGAGTTAAGGGCCATGAAACATGCTTACATGATTTACACAATGTTCTAAGGAATTATCAAATTATTTCCTAGTAGTGGGCGGCACGGTGGCTCAGTGGTTAGCACTGCTGCCTGAGCGCCAGTGACCCAGGTTCAATTCCGGCCTTGGGTGACTCTGTGTGGAGTTTGCACATTCTCTCCATGTCTGCGTGGGTTTCCTCCTGGTGCTCCAGTTTCCTCCCACAGTCCAAAGATGTGCAGGCTAGGTGGACTGGCCATTCTAAATTGCCCATAGTGTTCAGGGGTGTGTGGGGTATAGGGGGTTGGGTCTGGGTGGGATTCTTCAAGGGGCGATGTGGACTTGTTGGGCCGACGGGCCTGTTTCCACACTATAGATAATCTAATCTAATCCAAGAATGAAAAAGAATATACTGGTGAAACCTACTCAAATATGGATTTCAAGAAACTGAATGGAACAAACTCTGTTTATTATTTTAATTGTGCTTCCTGTGTTCATCTACATTATAGAATAGAAATTAGTTCAATAAGTATTAATTGTTTCTTTCTCTTTCTTTGATTTTTTTTTGAGTGCCTATTTTTAGCTTTGTTATACTTTTGGTTATCTTTTCAAAATAGATGAAGTTCTTTTTAGTGCCCTCTTTGACTTCACCATTAGGCTTAAGATCTAATGGCACCATTCAAAGAAGCTGGAGTTTGTTTGGGTGAACTGACCTAATATTTGTCCTTAAACCAGTTTTACTAAAAGAGATTATCTGGTCATTATCACATGACATTTTGCTTCTATCTAAACTTACTGTTTCCAGCATTGGCCATGATGTGTGGTTACAACTGCAATCAGTTTTTTAAAAAATGTGTATGTTGAAACATCAATATCAGAAAAGATACAATATAAATAAAAGTACTGTTTATTGGCGAAGATCTTAGTGGATGTAATGTGTTGCTGTTGGCTTTGGTTAAACTTGTCTGACATCTGTAATCTCCCTTCGAAAGATGTATACATCAAATCTTGTTTGGCATTGCTCCAGGGTAGTTGCTTTCCTAGATCTGTGTGCACAAATCCAAACTTCTGTCCTTTCCTTTTGATAAGGTTCTGATTGCTTATCCTCTAGTTATGTAACTACTTTAATGTCCATACTCTCCGAATTGACTCTGCATCACCTAATTGCATGTTTGTTGCTATTCAAGAAAACCATGATTCAGTGCTATGATTTTTTTTCTCTTAAATGCAATCCTCTGTTTTTGCACACGCTGACCAAAGATCATTTCTCTTCATGCTTCAGTCTTCAAAAGACTTACAATTCTATTCTATTGAGCTATTTTTTCTTTTTCAGGTCATTCCAAGGTGTTTTGCAACCAATTGTTTTACTTTTGTGGCAGTTTAGTTGTTTGCAAGTGCCAAATTGTGCACAACAAGGTTCTACCAACAGTTACATGGTGGTGATCTGTGGTTTTTTTTGAAGGATAAATGTCAGGGGGTATGTCTGCTTTTTTTTTTGACTGCCAGTATTTTGCACCTCAAACTAGTTCAGGGAACATCAAAATGCATCTGACTCACTATGTGCTGTGGCTGATGATCAGTTTACCCCTTTTTTTTAAAGAAAAAAAAACATCCTTTTTAATGCCTGCAGAGAGGCGCCTTTCCAATGAGTTCTGGATTGTGAAATCTTGGTCACTGTAGACATACACAAGTGCTACAATAATAAACAAAAATCACTCTGCTAGTAACAAATAACCACAGCTAGATTTAGCTCGTGCTACAAAGGTGAGGTGAAATATAGGAGGAATACCTTGTTGTCTTAAGACCATAAGACATGGGAGTGGAAGTAAGGTCATTCGGCCCATCAAGTCCACTCTGCCATTTAATCGTGGCTGATGGGCATTTCAACTCAACTTCCCTGCAATTACATTTAAAGGTGCTACAGAAATATAAGGTGTTGCTATTCATTTCTTTCAAGGATTTTCAACTATTCCATTAGTTCTTGAAAGATTTCTACCTCAATTCCATTATCCACCTTTTTATAACCAATATCCCTTAATTCAGTTTTGATGAAAGAGTTGATAGTGGGTGACACTGATGGGAACCCTCCTATGATGTCATATGGAGTTGAACAGCAGAACAATTTGGGATCTTCGAAGGAATGAGACCCCATATATAGTCTTCCTCAATGTCCCTATAGTGATTTCTATTTGATAAATGCAAACTTTATCAGTTGCTAACATGAACTAGGCTGTACCTTGCTAATTGAAACGCTCTAATTTGGCCGGGAAGTAGTTTACCCCGAGCACACCAGATTAAGCAAGTTCTGTTTAATTTTAGTGTTCAAGTGCAAAGTCCAACATAAGAGAGTAATGTGTAAAATTAAAGCACATGGCATTTGCATGTATTGAGATAATGGAAAATTGGTTAGCAGACAGGTAACAATTATAGTTGATATTATTAAGCTGGAGAGGACTCAGATTTACCAGGCTGTTGCCGTGAATGGAGGGTTTGCGTTATAAGGAGAAGTTAAATAGGCTGGGACTTTTTCCACTGGAGTGTAGGAGGCTGAGGAGTGACCTTAGAGGTTTATAGAATCATGAGGGGTATAGATAAGGTGTCCTTTCTCTAGAGTGGGGGATTTCAAGACCTATGGGCATATTTTTAAGATGAGGGGAGAGAATTAAAGATATGGGGGGGGGGGGTGCTTTTTTTGTTCAGAGGGTGGTTCACATGTGAAATAAATTTCCAGAGGAAGGAGTGGATGGCAGGTATAGTTACAATATTTAAAAGGCACTTGGATAAGTACCTGAATTTTAAAAAAAAAATGTTGAGGGATGTGGGCCAAGTGCAGGCGGGGGAATTAATTTAGTTTGCCATCATGGTTGGCATAGTCTGGTTGGACCAAAGAGGGTCTGGTTCTGTGCTGTGTGACTGAGTGTTTCCTCTATTTGGAAATGGTGACAGCAACCCTCACCACAAAACAAAACTCCTACGAAGTGAGCTGACGCACGCCACACAACAATGTGACAAAAATGTATTAATCCTGGCCTCAGCTTCTGGTTTTGCAACATCTGTAACCATTTTTTTTGTGGGAGAAAGGGTCTATATTTTGGCTGTGTGGGAATATGCTCAGTGCCACTTTCTAACTTGAAGATAATTGTACAAGTGGTTTACTTTTGTGATTTTGAGTTTGTAATTGTGTACATTAACTTTATCTTTTGATCTTGTGTGGTCACGGCAGCTCCCCCATCTCAACTTTTTTTTTCCTTTGTGAAAAAAAAATGGGCAAGTCCCAAGGGATTTCAGTTATTAAGGATAAATAGTAGCTGGAATTCAGTTGGATAAAATAGAAGTGAATCACCCTGTCTTGTGATTTGTGGAATTACTGCAAGTTTGAGAAGAGGCATTTAAGCGCCCATCAGTTCTTCCCTGTCAGTCTTCCATCTAGTATGGCCAAATTAGCGACCGGCCATTGTGTTATCAATACCTGCTTTTCTTAAAAAAAAAGACAACTTCTCAGGCCTATTTTCTCTCCCTGCAGTGAATTAACTCTTCTTTATTGCACCGAGAACCAAGAAATATTGTCTGCGTTGACGGGTTAAATGAAGTCCCTGAGGCAGATCTGTCTGTTTAGGATTCCTCATTTTGGTCATTACTTTGTGATCTTAGTCCAGTATGTGGAAATACAGAACGTATGTTTGTATTTTTTTTTTGCCCCTCCTATCTGATTGGTGAGAGAAATTTCCACTCAAAACAACAATGTGGCATGAGTCATGGTATGTATGGTGACAAAAACAGGGTGAAATTCCCAGTAGGATGAATAACCACAGCTAGATTTAGCTGTGAATAGCTAAAATAGCTAGGATGAATAGCTAAGGTCTTTTCTTTCCCCACCAAGATAGGGGAGTCCAAAACTAGAGGGCGTAGGTTTAGGGTGAGAGGAAAAATTTTTAAAAGGGATCTAAAGGACAGCTTTTCCACGCAGAAGGTGGTGCATATTTAGAATGAGCTGACAGAGGAAATGGTGGAGGCAGATATAATCCAAAAGGCATCTGGATGAGTACGTGAATAGGAAGGGTCAAGGGGGATATGGGCCAAATGCTGGCAAATGAGACTAGATTAATTTAGGATGTCTGGTCAATATAGACCAATTGGACAAAAGGGTCAGTTTCTGTGCTGTACAATTGACTCTGATCTTGACTATTAAAAATGTTCTTTTTTTCCTCAGAATCTTGCCCTAGAGTGGTGGTTCCTTTTATTTCCATGCATGTGCATATTATTATATACGCTCAGTTAGGGGCACCTCTGCAGTTTGGCTTTTTAGCTTGGAGGGAGAGGCAATTAGCTCACCTCAGGTGGAATGAGGCACTGAAGAGTCAACTTTTCAGAGTATGGCACTGTGCTACATTAATTCAGTGCTGCAGCAGCATATGTGGCAAACACTACATGAGCTTCAAGCAAATGATGTCTGAAAGTCAAAGGGGGATAAGTTTCTTTTAAGTAAAGGGAGACTCCAATCAGTTAGGGGGTACTTCATAGATAGTTGAGGGGCTCATCTGATCACACCTATAGTTGGTTCTGCAGCCTGTCCAGCAATTGCAGGTGGGTCAGCTGGAATGCTGCAGAGTGCACAAAAGATTAGTAATTTGCAAGGATGAGGGGCATTGAATGGACATAAAACATGTTAGAGCTGTTGTCCATCAGTCTTGTTGAGTGGCAGAGTTACTGAGTACTGGCCTTTTTGTTTTTAAGTGTGAGGTAGTAGCGAGGAGGTAGTGGCATTCGCCCTTGAGAAACACATTCGATCTTGCAGCACTGCTGATTTTGTCTCCTTTAGACTCAGCAGCGTGAATCAGTGCTGAATTATTTTTGACCAGGCTAGCTGCTCTGTTGGCATGCTGGTAGTGGTTTATATTTAAGTTTGTCGTCCCAACCGTGCCTCCTTGCTTTGATCAATGCAAACTTCGCTAAATTTATCTACCTTTAATAACAGAACTGCAGGAAAATGATATTTATTTGGATAGAAACAGGGATTTAAACACTAGAATTTTTTTGGAGCTGTCTGAGAAATGGGAGGCCCTCATTCAAAGCTGCCAGTTGGTTGGAATATTTATTTCTAATTTTTTTTTTAATACTCAGTTTGGAGATATGAGTGTGGTTGGTGAACCTGATTCTTGTGTAAGACAGTATGACCTGCCAAGTCAATCAGTTGTTGAATACTGACCTTGGTGTAGGACGTATGCTGATTTTTGGTTGGATGAACTGTATTCTGGGAAGTTTTTGTCTAACAATTTCTATCTGCCCTGTCCTGTACTCCTGCCATTAGGCAATAGTAGTGGTTGTAATCTCTACAATCTGTGCATCAGAAATCTTGCTCTTCAATGTGTGGGTTTTATACAGCATGCATTTGCCAAGGACCAAAGCACAACATGAAAAGAGCATGTTCACATCATTTTTCCTCTTGCATGTCCTACTGAATTTATTGTTGACGATCATCTATTTATGAATCCTAGTTCTGGACTTTGCTACAAGTGAAAATATCTTTCCCTATAATCATCCTCTAATTGTAAAGATGATTATCTGGCCTGTTTTGGTTTTTAATTTGTATGGGTTCTACCCCCCACCTCACCCCACCCTGTGCTGTTTTCAGTTAATTTTCTTTTCATGTAAGGAGAATACATTCCAGTTGTGTCCTGTGTTTCCTGTTGATTCATATTCTATAATATTTTATTTTAAGTCACTGACTCTAATTGTACTTCAAAAAAATTGGGCAGATAGAAATGAGGTCTGGTGAGAAGGGAGATGTGATAGTGTTTTGAATTTAATAGTTCCCATCATTTTTAAAACATTGCTCCTAACTGGGTCAGTAAAAGAAATGAAAATGTTCTACTAAATTCATTCATTCACTCCCAGTTCATTTTGATAACTGGTCAAACGTGGACTACATGACACATTTTGAAGACGGCGGGTGGGGTGGGGGGGGAGGAGGAAATAGGGGGTGTGACAAAATGGGAATGCCTAACAGACAGCGGAAGCTATTTCAGATGGTTGGGAATACCGTGCAAACTTACCTTCTCCCTCGCTCGCTCACTCGCTCATCCAGTTTAAGATGTTCCTGTCAGAAGGTTGAAACAGTCAGTACAGCACATACAGTCCAAACAGACCTGATTCAGGTTCAAAAGTAAGAAAAACTTGCATCTCTAGTTTTATTCTAATCTTTATTTAATGGCATTTGATCAATCCTAAATTGTAGTTTCTTTACATTTTTGGATTTATCTTGTCCAGTTAGTCAGTGCAAGTTAGCACCTTAACCATTTAAAGTCCTTTATCTCCACTGTGTATCTGCAAGGACAGTCAAATAAAGCCTCTCTTCCCACTGGAGTACTTACTACTTCTTGCACATGTTTCCTTGCTTCTCTCCCTGCCTGAATATTTTCTTCTCTGTCCTCATGCTGTCAAAATTTCCCCCTCCCATTACTTCGATCAGCCAATCATCATTTCAATTTTACTTGACTTTTTTTGTTTCAGCATTTATCATTTGTATTCCAAAGTTTGCAAACTATTAACAACTGAATTTGTGAAATGTATAATCAGTAAAAGCAAATGTGTACTAAAATTATGAAACTAAAGTGTGGGTCTAAGTCTCATGCATTGTGGTTTGTGCATCTATAAATTAGAGTTTTAATACATTCAACAAATCTTGTGGTCAGATAATTACAGCTTTTTGTAATGGTAGTATCTCCTATGTTCCATGACTGGGAGGTAAGAATCTGTTTTTTTTCCTCTCTCTTTTTTCTCATTATCCTTCCTCTGTTTGTTCTTTCTCATCTGCCTCACTCAGTCCTGTGGGTAGGAATAAGTCTCACTAGTAGCCATTCCCACTGCCAAGTCAGAGTTTTTGAAAACCCACTCTAGTTGGTCTCTACAAATGGAGGGCAGAGCTCCAGTTTTTTTGAATTCTGGGTTGACATCTCATCGTTGGTTTTAGGTTTCTCTTGTTGTCTCATTCTCCATCCCCTCTGCTTCAGTTACAAACTTTGGCAGGCTTACCTATTTGGTGCTCGATTTATAGCTGCCTGGCAGGTTTTATAGCATGATTGTGGCTAACCTCTAGGTTAGCATTCTCGTATATTCATCCATGTCTCCAGTTCATTCCTTATTCTTCCCTTGTGCCACAGCCTCCCATCTTCCTGTACTTGAGAACTATGAGCATATTGTTGGTGAGTTGACTCAGATTGAAGTAACTGGGAAGTTATCACTCTTCTGTGCAACAGTGTAACTTCATATCCTGTCAAAAGAAAATTTGCACTTTTCTGCTGTGCCTTTCAGAACCTTGGCACGTCACAAAAATATTCCACAGCCACGTTTTGTAGTAAATGATTTGTTGAAAATGGGACAAGACTTCTTCGTAGATCCTACATACACAACGTGAATAATAAACCAACACGTATGATGTTGGTCAAGGCATAAATGTTGATCCAGATATAGGGGAAAAACTTGTTGGCTCTTCCAAATGTTGCCATTGGATCTCTTATTGGCATCAGAGGGGCTGGAAGCTGCCTTGTTTTATTGTGCTTTGCCTAAAAATGGCACTTCCAGTACAACATTCCCTCCCTAATTTACTGGGGCATTTTAAATTGGACTGAGCCAGTTACTTCATACTTGGACTACAGTGCTGCTAATCAAGCCACAGTTAACAACTGAGTAGTCAACTGTACATGAAGTAATAAAATGTCTGGACGCAGCTTTTTCTTTAAATCCGTGTCTATGTACAGTAGAGGAAATGGCAATGAGAGAGATTTTTCGGTGCTCAGGGCTCTTTAAATGCTCTTGTGGTGAATGTGTCCTGAATAGAAATAGTGCCCTGCAGTGCTGGCAAACTGCCACCTTGTGAAATCAGCAAAAAGTGGAGCCTCCTGTCTAAATTTTAATGCAGCTGATGGCTCATCTCGGCTGATCGTTAATCTTCTGACCAGTGCCAAGAGTTAGCTGCAGGTTGACTATGGGTGAGGACTGCATTTCAGCACTGCTGCACATTGCGACGTGCACCTTTTCTGCACAGACTCCGTTGAAGAAAACCCCCAATGACTTGGGTTGATCAGAGTTCTGTACTGGATGAGGAAATTCCATGAAGGGTTTTTTCTTTTCTGTTTTTCTTCTTGGAGTGAAAATTGAAGATGTGCTAATGAACAGGAATCACAAAGCAATATTTAAGTCTAAGCAATACAGACTTAAATCATTGCATGGAGGCCAGCCCACCGGGTAAGTAATCATGTGTGCGCCTGTTGTGCTTTTTTAAATCATTCTGTTTTGAGCAGATGAACACTATCTCTAATCTGATTTCCCTTTTAAAGGTTTGCAGTGAGCTGTCAAGTAGCAGCACCTGCCCTGGGCTTGCTCCCACCCTGAATAATTGCCCTTTTTTTTTAGGTTTATTATCCAGCTGAATGAATGGCTTGTTCCATGGCTGAATGCTGAAGAGGTATGATGCATAGGGGCTGGACTTTAGGTGTTTTTTTTCTCAGACATCCATAATTTGAAGGTGCAATTTTTGTCTAGAGCATAATGTAAAAAGCAGTATAAGCAGTCATTTAGGCACAGAATCAGATAATCAGGGTTTATTTGTTGGGAGCTGTCTGTCTTTTATGTATGAATATGTAAAAGTGACCATCTAACTAGATGATCTTTTTGACTCTGATTCTCTTCTTGGCTTTGTTTCTAGTCATCAACGTGCACCAATTATAGATAGAAACCATCTTTAACTGTTGAAGCCAAGTTGAGATTGACATTTCTATTGACCCAATTTTAACTTTCTTCCCTAATGGAGACTCCCTTTCCCTACTCCACTCAAATCAAATGTTATGCTTCTGTGGGAAGCTCTCAACATTTTTGCCTTCTGTATGATTTTCATTATTTATGGAGAAATTTTCTTTGACTTTTTAAACTACTTTAATTCACCTTGTCAAGGAAGTGCCCAGATTATAAAAGATTGGCTTGGTGAAAAAAATCACAACTTTCGGACTGAGTTAAAGGAGGCTGAGTAAGAGGTTCACCCATGTTTTTTTTTGGGAAGGTGTTATATCTGGGTAGCACTCTTGTCTCTGCATCAAAATGTCTTAGATTCAAATCCCATTTCTGGAAATTTAGAATGTTCCAGTAGAACATTCTGTAGAAGTGACTTGACAGTTTGCTTCAACTTGAAGACTGTGCAACTGATTTGTTAATGTCCCTGATCACCCTGATAAATTTATACTGTAGCTCTCCAAATGTTTGTGACACTGTGGGTCACCAGATCTCATTACAGCTTCTGACTCTTTTTTTTTAAAACATCTTTTGCTTTCTCAATTGTCTGGTTTCAGAACGCCATCACAAATCTCCGATTTGGATTGTCTGAATGACTGCTCACATCTTGGTAGTTAATTTCCTTTCTCCCGAGACAGGACTTGCAGGGAGCACAGAAACTACCCCCAGGCATTTAATTACCAGCACGATTGCAGCTTTTATCGCTTGAGCTGCTGAATTTCTCAGAGCATCAATCTTTTTCTGTTATGTTCAAACAAATACAACTTTGTGGGCTTCTTTCATTCCATAATCCACTGCAGTGAGTTATTGATGATTCCCATGGATTTATTTCCAGCCCTAGATTTCTCAGGCTTGGAGGTGGCACTCTCTCTAGGACCTCTCTGCAGCCTTAACTGCCTGCAGTGTGTTAGTAGCAGCACTTGGCTTCAGCATTCTTCCAGCTCCAACTGTAAGCAACTGCTTCTCCCAGCAAACACACCCAGATATATTGAAACCAGAGAAACACCTTAAGCTCCACCGGTGCTTTGTGCTGTCCTTAAACCTGACCTTTTGGGGTTTACTACTCCAATTTTTTGAATTACTGCTTTGATCTGTTAACAGTAAGCTTTACAAACTTTTTCCGGGTTTAATCAAAGCTGCTTAAACTAATTTTAGCTCTAATTCAGTATTCTGATTTTACCACTTTCCTGGTTATTGAATCTTTAAATGCAATATAACCTTTTTAAAATGTAATTAACCTAAATGTTTTATTCAATTGTTTATCCCACTTTTTACAATTAAACTTTCATTCCTAAAACTCAAATCTTATGCTAAAACATATTAATCACGAAGCAGAGATCATTGCAAATGTCACCTGGTAGATGAAATCTTTTATGTGGATTATGACTCGCGAATGGGGATGGTTTTAGTAAATGTGTGGTGGGACTGATTATTTTGAAGACATGTTTAAGTCAGCTGGAACTATGGCTGTTGGAAGAATTGCTCATGGGGATTGCTAAATGTAGGCTTTATATCTTCAACAAATTGTGCCCATTTTGAAACTGTTTTTGAATATTTTCAGGGAATATAAAAGAGAATCAACTCCACTGCTGTCTCAGCAGCATCTCTTTGAAACCCGAAGATGTAGGTCATCCTTTACGATTTGCTGGATTTTAGTTCCTTTTAACATCTTTGCTCTAATTAGCTCCTGAGAATGTAACTTGTCTTTATGCTGTAAAAATAGACACAGTATGTGTTCACTGCTTTGTCTCCTCATTTTTCTTGATCATTTCTCCTGTACCTGCTTCAAAGGGACCAATGCCCTTAGCTGTTTTAGCTACTCTCTTCTTTTTCGTATACTTAAAAGATTTTAATCTCTTTTATATTCTTAGCTGGTTTAGCTTCATTCTACTGTTTGCTTTTTATCATTTTTGGTGGCCCCTTAATTTTGGAAGTGCTGCCAATCCTCTGATTTTTTTTTTTCTCTTTCTTACTGCTCTTTACTACAATGAGGCTCTTTAAATCTATTGTTATCCTTAACTTCCTGAAGGAGCCATGAATGTTTTGTTGAGTTTGCTTTGAGAATGTATTTTTGTTGAATATTTTTGATTGTGAAATTTTTAACTAAGGTTCTGCTTTTATCTTTAGTCAATTTATCCATTCAGCATTAGCTACTTTTTTCTCCTTGCCCCTCCATACATTTGTAATTGACATTAAGTTTAGATTCCTGCTCAATTGTCATCTTACTTTAAGAATTGGAGTTCATTTGTGAAATGATCACTATTTCTTTTGTTATGACAACGTTGACTAACCCTGCCTCATTACACCATATTAGATGGAACCAAGTAGGGAAAAAATTTTCTATGATCTATTGCTCCAGGAATCTGCTATGAAAAACATTCTTCAAATTCATCTCCCACACCGTCTTTGCCAATTGGATTGCCCTAGTCCATGTGTAGATTAAATACCCCTTTTAATAATATATTATGATAAGCTCTGTCTTGTTTGCCACTTTACTCTACTGTCAGCAGGGTCTAAAAACTGCTAGTGGGAGCAGTTAACTGACTTTTGTTGTTCCTAAAATATAGTGGTTTTTTTTTGCTTCATGATCTTCTGAACCAGATTCTTTTTCACTAATGACCTTATCCCTTCTTATTAAGGTTACTCCATCCCCTTTGCCATTCTGTCTGCTTTTCTGAAAAGTGTACCTCAGCATGTTTACTTCGTCATCTTGCAGCTCTGTCTCTAGTGATAAATCTAAACACTCAAAAGGCATGACCAAATTTAAATTCCATCTTATTAAATTCTTTTTGCTTTTGATCTTTGAGAACGAGATCCTAGCATCCGTAGTGGTAACAAAAGCCCATTTAGAACTACAGGACTTACTGTGTTGATGAAGGACTTTCGCACCTTGCAGTGGATACTGGGATAACTCTACTTCCATAGCAGCAAGGTATTGCTTAAATCTCTCCATTGTTGTTTTGGTTCCCTGGCTCTGGAGATGCAACAACAATAAAAATGTAATTGGCCAATGTGGGCAATAGTGATTTTTAACATTACAAATACACGAACAACATTTGTGTACGTTCTGCTTTGGGAAGTCAGTAAGGTATTCCTTCCTGATTGACAGGTGCCCAGGAACTATCTGCTATTAGTAATTATGGTCAGCTCTGTGGAAAATGCAGGTCTTGGGTACCTTGGTTACTGTTAACTACCATGCATGTGTATTTTTTTCTCTGTTAGTAAGTTTTAAATACTTAGAGCTGATGACTTGCAAATATTACGAATTAGCATCACAGAAATCTGTTCGAGTGCAGCGAAGCAATGTAGGCAGCGCTCAAAATACCATTCCAAATAAAACTCTACCTCGCCTTCCCCGAAAACCTAAGGGGAGGGGGCAGATGCAAATATCTCTCAGACCCCGCTGCTCTTAACCACGCGAGGGCATACCAGAAATGTGCGCTCCTTGTTCTCCAGCGCTGCAGGAAATAATCTCCCTGTTCCCGCTCGCCAAACAAAAAAAAAACTCCGGTAAACAACAGCAATTTTTTATTTTGGAAAAAGCGTGAACACCGCGCCATCCTTTCTGACTGAACAACAAGGGGGAGGGATGCCTGCTAATTAAATTTCAGTGCTCCCTTGAGAAATGCAAGGTTGAAAGCGTTTGCTCCTACTGCACGCACAAAGCTGCGGATGACTGGGGGGGGGGGGGGCACTCCAGAACGTGACCCTCTGTTCCATCCCCAACAGCATCTGACTGCTGCAGCAATGTTCGACCTACTGCTGTCACCACAGCAACGGCTGCATCACAACTTCAAGCCGCTCTGATGTCCTGCAGACTGCTGAACAAAGACCCCAGCTCCAATGGTGGGCGCCTTGTTCGGAAGCTGATCAGAGCAGACAGCTGATTGGCTCATACGCTTGATTGAAAGCATCATGTGGAATGAGCGAGCGAGGGAACTCTCCAGTGAACTGATGGTCATTGTGGACTAAGATTTTTATTTGCTTTTAAAAGTTGCAATGCGCCTTCGAGGAGCACCGAGAGCCAGATTTCTGCAGAGCCTGGAATCTGAGTGAGTGTGCCAGTTTAATAACTGTGGTGAGGAACTGTACTCACTGAAGTGATACCAGACGTGCAGGCTTCCCAGCGATAGATGACAAGGCTGAGAAACTCAATAGTGAATGTACCTTTATTGTTTTGCCTTTGCAGTAGTTTATAGTTCAGTATGTCTCAACAAACTGATTCATCTAATCTTACATCAGAGGCCATTCAGCCTATCATCCTTGTTCCAACTCTTCGCAAATCCTATTCCATTGCACCCACTCCCTGCTGCTCACTCTTCACACTTCTCCTCAAAGTGTTTATTATCAACTTTTTTGTTCTATAAAGATTGAACGCATGTTTTGCCCTCTAAGTTGATTCTAATTCATTTAAAAACAACAAACTTCCCTAGTCAGTTTTACGCCTGTGTTGTTGCCTCTCCTGTCTGTGTATTCACTTCCTCATTACTTGCTGGAATATATCTTTATTTTTCCAGATTTTTTTAAAGCGTCCCTTTTTTTATGATTTACTACAGCAACGGGAATGGCCAAAAGAGTTTCTGAAATCCTTACTTTCAGTAAGCCTCCCCATACCTTGTTTTCACTTGGGTACAGTGAGAGTGAGGGGATTTCTCTGATGAAGGGTCTAGGTCCGAAACGTCAGCTTTTGTGCTCCTGAGATGCTGCTTGGCCTGCTGTATTCATCCAGCCTCACATTTTATTATCTCAGATTCTCCAGCATCTGCAGTTCCCATTATCTTGGATTTTCTGATCAGCTGCTTGAGGAGCTGATAATATAGTTAGTGAGATGTCCTTGGGTAAGTTTTAAAGTTTGAAAAACTGAGAACTGCCTTCTTATTTTTGAAGGGAGGAAGTGTTTAAATAAGGAGAGGCTCTTGTGGTGAAATGGTAGTGTCTCCTACCTTTTGGAACAGGAGGCCTGGTTCAAGTCTTAACCTGCTCCAGAGATATGAAATATACCTCTGAACAGGTTGAGTAGAAATTCCTAGTGTGGGAACAGGAGCTGACCCACTCTCTCGCTCTCAGCATTTTGGAATCAGTAATCTGTAAGAATTAACTTTTGCCATTTAGAAGGAAATACTTCTACCAAAAAAAGTAACCAGTTTCTAATGATGCCCTGATTGAAGGAGCACACACTTTGTAAGAAATTAACTATACTGTCAGCCTTGCTTGTTGCATTTGTGCCTCTGGATCAGGTGGTTGTGTTCAAATACCACTCCAGCATGTTAACTATAAAATTTTTTGGTTGATACTCCAGTGTAGACTGAATGCTGCTTTGTTAGAAATGCTGTTTCAGATGAGTCATTTAAATAGTAGTCCCATCTCCCCAGTTGGGATTGAAGAGTTTTTTTTTGAGAGCAACTGAAGTTCTCCCTGGCATTGTGGCCAGAACTCATTCCTCCACCAAAAACTCTCAACTGAATGATCATTGTTGCGTTGTTTGTGAGAGTTTGCTTTATGAAAATTGGCTTTTATTTCACAAAAGTCACTTCTGATATCCTAAAGTCACAAAAGATGACAATAAAAATTAAGTTTTCAAGATATGAGTACAAATAAAGTCTAAGAAGGGGTGGGCAACCTTTTTGAGTTCTAAATGTTATCAGCTGTATTGGTGGTCATTTGATCATAAAACTTATTGTGCAACTTGAACTTCTGGATATCATTTAAGGGCAAGATGAAGTGTTTCTCTGCAATTCATGTAAACAATAAAAAAAATTCTTCAATCAGGAAATGCCTGTGCTAGCTTTTGAAGTTGACCTTCTGTCTGATTTTCTGCTGTACCTGTTTGTCAGCTGGCACTGCACTGCAGTGTTGTGTTGGTGTCTGCATTGCAGAGTTGTTCACACTCTGACATAGATAATGACCTGAAGAGTTTGAGAATGAAACTGCTAATGCATCTTTGCAGTTTTGAGCTTTCGCTTCCATCTAAAAATCTATTTCATCTGTAAAGTCATAAATTCATACAGCACAGAAGCAAGCCCTTCAGTCTAACTCGTCCATGCTGACCAGGCATCCCAGTCTGATCTAGTCCCGTTTGCCAGCATTTGGCCCATATCTCTTTAAAACCTTCCTATTCCTAAATCCATCCAGATACCTTTTTAAATATTGAAATTGTGTGTGCCTCATCCACTTCATCTGGCAGCCCGTACACAACATGCACTAGGCTCTGCATGGAAAAGTTGCCCCTGGGGTCCTATTTTGTTTTAATCTTTATCACCTTAAGCCTATTTCCTCTAGTTTTTAGAAATCCAACCCTAGGGAAAAAACCCTTGGCTATTCAGTCTATCCATGCCCCTCATGAATCATGATTTTATAAACCTCTGTGAAGGTATCCACTTGGCCGCCTCTAGGGGAAAATAGCTCCAGCCAATTCAGCCTCTCCCTATGACTCAAACCCTCCAAGCCTGGCAACAACCTTTGTAAAACTTTTCTGCACCTTCAAGTTTAGCAACCTTCCTATAGAAGGGCAACCAGAATTGTACACTGTATTTCAAAGGTGGCTTCAACAGTGTCAAACATTGCTCAAAACTGAAAGGGCCATTGTGAGATGATATCGTGACTATCCCTAATACAGGCGTGGCCATGAAAAGCAGTAATTTCAGGACATTTCATGTTAAGTTATTTTGTTTCTGTCTGTTTCCCATTTCTGGTATGGAGATTTTATGGATTCTATTGATTTCAACTGGAATAAGTGAAGTGCTGGGTGGGGTGGGGGGGAGCAGAGAAAGTATCAGCAGGTCTGGCTTTATTGAGGTGAATAATAGGAAACGGGGTAAAATACTGAGGACAACTTTTAAAGTCTTTGAGAATGCAAGAAACTTTTTAAAAAGATGTTCATTGTTACAATATGAGAAAATAAATGCTAATATTGAAAATGGATGTCCCAGAGGAAATCAGTATTATTTTGCACCATGGCCATCTCTTGCTGCCCATGTTTCACAGAAAAACCTTGTGGCATTTGAGTAGTTAAAAAAGTGCAGGGCTTGTTGTCATAGTCGTAGTCGTCCATATGCTGATAAGTTTCTGGAAAAGTGCAGCAGGTCTCGCAACATCTGTGAAGGAAAAAGACTTAACGTTTCAGGTCCAGTGACCCAGTTTCTGGGTGTAATTGAGGACACATTACAGAGGTTCATCCCAAAGAAAAGAAAAATTGTCCGGGGTGGGATTAGACAGCCATGGCTGACCAAGGAAGCCGGGAAATATATCAAAGAAAAAGAGACAGTGCTCTTGGCCACTTTATAGACTGGGAAATCAGAAGATTGGGAAGGCTACAAAAACAGACAGAGGATAACAAAGAGAGCAATAAGGAAGGAGAAGATCAAATATGAAAGTAGGCTAGCTAGTAATATTAGAAATGATAGTAAAAGCTTCTTTCAATACATAAGAAACAAACGAGGCAAAAGTAGATATTGGGCTGTTCCAAATTGATGCTGGAAGGCTAGTGATGGGAGATAAGGAAATAGCTGAAGAACTTACTAAGTACTTTGCGTCAGTCTTCACAGTGGAAGACATGAGTAGTATGCCAACAATTAGGGAGAGCCAGGGGGCAGAGCTGAGTACGGTAGGCATTACAAAAGAGAGAGCGCTAGAAAAGCTAAAAGGTCTATAAAAATTGATAAATCTCCTGGCCCCAATGGGCTACATCCTAGAGTTCTGAGGGAGGTGGCTGAGGAAATAGCGGAGGCTTTGGTGGTCTTTCAAAAGTCACTGGAGTCAGGGAAAGTCCCAGATGATTGGAAAATTGCTGTTGTAACTCCCTTGTTTAAGAAAGGATCAAGGCAAAAGATGGAAAATTATAGGCCGATTAGCCTAACCTTGGTAGTTGGTAAAATTCTAGAATCCATTGTCAAGGATGAGATTTCTGAATTCCTGGAAGTGCAGGGTCAGATTAAAACAAGTCAACATGGATTTAGTAAGGGGAGGTCGTGTCTGACAAACCTGTTAGAATTCTTTTGAAGAGGTAACAAGTATGTTAGACCAGGGAAACCCAGTAGATGCTATCTATCAAAGGCCTTTTGGAAGTCTAGATACAGTGCCTCACGGGAGGCTGCTGAGCAAGGTGAGGGTTCACGGTGTTCGAGGTGAGCTACTGGCTTGGATTGAGGATTGGCTGTCTGACAGAAGGCAGAGAGTTGGGATAAAAGGCTCTTTTTCGGAATGGCAACCGGTGACGAGTGGTGTCCCGCAGGGTTCAGTGTTGGGGCTGCAGCTGTTCACCTTTTATATGTTAATGATCTAGATGAAGGGACTGGGGGCATTCTGGCGAAGTTTGCCAATGATACGAAGATAGGTGGACAGGCAGGTAGTACTGAGGAGGTGGGGAAGATGCAGAAAGATTTAGACAGTTTAAGAGAGTGGTCCAGGAAATGGCTGAAATTCAATGTGAGTAAATGTGAAGTTTTGCACTTTGGAAAAAAGAATACAGGCATGGACTATTTTCTAAATGGTGAGAAAATTCACAAATCAGAAGTGCAAAGCAATCTGGGAGTGTTGGGTCAGGATTCCCCAAAAGGTTAACTTGCAGGTAGAGTCCATAATTAAGAAAGCGAATGTAATGTTGTCGTTTATCTCAAGAGGGTTGGAATATAAAAGCAGTGATGTGCTTCTGAGGCTTTATAAGGCTCTAGTTAGGCCCCATTTAGAATACTGTGTCCAATTTTGGGCCCCCCACCTCAGGAAGGATATACTAGCCCTGGAGCACGTCCAGCGGAGATTCACACGGATGATCCCTGGAATGGTAGGTTTAATGTATGATGAACAGCTAAGGATCCTGGGATTGTACTCATTAGAGTTTAGAAGGTTGAGGAGAGATCTAATAGAAACTTACAAGATAATGTATGGCGTAGAAAGGGTGGACGCTAGGAAGTTGTTTCTGTTAGGCGGGGAGACTAGGACCTGTGGGCACAGCCTTAAAATTAGAGGGGGTAAATTTAAAACAGAAATGAGACGAATTTCTTCAGCCAGAGTGGTAGGCGTGTGGAATTCATTGCCATGGAGTGCAGTGGAGGCCAGGATGTTGGATGCCTTCAAGGCAGTGATCGACAAATTCTTGATCTCGCAAGGAATCGGGCTATGGGGAGAGTGCAGGGAAGTGTTGAAATGACCATCAGCCATGATTTAAATGGCGGAGTGGACTTGATGGGCCAAATGGCCTTACTTCCACTCCTATGTCTTATGGTCTCATGGACCCTTCCTCAGAACTGGAGAATTGTAGACCCTGCAACGGAAGAGGCAGCTGTTAAGCCCATCATATCTGTGCTGTCTCAGTTATTGAATTAATGCCACTCCGTGCTCTTTTTGTTCATAGCACTCCAAACTTTCCTTTATAGGCTGAGAGGTTCGGTCCACCTCTCCCCCTCCATTTATTTCAGAGCCCTCTCCCCATCCCCCTCTCTGAAGGGTCTGGGCCCGAAACGTCAGCTTTTGTGCTCCTGAGATGCTGCTTGGCCTGTGTTCATCCAGCTTCACACTTTGTTATCTTTTCTTTCTCTGCTGTTCTCTTTCGAAAAGTAGTCTTGATTTCACCATTCCTTCAGGAAGTCATAATTGTTTTCTTAATCACCCCTTCCCTGTTTTCTTTGCCCTCTCCAAAACCTTATTTTACTGGAGTGATGTACAAGTTTGCATTAAAAAAAACTGGCAAGTCTATTTGTGACTCTTAAGTATGCCTTTTAAACTGTTAACATTGAATTAGAAAATATCCAGCTTTAAAGTCAGTTTGATCATTTTGAAGTTGTCGTCAAGCTATTTCTCAATGTTTCATTCTCCCTTATTTTTCTTTTACAGATGAATACCATGTTCTTCCAGATGTCTTGCCACCTGTTCGAGAGTCTCTGTCCCAAAGAGCAACGTTGACCTCTCCTGTTGGTTTCCTGCATCGAGATAATAGAAGGTATGCTGGAATGAGGAGCATGGATTCGTCTGATCGCGATCGCCCAGTCAGCTACGGTTCTACATCTTCCTCTGCCTCTTCTAGGGATAGCCACTGCTCCTTGAGCAGTGGGATGACTCTGGTCTCCAACAGCCACTTGGGCCTTGCTGGCCAAGAGAAGGAAGCTGGGGCCATCCGGTTGGAGCTGATCCCGACAGGGCACTTGTCCAGCACCAATGATTGTGCAAAGATTAATTTGCCGCGTATGAATTCTGGAGAGGTGGATGAGAAGAGGACTGGAGATTTTGCAATCAAAAGAGTTGACTCTAGGGGGTCCCACAAGAATCGTGCAGTGTCACCGGGAGCAGCGTCTGTAAGACCTGGGCTGCTTTATGTGGACAGAGTAGTCCAGGAAATCCTGGAGACTGAGCGGACCTATGTTGAAGATCTGAGGAGCATTGTGAAGGTATTCTCATCTGTTGGATCAAAGAGTTAATTTTGTCTTGTCCTAATGAGTTCTGATTTAAGCTTAGAAATTACAGGTAGCATTAATTACTACGTTATGTGGGATCTTGGTCTAATTTAAGAGATCTAGAATACGGTGGAAGTTAGTTGTATAAAGTTCCAGTTAGACCATTGCTCTGAGCACCCTCGCCGTTCATACAAAATGCAAGAATAACTAATGGTGGTAAATGTCAGAGAAGTAGAGGTGTAAATGATAGATGTGAAAATGAGAAAATAGAGCAATGTGAACAAGACACGATATGGCTTTTAGGGTAGTGGAAGGAGAAGATGTAATCCAAAGGGAAGGCAGAGGTCATGCTCTGAAGTTATTAAACTCCATCCACATTGTGTCCTGAAGGCTATAAAGTATCTAACTGGAAAGTACAGTGGCACTTCTCCAGCCGTATGGAACTTTGTCAGAACACTACAGCAGGTCCAGGACACACTGCGCACGCGCACGCTCACACTGAAGCAAGATTGTTCATTGGCAAGCAACTGGAAGTTGGGGCCATTCTTAAGGACAGTGGAGGGGTTCTGCAAAGTGGACATCCAGGTAGTTTTGATGGTTTCTGGTGAGGAAACATTTGATTATTTTTGTAATATATTTATATTGGGTTGTTTTTACCAAAACAAGCCATTATGGTTTCAGTGGTTTCCTTTTTTTGCTCACATCTAGTTGAGGTAGACATCTTGTTTATGCTTTAGTTTTCTGTTCTGTTGGCGGTTTATAATGTTCATAATACAAGGAATATTACACTCTGATTTTCCTTTTGCTCTCCTTAATTGCTGGAGATTACTGCAAGCAGCCAATGTGAATTTAGATGATCAATAGCAGCCATTTTAAAATCTGCTAGTGTCAATTTTAAAATTTGTTTTTGCTGAAAACGGTGCTAGGATCTCTAATGATGCCCTGCTCTCCCTCCCTGCTCAATAGTTGCCTTTTGTTCCTATTCTGAAAATCATGTGGACTTTAACTAAAACATGCTAAAATTATGAATTACATCATTGTGTAAGATCTTCAGAAATCATATTAATGATGCTGCATGTAAAATATAAAATAACAAATTAGTTTGGTTTGACTTCTGGAATTGTATCAGATGAGTCGCTCCATTGTTTTCTAACCTTCATTTAAACTGTTCTAAATAGTCAGAGTGGATTGTACACTGTTTTGCTTCTGAATGATCAAGGCAATTATCTAATCTACATAGTGATATTGGAAATGTTGCTCACAAGATCTTGGAGTTTCCTGGGCTCTTCACGTTGATGAAAGGATGTTGAGGCTGTTCTTTCTTCACAGAAAGCACTTTTTTTTTCTCTTGCACCCCAGTGTCTCCTTTTTGTTGGTCCCTTTCTAGTTTGAATTGGTCTGCTTTAACGATGGGACCTATCCATTATCTGAAAGAAAACTGGCATTACTTTTGGACCATTGCCTCAAGGCAGCATATGTTGAGTGTACCCCGAGTGTGGGGACTTTAAAGTGTTCCTTGAATATTCTCCACAATGAACAAAAGAATTTGTGGTGGGGATGTGGAGCAATGCTTTGTAAGATTGTAGATAGTCGTCATACAGTGTAGAATGTGGCCAGTGAGTACGTTTGTTCTTGTACCAGCTCTCTGTAAGAGCTTTCTCCAGACCTTTTGCCTATTTGTGTATCGATGGGATTCTCTCTTTATTTCTTAAATTTATTATTGAAGATGCTTTAACTATCCATTCAATTAAAGCATTCCCGATCATACCGGTACTTGGGCCAATTAATTTGATAAAGCTAGGAAATTGTTATTTCTTTGTGAAAGCAATGATGTAATACTGTATCAATGACTTTCTCATGGTGTGGTGCAATTAAGTCCTCTTTTATTTGTCATTATTGGCCACCTATCACAATATTCTAGTGTAATATTACTAGTTGATTCTCTTGGTACAGTAGTGCTTTGTAAAACTGTCTCTCATGCAATACTCAAGATTTTTTATTTTAGTTTTGACTTGATCATGGATCAAATTCATGAGAATATTTGAGCCATAGCAACATGTGTTCACAATATGCTGAAACGTTCCTTTGTACGTTAAGCTTTTTAAAGCGGTGTCCTCAATTATTTCATTAGTGTGTCTTCTAATTCAGATTCTTCTAATTCATGTTCTGCCCTAACTCTTTCTGTCTCTCATTCCTCCACCACCACGTCTTGCCCCATGGCAATAGTGGACTTATTAAACTGCACAGCTAAACTTGCTGGGTACCCCCTAGGTGCTGTAACAATAACTCTCTCTAGATAAAATGATTCACACGTCCCAATCTCAATTCATAAGACATCTATGAAAGTTTTGAATTTCATTATGAAAGTCAGGAGTGTTCATCCACAAACATAAATTTATGTTCAAGACCATAAGACATAGGAGTGGAAGTAAGGCCATTCAGCCCATCAAGTCCACTGCACCATTTAAATCATGGCTTCCCTGCACTCTCACTGTAGCCCTTGATTCCTTCTGAGATCAAGAATTTGTCGATCTCTGCCTTAAAGGCATCCAACGTCCTGGCCTCCACTGCACTCTGTGGAAATGAATTCCACAAGCCCACCACTCTCTGGCTGAAGAAATGTCGTCTCATTCCCGTTTTAAATTTACCCCCTCTAATTTTAAGGCTGTGCCCACAGGTCCTAGTCTCTCCGCCTAACGGAAACAACTTCCTAGCGTCCACCCTTTCTAAGTCATACGTTATCTTGTAAGTTTCTATTAGATCTCCCCTCAACCTTCTAAACTCTAATGAGTACAATCCCAGGATCCTTAGCCGTTCATCAGTGTTAAACCTACCATTCCAGGGATCATCCATGTGAATCTCTGCTGGATGTGCTCCAGGGCTAGTATGTCCTTCTTGAGGTGTGGGGTCCAAAATTGGACACAGTATTCTAAATAGGGCCTAACTAGAGCTTTATAAAGCCTCAGAAGCACATCGCTGCTTTTATATTCCAACCCTCTTGAGATAAACAACAACGTTACATTTGCTTTCTAAATTACGGACTCAATGTGCAAGTTAACCTTTAGAGAATCCTGACCCAACACTCCCAGATTGCTTTGCACTTCTGATTTGTGAATTTTCTCACCGTTTAGAAAATAGTCCATGCTTGTATTCTTTTTTCCAAAGTGCAAAATCTCACTTGTGTATTGCAGTTTTGAAGTTTGTACATGTGCAAGCCTTTAAGTTGGAGTGTATTTTTTTTGCACACTTCAATGAGGATAAAACTATGTTGTGATGAGGCTTGTAATGCAACCTCCTTTTTTTTTATTTTTCTAGTTCATTTTTTGATTTTGTTTCTCTTGTGAGCTGGATTTTACTCCCTTGCCTGCTGATTTGAAGGTATGATCATTGATAAAATTCAGCATGTCCTTGCTGCCTGCCAATCATTATGAAAATCTTCCAGGGAGCTGGTAGGTGGAATGATTGGTGAAGGTGTTAGCCATCCACCCATGGATGTATTTGAGGCCCTTAAATAGTCAATTGCAGGCTATTTTCTTCATGTCTTGTGGGAAGCCAGCATGTTGCTTTTGCTGTAAGGCTAGTATCTAGCAAGGAGGGGGTAGACTGGGAGCTACCTTATTGCTGCGGTCTGGCTCAGAGACACTCTGATCTTGCTTCTCTGTTTTACCCTCCCCTCCCCTCATACCAACCCCTCAAACCCTGGCTCCTGCCCTGACAAAATACACCCCAATTAAACAAAAAGTGGTTGCTGGAAGAACTCAGCAGGTCTGGCAGCACCTGTGAAGGGGGGAAAAAGAATCAGTTCACGTTTCTGGTCCGGCGATTCTTTCTCAGGACTGAAGGGAGCTGGGTAAATGTCGGTTTTTATGCAGAAAATAGGGTGGTGGGTGGGGTAGGGAGTAAATGATTGGATAGAGCTCAAAG
Organism: Stegostoma tigrinum; assembly: GCF_030684315.1. Classification (NCBI taxonomy): domain Eukaryota; kingdom Metazoa; phylum Chordata; class Chondrichthyes; order Orectolobiformes; family Stegostomatidae; genus Stegostoma; species Stegostoma tigrinum. The sequence goes on along the minus strand of NC_081362.1, from coordinate 17,251,396 downwards.
AGAGAAAGACAGTTGGACAGACAAAGATAACAGTGTGGAGCTGGATGAACACAGCAGGCCAAGCAGCATCTCAGGAGCACAAAAGCTGATGTTTTGGGCCTAGACCCTTCATCAGAAATGTGAGAGGGGAAGAGGGTTCTGAAATAAATAGGGAGACAAGGGGAGATGGATAGAGGAGGAGATGGGTGGAGATGAGACAGACAAGTTAAAGAGGCGGGGATAGAGCCAGTAAAGGTGAGTGTAGGTGGGGAGGTAGGGAAGAGATAGGTCAGTCCACGGAGGATGGACAGGTCAAGGAGGCGGAGATAACAAAGTGTGAAGCTGGATGAACACAGCAGGCCAAGCAGCATCTCAGGAACACAAAAGCTGATGTTTCGGGCCTAGACCCTTCATCAGAGCGCTGTGATGAAGGGTCTAGGCCCGAAACATCAGCCTTTGTGCTGCTTGGCCTGCTGTGTTCATCTAGCTCCACACTTTGTTATCTTGGATTCTCCCGCATCTGCAGTTCCCATTATCTCTGGACAGACAAAGGCTTTGCTAACGATCAGACTGGGAGGGTGAATCTGCAGTTCTTTCGGTTTTATTTAGCACTTAACTCACTGCCACGTCTCTTCTAGGCATACCTACCTTAAATTTCTTCTCCTCTCTCTGACGGCATTTCCGTTCCAATCTTTCTTCTTGCCCACCGACATTAATTTCACAGTCACTCCTCCTGATGTTTGACCAAGTATTTGCTATAACACTTTTTTCCACAGCGATATCACATTCATCAGTGACTGCCTCCGGCTCAGACTCACTCCACATGGATTTCATCTGAAGTTTCATCCCTCATCCCTCGTGTTTTGAATCCTCCCAGGATCTCTCATCTGTGATTGTTCAACTTTCCATGGGCAGCTGCTCTTGTTGCATCCCGAGATCCACACTCCTGTGCCATGCGGCATCACATGCACACTGTCAGCCTTTCTGCCAACAACATCACATCACACTGGCTCAGGGCTGCACCACTCTGTAGTTCCACTTCATCCTCCAGCTCATTCATTGTGCTAACAAGAAATTTTATTTTCTTTTCCTTTCAGACATCAAGGCCCACAAGATGCAACAACTCAAAGATGCTTATGGCCCTCTGCAACCTTCCTTTCCTCCCCTTCCCTCTGCATCCCATCTCCCAACCCCACCACCTGTCAGGTATTCGCCATCCCTTCTAACCTTCCACACTCCGATGCTGAATGTTCTGTACTGAGCAAAGGCCTCAGCTTTATTCCTCTGCGTTCTCACCATAACAAATTTTAAGCATGACGTGTTGCCAAACTCTTCTGCCATTTTTGCTTCCATGCTCATTCTTCGGACAAGAGTCCTCTCTACACCCACAGACCTCTTTGCCCAGTTCCAACACACTGCCTCCATCTGGACCCCTCCCTCTGGCCTTTTACCTACACTCTATCTGTTCACTGAGAACTGTCGACATATTAGTCATCTCAATTTCTCTGCCCCACTCACCGAATCCAACCTATCTCCCTCTAAACTGACTATATTCTGTGCACTCAGATCTAATCCTGACTTTGTTGATAAGGTTGCTGATAAGGGTAGTGCTGTTGTAGTCTAGTGTACTGACCTCTACCTTGCCGAGGCTGAGTGCCAACTCTCAGATACCTCCTCCTACCTTCCCCTGGACCATGACCCCACCATGACCAATCAGGCTATTGTATCTACTACAATAACTGATCTCATTTCATCTGGTGATCTCCCCCGCCCCACACAGCTCACTTTTACCTTCTTGCAAAAATCCACAAACAGGACTGTCTGTGCAGACTCATTGTTTCATCCTGCTCCTGCCTCTCAAAATTCTTCTCTTCCTACCCTGACTCAGTCTTTTCTCCCCGATCCAATCCCTGCCCACGTACATCCATGATTCCTCTGATGCCTTACATGTGTTTGAAAGCCTCCAGTTTGCTGGTTCCAGCTGCCTCCTCTTCACCATGGATGAGCAATCCCTTTTACACATCCCATTTTCCACTAGGAGGTTCTTGGGACTTTCCACTTTTTTTCTTGGAGCAAAGACCTAAACCATCCCCACCCACCTCACCCTCAACAACTTCTCTTTGAACTCCTCTCATTTTCTTCAGGTAAGAGGGGTGGCCATAGGTACCCACATGGGCCCTAGTTATGCCTGTCTCTTCATGGAGTATGTGGAACATTCCTTGTTCCAGTCCTATTCTTTCTCCCCCCACCCACCCCCAACCCCACAACTCCTGTTCAACAAATCAATGATATCATTGGTGCTACTTCCCTCTTGTTTGGAATTGGAAAACTTTCATTTCTTTTGCCTCCAATTTCTACCTCGCCCTCCACTTTCACCTGGTCTATCTCCTGACTCCTCCCTTCCCTTCCTCGAATCTGTTTCCATGTCTGGGGTAGACTGGCCACTAATATCCACAATAAACCCACCAGCTCCCACAGCTACGTGGACTACACATCCTCACGCACCACTTCCTGTAAAGATTCCATCCCATTCTCTCAGTTCCTCCGTCTCTGTCGCATACGTTCAGATGAGGCCGACTTTGACAAGGGAGCCTCTGAAATGTCCACTTTCTTCCTCATCCGAGGATTCACCAGCTCCGTTGTTGACAGGGCCCTCAACCGAGTCCGACCTATCTCCTGCACTTCCGCCCTCACCCCTATTCTTCCCTACCACAAAAGCAATAGGGTTCCCCTTGTCCTTACCTATAATCCCACCAGCATCCACATCCAGAAGATCATCAGATGCCATTTCCACCACCTCCAGCGAGATGCCACCACCAGACATACATTCCCCTCCCCTCCCCCTCCCTTGTCTGCCTTTTGCAGGGTCTGTTCCCTCCAGGATACCCGCGTCCGCTCTTCCTTCACTCCCATCACCTCTCCACAGCCCCACCACACCTTCCCCTGTAACCGACGAAGGTGCAACACCTGCCACTTACCTCCCCCGTCCCCAGTATCCAAGAGCCCAAACATACCTTCCAGGTGAAGCAACACTTCACCTGCACTTCCCAGAATCTAGTCTACTGCATTTGCTGCTCACAATGTGGTCTCCTCTACATTGGGGAAATGAAGCGTAGACTGGGTGACTGCTTTGCAGAACATCTACGTTCTGCTCACAGAAAAGATCCTGAATTACCTGTTGCCTGCTGCTTTGACACACCACCCTGTTCCCTGGCCAACATCTGTCTCTGGCTTGCTGCAGTGTCCCAGCGAAGCTCAATGCAAGCTGGAAGAACAACACCTCATTTTCCACTTGGAGACCTTGCAGTCTTCCTATCTGGACTATATATCAAATTCAATAATTTTAGGGTCTAAACTCTCCCATGTCCCAGCCCCCCCTACCCCTCACACCAGGCCTTGGCAGGCCATGTGGTAACTTTACCCACCCCCTGTTGAGTCACTAATAGTTCCCAGTAACAACTATTCATCCTCCAAGCCAGATCGTTATCAACTCCTTTTGTCTGCCCAACTGTTCTTCTGTCTCTTTTTAGGCGCTATCCTTTCGTTTACTCCCTACCCCAGCCCCCACTCCCCCCTTCCTATTTTCTGCATATATACTGGCATTTTCCCAGGTTCCATCAGTTCTGAGAAAGGGTCACTGGACCCAAAATGTTAACTCTTTCTTTTCCCTTCACAGATGCTGCCAGACCTGCTGAGCTTTTCCAGCATCTTTGTTTTTGTTCTTGATTTACAGCATCTGCAGTTTTTTTTTTGGTTTTTACACCCCACTTGAACTTGGTGTCTAAATCTCTTTTTTTAAGGAACATCTAATCCTACTATAGGCCAGTGCTCCTTCCTGACAATTGGGATTACAGCTGATCACTGTTCAAACGAGTGCACAATGTCCCATAAAATCCAGAGCTACCCCCCCCTCCCCAAACCACCCTCAACCCTTTTTTTTTATTTTCTGTACTGTTGTTCACCACTTTTGTCTTATTTCACACACCTCTCACCACCTGTTGTTTGCCAACATCCAACAAGCTGAGGAATGATTATAGTTAGCACCATGCAGTGGGGATGTAGTTGAAAGGAACATTTATCTGTCTTTAAACGATTTACTGGTTTTACAGTCTACAAATCCTTTTTATATAGTCTGAGAGCATTGGCACTGTTTTGCACAGGTTCCCTGTGGTGTCTCCAATTAGCAGAAGTAACATGGGCAACTGTTTGGATAAAGTTTTTTTTTGTGGTCAGTGCAACAGTGGTGACCTTTCAAAGAGCCCTTCACTAGACTGAAAGTCTCCTTTCATCTGGCCCTTTAATAGCTGGGATAGAGCACAGAACAATAAGCAGAATGACCCTCCATGCTACCCAAACTATTAGCCTTTTTGGACAATGAAAGAATTCTTAACAATTCAATTGCTTTAGTTGTCCACTGTTTAGCACCATGCTGTATCAGGGGAATTTTCTTCGGGATTAACTTGATTTGATTTGTAGACTTAAATTTGACAAATAGAATATCAAAATTTTACAGTACAGAAGAAAATCATTTAAGCCAGCTTTCTGGAAGACCACTCCCATTTCCTGGCAATTTATAGCTTTTTAGATATCAGCCATGGTACCATTCTTGGTCTCTGAGGCAGAAGAGCTTGGGCTTGGGTTCAGATCTCATGTCAGAGATATGAGCGTCCAATTAAGGCTGATGCTACAGAATGTAGTGAACAGGACTGTCAGGTGCTGTCTTTTGAATGTGACAGTACATTGTCGGAACTTTAGTATCATGGGGCCTCATTAAGCCATCAAAAGACCAGAAAATTCTCTCCCCAGTGTCATGCCAACATTTATCCTTTTATTCGTGAATGAAATATTGGGATCATTATCACAGTTGCTTTTTCTTGTGAGGGCTTAATGTGTGCAGGAATGCATGCTGTTTTCTCTACCTTTATGCTAGTCTCTAGACGTTAAATTGGATGAAGAGTACTTTGGGATGACATGATGTTGTGTTAATTTTTCTTTCTGAAAGCTGTTAATGGATTCTGTTCAGTCCATAGTATTGATTTTATGAATTTCCAATTCTTAACAGCTGCCCTCCCTTCCCCCACTCTATTCTTTGCGTCTTAAATTTCTATGGCAAACTGCATTTTCACTCTAATTTCTGATGTAATTCTAATGAATCTACTTTTGACGCCTTCAATTGCCCTTGCTAATAATGGGGTGTCAAGAATTACAGGTGATACTGCAACTGAGGCCAATTACTTGTATACATTCAACGTTTGCATTGGTGTATGAAACTAAAGTGTCTGCTGTGGCTTAGTCATAGCTTTCAAAACTGAGATAATCATTGATTTGAACCCTAAAAACTTGAGTTTGTATTCCTCGCCGATACTGAAGGTGCAGCACTGTTGGAGGTGCCGTTTTGTCATCTTTGTCTACGAGGCATCCCAGGCTCTGCCTCCCTGCCCTGATTTGGTGGAATACAAGATCCTAGCAAACTAGTCAAAGAAGACCATGAGTCCTACTTGGTTTCTTGGTCAGTATTTATTCCACACAACAAAATCTGATCACAAGGGTCCCGACCCGAAATGTCAAGCTTTCCTGCTCCTCCGATGCTGCTTAGCCTGCTGTGTTCATCCTGCTTCACACCATGTTATCTCGGACTCCAGCATCGGCAGTTCCGACGATCTCTTACAGTTGCTGGAGCTTGTTTGATATTTGTTAGAACATGGTACGTAAAGTTAAAATGAACCATGGGCTCTTTACTTAGTAAAATTACACACCTTTGGAGAAAAGGTATGAAGTGGTTGGAGATTAATTTCCAAGAGTGAGTGCAGAGGAGAATAATTTAGCTATGATGATTTGGTCATTGTGATGTAGGGCAGGCTTAGTGCACCTGGATGGACTTCCTCTTTGTGTTTCATTTTATAATGTATGCATCACTAATTTCAGTACACTGGATCATTAACAAATGCTGTAACTTGTTGTGACTGATGTGGTGCTGTTTATTACATGAGAGATTGATGTATTGAAGTATCAAGGCTGTCATGGCAGTGCACTGACGCTTTTAAGTGCAGCATGATTAGTACAGTGCCTCTCCTACTTGCTCAGTGCTAAGATGTCATCTGGGGGCTTAGTTGGGTAAACTCTTTGCTGTTGTCTGTACTGCGTAAGAAGTTAGGGAGTCATGTCTATCTTAAAAGACTTGAGCATAGGTCAAGCTGACAGACCAGTCGAATAAAAGTCAAAAACTATGTATCCTGGAAATCAGGGTGGTGGCGGTGGGGGGTAAAAAAATCAGTGCAGGGAAAGTGGAGAGGGAAAGTCAATATTTCAAGTGTAGTTGTCTCTTAGGAACTGAAGAGCAGTAGAAAGTTTATTTTTTTTAAAATCATTAATGTTAATTCTGTTTCTGTCTCCAGTTCTGCTGAACTTTTCTGATACTCCTGTGTAATATTGAGGGAGTTCTGTGCTGTGCTGTTTAAGGCTGTCTGATGGTTAAACACAGACAGGGTCATCTTTGTTTGGTACAACGAGGTGTAGAGCTGAATGAACACAGCAGTCCAAGCAGCATCAGAGGAGCAGGGACGCTGACGTTTCAGGCCTAGACCCTTCTTCAGAAATGCATTTTCTGAAGGGTCCAGGCCCGAAACATCAGTCTTCCTGCTCCTCTGATGCTGCTTGGCCTGCTGTGTTCATCCAGCTCTACACCTTGTTATCTGATTCTCCAGCATCTGCAGTTCCTACCATCACTGCAACAATTTTAACCCCACTGCGAAGCCTTTTTTTGGGTTTGGATTTTTAGATGAAAGGTGAAGGACCCTGAATCAGTATTTAAGAATTGTTCTCCCTGATATCCTAGCCAACATCAACCTTGAGGACACATTTGCTGCTTTCTGCATTTATATAATTACTCGGTATCATGGTATTTTAGTTGGTGTGAAACATTTTGGGCCCCCAAGAGTTGGCCACAGCATTTTGATAGCACAGAGCCCAGTTCCCATTCAATGTAAGGTGGCTGAAATATTGGAAACAGTTTCTTCATTATTTTCATTACTGTGATTTCTAGTTTAACCTTGAACTTTGGCTTCAATATTAGCTAATATTGCTGTTCAGTTATTAGCTCACTAGCTCTAGTGCTTGGTTAATATTTGTATTGCGTTGTGACAAAAGTTTTTTTTAAATGAGCAGTGTGTGGTTTACCTATTGCTGTTGCTTTCCCAAGGATCTCCACAACAATTAATTTCACTGGATTCACAAGACATGCTTACACCCATTGTAGTGACTGCTTTGATACTTAAAATTCATTCATGTGGTAATGGGTGTTGCTGGCTGGGCCAGCATTTATTACCCATCTTCAGTTTCCTTTGAAGATAATGTGACCCGCCTTCAACCACTTAATAAAGATATATCCACTGTTACAGTGAAGAAAGTCAAATTTCCAGAAGTATGCAACAGCGGAAGGACAGTGGTGGTGTTCCCATGCATTTGCTGTCCTTGTTTGAAAGGTACTACTGAAGAAACGTTGAGTTCTTGCACTGGATGTTAAGCACTGCTGCCACTTTGCATTGATGGAGAGATGTGAATATTGTGGTTGGGGGTTTGTAAATCAAGAAGGCCTTTTTTGCCCTGGATGGTATCAAGCTGCTTGTTAGAGTTGCGCCCATTCAGGCAAGTGCGCCTTATTCGATCATACTCCTCCTGATTTATGCCTTCTACGTGGACAAGTTTTGCATGTACTTGCTTCAGGATTACTTGCCTCTGACCTTGCAGTATCTTTAATGGTTTATTGAGATCAGTTTCTGGACTTCCTCATACATGGATGATTCCACAGATTGAAGAGTCACTTGTCACACACAGTAGATCTGCATTTGACTCTGGCTTCCAAATGTAAAGACTGGGAGTTCAGTCTGCAAAGATTCTGACCTGAGTTGCTGGCTCAACACTCCTTTGGAGTTCTGAGTGCATTCCAGAATTGGAGGTGTCATCTGTTTTATCTTAGATTTGAAGTCAAGGGTTCATCTTTTCTTTGGAGGTGCATAGTACTGATCCTATAGTAATGTTTGAAGAAAGAATAACTGTTCTTCCTGATGTACTGTACAACGTTGAACTTCTGATATCCAACATTGAAAGAAAGCAGACAGCATTCTACCTATTCTGCAACCTAACAGTAAAATGAAGCATATGTCACAGAATGGATGTGTCACTTTTGATTACCCTCTCCTTGGATAAATGGTCGACCAATGAAGTTGACCTGCATAGTGGTGAGGATAGTGTGCTGCTGGCCAGTGTGGACCTGATTTGAATTTCAACTTGTCACCAGGAATACGTCCAGGATGTTTCAGAATGTGAAGTTGTTTGCTCAATCTTTTGTGCTTTTATAAAACCACATGGGAGAATAGTTCACAGGAAATGATTTGCATATATATAATGCCCATAATAGGGCCAAGTGCTGGAACACTATTTGGTGCCAAAAAACAGAAGAAGTTAGGGCACATGATTTTAAAAAGTTGGTCGGAGAGAGGTCTTGTGGAACATTTTTCTGAAAAAAAAAGAGACGTGGAGAAGTTTGTGCTGCACTTTCTTGAGTTCACAACCTAGGCAACTGAATGAAAATGAAGGAATGCCAAAGCCAGAATTGGAGGATGGGGAGAGATCTGAGAATTGTAGGTTTGGAGGAGTTTAGTGGTATGGAGAAATTTTGTAAACGAGATGCAAGAATTTTTTGATGTTCCTGGATCAGATGCTAGTATAGAAGGCCTGTGAGCATAGTTGATTGGAGAACTCCCCTTGAAGTGAGTTGGGATATAAGCAACAAAGGCATTCTAATATTACAAAATGATTTTCCGTTGAAGATATGTTCTGATTTTCAGACAATTGTGGACGTCAGTTGGAAGGTTTGACTGGCATGTGCCTTTTTGTTTTGGCAGCATCAGAAGATTCCATTCAGTGTTTTCATCACTGTCACTGATTTGTAACTCCTTTTAATAATGTAGAATTTACAAGTGACAGTGGACCCTTTAAAGAGAGGCTATGCAGATATTACTGTTTTGGCATGAAGGTTGGAAATGTAGTGATGCTTCCTGTTGCTCAGATTTGTCAGGGTGATCAATTTTAACAAAATCAGATGGGGTGAACCCCACAGCACTATTTTGGAGTTTCCCAATGTCCTATCCAATGTTTGTCCTTCATACATAAAGACTGCTATTAAAGGAGTGACTCACAGTTGAAGCTTTCAGTTTTGCACTCATTAAAACAGATGGAACATTCCCAAATATTTAAAGCAAGCAACAAGTTAGGTTGAATAAGAGGGTGCTGAGTTGGCCAAGTGTTCCCACATTAAGAAGGGGAAAATTTCACTTTCATCTTTGGTACCTGGTGATTTCAAATTGCAAATTTTTTGGAGAATATCTTTGGACCTCTAAGGGGACTGATGTGTCACCCAGGTACATCAGTCCCCTGTGTCATTGACTAATTCACTAATGTAACATGTACCTAATTACTAACACGAACAAAATGCAGTTTTATTTTCTTTCAGGTGGTGTTTTCTTTCCAAGTCTCACGAGTGGATGTTCCCCTACCACTCTTAAAGAAAAATAGGCAGTTGCCTCTAGACATAGAAAGAGGAATAGTGACAACATTCTTCCACCCATAAGTTTCACAATTTTTTCTGCATTTTCTTTCGTTTGCATTGGTCTGGATGAGTAGACAATCTGTTCCTTCATCTATATAAATGTTGCTCTAATCCACTTGGATTTTCTGTCAGCGGGCTCACCGTTAAATAAACCTGGACTTCAAGATCTATTCATAAAGATCTTCTGCCAAAACTATTGGATAAGTGTAAGGCATTGAACATCTTGGGCCAATCAGGACAATTAGAATGAAAGTACTAAATGTTGGAAACAGTCAGTAGACCTCGACATCTGTGGAGAGAGCATAAAGTTAACATTTTCAGGTTAAGGAACTTTCATCAGAACTAGATATGTTAAAAATGTAACAACAGCGTTTCAGCAAGTAAAAACCAGGGGTGGAAGTGATAGGGGAGATCAGCAGGGAAAGTCCATGGTTGGGCTAAAGTCAGGAGAATTTAAATCACAAAAGATGCCAATGGAAAACAAAAGGTTGCAGTGATGGAATAAATAAAAACAAAAGGTGTTTAGAAGTGTTAGTGGGCAAAATAGAATCTTTACAGGGACCAACCTTTGAAACAATGTTGAAATTATGTGCACGTACATGCAAAACAAGTTGAATGATTGGCAACAGTCAGGCATCAGTTAAGTGTGATATGAAGCTGTGTTGAATTTAAAATCTCAAGGGGTTTAGACGAGTCCCTTCAGAAATGGGGAAACTCAACCACTTTCTGAAGAAGGGTCTCGGCCTGAAACGTCAGCCTTCCTGCTCCTCGGCTGCTTCGCCTGCTGTGTTCATCCAGCTCTACACCTTCAACCCTCTGCATTCGGATGTTCCTGCTTGAAAGAAGTTGTGTATAATGAGGTTGAAGGGGTAATTGAAGACCTTGAGTACTTAACTGTCTAAATAGAACAAGTTGTTCTTCCCTCTTTGACCATAGCTGTGCACCTGTCATGTCGTTGGTATTTTGATGCCGAACAAAGCCAGGAATGGAAACCCACAAGCACTACAACTGTACTCACTCCCAGCTTGCCATTTGATGCACTGTGCTAATGGGTCCCAAAGAGGAAAATCTCCAATCGAGGGTTTGTCCAAAATCAGTATTATCATTCAACTATGGGCAGTTCTTTGTATTGTAGATTTGTTTTTGATGTAGTTTGCAACTATTTCCAGTTCAGTCGGCCTTGGCCATTCTGCAGAGAAAGGGGTGGAAGCATACATAAGGGGGTGCTCAGATATTAAAGAGTTGACCTTTTGACTTTGGATGCTTGAGACCTGAGGAAAGACTGTGACAACTCTGACCCCTTCCTTTTAAAGGAATCAAATGATTAAGAACTTTTTTTGAGATCTATGTCTACCATCTAAGTAGAAAAGGAAAGTTCATTTTAGATAAAGTTATGCTAAGATCATTCCCCAGAACAAGACTGCATGATTGGAAACTGGAATAAGTTTCTAACTTTGGTCAGACTATGCTTGGAGTCCTAGCATAGTTCTGATCCTCTTACACAGTAAAAGATAAAGAAGCACAGGAGAATTTGGAATAAAATATTTACAAAGGCTATACCACAGCCAACAGATAATAACAATCCAGACAGATTAAATATGTTAGGACAGTCTTCTTGAGGAACCAAAAAGCTAACATTGACTTGGTAAAAGTTCTGAAAATTTGAAATGGTTTGTTAGAGTTGATATTGAGCTTTAGGTAGTGTTTCCATTCATTGGAGTAGTGCGCTTGAAATTGCGTCCTGCTATTCCAGCAGTTGAAACAAAAGTAAGATTTTATAAAGCTTCCAAAGTTTCCCAATTTACCTGAATTTCACACCCACCTTGGTTTTAAAGTGCGCACCAATTCCATACTGCAGGATCATTTTTACTACAAGTGTTTACTGTAGCTACAGCTAAGCACTTATAAACTATTGGCATACGATGCTACTAATTTGAAAACTTTCCTTGACTTACAAACAAATGGTTAAAAAATTATGGCAGAGGGCAAAATTGGAACGTCAGTGCAGTAGTCTTTGTTACCAAGTTATGTTGAAGTGATTCTTTTATCTCTGAGCAGATATAATGGGAACTGCAGATGCGAGAGAATCCGAGATAACAGTGTGGAGCTGGATGAACACAGCAGGCCAAGCAGCATCTCGGGAGCACAAAAGCTGATGTTTGGGGCCTAGACCCTTTTTCTGATGATGGGTCTAGGTCTGAAACATCAGCGCTTGTGCTTCTGAGATGCTGCTTGGCCTGCTGTGTTCATCCAGCTCCACACACTCTCAATTCTGCTGCTGGGCAGCACATCAGTCACTTTGTCTGGGTACTTCTGCTAATTGGTAAGAGAGAAATGTTGGCCAGTTCAAGTAACAAAATTTCTGACTTGTCATTTAAAAGTCACAGCCACAACTATCACAGGAAACATGAACTGGTTTTCTTTCGGGTTTACAGAAAGTTTTGACTGCAGATACAGAGCCCCTTCCTGACCTGGGGAAGAATTGAACATCCCTCTCTCTTTCTGTAACTTGTTCCCAGCTCAAGAGAATCAAGCAGGCAAAAGGCCTATAACCAGTCCTTAGTCTATAAATCAATCAAATTGTTGATGGTGAAAACTGCATCTCGCACTCCTTTCCTGTCTACATCTCAATTGGAGTTGTTGCTTGTTCAAACTGTTGTTTCTATGATGCTTGCCACGAGTTACTTCCTTTTCAAAACTATATCCACCCTTTTAAACTGGTATTTCTCATTTGAATCTGCCATGTTTTTTAAAAAAAATACAAAATAAAAAGACATCATCCTTACTGGTGGAATCCAGAACTGCACCGCCTCCCAAGAATGCGTCCTCCGCCTCCTACTGTACTCCCTCTACGCCTATGACTGTGTTGCCGAAGTCAAAACTAACGCCATTGACAAGTTCGCTGACTACACCACTGTAGTAGGATGGATATCTAACGACAATAAGTCAAAATGCAGAAGGGAGATAGACATGGTGACATGGTGCAGTGAAAACAAACAGCCTCTCAACATCAGCAAAACTAAAGAACTGACCATCGACTTCAGAACGAAAGGAGAACGTGCTCCGATCTACATCAACAGAATTTAAGTCGAAGGTGAACAGCATCAAGTTGCTTGAGTGATAATCGACGGCCTGTCCTGGACTTCCCATGTAGATGCGACAGTCAAGAAGGCACAACAACACCTCTTCTTTCTGGGGTGGCTCAGGAAATTTGGTGCGTCCATAAGGCCCCACGCCAACTTATACAGATGTGCCATTGAAAGCAACTGTCTGGGTGCACGACATCCTGGTATGGCAACTGCTCTGTCCAGGACCATAAACGACACAAGATTGTGTGCCCATCACAGAAGCCAACCTTCTATCCATGGACTGTATTTACACGACATGCTGCTGCAGAAAGGCAACCAACATTATCAAAGACCTATTGCACCCTAGTAATGACCTCCTCTAACGTCTTCAGTCGGGCTGAAGATACAGAAGCCCGAACACACGCACAAGCAAGATCAGGAACAGCTCTGTTCTGGCTGTTAACAGACTGAATGGACTCTAGCCTCAAATAATGTAACCTGTATACCTCTAAGTCTTTTTGATCTGTGCATCCTGTGCTTGCTGTGATCTGCCTGTACCGCTTGTAAACTAGGCTTTTTGATGTATTTTGGTGCACTTGACAATAAAATCAATAAATTAGTCATAAATGTGAAGGCCACTTGACCAGTTCATCTGTAAAGAATTCAAAAAAAATCCCTTTACCTAAAGAATGGTGAGAATTTGAACTTTGCTGCCACATTGATTAGCTGGGGTGAATAGCAAAGATGTACTTCAGGGAAAGTTAGGTCAGTAGACAGGAGAGAATAGAAGGGTATAGTAATCGGGTTAATGGAGTAGAACATGAGGTAGCTTGTGGAAGCACAGACACCGACATGGACTAGTTATGATAATTGGCCTATGCCTGTATAAATTCTGTGTAATACTGCAAGTTCAGTACTTCCTAATATTAGGAAGGTTCACATCAGAAAGCAGTGGTTTTTAAATTGACTCCACCGGGGGAGATGAAATGAACATTTTGTTCATTTATTAGCGCAGACTTTTACCGAAGAAAGCTTTTTATTTTGTACTTAATCACTATGGGTGCAAGGTACCAAATCTAAGAGAAGAGAAACTATTTTGTTCTGCATGAGAAAAGGTTGCTGATTGGTTGTTAGGCAAGTTCAACACAACTGATGAGTTACCATGGGGATTGCAACAGGGAACATAAGAACATATGAACTAGGAGCAGGAGTAGGCCATCCAGCCCTTTGAGCCTGCTTTGCCATTCAATAAGATCATGGCTGATGTTTTTGTGGACTCAGATCCACTTACCTGTGCTCTCACTGTATCCCTTAATTCCTTTATTGTTCAAAGAAAAATCTACCTTAGCTTTAAAAACATTTACTGAAGTAGTGTCAACTACTTCACTAGGCAAGGAATACCATAGATTAACAATCCTCTGGGTGAAGAAGTTCCTTCTCAATTCAATCCTAAATCTGCTCCCTCTAATCTTGAGGCTATGACCTCTTGTCCTAGCTTCACCTGGCAGTGGAAACCACCTCTCTACTTCTACCTTATCTATTCCCTTCATAATTGTATACGTTTCTTCAAGATCCCACCTCAATTTTCTGAATTCCAATGAATATAATCCCGATCAACTTAGTCTCTCCTCGTAAGTCAACGCCCTCAACTCTGGAATCAACCTAGGGAACCTCCTCTGCACCCCCTCCAGTGCCAGTACATCCTTCCTTTCTCAAGTAAGGAAGCCAAAACTGTACACATTACTCCAGGTCTGGCCTTACCAGCACCTTGTACAGTGGCAACATTACCTCTCTGCTTTTAAACTCCATCCCTTTAGTAATGAAGGACAAAATTCCATTTGCCTTCCTAATTACTTGTACCTGCAGACCAACCTTCTGTGATTCCTGCACAAGGAGACCCAGGTCCCTCTGCAAGCAGCATGTTACAACTTTTTACCATTCAAAACAATTGTCTCAAACTTGTTTTAATTCAGAAAAATGCACAACGCCTGAATGTGCTTTTTCTCCTGCAGCAGATTCACTCCTGTGTGCGAAATATATGTAGCTTTTAGTAAGTGTAAATGAGCCACATTGTGAACCCAACTAGTCCCGTAGGCACTGATTTTAAAAGTAATTCTTGGTGTGTGCTGGTATGAATTAAGGAGTTCTTATTTATGATGGATTTGAGGAAAAGAGTTGAAAGAATACGGGTGAGTTTGGATTAGATGGCATCGTCTGTCTTGCATCTGCACTACAATTTGTTTCTTTTGTGTTGTTAGGACTATCTTGACTGCATCACTGACCAATCACGGCTCCCACTTGGGACAGAAGAACGCTTGGCTCTTTTTGGAAACATCAGAGATATCTATCAATTTAACAGGTGAGCAAATCCTGATCCACTGAACTCAGCAAGGCTCCTGATTTGCGAAGGCAAATTAAAGTTCAAACATACAAGTAACCAGCTGACTCTAATTCAGCATTCCCTGTTCCAAATTGAGGGATTTCTTTTTTGATATAAGGTATTGTGTTATAAATCAGGTTCATGTCAGTACTGACTGTGGGAGTATTTCCTGTAGGGACCTGACTTTAATTGCTGCAACATTGATCGTACTGTAAGATGCTAATGTCTGAAGACCTGAAATTCCCTCCCACTGTCTTTTCTTCCCCACAATGTTCCTCAAAACCTGCCTCTTCCAGCAAGCTTCTGACAGTTTGTCTTGATTGTTATCTTATGGATCTCAATTACAATGTTTACGTAACTAAAAATTCTCAGAAGAACTGAGATGCTGGATTATGTTCTAGTTGCATAATTTAAATTTGTTGTATTCACTGAGCAATGAGCAGCAGGAAGGGAAACAAAATTGGGGATGACAGTGGTTAGCACTGCTGCCTCACCGCTCCAGGAACCCAGGTTTCATTCTAACCTCCTGAGGCTGTGTCTCTCCCCATGTCTTTGGGGTTTCTGCTGGGTGCTCAAGTTTCCTCCTGTAGTCCAAAAATGTACAGTTTAAGTGGATTGTGTGTAGTGTCATAGAAACATAGGAACAGGAGAAGACCTTTTGAGCCTGCTCTAACATTCATCACGATCATGGCTAATTGCCCAACTCAAGGGATGTGCAGTCTAGGTGGATTAGCTATGGAAAAAATAAGGGGTGTGGGTCTGGCTGGGATGCTCTTCGAAGGGTTGGTGCAGACTTAAGGACAATTCAGCCCATCATCTGCATTGTAGGGTGTCTGTGGTTCTAATAACGCAAATATCTTCTCTTCCAAGAATGATTAGGTAGGTCTTGAAGGCTGAGAGAAGTGTTAAGATGTTTGTGTAATCATTGAATTTGACACTACAGAAGAAACTCTCTTTCTCAGATGCCAGTAATAGGAGAAGACAAAGTGTTCACTTAATCACCTTCTCCTCATTCCTACTTTTTCTTAACTTTCATGTTTATTTAAGATTCTGCTTCCACCAGTGCTGGTGTTTCCTACTTATAAAATCTCTCATGGAGACCAGTCAGGTAACTTGTGCCCATGCTGACCTCTTGAAATGGCTAACTAGTTAGTCCCATTTGTTATTTCTCTAACTCTCTTTTTAAATCTATATCCATTTTGTGTAAATTTCTAATGAATTTCCTGTTGCCTCCAATAATGCTCTTTCTTCATACTTGCCACAACTTCAAGACTTTCCAAAGCGCCTTTGTGACCTGCAAAGTACTACTATTGTAGCGAGGTCGCCTTTTGTAATACAGGAAATATGGAAGTTAATTTTGCTGTAGAAACAGCCTAGAACAAGCGCCAAGATAGTGTTAACAAAGTGTGGAGCTGGATGAACACAGCAGGCCAAGCAGCATCTCAGGAGCACAAAAGCTGACGCCAAGATAGTGTAATCTGCTTGTGGTGTTGGTTGACGGGTAGATATTGGTTAGGACAAGTTTGTTTTCTGACCACTTTCTCCACCGCCCCCCCCCCCCCCCCCCCCCCCCCCCACCCACAACAACAACAACCACTACCACCTTCCAATAAGGGTAGGTTGGCCTTTGCCTGTAGTCACATCCTAAAGGCATCTGCTCTGACAGTGTAGCATGAAGTCTGCCTGAATGATGGGGTCAGGTTGCTATTGCTCGTCTCCACACTGAAGTGAAGCTCATTGTTTTAAAAGTGAAGCATTTAGTGTTTTTGAACATGTCATGTCAAGTAGACAGGGAATAACATAAAAGCACTAAATAAGAGTAAACAACACCTGATGTTGCCCACCTAACCCATGTTATTATCCAGAATCTGAACACAAATTAGAAAACAAGTGTACTTGCAGCTGTGTTATTACGATAGCTGTGCACTGTTTGGTCTCTTTCTTTGTCTGTTTACTGTTGCACTCACAGCAGCTTTATTTTGTCCCAGACTAGCTTAGCGTGGAGGTGTGATTGAGGAATGAAAACAACTTTTGAGAAAGGGTATTGATTATGTACAGAACTCCCTCTTGGGATAATGTGATTTGACTCATGCTTTCCTCCAGTATTAGGACCACGGCTTCTCTCTTTTTATTTCTAAATGATTTGGAAATGGAGAACAGTATAATTAAACTTATTACATTTGTGTTGGGTGATACAGCAAGTAAGCAGGAGGATTCAAAGAAACATTGATTAGAGCCTAGTCTGTAGAAGAATGTCCTCTGCTTTGGGGATTAAAAAGGGATATAAGATGGATCAGCGTTTTTTTCCCCAGAAATTTCTAGTAGACTCTTGCCAAGTCATTGAGTCATACAGCACAGAAACAGACCCTTCAGTCCAACCTGTCCATGCCAATCCTAAACAGAACTATTCCTATTTGTCTGCGTTTCACCCATTTCCCTCTTAAACCTTTCCTGCCCATGTACCTGTCCAAATGTCTCTAATGTCATAATTGTGTCCACCTTTTTAACCACTTCCTCTGGCATTTTGTTCCATGTATGTACCACCCTTTGCATGAAAAAGGTGCCCCTTGGGCCCCTTTTCAACCTTTTCCCTCTAACCTCAAATCTGTGCTGTCTATAGTTTTGGAAGGTTTGTAGCTTAGGTTGTGGACATGCTCACGGAGCCAGTGGGTTTGATTGCAAACGTTTCGTCACCCTGCTAGCTAAGATCGTAGCGTGCCTCTAGTGAAGCGTAGGTGTTCTGTCCCACTTGTTATTTATATGCCTCTGTTTGCTGGGGTGTTTGGTACCACTTCCAGTTCTGTTTCTCAGTAGTTTGTATGCAGGGTCTAATTCAGTGTGTTTGATGGAGTTCCAGTTGGAATACCAGAAAAGTCAAAACAATGTAACAGCATTATTTAAATCCATAAACATTGACCTGACCAAAGAAACAATTGCCACACTTGGATGAATCAAGTCGGCAGGTATCCCAGGACACCAACAACGTTAGTAAGGACACCACTATGAAACTACTGGATCTGTGCTGCACAACGCACTTCACTTCACTTTCAACGACGACATATACAGACAAATCAATGGAACACCAATGGGATCCCCAATTTTGAGACTGATTGCAGAAGCCGTAATGCAAAGTCTACATGTCCACAACCTCATCCATGTCCTCAGTTACAAACCTTCTCAAACTTTAGAGGGCATAGATTTGAGGTTAGAGGAAAAGGTTTAAACGGAACCTGAGGGGAACCTTTTTCATACCAAGGGTGGTACATACATGGAACAAAATGCCAGAGGAAGTGGTAAAGGCGTGTAGTGGTAGAGCCAAATGGAAGCGCACCCCACAGTACACCTCTAACTTTGGGTCCAATATGTAGATGATGACACCTTCGCGATTATCAAACACACAAAACTGGAAGAAACCCACTGGCACATACAACATCCTCACTGGGATAAAATTCACAAAAGAAAAGGAGAACAACAACCAACTACCCTTCCTGGACATAATGGTAGAACACAAAAACACTGGGGAACCACAGATAGCGTATGTAGAAAGACCACACATATGGACCAGATACTCAATTATACCAGCAACCACCTCAGTGCCCGCAAATGGAGCTGCATCAGGGCACTACTTAAATGAACCACAATACTTTGCAGCAATCCAGAATGGCACATGCAGCAGAACAGGAGCACCTATGCAGGGTTTTCAAAACGAACGTGCTTTTCGGGCATCCATTCTGTCGTTACCTAGACAGACCACAACAGGAAGACACAACACAACCAGACTGACTAATCACCCTACTGTACATCAAGGACATTTCAGATGCCAACAAGATTACTCGGACCCCTAGGTATCGAGGTAGCCCACAAACCAACAGCCACCCTATGATATTAATTGATGAATGTAAAGGATCCCATACCCAAAACCAGCAAAACTGGGGTAATATACAAAATGCCATGCAAGAATTATGAGAAACACCTACATGGGCCAAACTGGAAGAAAATTAACAACACTGACACACAAACACGAACCAGCCACCAAGAGACACAACCAGTTCTCACTTGTCTCACTACACACTGATAATGAAAGACACTAATTTGACTAGGACAACACATCCATAATTGCATGAGCCAAACGGGAAATTCCTGCAAGCCTAGTATTCCAACCGATACCCTGTCAGCAAAAGCATTGAATTAGGCCTGGTGTACAAACCACTGAGAAACTGAACCGGAAGTGGTACAAAACACTCCATCAAAATGAGGCAAATGAACAACAAGTGGAACAAAACACGGCTTCACTGGATGCGCACTGACGGTGTTACCTCGCAGGGTGATGAAACGTTTGCAACCAAACCCACCAGCTTGGTGAACGTGTCTATAACCTATACCCTCTAGTTTTTAACTCCCCTAACCTAGAGAAAAGACCTTAATCATTTACTTTATCTATGTGCCTCGTGACTTTCTAAACTTCCTATGAGGTAAATAAATCCATCGGTTCAGGAGAAGAAAATCAACATGGCTGTAGAAACTCAAGTTGGTAATTTACTTCCTTGAGACATGGTGGGGGAAACCCACATGTCACTACTTCAAAATTCAAACTTAACACATGTGATACTAAACATACTGGAATTACAGCCCAGTTAGCCTGACATCTATTGTGGAGAATTTGTTGGAGTTTAATCGGGGATAGTGTAACTGGTTACCTCAACTTCAGCTAATTAGGGAGAGCAGCATAGATTTGTGAAAGGTAGGTCAGGAAGTCCATGGAATTGAGGGCATGTTATTGACATGGATAGCAAATTGGTTGAATGCCAGGAAACAGTTAGGAATAAAAAAGTAAGCACTCAAATTGGTAGGATGAGGCCTCCAGGGGTCTGTGTTGGGGCCTCAATTTATTGACATTAGTCGTTAATGACTTGGATAATGACATAAGTCGAAGAAACTAATTTACTGACAATACAAAATTGGGGCAGCGCTGTAGATTAGTATTGATGACAGCATAAAAGTACAACTGGACATAGATTGTGAATGGGCAAAGCTGTGACCCCGCAGATTTTTTTCATGTAAGCAAGTGGCGGGCTTGTCCGTTTCAAACCAAAAAAAAATAGATCAGGGTATTTCTTTAGAAGGCATAATTTTGAATACAGTGGCTGACCAAGAAGATTTGGTGGCTCTGGTGCATAGCTCTTCAAAATACCGCGAACAAGCATTAAGGATAACAGATGGCCTTATCGAGAGAGGCTGGAGTATAAGGATGCGGACAATATGCTGCAGTGATCCGAAACCCTACTTAGACCCTATGTAGAGTACTGTGAGCAGATCTTGGCACCACACCTCGGCAAAGATGCTTTGGCCCTGGAGGGAATTCAACATGTTAATGTTTGGCAGCGGGGGACGGAATTAAGTTTTCAGGAGAGAGGAGACAAATTTAGGCCTTAACTCTAGAATTTAGAACGTGAAAGAATAATCTAATAAAGGTTTTCAGGATATTAACAAGGAAAGAGAGGGTAGATAAAGAAAAATTGTTTCCACTGAAATTTCTGGAACTGGAGGGGATGGCCTAATGACAAGGCCAAGCCATTCAGATTTTAGAAAATCCTTCTACATTTAAAGGGTAGTGATGGTTTGGAACTTTCGCCAAATGGCAGTCGTGCTAATTCAATGTTAAATTTCAATCTGAGAGAAATTTTTGTTCAGCAGGGGTCCTGAGGGACGTGGGCTCAAAGCAGACATATGGAGTTCAGCCACAGATCAGCCATAATCTTACTGAATGGTGGAGTAGGTTCACAGGGCTGAATGGCCTACTCCTGTTCCTGTGTTCCTAAATCACTTGATCTGTATTATAAGATGCAAATGTATAGCTCAGTGATTAGCATTGCCAGTATTACTGGGAAGAGAGCTGTTTGGATGGGCTTTTATTTAAATCATGCTAGGACCATTGCCCTGGTAACCTGTCTAACTAGTTAGTTTGAAGCCCTGCCAACAACTTGGGAATGGGGTAGCTGACAAGAAGAGAAGCTTAAAATTATCAAAGATTTGAAAGTGCAGAAGTACAAGAAATGGAAAGGTGAATGATGATCAAAATATGACAGGAATGAATACAAAATATAAGTAGAATGAAGCAGAAATTATAACCAGAGTAACTTGTTATGATAATTCAAGGCTCTCTATCTGAATGTGCGTAACATTTCCAACAAGGCAAGTGGCACAAATAGAAATAAATAAAAATGATTTGATAGCTGTTAGAAAACATTGCCGAGCGATGACTTCGAACCCAAATTGAAGGTATTTGATGCCTGGAAAAACAGACATAAAGGAGTCAGAAGTGTGGAGCTCCACACTGTTATCTTTGACTCCGGCATCAGCAGTTCTTACCTACCTATATTAACAAAGCTACCCCACCTCCTTTTATGATGGTATCAGGTGGTGAGTAGCAATAAAGCTGCTATAGATCATGATGTGGAAATGAGAAATAGCAAGGGGCGGTGGTCGCAGGTGTACATAGCCCCTGAGGAGTTGCTTCACTGTAGGAAAATTGAAGAGATTGGGAAATGAGGTTGGTGTGTAAAAGTGTAGTATAATTGTCATTGGTATTTTTAATCTGTCTGACAAATGAGATGGGCGAAGGTAACGTGGAAGTTGAATCTATAGAATGCATCACAAATTATTTGTTGTGTAGTGGCCTAAAATAGCCTGTTCCCACTTGGGCTTTGCAACATGCTGCTTTAACAAATAATTTTGGATGCACTCTACAGATTCAACTTCCCTGTTACCCTTGCCCACACAGCAGTGTGTAATGAGTAGGATTAATAAAGGGCTTGTAGCCAAGTATCTTCTAGGGGGCAGCAGTCAAAACAAGGTAGAAGAGAGCAGCTCTGGCCTTAAGCCAGTGTCAGAGTCAGAGCTGTACAGCACGGAAACAGATCCTTCGGTCCAACTTGTCCGTGCCAACCAGATATCCCAAATTAACTTGTCCCATTGCCAGCATTTGACTCCTATCCCTCTAAACCTTTCCTCTTCATATACCCACCCAGATGCCTTTCAAATATAATTGTACCAGCTTCCACTGGCAGCTCATTCCATACATGCAGCACCTTCTGCATGAAAAAGTTGCCCCTTAGGTCCTTTTTTTAAATCTTTCCCCTCTCACCTTAAACCTCCTCCACCCCAGGGAAAAGACCTTGGCTATTTACCCTATCCATGCTGCTCATGATTTTATAAACCTCTATAAAGGTCACTCCCCAGCCTCTGATGCTCCAGGGAAAATAGCCCCAGCCGATTCAGTCTATCCCTGGAGCTGAAACCCTCCATCACTGGCAACATCCTTGTAAATCTTTTCTGAACCCTTTCAAGTTTCATGATATCCTTCCTGTAGTAGGGAGACCAGAACTGAACACAGTACTCCAAAAGTGGCCCAACCAATGTCTTGTATGGTCACAACATGACATCCTAACTCCTACACTCAATGCACTGACCAATAGAGCAAGCATACCAAAAACTTAAATAAAGGTAATTACAAATGTATAAAGAAAGTTCACTAAAGTGAGCAGAGGACAAATTAGGGGCAAGGTTTGGGTGAGCAACAGACAATTTAAGCAGGTATTTCATAATCTTAGAATCCCTATAGTGTGGAACCAGGCTATTTGGTCCAAGTCCATACCACGCAGGTCCATCCCCTTGTTCTGTCCCAGTAACCTGCATGTCCCATGGCTAATCCACTTCGCCTGCTCATCCCTGTACGCTATGGGCAATTTGGCGTGGCCAGTCCATCTAACCTGCACATCTTTAGACTATAGGAGGAAACTGGAGCACCACACAGTCGCCCAAGGGAGGAATCAAACCCAGGTCCCTGGCACTAAGGCAGCAGCGCTAACCACTATGCCACTGCGCCACCTAGTAAAATGCTGAGCAAAAATTATTCCAGCTAAAATGGTTAACATTTTTACCAATCTCAAGACCTCCTTGAGAAGGTGATTGTGACTCGATGTTCCGAGATCTGTAATACCAGTTGGTAGATCTATGACCCAGTTTCTGTATAAAATGTGATGTTCTTCTCTTTGCATAGTGACCTGCTGCAAGACCTGGAAAGTTGTGATAGAGATCCTGTTGCAATTGCAGAATGTTTTGTAGCCAAGGTAAGTAGCCTCTTTTCTGTAAGATTCCAAATGCAATGCAGATTGGAGCTGCTTTCAGTTTAAAGTATTTTTTAAAACTTGTTCATTAATTGTGTGCACCTGTCACTGACCTGGCTACCGGTTAATGTTCATCCTGGACTTTAATTATGCTCTAAGATAGTGATGAGCCACCTTGAACTGGCATAATCCCATAGGATTTTTGTACAATCTGCTGTTGGGAAGGCAGTTCCAGGATTCCGATCCAGAAGCAGTGAAGAAACAGATCCAAATCAGGATGGTGTGTGGCTTGGAAGAGAACGTGCAAATGATCATGGTCCCATTTCATCTCCTGTCCTCTGACGAAACAGAGGTCATGGGTGGAGAAGGACCTGTCAAAGGAGACAGTTGCTCAGAAACATGCAAAATGAAAGATTGATTTGCTGAAGATTTCTTTTATTTCCTGTGTATATGTTAGTTGCATTCTGATGCACGGAAGTATGAAATTGTCTTAACTATCCCCAGGCCTCATTCCTGAGTGTAACGTCAAACCATGTCTGCGTTTCTGTTAATGTTTGTCAGAGAAGCCTCGGTTTCCTTCAGTTAAAATAATAGATTCTGCTGTGAATGGGATATATGTTCCATGGGGCACAGTCTAATCTTGTGCAACAAATGCTGCTAAAAGCTGTATTTGTTAGCTAAAACATTGGGATGACTATTTTACTCCAATAAACAACTCTTTTGCAGTCAGATAAGAGATTTCTTGAAGCCTGCCTCTTTGCCAGTCCACTTTCAGGGTTAGCAGGACAAGACAAAAAGGCAGTGAATGCCCTCCTAGAAACCAGGCTGGCTCGGAGCCTGAGGTTTAAATGTGCTTTGTTTACACCTGACTACTTAGGTTTCTTAAATGTCAATAAAGTCAGCAGCCCAGGAAGGCAAGGAAAACTTGAGGAAAAGTTAAGCGCTTTTTTATTTAGAAATAAATACATAACACTTTCTTGGTTCACAAGCGGTGCTATTAAAAAAAGACTGTTTCCTCAAATCTCACTCTCGCCTCCTAACCCACTCCTCATACCTGTCAGTATTGGGCCATTGTAGGCTGTATGTTCTCTGAAGGATGTCAGGACAAAGTTGAGGAAGTTAACTAGAATGAAACAAGGTAACAAAGTGTGGAGCTGGATGAACACAGCAGGCCAAGCAGCATCCCAGGAGCACAAAAGCTGACGTTTCGGGCCTAGACCCCTCATCAGAGAGCTCTGAAGGGTCTAGGCCCGAAACGTCAGCTTTTGTGCTCCTGGGATGCTGCTTGGCCTGCTGTGTTCATCCAGCTCCACACTTTGTTATCTTGGATTCTCCAGGCTCTGCAGTTCCCATTATGATAGAATGAGACAAGGCTTGCTTTTCATACTTCAAATTTTACAAGCTATATTTAGGGAGCAGAGAGCCCCAATCTTTCTGAACGTCAGTGTGTTAAACCTGCGAACCCCTGGTGTCCTTGTATCAGAATGTTATCTAGTTTTATAAAGTGTGATTCCGTGAGTGTGACTGTTGGGTTAGCTAGTCTGTAACACCTCTCCCAATTTTGGTGCAAGCCGTAGATGTTGGTAAGAAAGACTTCACTGGATTGACAGGTCTGTTTTGCTGCCACATTGAATTAAATTAATTCAAGTTTTGCTGTGTTGGGATTTTAGACCGAGTCCTAGAGCATTGTCTTGAGATTCTGGATTACTAATCCTGTGATATTACTATGACATAATTACCAGTCCATTTTATGAAGTAATGTTCCTTGACATCTCCCTTGAATGGCACAGCTTTAATTTTGCTCTCTGATGAAGGGTCTAGGCCTGAAACATCAGCTTTTGTGCTCCTGAGATGCTGCTTGGCCTGCTGTGTTCATCCAGCTTCACACTTTGTTATCTTTAATTTTGTTGTGCCTGCTTTTTCAGGAACCTTAACCAAAGGAAATAAGTTTGTCTGTGTGTGTGTGTCTGTCAGTCTCTCTCTCCCACTCTCCAAACGTGCATACTTGTTGGGAGTATGTGTCTAATCACTGCACCTCGTCGTCCTTTTGTTTTAATAGATTCAGGATTACTGAGCCTAGCTATTTGATGGTTATCTTGGTGCACCACAGTCTTCACTGCGTTGCTGTCTTTAAACCCACAGGTCTGCTAAAATTGATTTGATTAACATTGGCCTGTTTATTTGATTTTTCTTCTTCTTTGCACAGAGTGAAGAATTTCACATCTATACGCAGTATTGTACAAACTATCCCAGGTAAGCTGGCAAAAGATATGCAGTCCTATTTTGTCAAACATTGAGGCTTGTCCTGCTACACTATGTAAATCCTGTCCTACTCATTTATCTTGAAGTGACACATTGGCCAATTTTCGCCCAACCTGGCTGTCAGCGAGCTAATTAGAGCATGTGGAGCGCTAGCTTTGCATTCATGTCTTTTGAATCAGTGAAGAGGGGTTGTAAAACCAGCTTTCTTCCCTCCAACCTGCTGGGTTTGTTCAACTGGTACATGTTAAAATTCACCCCAAAGTGTTGAGCAAACCTTTAGCTGTGGCGATCCATGTTTGGAGCGAACTGAAATTCCAATATCTCTGTTTTGATGAAATAGTGAAGTTGGATCTTTTTGTTCATCCTCGTGGCACCTCTCTGTTTACTCTCGAGTGCCTCAATAGAACTACTGTACTGGATTTAAATCCAGTAGTTAGCTGCTAGGAGAGTTTATGAAAACTTGATTTTTGGAATTCAGTTACTCATCAGAATTGTTCAGCACACAAGCTAAACTATAGGTAATTGATCTCCAAGAGAACCTAAAACTAGTATTCAACAGGAAGGCATTTGTTGAAATGTTTCAGATTGCACTAATATATTTAAACATCAGCTCGAGACTTAAAGCTGAGATGGACTTCATTTTGACCTTTTTTGTTGCAGCCAGATATTCTGTACTGGAGCTCACAGCAACTGTTCAGGAATCCAGTAGCCTCCATGAATTGTGTACAGTCTTGAGTTCCTTACTTAAGGAAGGATACACTTACCATAGAGGAGGTATAAACAAGGTTCACCAGATTGACCCCTGGGATGGTGGTGGTGTTCTTTTTTGAGGAGATTTGGCCTATGTACCGAAGAATAAAAGGTGATCTCATTGACAATAGAAAATTCTTACAGGACTTGCTGACAGGGTCGATGCAGGAAGGCTATACGTCCTAGATAGGAGGTTTGGAACTAGGAGGACACTTGGCAACAGAAAAGCGGTTTTAACACTGACGAGTGGAGGAATTTCTTCCCTTAGACTGATGAACCTTTGGAATTCTCTACCACTGAGCTGTGGAGGTTCAGTTGTTGAGTATACTTGAGAAAGCAATCAAAACCTTTCTAGTCAGCCAAGATATCAAGGAGTATTGTGAAGTAAAAGGCATTAAGAAAGGTGATGAGCTGTGATATAGTTGAATAGTGGTGCTAAATGACCATCTACTGCTCTAAGTTCCAATGTGATCTGTGGAGCATGTTGCAACTTTTGAGATCAAGTCATGTAACAATGGATCTGCAGCTGCTTTATTGGATCACAAGGGATCTTCCAAGTTCATTGCAGCTGTTGAGATGACTCAGTAACCCTGAATGATTACAGCCAAGGGAAAATTAGGCTAAAATACAAAGGCCTCTGAGCACCAGCCAGGAGGAAGCAAACATCTTCAAATCAGCCAAGCAGGAGATACTACTTGTAAAGTCTTGATAAGACTGAAGGAGCAGTAAAGAAAAATTCCAGTTATTGTTTTGCACAGTCTGTTATCAAAAAGGGTCACTAACCTTTCTGGATCACTTGCAGATCTGTGGCTGTATTAACAGAGTGTATGAGAAACAAAGTGCTTGCCAAATTCTTCAGAGAGCAACAGGAATCCTTGAAACACTCCCTACCTCTGGGATCCTACCTTCTTAAACCGGTGCAACGCATCCTAAAGTACCATCTCCTCTTGCATGTAAGTGGTTATGAATGATTTTCAATCTATATTTCAGATTTGAAGGTTGCTGACAATTGATGCCATTTCCTACATCCAGAAAATACCTTGCTATTAATGTCAGTAAGTTGCCAAAATCACTCCTTGTGATACTCTTTACCTAGTTAAGATATAATGTTGAATGGAGCAAGCAACATCTTTAATATTAAAGCTCTGAAGTTGCTTATAGCTGTTGTGAAGATACAGGAATACCAATGAGGTACGGAATTTACCTAGCTTGTTACAGCTTAGTTTTGGTTGTACAAGATAATCTCTTGACTGTCATCTGTACAACAGCCATTGTAGTGATCTGTGCAAGAATCAGATGTTATAAAAGCGCACCAATGCCTCTGCTTCCTCAGAAGGCTAAGGAAACTTGGCATGTGTGCAATGACTTACCAATTTTTATGGAAGCACCATGGAAAGCATCCTATCCAGATGTATCACTTGGTTTGGCAACTGCTGGATCCAAGATAACAAGAAATTAGTTGTGAATGCAGTCCTGTCAATCAGGAAAACCAGACTTCCTTCCATTGAATTGGTCTACACTTCCCACTATCTCAGGAAAGCAGCCAACATAATCAGACTTCCACCCTCTGCCCCGTGGGCAGAAGATACAGAAATTTGAAAATGTCCCAACAAATTTATCAACAGCTTCTTCCTAACTGTTAACAGAGTTATGAGCAGACCTCAAATATTAGAATTGATCTTTCTCTGCACCACCTGAGTAGCTATCATGCTATATTCTGCATTCTGTTCTATTACCCTGATTTACTCATGTGAGGTATCATTTGTCTGGTTAGCCCACAAAGCAGTATTGCACAGTATCTTGCTATGTGACAGTAATACATCAAACTTTTACATGCACAGTACATCGCTGACTTTGGATCTGCATTTAACGGCATTTTAAAATTTGCATTCTTACAATCGACGTTAGCTCATGGGAATCATCAAAATTGTCTGCTGATTGTTTGATTGACCTGAATGAACACACCACCTTGCCTGTGGCAGGTAAAGGCTACCTAACCAGTTTGAGTATGGGACTTTCTGAAGAGCTCATACTAAGTTTAAATGGCTAGTGGAATCATTCTGTCATCCATGCCCTTTGAAATAAAACAGTTGAGCTCTTTACAGTGTGAAAGAAGTTTGACAAACATAGCTGGTAATTTTTTTTTACCTTTTTTATCAGATTTGATAAATTTGCAGTCAGTTAGTAATTTGACTTTGGGTGGATATTGCCCATGGTTCAGCACATTTTTCCTGATGAAACTCAACTCTAGCGTATGACCAGTCTTCCATTTGCCCGTAACCTCCTGACCACTGTGCCTAATGAAAGTGCTGAGACAAACGGCACAAGATTTAAGGAACTCCCAGGAATTGATGAACTGAGAGACAGGAAGCCGGAGGTCTCTGCCAAAATGCATGCCCTGTGATAAATTGCTGAAAAATGGAAGATTACTGAATTTCTATCCACTCCTGATACCTTTATGTTTCATCGTTCTTTGCCCGCCTCTTATTGTTCTTTGTAGGAAATAGCTAACCATCTGGAGAAGGACACGGAGTGTTATGATGTAGTGCAGGATGCCATTGACACAATGCAAAGAGTGGCTTGGCACATTAATGACATGAAGAGGAAACACGAGCACGCAGTTAGGCTTCAGGTAATTTTTAAAAAATTTCTTGCAACAAAGGTGATCTTTTTAATATTAGCTGTGTTTTGATTCCACACCTCAGCAAAACATCGGCTTTGTTGAGGGTGGAGGTGCACAGCACAGAACCTTTTTAAAATCTATTTTGGGATCTACTGCTCAAGATTGTGATATGTACAGGGTCAGCTGAGGCTTTCTAAAGGGAATTAGATTGTTATCTGAAAGGGAAAATTTTGCAGGGTTACAGTAGGGGTAAAAAGCAAGGCAGCATCACAAAATGAATTGCTCCTTTAGAAGGACAGCACAGATAATGTGTTGAATGGTTCCCTGTGCTGTAAGTGTTAATATATGTTGAGGACAGATTATGTACGCTATAGATGTATTCCTTTTGAGGTTAGAAAGTTAAGATATGATCAAACTTGAGTTTTCAGTTTGATTTGGAGGGCTGTATTCCCCATAGAAATTTTGGAACAACTTAGCATAATGTTTAGATTAGAGATTGGTCCTTCAGGAGTAATGCCAGAAAGTACTTCATAACAAGTGGTGAAAAAATTAGAACATGCCCTCACATCTACCGAAGCTTTTAAATCAAATGAATAGATTTTTGTAGGGTGAGGATATTGAGGAATATTGGACTACAGTAAATGGGGTTTACATTATGATCTAAATGATTTTCAAAGCTGACCTGAGCTGCTGCATTTACCCCTGTTCCTATGTTTTGATTAACATTTAGTTGCTTACTCTTGAACTACTTCTGTGTGATCATTTATCTGTGTTCTTGTTAAGGAAATACAGAGCCTGCTGACAAACTGGAAAGGTCCAGATCTGACCAGCTATGGAGAGCTGGTCTTAGAGGGGACATTCCGTATACAGCGAGCCAAAAATGAACGCACTTTGTTTCTTTTAGATAAACTTCTTCTCATCACTAAAAAAAGAGAAGAGACTTACACCTATAAAGCTCATATTTTGGTAAGAATTATTAGTTTGTGTTGACTTGAAAATGTTGGGGTTTGCTTTCGTAAGTACCATGTTCTCCTAGAAAACTGGATGATTGGCACTGTCAAACTAAATCAGTAAAGGCCAGTCACTTCCATTTCTCTAGCTGGGCCTTTTCTTTCAACTCCCTTAACCTCAGCAAATTCAAAATTCTCACCAGTTCCTACTCTAATATCACATCAATGCTTGTTTGCATAGGCAATAGACCTATGTTGACTACCAGTCTACCATTGCCTTTAATTAAGATTCTCATTGTCTTGTTCAATTTGGCCTTATCAGTTGTGGCCTCTTAGACAAACCTGATTTCCTTCACCCTACTATTAATGGATGTGCCTTCATGCTGCTGTGGCCCTAAACTTGGAATTCCCTCACTACTTTCTAAGTAGTTCCTTTAAAAACCTACCAATTTGATCTTGCTTCCTTGTCCTTCTAACATCTTGTGGTTCAGTGTCTACTTTAGTCTGATTGTAATCCTGTGGCACAACTTCTAAAATTAACCTGCATTTAAAGGTTTGCATAGGCGACTGGTTAGTTTTATCCCTGCCGTTCTGGATTCGTTGCCATTTTGGGAAAATGCAGGGTGTTTTTAGCATCCTGACTTTTGAGCTTGTAATTCAAGTTGATACACCAGTGCAGTACTGAAGGAATGCTGAATTTCCAGTTGTCTCCTTATGCATGCATCATTGAATGAGGGCCCAACCTTTCCCCTCAGCTAGGTAGACATGAACTTCCATGACACTTGCCGGTAGTAGGATAATTCCCTTGGTATCTCGGTCAACAGCACTGAATCAGATTTGCCTAGTGTGACATTTAATTGCAGAATTTAATTTGCAATGTGAGAGCTACTGTTCACCACTCATTATTTACTTTGAAGAAGTTTTTGTTTTAAAGGCATGTAAAGTGCTATATTATTGCAATTTACTTACTTTTCCACACTGTTCTCTTAGTGAGAGATTTGCAGCCCTGTATTATAGACCTAATGTTTCTGTCCTTCCCCCAGTGTTGTAACCTGATGCTTGTGGAGGTAATTTCAAAGGAACCCTTGAGTTTCAGTGTCTTCCACTACAAGAATCCTAAAGTGCAGCACACAGTACAGGTAGAGTATCCAGTGTTATAAAAGTTTGGCGTTTCTACAATTACTAAAGGGCCAGGGTTCCCAAATAAAAACAGGCTGAAACTGCAAACTCTTGCTATGCATTATGAAAATTAAATGAGTCAAAATAGGAAATGTTGTGTTTGTAAAGCTGGTTCTTAGGACCAGGAATGGGTTATTCAGTCCCTTGAGCCTGTTTAGCCAATCAGTGAGATCACAGCTGCTCTGTGCCCTATCTCCATATACTTGCCTTGTGCCTTTATCTTTTTTAAAACCCTTTTCTTAACAGTTTATCTATCTTCAAACTAAAATTAGCAACTAATCCAGTGCCCACCTCCATTTGTGGAAGAGTTCCAATGTCTAACACCTTTTTGTGTAGAAGTACTTCCTAGCAGCTATCAAAGAAATGGCCCTAATTCTCAGACTATTCCCCTTAAGGTCTAGAACATCCAACCAATGGAAACAGTTTATCTTATCTTATCTTATCTTATCTTTATCCTGTCTTTTTGTGTTAATATCTTTAAATTCAGGAGTGTCTGTTTTATATGTTGTTGCCACAAGTTAAAATGTACCTGCCTAGTCATGTCAGCTTACTGGTATACCTTGGGACAATGACCAGGAGGAGCTAGGTCCAGAGCATTCCTGCTCATGATTCTCCAGCATGTGCTCCAGTCTGCTGGGGTTAAAATCTGACTCTTGCTGTCACCTTTTATAACGTGCACCCTTTTTTTTAAAAAGTTCAGTCAAGTGCACAGATTTAATGAACAGGGCAAGTTATACAACAAATGGCTCAGAGTAAAGATGGAAGAAGAAACTGAGGAAGTTTCAAAAGAGACAGACCGGCAAATTGCCAATAGCAAAAACAATCCGTGTTTATGTAGATTCAAAATGTACCCAAAATTCATTGTCTGCCTTTGATCCATATCCCTTGATATCCTTCTCCAGAAAAAAATATATCATTATCCATTTTAGTTTGCAATTGGCATTTTGGGAAAAGTTCTCAGATTTCAACTCCTGTTTGTCCAAATGTTTGGAATTTTGTGTGATGTTAGATGAATGGGTCAAAGTAGATGTCTATAAGTGGTTACTGTGCAACATCTAGTTATCTCTGGCTCTTGGTTTTTGTCTTATTCTCTAACCAGGCTAAGTCAACACAGGACAAGAGGCTTTGGATTCTTCATCTGAAGAGGCTTATTCTTGAAAATCATCCAGCAAAGATTCCAGCCAAGGTGTGAAACAGGGTCACTAAGGTGGATTTTCAGATACTTGAGGGCATTATTACATTTTACTCCTTAGTGATCTGTATTGACTCTAAGCTTATAGGTGTGGCCTTCCCACTAGGAACACAGTTAACAAAAATGCACCTAGAATATGCCAGATAAAATCTGTGTATTTGTGTGGAGCTACACTCCAGTTTCCAAGCAAACTCACAAGCATGTGCTTGAGTATAAGAATAAGAATCATTGTTGGACTCCCTACAAAAGACCTGTGATCAACGATCGGTTGAAGTCCGTGTCCTCTGCTAGAATTGACAGGACATAAAACTAACTTGGACTGAATCTAAAGAAATGGCAACAGCAAAAACAGCTCTTGGCTTGGCATCATTTGACTGCTGGTCACTGGGGATGCGGATCATTTCATACTGAATTAATGGCTCCCTGGGTTCCTGAGAACCTGGGCTTGATGTGGTGAAACTCCTGAATGAGCTGATTGTTGGAAATTTTCCATTTTGGCCGCAAGATAATGGGTAGGGATTGATTCAGAAAATGAGCCAGTGTAAAAGATTGTAGAAACTCTAGTTATTATCATAACTCATTATTAAAAATTCAGAGAATTATGGTGTAGAATAAAGCCATTCAGCCCATAATTCCACGATCCTTGGAGCAACTATTTTGGATTGCTGGGTTTATGTCATGCAGCAACATGACACTAGCAAGCAGAGTCAAACTCCCTCAAATCTAGTACCCACTGAGCTCTAGAAATGGGCAAAGACTCTAGATTCAGACCACTTGTTCAGCACTCATAACAGCTTAAGTGTAAAGCAAAACCGCATCATCCCAATGCTATAAGGTGCAGTGTAAACACAATCTGAATGGCTTGTGGAAACGAAACTTGTTTCTCCAATTTTGTGGGGAGGAAAAATGGATGTTAACTGCACAGTTAAAAGCATGTTATTTGTGTTGTTCCATGTGCAACTGCATTTGTCACATCCATCTAGTTTATAACCTCTGATTATGGTTTAGTTAGTAATGATCTCTTGGCAACAGATTTATTTTTTTTTTTAAAAATTAATGTCTTGATAGTGGTAAACATAATCATTGTTAATCCTCCTTACATTATGTTTTAAAGTTTACCTTTTTAAAAAACACAGTCTACAGTTAAGCTTTGTTGCTATTCAAGTCTGGTCTTGTTTGAGTTCAATCTCCCACTTGAAACACTTGCACGCCTTATTTGTTTCTGAAGGGAGGGGTCATTCTAAATATAATTACATCACTGCTGCCAGCGTTCTTTTTTGAAGTCAGCATGTTACAACTGAGTTTGAAAAGATGTTGAAGAATAATTATTTTTACCTACAGGCAAAACAAGCAATTCTGGAGATGGATGCCTTGCGTAAGTAAAACCTAAATGGTTCTGCATGAGCTTGCTGACAACTTGTTAGATTCAGGATTTTATGTGGCGTATCATAACGGTATAACAATGTCGAGGATGTATCTACTGATCACTTACAGATTTTGTGTGCCCATTTGCCCTGTGCCAGAACCTTGCCTGGACTGCCAGCTTGTTCCAAGCCCCTAGTCCGTCACAAATCCTGGACCAAGTTAGGAGAGATTCTTGGGTGACTCGTTTCTCGTGAGTCTTCCAGGCAGTGATAATGTGCTGACTACCAAAGTAACTAGACATTGTTGTTATCAGATATGTAGAGACCCCTCTTTCTATAAGTTCAGCACCCTCTCTCGGCCCACTTTTCTGCATATGCTGAACAATTCCTCCCCATTTAGTGTATTTTCCTGTTTCTAAGGGACCTAAAAGATTTTTCCACTGAGTTATTTAGATGTCTTTGCATTGGTGGTGAAGAAGGATGAGCACAAATTTTAAGAAGGTCCTTCAGAATTTATAATTAGGAAAATAAAGATTCATCCAGAGAAAGGGATATTAAAAGGGTGACTTGAAATGCAGTCAGATTTTTTAGCAAGACTTCAAAAGAGGTGAGGAAAAGAAAGAAGAATAATTTTGGTTGTTCACTCTGTGCTGCCAATTGCCCCATAATGATAAAGTATGGAAAGAGGTCATGGTCTTACAGCACAGAAGCAGACGCTTCAGTCCAACTCATCCATGTTGATGAGGTTTCCCAAGCTGAACTAGTCCAATTTGCCTGCATTTGGCCCATATCCGTGTAAACCTTTCCTATTTATGCCCCTGTCCAAAAGTCTTCTAAATGTCATAATCATACCCACCTCTACCACTTCCTCTGGCAGTTTGTTCCAAATAGGCACTGCCTTCTATGTGGAAAACATTGCCCCTTCAGTTTCTCTTAAACCTTTCCCCTCATTTTAAACCTATGCCCTCCAGTATTGGATTCCCCTACTCTGGGGTAAGGACCTTGCCTTTTCACCTTTTATACCTCTCATTTTATAAACCTCTATAAGGTCACCCTTCAGCCTTGTACGCTTTCAGCCTAACCAGCCTCTCCTTGTAACTCAAAACTTTGATCTTTGTGTTTGACAACACTTCCCAGGGCCCTACCATTAACTGTGTAAGCTCTGCCCTGGTTTGTACTACCAAAATGCAGTACCTTGTATTTATCTAAATTAAATCGCATCTGTTCATGAATGTGTTTGAGTTTGAGAATTAGAACTTGAAACTAGACATCTGGGTCAATATAGGTCACCAGGAGTGATGAGTGTGGCAGTTGGTGTAGAATAGGAACAGGGGCACCTAAGGATATAAAACATACATTTATACTTTGAAAGCTAAGTTGATAAAGCCATTAAGTTAGGAATGTTTTGGGTTTTACAAACAGTAGTGAAAATTTCAGTATTGGCTTTGACTGCAGTAAAGAATACAGGGTGTCTCATTGTGGAAAAGACAGAACCAATTCACCAAATAATACCTTGTTTGTGGGAAGGCCTGAGATAACGAACTATTTCCTCTCAAATAGAGACGGTTAGGAAAGATTTGATGGAGAAAATTAACTAGTTTTGAAAGAATAAATGGGAGGCAGTTTATTTCCTCTGGAT
This sequence comes from Stegostoma tigrinum, assembly GCF_030684315.1. Classification (NCBI taxonomy): domain Eukaryota; kingdom Metazoa; phylum Chordata; class Chondrichthyes; order Orectolobiformes; family Stegostomatidae; genus Stegostoma; species Stegostoma tigrinum. Next base: position 17,216,277 of record NC_081362.1, on the reverse strand, counting down.
TCTGTAACAAAGAGGCATTAATTTTAAAATCCTCAATGAGGCAAGTGGTTTGAAGAGACTTCTTTACAATTTTGAGTCCAAATGCTTCATTACTGAGTGCAAGGTGGAAACCTCTGCATTTTTGGAAGATACCATGCGTAATACTTTACAGCAGCTAGTAGGATTAGACGTGGCCTCACTGGGCCATTTCTGCATCCAAGTGTGCAGCCTGTCAATATCCTGCTGTATTCTCTGGCAATCCTCCTCAATTCATAGCTCTCCTGATCTCTGGCATCCGCAAGCTTACTAATCAGTCCACCAACATACTCCGCCATATCACTAAATATATTATAAACAACCAGGGTCCTAGCACTTATCCCTATGCAATACCACTGCTCATAATGCTGTCAAAGGAGCCTTGGTGATTTTGCTGCAGTGATTCTTGTAGCTGTAACCTGTGTGCTGCCACTGTGTTAATAGTAATGAGGGCTGAAGATTGGTTAGTGGTGGATGGGATCCAATCTGTCCTGGATAGCACCAATCTGCTTGTGTTTTTGGAGTTGCACTTATTTAGGCTAATGGAAAACATCCCTTTGTAGAATTTCAGCCTCTGGTCTGCTGTTGCAGCACAATATTTATATGGCTGGTCCAGTTCAATTTTTCTGTTCAACAGGAACACTTTGTGAATCCCTTGCTATCAATACTGTGGGAATGACATGGAATATTAAGAGAAAATGGTTAGATTCTGTCTTGGAGATAGCCTTGCACAGCACTTACGTGGTACGTTCTACTTGTCACTTATAAGCCCAATGCTAAATTTGTCCGGATCATGCTGCATTTGGATACTGACTGCTTCGGTATATAAGGAGCTGGAAATGGTACTGAACATGCGCAGTCATAAAGAAATATTCCCACTTTTGACTGAATGGTAGTGAGAATAAAGCAGTTGTAAGTGGTTGAGCCTCACACTCCCTTGAGAAACTAAGGGCTCTTGTGGTGCAGTGATAACCTCCTCACCTCGGAGCTCAAGACCATCTTGCTCGGGGGTTTTGTATCAACATCTCTGAACAGTTGAAAAAATACCTTCCTGAGACACACCTACAGTAATGTCCTCCAGAAACTGACATGTTCCTTGTGTGAGGTGTGACTTCAACTAGTGCAGCTTCCTCCCTGCTTCCCATATGACACTGATTTTGCTTGGGATCCTTGATGCCACACTGAATTGAATGCTGCGTTTATCAAGGGCAGTGCCTCTACCCTTGTCTCTGGAATTCACCCATCTGTTTAGAGTAGGCTGTAATGGGGTTGGGAATTGAGCAGTGCTGGCAAAAACTAAACCAATCTTAAGTGTATAGGTTATAACTCGCTCAGATAGCAAGCACTGTAGATGCTGGAATCAGAGGTAAAACTGTATGGAGCTGGAGGAACACAGCAGGCCAGGCAGCATCAGAGGAACAGGAAAGATGACATTTTGGGTCAGGACCCTTCTTCAGAGATGGGGAGAGGAAAGAGAGCTGAGAAATAAATAGAGGGGTGGGACTGGGGAAGGTAGATGTGATGGTGAAAGGTGAGTGCAGGTAGGGAGTGGTGGGGATTGGTCAGTTAGGTGGATAGGTGGGAGAGAAGACCAACAGTATGTAGGTTGTTGAGCAAGTACAGTGTGGTGGCAGTGTTGATATTTTTCACTATTATGCTGTTAATAGAAAATTGATTTGAGCAATAATTAACCCTCGTGGGATTTTCCCTTTTTTTTGTGTGCACAGAATGTATCCGGACAATTTTCAGGTATTTTTGGTGGTATAGCTGTGCTAGAACAGCCTGACTAGAGGTGTGACTAATTCTGGAACCCAAAGCTTCAGTGCAAGTTTCTGGAATAGGGCCCAATTTCTTCAGATTTTTCTTGATTTCAAATAGAGTAGATTAAATCAATTTGATCGAAGTACATCAGAATTTGAATGATCTGGGCAAGGTGGATGTGGAAAAGATGTTTCCCTGTGGGATGAGTTAAGGACTGGGGGACACTTCTCAAAAATTGAGGGTCACTTTTCTTCTCATTGACTTCCTGAATTAAAAAAAAAATGTTTTGAGAATTGAATGACTTTGGAACTCCCTGCATTACAAGGCAGTGGAGGCAAGACCAGTGAATATTTTTAAGCCGGCTGTAAATTCCCTTGGCGAAAGAATCTGAATACTGACGACAGACGAGAACGTGGAATTTGGAAACAAACTGATTAACTCTGTTTTCGATCGGGGCATAGGCTCAACAGGCCAAATGGCCTACTTCTCCTAATTTTTTGGGAAACTGAAAAGTAGAATGCTGAGAAAAGACTTACTGATTGCAATATTTTCTTTGCAGATCATCCTGGCTTCCACTATAGCCCAGAGGGCGAGAGAAAGGCAGATGCACATGTGAAGGAAGACAGAATCGCAACTCGTAGAGTCCGAAGGAAGTCTGGTACAGTGACCTCATCGCTTATAGCAGGATATAGCACAAACTTGTAAAGGAATGATTCAGATTAGATATTTTCCAAATTATTGTGAGGTGGATTTATGCCACTTTCTTGCTGTTAACTGGCAGTGATGTGTTTTCTAGTGATTTGGCTTTACAATTAAATGGACAGTTTTTTTAAGATTTGTAGCATGGGTTGTGAATGATGTTGCAGACGTGCTCAACAAGCTGGTGGGTTTGATTGCAGATGTTTTGTCTGTCTCCCTGCTGGGTAACATCAGTGCGCCTCCAGTGAAGCATTGGTGTTCTGTCCCGCTTGTTATTTACTTTCCTCTGTTTGCTGGGATGGTTGGCATCACTTCTGGTTTTGTTTTTTCAGTGGTTTGTATTTCGAATGCAGTTTGATATGTTTGTTGATGGAGTTCCGGTTGGAATACCAGACCTCCAGGAATTCCCTGGCATGCCTCTGTTTGGCTCATGCTATTATGGCTGTGTTGTCCCGGTTGAATTCATCTCCTTTGTCTGTGTGTACTAGTGCCAGTGAGAGCTGGTCATGTCTCTTCGTGGCTAGTTGGTGTTTTGAGTATCCTTTGTCAGTTTTCTTCCAGTTTGACCTATTTAATGTTTCTCAGTGAGAAACCACTGAAAAGTGGAAGTGATGCAAACCAAGGCATAAAAATAACAAGCAGGACAGAACCCCAGCGCTTCACCAGAGGTGCACTGACGATGTTACCCAGCAGGGTGATGAAACGTCTGCAATCAAACACTGGCTCAACGAGCAAGTCTACAACCTCAATTAAATGGACAGTTCAGAGGGTTGTTGAAATTGATCATGCAGTGTAGAATTTCAAACACTTGGGAGAAGGCAGCTCATCTTGTATGGCGTACAGTATATATTGAGATTTTAAAGCAATCTGACCATCTGATTTTCTGAAGAACTGTCTAGGTCTGAAACATCAGCCTTCCTGCTCCTCTGATATTGCTTGACCTGTTGTGTTCATCCAGTTCTACACCGTGTTATCTCAGATTCTCCAGCATCTGCAGTTCCTGCTATCTCTGACCATTTGTCAAGTCAGTCTACAAATCGTGCATAATTTGAGTTCATTATTGGCCATGGTGAGATTGAAGTTTATAGGGCTAAGTTTTGCCCACGAAGCTTGGGAATTGGGATCCGGAAACAAACACTTTTTTGTATTTCCACCTCTGACTTTTTGGCTGTGAAGTATCTCTTCCTTGGAGTCAGAGATGGATTTGCTGTTTGATAGTTGGGTGTTGAGAGTAGGAGATGGACAGGAATAGATGCTATGGGGCACTAGGGAATTGAGCAAGTGTCTGAAACCAGTTGCACAGCTGTGGTCTCTGGACATGGTACTCGGGTGAATATTTTCAACATCAAAGTGGACAGGGTAAATGGAGAGCTGGAATAGAGGTAGAGATGGTTTCTCATTAAAATGTTGTTGCTGCTCAGTTGTTTTTGGTCCAAAGTTACACTGCCCTGGTTATATCCTATTTGGAGTATTTTGAGCAGATCTGGGCACCACACCTTCAGAATATTGGCCTCGGAGAGACCCCGACGTGGGTTTACAAGAATGTTACCTGGACTTCAGGAGTTAGGTAATGAGGAAAGATTATGCACATGTAGGCCTGTTTTTGTCTAAATTTATTAGGTGGAGGGGTGATTGGATCTAAGTGTTTGGGATATTGAATGGAAACAACAAGGCAGGTAAAGAAACTGGTTAGGGATTCTCGGACTGGGGGCGTACCCTGAAAATTGGGGTCAGGCCTTTCAGAAAAAATGTTAGGAAGCACTTCTACACACAAGGGGTAGATGATGTTTGGAACTCTCTCCCATAAATGGCAATGGATGCCAGATCAATTGTTAATTTTAAGTCTGAGGTAAATCTTTGTTAAATAAAAGTATTATAGGCCATGAGCCAAAGGAAAATGTGTGGAGTTAGGCCACAGATTAGATATGATTTCATTGAATGTGGAACAGGCAACAAGAGGCTGAACAGCCAACTGCTTGTCCTATGTTCTCCATAGCTAAATTGTCTCAGTTTTATCACCCCCATACCTGCCAATTTACAGTTGGCCAGCTTATGGTCCTGAAATATCAGCAGGCTACAATACAAGCTCTTGACTATCCCGATGTGCTTAAGTGAACATGTTAAGTCTGGCAATCTCACTCTTCTTCACTTCACCTCCGTGCTCGTTATGCCATCTCCATCCACGCCACGGTCACCATGCAAAAAAAAAACACATCCTTGGGAAAGACTGTTGATTTGGGAATTGGAGGTATTGGACCAGCCATCACCATGCCTCTTATCGTTTTGCTTCCATTGATTTTGATTTGGAACAGGAAAATCTGCTCCACGTCCTCTGGATTTGCTAGCCAGTACCAGAAGACTACTAGCCTGTAATTTGACTTGCAAGAGCAGAGAACTCGTAATTGCCCTTCAGAAATGAAAGGGGTTACCTCAGCTACCCTTGCATACTTCTGTGGCTGGTTAATAACAAGGGTTAAAGTCTAAGAATCCTCCCAGTTTATTCTTCAGCCTCCTTGGAGACTGGAAGAAATTATTTGATTTTCTTATATTTTAGAGCACAGTTGTTGGAGTGGGGTTCACATTGTCTTAGTAGAGATTTGGGAAGAATCTATACCTTAAATTCATTTAGCATACCATGGCAATTCTGTAAGTGTAGTGAAGTCAGGGCTGAAGGAGTATGCAAGTAGTGTTGAACTATCTAGATCAATTGGCTCATTCTTTGAAAAACAAATGTCAAATGTACGTTTTGATTTTCATAAACTGATTCTGTTTTGTGAAAATTTACATAATTTTATTTAATGGCTTTTAGATAAATTGTTCAGATTGAAATGGTAAGCACATAACCAAAGTAAGAGTGTATTAACTTTGGGTTCCACTTGTCATTTGTAAACATCCCATCTTCTCATTTAAAATTTGAAAATTCAAATGAACAGACCAGTTAAATGCTAAACATGACAATTCACCCCTACATCTGCTAAGATCATTTTGAACTATCTAGAAATAAGAGGTAAAATGCCAAACAATGGCTAGTGTTCATTACCAGGTTAGGCCCACATTTTTCAAAAAAAACAAAATGAAGAAAGGATTGAAAAATTTGTATCAGATCCATTCAAGACCTCCAACACATCCCATAGTCATAGCTGTAACACTTCACAGGAGACTGGTGAAAATCTACAACTGTTTTCCCTACAAGAGCTAGTGAGGGTCAATTTATATCAGAATGTTTTGGTCATGGGGCACTGGTGTGTCAAGGGACCTGGAATGAAGGTAAATTTTAAGTTGAAGCACAGATTGGCCTCTGTTTAATGGAATGGGAAGTAAAGCTTGAGCTGATCTACTCTGCACCATAACATATAGAAAGGCAGCAGCTAATTTGCATAACTGGCTAAAATTACTAGATAATCATTTATGATGTTTGAAGCGCAAATATGAATAGCACAGGATCTTTTATAACCACCTGAGGGGGCAAGGTTCAGCCCCGATTTCAGTTCTCTGCTTTTTGCTACAGCAAGGAAGCTGCTAAACACTGCACTAGATTGTGAAGTTTCTGGAGGGAGCTGGAAATCACAATCTGTAGCTCAAATTTGCTTGTGCTGCCACTGAGTTGAATGGACTTCAGAGTTTAGAAATATATGGAGTCTAAAGCTTGTGGCCCTTCATGATCCAGTCATTTGACAGCTTCAAACACTGTCTGCCTGGTCCAAAGCAGTCCAGAACAGTTGTCAAACCGTGGTGAGGTAGGGTTGTTCTGTTTCTGTCACCTAAGACAAGGCACGTAGCAGATGTATGCAAAGGCGTTAACCTACAAGTTGTATACCTTCATTGATTTGAACATTATAACCCGTTACTAGATCAAAATTGTGCTCTCTACTTAGCTTTGCAATTGTACTGTTACTATTAGAGTTTAAGGCTTACCACTGTGACCTTAAACAAAATTCAGGATAGGCAATGTCAGCTTTGTCAAAGATGTTGACTATCCGCAGAATGATTTTTAAGTTTTTCTGTTTAATGGAAATGTATAACCTTTGCAAGCACACCTGGGCCAGAAAGAACTTTGCGTCTGACAGTAGATACATACATACTTGCGCTGATGCCATTCAACCTTGTGTAAAAGAGTTGTCCTTCATTCTATATTTCTATATTTTGCAGAACCATCAGCAAGATTGAAGTCTGCTAAACAAATGGGTCAGTGACAAAATCTCTTCATTCAAATTCTGAACAGAACATAACCCATAGTTTATTAGATTTTGTTTCTTGCTGTTGTGATGTAATCTGTAACTCTTTCAGCTGTGCATGCCTAGAGCTAAAGATGCAGTTAACATGTTTCATGCCAGTTTTTCAACAAATTTATTTTCTTTTTCTTTGCCCTCTCCCTCATCCCCTTTTAGAAAGAAGACAAGACAAGGTAAGCATATCCTTGGAGTAGTGTTGTTTCTGCAGTGAGATGGGAGTATCTGAGTGTGGGCATGCACAGTCATGTGTTTTCACGTGGTGAAGGAAATTTGATTTAAGCTGCTTGGTAAAATTGCCAAAAAGCTGTCTCTCTCAAAAAATCAAGCGGAGATTAAAAAGTAATGACTTCCGTTACTGTAGCAAAGTTTATGTCTAGCTAACCCAAAACCCGTTTAAGCCACTTAGAGTCAGCATTTTCAGAAATAGCGATGAGAATCTGAAGATGGATGGCTTCTCAGTTTAGAATCCCATCAGACATTCCCTTCTTGACTTGAATTGACTTGAATTATTTGCTGAAGCCTTTTGGAAGGGCAGTACAACTTTATTGACATTTCAGAATATTTCACAGTCAGGTTGTAAAGATGAGTTCCTTCCTCTTTAGATGGCAAAGCTTAATAATCATGCATATAAGAATCTTCTTGACCATGTGAATTAAATGTAGTGTAGAATGTTTCATCAGTAATCCGACCATGATCAGAGAGCAGCGCCAAAATTTTGCCAGGTCCAGGGGTGTGTTTGGTCTTGAAACAGATGTTGCCCTGGGGATGATTTTTCTCAGGTTTATTTTGTGTCTTAGTTAATTTAAGATGAGAATACAGATTCAAGCTTCTTGGCAAACAGCTAGAGAGTGATGAGAGTTTTTAAAATCAGTGTTATTTGCAATGCACTACTTGAAAGTCTGCTGGAACCTTATTAAATGGTAGATATGAAAAGAAATTGGCTAAATGCTTGAAATTTAGTGTTTTTAGGGCAAAAGGAAAGCCAAGTGGCAACAATCAGCTAGCTCTTTTGAACTACAAATGCCATAGGTCTAAAGGCAAGGTGTGAAGATGACTCAATGTCATACAGGCTAAGTCAGCAAAAACTTGGAAGATGGAATATAATGTGGGAAAATGTGAAGTTAAGTACGTTGACTGGGAGCATAAAGGAACTGAATATTTTTAAATGGAGGAAGACTGAAGAGGGATTTTGGAGTGTGGAGCTGGATGAACACAGCAGGCCAAGCAGCATCTCAGGAGCACAAAAGCTGACGTTTCGGGCCTAGACCCTTCATCAGAGAGGATCTAGGCCCGAAACGTCAGCTTTTGTGCTCCTGAGATGCTGCTTGGCCTGCTGTGTTCATCCAGCTCCACACTTTGTTATCTTGGATTCTCCAGCATCTGCAGTTCCCATTATCAGGGATTTTGGAGTCCTTGTGCACAAATCACAAGCCTAGCATCCAAATTCATGGGTAATAAAGAATTTTGGCCTTCCATTCAAAGGGAATAGCATACAAATGTAGGGAGGTCTTGCTAAAAATGTACAAGGCATTACAGCCTGACCTCAGCTGGATACTGTAAATGATTTTAGTCACCTTGTCTAAGGAAAGATGTAAGGAAACATTGGAGGCAGTCTAGAGAAGGTTGGCTAGTGCTGATCCCAAGGTTTGGAGACAGTCTTATGAGGAGCGATTTGAGCAGGTTGGGCATGCACTCATTGGAGCTCAGATTAATGAAAGGTGATACTGTTGAATTGCAAGATTCTTGGTGAACGTGCCAGGATAGATACAGAAAGGTTGTTTTGCCTTGTGTGAGAGAGTCTAGATTCAGAAGGCATAATCTCAGAATAAAGAGCTATCCCTTAAGACACAGGAGGAAGAAATTATTGTTTTGGGATTGTGAATCTGTGAATTCTTTATCACTGAGGACTGTAAATGTTAGGTTAAGTAAATTAAAGATGGATCTAGATGGATGTTAATCAGGAAGGGAACCCAGGGTTACTAGTATAAGGCAGGAAAAATGGGCTTGAGGATCATCAGATTAGTCATGATCTCATTTAATCGTGGACTAGACATGATGGACTGTGGCTTACTTCTGCTCCTATAACATGTAGCCTAAACATGTTAAGCGAGTGGGCAGCAAGGGGGAAACTGATGGACTATAATGTGGAGAAGTAAAACTGATTGCAAGAATGTAAAAATAAAATCACTATACCAAATTTTATGCTTTTAAATTTGATAGATTTGGCTGTACTTGATCACAAAAGTCACAACGTGGACATGCAAGGACAGCAAGTAACTAATAAGGCAACTGTCATGTTGGTATATATTGTAAGGGAATTCAAGTATAACAGTAATGGAGTCTTGCTACAACAGTATAGGACTTGGGTGAAACCGCATCTTTTGTTCGGTTTTGGTTCCTGATTCTTGTAAGAATAAGGGGTAATCTCATTGCCTTCAAAATTATGAAGGGTAGATGCTGAGATCTTGTTTTCCTCTATCCAGGTAATTCGTAACAAGGGGGCATATGTTCAGTATGATAGACTAATCATTCATGATCGAAATGAGAAGTTTCCAGAGAGTGCTCTGAATCTATGGAAATTATCCTGCAGTGTTATGGTTTCTCCGTCATGGAGTATGTTCAAGGTTCAGGCAGTACTTTTGTGGTTTCTTAGAACTGAGACACGTAAGCAAGTGGGAAAGTGGATTTGAAGATCAACCAAATCCATTAAATGGACAATTCAAGCTTAAGGAAGTCATACTGTTTGTTGCTCCCATTTCTCGTGTTTTCCTTTCGCTGTTAAGTATGCTAACCTTGGATTCCCCTTTGTAAATATAAATTAAACATTTTTGTTATTCAGTTTTCTGCAATCTCACTTACATACTCTATGGAATAATTTCTTGTTTAGAATAACTGAGATAGAATCCACTTTCTGTGTGTGTGCGTGTGTACTTATAAAGTACTTTACAGTGAAAATTTATGAACAGTCAGTGATGAATATTTCCTCTCCTCACAGCGTGCCAGTATTGAAGGGTCCCTTCTTTCTCCATCAATGGAAATGTTATCTAGTAAAGGATCTTCCAGTTCCAAATGTGAAATCAGTGCACTTGGTCATGGTGACACAGTCCACCAATCACAGGAGTCCTTGGTGCCAGCTTATCCAAGTGACCATGAGGATAGTGTCCAGCTACGCACCTTGGAGCAGACTGATGCTGATGATGAAGAAGAAGTTGACATTGATCAGGTTGAAGATGCTGCTAATTTTGCTACTATTCAGATGCATACCCTTGATGTCTCTGATCTTTTGATCCTTTCCTGAGACTTACTCCGTGGGTGCTTTTGCTCTCTGTGGCTCTATTATACTAAGTGCTTATAACTCTTGTTCCAGTTTAAAAATTATTGACAGCAGACAGTGACAGACCAAGGGAACAGTGGCTGGTTCAATCTCCAATCTCAGACATGAGTGTGCAATCTACACTGACAATTCTGGGGCAGTATGGGGGAGTGCTGCATTATTGGAAGTGGCAATCAGGTTAGATTCTATTTTAAATAGAGCAGGTTAGTCTCCCTCTTTTTGGTTGACTGTAAAATTATTTTATTTGAAGGGCATTAGTGCTTTGTGTCCTGGTCAGTATTTTAATCTTCAACCAGCACCAGGTGAAAACAGTCACCTACGTAATGAGGTGTATATTTGAATGGGTTGCCATGTTTTTATTACCTTAAAAGTCATTAATTGGTTGCATATACTGTCGATCATGCCGAAGTTGTGATCATTTGTAGAGTCATATAACATAGAAACAGACCCTTCAGTCAACCTTGTCTATGCCAGCCAAATTTCCCAAACTAAATGTCCCATTTGCCTGCATATGGCCCACGTCCCTCCTAAACCTTTTCCATTTGTGTACCCGTCCAAAAGTCTTTTAATTGTTGTAATGGTACCTGTACCATCACTTCGCCTTCTGGCTCATTCCACACACAAACTACCCTCCGAAGAAAGTTATACCTCAGATCCCATTTTTAAAGACTCTTTCTCCTTGCACCTTAAAAATGTGCCCTCTACTTTTGGACTGCCCTACCTTGGAGAAAGGATCTTTTGTTATTCACCTTATGATCTTCTAAGCCTCCATAAAGTCACCCCTGAGTCTCCTGCACCCCAGTGAAGAAAGCTCTAGTCTGTCCAGTCTGTTCTTAAAGCTATCATGCTCCAGTCTGGGCAACATCCTTGTAAATCTTTTCTGAATCCTCTCCAATTTAGTATTCTAATAGCCAGAACTGTACACGTACTCCAGAAGAAGCCTCACCAACATCCTGTACAACCTCAACATGACTCCCCAACTCCTACATTCAGTAGTCTGATCAATGAAGGTAGTTACGCTAAATGCTACCTTTCCCACCTTGTCTACCTGTGACACAACTTTCAAAGAACTGTGTACGTGAGCCCCTGGGTGTCTCTGTTTGACAAAACTACCCAGGGCTGTACCATTAACAGTAAGTCCTGCTCTTGTTCTTCTTGCCAAAATGCAACACCTTTTCACTTATCCAAATTAAACTCCTTAGCTCATTGACCCAATTGATCATGAATACTTTGCAATCTTGGATAACTTCCAATGTCCACTATTGCACCAATGTTGGTGTCATTTGCAAATTTACTAACTATGCTTTCTGTACTTCTCATCTAAATCATTTATCTTAATGACAAGAAAAGTGGACCCAGTACCAATTCCTGTGGAATACTGCTGTTCACAGGCCTCCAGTCCAAAAGGCAACCCTCCACCGCCACTCTGTCTCCTACCATAAAGCTGAATTCGTATCCAGTTGGATATCTCTCCCTGAATCCATGTGACCTAACTTTACTAACCAGTCTACTGTGCTGAACCTTGTCAAAGGCTTTGCAATGTCTACCACTCTGCTCTCATCTTTTGACCATGTCTTCAAAAAAAACTCAATCATGTCAGTGAGATACTGTATCCCAGGCACAAAGCCATGCTGACTATCCTTAGTCAGTGCTTGTCTCTCCAAATGCACGTAAATTCTAATGCTCAGAATCCCCTCCAACAACTTGCCCACAGTTGATATTACTCACCAGTCTAGTATTCCTAGGCTTCTCCTTACAGCCTACTTTTAAATATAGACACAACATTAGCGTTTGATGACAAGGGCAAGCTTTTCCTGATTTGCAGCATTGTGCAAATGTGTGGTGATATCCCAAGAAGCTATACCAAACAAATTTGAAAGTGAGATCCCAGCAGACACCTGGGCACTTGACCAGAAATTTAGTCAGGCATATTTTAAGGAGTAACTTAGAGTGTTGGAGAGGGAATTCCACACTTGACATTCAAGTGAGTGAAAGCAGCGCTGAGACAGTGAAAATCGGAATTATTGACTAAAGGGTTCGAGAGCTGGAAGAATTAGAGATTGGCAAGGACAATTCCATGGAGGAATATGAAAACCAGGATGATGGGTTTAAAGTTGAGCCTCGCCCTATTTTCTTTTATCCTCTGGTTTGAAACATCAATTAGCATTTAAAACCACTAAAATACCTCATACTTTCCAGGACTGCTTAGTCAGTATTGTACTACATTATGCACTTTTTACTAGTGCTTGGGCGACACCTAGTGATGGATATATAGAATTCCCATGGAGTGTGACAAATGATATCATAGAGTCATAATCATACAGCATGGAAACAGACCCTTTGGTCCAACCAGTCTATGCCAAACATAATTCCAACCTAAATTAGCCCCGCCTGCCTGCTCCTGGCCCGTATCCCTCCAAACCTTTCCTTATCATACATCCATCCAGTCAGGTGGGCAATTTTGATCTTGTTCTGTTTCCAAATCTTTTTTTAAAAAAATTGTATTTCTATAGCACTTCTCAAAACCTCCGCATGACCTGAAGGATTTTAAAATCAGTTTACAACTACCTGAAGTGCAGTAGCTGTTATGTAGGGAAATATGGCTACTAAATTATACATAGCAAGCTCCCACAATGTGATCACCAAGGCCATCTATTCTAATGTAACTGGCTTAGGAATAGGTATTAGCTAGGTTTCAGCTCATGTTTACGTGCCTTGGGCTAAGCATGCAGGTAATCTGCTTTGGATGATGTTGGGTTGAAGGGAGACTGTTGACCAGATCACTGAACTCCTGCTACTCTTCAAATAATCAGAGCCTTTCAATATCCACTTGATCCATCTAAGAGGTCAGATTGGGCCTTGGACTAAGTTATTAATTGGAGGATGGCACTGCAAACTGTACACAGCTCTGTCAGTACTGCATTCAAGTAACAACCTACATTTCATGCTCACTTTTGTGGTCAGTAATTTGCTGTCCTGACTTGAAGTGAAAATGATGCCTGCTAAGCCATGACTTTGCAAGGCCATGCTCACTATCGTGGTGCTTTCCTAGATTAAGTAAAGATTTGAAAATACTGATGCATCCAGTAAATGTTTACTGTTACCAGGCTCTCTGAAGACGGAGGAGTCTTGCAGTGAGAAACAAATTGCTCATGCCACGGTTATCCCAGCCCAAAAAGTTCTGCAGATGCAGTTGGTATTTTTCCCCCAGGTGATTCGGTTATGAAATGGAAGCCAAAGAAGAATATTTGCTGCTGCCTTCTTACCTTCCTAAATCTATCTCCCCTCCTGACCAACTCTCCCACCTAAAAGTTATGGTTCCTCCCTTTTGCCTGTTTGCCTTGTAGCCTGCTCTTCTGATGTCCCTTGAAAGGAATTGCAATGCAATGAAGATAGAGTTGGTGGATAGATTTGCAGGAATGAAAATAAGCAACTAGTAGCAGACATTTTTAAGAAGGTAATTAATGACTCAGCGCAAATATATTCCGGTAAGCAGGAAAGACTCAGGGATGGACTGACCATGGCAGTTAAGGTGAGCATAAAGTTGAAAGAAAAAGCATGTGTAAAGAGGCCCCAGTGATAAACCTGAAGATAGGTAAATTCGGAATCCAGCAAAGGAAGAATAAAGTTGATGAAGATAACAAATAAACTATGAGGCAAACTAGTGATTAATATAAAAACTAACAATAGCAGCATATTTAATTGTATAAAAAGGAAGAGAGGTCAAAGTGAACATAGGTCCATTTGAAAATGAACCTTGAGAGATGGTTTTGGGGAGCAATGACACGCTGGAGGAGTTAAATATATTTTGCATCAGTCTTTCCCTTTGAACATCCCATTTGTACTAAAGGAATTGGGGGGAGGAATCAAGTCCCATCACCATCACTACAGAAGTAATAAACTTAAGGGGCTAAAGGCAGATAATTCCCTGAGCCTGTTGGCTTGCATCCTAGGATCCTAACCGAAGTAGCTACAGAGATATTGGACGCTTTAGGTTGTAATTTTCCAAACACTGGATTCTGGAGTAGCATTGGAGGATTGGTAAACAAATAAGATGACACCCTGTTTCCAAAAGGAGGCAAAAAAAGGGTAACTATAGGCTGATTGGCCTAACATCTAATGTTAGAAAAGTACTGCAGTCAATTGTTAAGGAAGTAATAGCAAGACATTGAAAAAATCATAACCAACTTGATCGGAGTTAGCATGTATTCATGAAAAAGAAATAGCATCTGTCTAATTTATTGGTATTTTTTTGAGGAAGTTTCAACCAGTGTGAATAAATGACAACCTGTAGATGTCCCGGAAATGGTGTTGTGTTTGGACTTGCAGAAGGTGTTCAATGGGATACCTCATCAAAAGTCGTCATAAGAGCCCACGCTGTTATATTGGCATGGCTAGAGAATTGGCTAGTGGACCGGAATCAGCAAGTAAAGATAAATAGTTCCTTTTCAGGTTGGCAATCCATGACCAGTGTGGTCTCGCAGGAATCAGTGCTGGAACCACAACTGTTTAATATGTTAAGATTTGGAGGAAGGACTTGAATATACTGTAACCAAATTTGCAGACATAAAAATGTAGGTGGTAAGGCAGAATGTGAGAGATACAGTTTGCAGAGAGATATTGATAGCTTAAGTAAGTGAGCAAAAAGTTGGCGAAAGAGTTGTAATATGGCAAAATGATTTGTGAAGGGAGCTCAACAGAACAGACTTATTTAAATGGAGAAAAACTGCAGAAAGCTGCAACACAGAAACTTGGGGGGTACTTGCACATGAAACATGAAGTTACGCACACATGTACAGCAGGTAATCAGGAAGGTTAACGTGCTGTTGGCCCTTCAAGGGGGTTGGAGTATGAGAGTAAGGCATTCTTACTGCAACTACACCAGGTGCTAGTGAGTCCGTGCCTGGAGTATTGAGCAGTTCTTGTCCCCTTATTTAGGAGAGATTTCACTATATTGGATGCCGTTCCGAGAAGGTTCACTGGACGATCTCTGGTTTGGAGGGATTGAATTATGAGCAAAGGCAGGTTGGGACTCTACTCACGAGGGTTTGGAAGAATGAGATGTGATCTTAGTGAATCATACAGGATGTATAATAGTGTAAACACTGGGAGGATGCTTCCCCTCATGGGAGACCCTAGGATCAGAGGGCATAGTCTCAAAATAAAGGGGTACCAATTTAAGACAGATGAATTTCTTAGTGGGTTATGAATGGAACTCTTTGCCACAGAATTGTGGAGGCAGATACCTTGTGTATATTTAAACCTGATGTAGGTTCTTGATCAGTAAGGGGAAAAACTCTGGAAAATAGAAGTAAGGAATATATGATCAGACACTATCTTATGGAATGGTGGAGCAAGCTCAAGGGACTGAATGGCCTACTCCTTTCCCTATTTCCTGCACCCTTTATTAGTGGTTTGAAACCATAAGATTGTTTCTGATTTCTTGCATCTCTCTTCATTCTCAACCTCCTCCTGATTCCTACTTGTTGTATCTGCCACAGGAGAGGGAAATGTTTCCCTCAAGGCACTTTGTCTTCCAAACTCTTAAGTAACCTTTGCTCTCCATGTAGCGTGACATTTTTGTAGCCGTTGATCTGCTTAATCATTCCTTCACCTTTCTGTGACCGTCTTCCCCCAAGTAGAACTCTTTCTTTTTGATCTCTCCTACCCAGTCTCACCAAGGTGCCATATAGCTGCAGTCAGATGTCTTTACTCCAATAATACTCATGCTGTGGTAATAAAGACCAACGAACCATTTGCTTTGTTAATTGCTTACGATACAAATATGTTAGCTTTGTGAATCCTAAACTAGGACACCCAGATCCCTTTTGACATTCAACATTTCCCAGTCACCCTCCATTTGAGAACTACTGTGTTTTTGTTTTTCCTACCAAAATGGATAATCTGGCAGAATAGAGAAATAATTCGTTACATCTGGCTGGGCTATATAAAGCTACCACTGAATCCTACTGTTCTGTTAAAACTGCTGAGTAATCAATAATATTGGAATGTAAAGTTAATCAAGTGAGGCTATCAATTGTATTGATTTAACCCTTCTGCTTATTGCCACCAGTAAGGGTTGTGGGATTTTTTTTTAACTAATACACCTGAGTCGATCCATCCAGTTGCTTGTTTCTCTTATGGCACACCATAGCTCTGATCTTGTGTTCTTTTTTGATTTTTATCTCCAAATTCCTCTCTTGCTGTCTAAATTCTTCCTGTCCACCAGACCCATTGCTACTAAACTGCTGACCAACTTACTTCTAGTAAGCTGTATTAACTGCTATTATAAAGTTCTCCATTTTTCACAAGTACAGATCTGTGCTGTTCCAAAAAAAACATAATTTCACCCCTGCAAGTAAAGATCTTTACCTTTTTCCGCTCTAGCCAAATACTATCTCCTTTGGGGCCAGATGTGATCTAGTGATTTTTATCTCTGGACTGATAATTCAGAGACCCAGGTGATGTTCTTTGGACATGGGTTTGAATCCTGTTGTGGCAGATGGTGGGATTTGAATTCAATTTTTTTAAAATATGGAATTAAGAGACTAATAATGACCATGAAACCATTGTCAATCGTTGGATAAACGCATCTGGTTCATTAATGTCTTTTTTTTAAAAGAGAAGAAATCTATCATCTCTACCTGGTCTAGATTACATGTGACTCCAGATCCACTGCAATGTGGTTGACTCAACAACCCTCTGGGATGGGCAATGACTGCTGGTCAAGCTAGTGATGAAAGGAATTTTTAAAATTCAATCTTCCTTAAGTTCCTGATTGTGTTATCATCCAAATCCACATCCATTGTTTGTGTAGATGCATATCTGAATCCTGCAACCGAGTTTCTGCCAAGGCCACAATACTGAATTGGCCTTAGTCAAAGTCTCAAATAGCATCTTAGTTGACTGGAGCCATGTCACCATATCATCCCTTGTCATCCTCCTTCATCTCATTTAGTTCTCCACCTGCGTATCGAAGCTCAACTCTCCAGCTTCCTGGTTTAGTTTGGGGCTATGATCGGCATGGACTGAATGTTTCCATGCTCTGTGACTCTAAGCTGGATGCAGCCTTGAAACAGTTGAATAGACTGACCACCTCCCAGTGCCTCTTCTGTTTTGCAGCTTGAGACTGCTCCATGTATTCTCTATCACCAAGCATTGCCTTCTGCCATCTTCTAATTATGCCTATCTGTTCCTTGTCTCAGCATTCTGCTATTGAGACCCTCACATGCTTTTGTTACCTCCAGACTTAACTATTGCAATACTCGCCAGGTTAGCTTTCTACTTGGCAGATTCTAAAATCAGCATCCAAAGTTCTGCCTGTATTCCTGAATTGTAAGAAGTCCCGATAACTAACTCTTTTTTCCTGTGCTTGTTGACCTAGATGGACTGCAGACAAAAGCACATTTCAAATTTACAAGTTGGCTCTTCCCAACTCTCTCATTCTTGCAAATCCCTCTAAATCTGCCTGTCTGCAATTCTGGCCTCTTAGCACCCTTTATTCCGCCTTGGTAACTGTACCTCGGCTATCTCTCCCCCAGGGTCTGGAAGTCTCATCGTAAGTCTCTATTGTTTATTAAAAATAGCTTTTATTTTTCAGGTGTCTTCCAAATCCTCAACTGATGAGTCTCGACTGCTTGACGTTCATCTAGAATCTTGGAACTCTCAACCTGTTACCCAAACTGCACGACCAATTGAAACCACAGACAGTGTGTGTGGACTGCTGGACATAGAGGAGGTGAGAGATGTGTGGACTGAGCCTCCCAATGGACGTGCCTCATTCCCCAGTCAAGCATTGCTCCACAGAGCTCGAGGGGGTGACGATTACCTAAGGTTTGTGACAACAGCCTCCACACCAAACCTCTCTTCCACTCCAATCCGACCACTAAACCATGGTTCCGATATACCGAGCAACCATTGTGCTGAGACTTCTGCTCTGGATTGTCAGCATGTGCGCACCAATCTCGGGCTTGTGAGGAGGGCCAGCAGTGCTGGGGAGAGCCACTTGGCTTTCCAACACCGACCGACTGCTGAGAGAGACAGTGATTTCCTAACAATACCAAGGGTTTCTAGCTATCAAAACTCCACTGGCCGAGATGTCAGCTCCATAAAATCTGAACGACTAGACGAGGAAATACGGAACTTGCAGGTTGCAGTAAACTTGAGATCTAGCATGACTGAAGGCATATATGAGCATGTCGTGCTTGCCGATGAGAGATTGGCTGGAGAACCACAGGACTTTACATGCAGTCCAGGGAAAATGAGTGTCGCCACTTTCCTGTCGAGTGGTCAAGCTGAAGAGAAACATCAACGTGGTAACCTAAGCCCCCATGAGGATGCTGAGAGCCGAGAAACATGGGAGGAGAAAGCCAGCTCCATTCATGTCACCAAGACTGGCCTGATGTTAGGCCGGAATTCTCCACCTTTGCCCAAACAGGAATTGAAAACTATCGAGTCATTGGATGAGAGGTTTGTGTTGCCTGAGAAAGCATACAAGAAGCTGAAGAATGATTGGGAAGAATGCAGCAAGAGGGACAGCTGCTTGGCTCCTGACAGTGATTTGCGTTCTTGCGGGCTGGGGGGTTTTGTTTCTGAGGAGAATCTTCGGTTCAATGGCAACGAAGCTCCCAACTGCTACTGCTTGATGGAGAAGAGTCACTTGGACTGGAACAGCTCCATTAGTTCTTACTCTGAGTCACGTGAATCTGTCCCAGACAAACTGTCTGAGGAGGTAGATGAAATCTGGAATGATCTGGAGGACTACATCAGGAAAAGTGAGACGACCAAGCGGGACCGTCTGCCTGCAGCTTTCCCAGTCAGTGAGGACGACCTGTGTGGACCAGTTAGCTCCCGGGGCAGTCGGAAGGAAAGGTCACTTGCTTGCTCAACAAAGGTGAGCCCTAGCTTTGTTGAAGCAGTGAAGAACAAATCTGGCAGAGTGAGCACTAGTAGTGTCAAGATGGATTACAGCGAGCCATCACTGATAACGGCGAGTATTGCCTCCTCTTTGGATGGTGAGGCAATTGAGACAGAGGGTTTATGGGGCAGTACTAATGCTGAGACTGGCCAGGATCTAGACATCATGGATCGAACCAAACGCAGAGTCTATTACATGGCCCGGCAGTATAGCCAAAAAATCAAGAAGGCCAATCAGCTGCTGAAGATGAAGAACACATCAGAGCAATCACCCTCTGATCAACCCAAGAGAAAGTGCAAGGACCTGGTGGCTATTCTGGAGGAAAAGAAACAAGGCGGTACTGCTATTGGTATGTAGAATCCCCCCAAAACCTTCTCTTTTGACAGATGAGCTTCCCATGCTATCTCAATGACCTTCTTTCACCTCTAACATTGCCTGTCTCTGCCCCACACTCAATTCCTGCACCTAATTAACCCCACACTTTCCTTTATTACCAAAGGTTATAGCAAAATTCTGTTGCTTGTATCCTAGATCACATCAATTTCTATTTGCCCATCAATCATGCGTTCTTTGACCATCAGTAGCTCCCCAGGCAATATTCATACTTGTTTCCAGGTTCTTCCTCCCTCCTCCCCTTCATATCGGTCTAATCACCTTCAGCTTTATAACTCTCAGAATTACTCATCTAGTTCTGATTCCTTGTGCATGCCTGATTTTAATGAATCTGCCATTATTGGCTATAATGGTTGAAACAAAATTGGGAGGGGGTTGGGAACCTTTAAAGATGCTCCAGGTCGGAGAGAATTAAAAACTGCTAACAAAATAGAAGAGCAAGAAAAATCTGACAGCTGAAGTAAAAGTAAACAGCAAATAGGAACAGAATGCCAGATTAAAAGCACTTTTATCAGACTGCACATCACATTCTGAATGAGGTTGATTTGAAGGCTTAGATTGACTAAACATATAATTTCGTTATAATCACACAAGATGTGGTTACAGGCTGACCAAAGATTTAAGAACTGAAAATTCAAGAATATTTGTCATGTTGGAAGTATTTGGCAAAAAGGAAAAGCTGAGATAAAAATATGAAATCAATAGTGAGATAACTTCAATCAAAGGTTCAAGATGTAGAATTGGTTTGAATGGAGCTAAGAAACAGCAAGAGGCAGCAAATATTGCAAGGAGCTCATCATCCACAAAACAACAGTGATAATATTGGGCTCAGTATGAATAGAAAAATTAGATATTTGTGTAGTACAGTAATAATGAGTGAACTGGATTTACTTGTAGTTTGAATGACCAACAGTGTTGTGGGAGGTGATGTGTATATGAGAGATTTCTGGAGGAGTTAAGATTTTACTAACAAACAGAAAACCAAGTTTCAACCTTTCAAACACTATCCTCTTACATATCCTCATTTTCAGAGAAATTCCCCTTCTTTCTAAAATCCCTTTTTGTTGGACTGTATGAACAGTTTTATGATTCCTATGAATCCACTGGCATGAATTTTTCCACAGTTTTATGGCCTCCACTCTAGAAACCTGAAGCTCTCCTGGTTTTGAAGCTACACAAACACATACTTCACCTAGAATGACTGGTTCTCTTGAACGAAAAACTTTTCTCCTGCCAGCAGAAAGTGTTGCCCTTCTGAACCAACTCATGATTTTTACTGAAATAAACTCAAAGCTAAAACTAGTTTTGATTTCATCTGTTGTAGATTTAAGAGTATAAACACTCCATCCATTAACACAACAGGGGTTCTGCCAGGCTCTGAAATGTCATCTGCTTTATTGCAATGGATGCAGTGTTACAAATGACTGTTTTTAAAAATCTAGTCAAAAATTTTCTTTCATCCATGTGCATCTGTTTTGAAATACAAATCCGAAGTATGTATGAAATAGTCTTAAATCACAAGGGGCTTTGAAACTGAGAAAAAAAAAATAGAGCTAGCATTTGAAAACTTAGAGATAGCAGGAACTGCAGATGCTGGAGAATCTGAGATAACAAGGTGTGGAGCTGGACGAACACAGCAGGCCAAGCATCATCAGTGGAGCAGGAAAGCTGACGTTTCGGGCCTAGATCCTCCTCCAGAAATTCTGAAGAAAGGCCTAGGCCCGAAATGTCAGCTTTCCTGCTCCTGAGATACTGCTTGGCCTGCTGTGTTCATCCACCTTCACACCTTGTTACCCCTATATTTGAAAACTTAATTGGATTTAAAGTTAGTAACTCATCCAGTCCAGATGCACTACATCCGAAAGGATCGAAGGAGGTATTTATTACAACAATGGTCATTATCTTTTCAAGCTCTGTAAATTCTAGAAAAATTCCTGCAGATTGGAAACTAGCAAATATGACCTGATAATTTAAGAAGGGAGGAAGACTATTAGAATGCACTGGATGTCCAGACTAATTTCTGGAATGACAGGTTTGTCTTATTCTGAGAGGTTGAGGAGTCCAAGTTTTTTTTTGAAGAGTTTCAACAGTTTGAGGTTTTTTATTTACACTTAGAAAATTCATGTAGGATGTGAAAAGGTGGATATAGGTCAATGGTTCCCTTGGTGAATCTCGAATCAGGAGATGTAATCTCAGAATAATGGGTTGGCCATCAAAGACTGAGCATTTTATTAGTGTGGTAAATCTTTTGGAATCCTCTACCCTGGAGGGTTGTGAAATCTATAGATTTCTGGAGAATGACATGTGGGATATGAAGAGGCAATCAGGTATGATCTAATTGAATGGCAGAGCAGGCTCAACAGGCTGTTCTTGTGATCCTTTGGCTGCCATGGACCAGAAATCTGGAATTCCTTCATTAAACTCTTGTGCTATGATCCTCACTCACACTTTGCTTAAAACTACCTCTCTGATCCAATCTGGTGTCAGTCTTTTCTATTATACCTCTGAAGTGACGCAGGACTTTATTAAACCCTGGTCTGGTCTTATCCTTCTGTTTGTAAGCTTGCACTTTGTCAAGTTGACTGTAGTCTTTTTCCTTCTGGTTTTTTTAATGCAATCTGACCAGTACTAAATGTTGTTACTTTGTCACATGGAGATTTGTAGCAAAGTAACCTCTCATCTCAGACGTAGATCAGTTTCTCTTAGATTTCCACCTGACCAATTTTAGCCAATTTGTTCTTGAATTTATTTATGGGACGTGGGCATCAAAGGCAAGACTAGCATTTATAGCCACCTTGAAGTGATAGTGAGCCAACTTCTTGAACCGTGGCAGTCTGTTGCATAGCGTACGGCCTTGCACAGCTTTTAGGAGATACTTGGATTTTAATCCAATTACAATGAAAGCATGGTCAAATAGGCCCTAGACAGGAGTGTGCATAACTGGGAGAGGAAGTTGCACATGCTGGTGTTTCCATATATCTGCCTTTTGTTGTTCTCTATGATGAAGGTCAGGGCTTTGGCAGGTGCGTCTGAAAGAGCCATGGTCATTTGTGCTAATATCATCGTTCTTGAGAATTCAGGATCCTGGTCCATTTCTCATCCATCATCCAAAATGTTGAGCTGCAGAAGATAACAAAGATTTCCATTTATTCAGTTTCTTTCATAACCACAAGTGCCAAGTGGTGTTATTTCCAAATTTCTACTTGGGTAGACTAAATTTAGGGAGTTTAAAAATAGTCTCCCTTTTAAGATGTGTTTTTTTTTGCCTCTGGCATATGTACAATGTGGAATCTTGCCCCAAAAGGTAATGAAGGCTGGACTTTGAAACTTATTCAAGGCTGAGTTAGATTTTACCATACTCCTGAGGATTGACTGTTATTGGGTACAAATAGTAAGGTGGAAATGAGCCTACAATCAAATCAGTCCTAACTGTATTGACTAGTGGAGCAGGTTTGAAAGCCAGATGGCCTAGCCCTGCTCCAAAATTCCATAGACCTTTTTCCACCCAACCCTGTCATCAGCATGAATACCTCCCTACTTTTTCCATTCTGCTTTCACTTAAAATGTTAACTTTTTTTTCTCTCCACAGATGCTGCCAGACCTGCTGAGTTTCTCCAGCAGTTGGTTTTTCTACATTGTGGGTAGAATTAGGCCAATCTGGGTGATGACATGAAATACATTTGCACACACACAATGGGGGGAAAAATAGGAAAACTTTCCACCCAAAAACTGCCGAGGCTTGGTAAATTGTAATTTTCACTTTTTTTTCTCGATGAGGTGAATTGTCTAGGTATGAGGCTAAATGGCCTACTGTTGTTCCTTTTTATTCCTTTTACTTATTGCAATAGAATTGTCCAGATGTATAAATGACTTGGTAAACTTCAAAAAAACCTTTTTGTTTTTAAAATTCATTCAGAGAACATTGCAGGCTAGGCTGGCATTTGAATCCCAATCCTAACTGCCCAGAGGACAATGGAGTCATCCATATTAGTAAGTCAGGAGTCACACATAAGTCATACCATGCAGGATTGGCAGATTTCTGGCTTTCCTTGAAGGAAACTAATGGACCAGATATTGTTCTATAACAACAAAGTGATTATATGGCTGCTATTAGGCTAACTTTTTTATTGCATATTTTTATTGAATTCAAATTTAGTCATGGTGGAAACATGAGCCCATGTCCCAGGATATAATCTGGGATTCTGGATTTCTAGCTCAGCGACGCTACCACGACACTGCCACCTCCTTCATTGTACAGTTTGTATTCATAGAATCCTTACAGAGGCTGTTTGGCCCATTTGAGTCTGCACCGACACTCTGAAGAAGATCCCAAGCCTGTCACTCTAACCCCACACTTAGCATAGGTAACCCCACTTAGCTTGCACAACCCTACACATTGCGAGTCAAGTTAGCAAGGCCAATCCAACAAGGCTGCATGTCTTTGGACCGCGGGAGGAAACTGGATCACCTGGTGGAAACCCACACAGGCACAAGTAGGACATGCAAACTCCACACAGACAGTAACCCAAGGGCTGGAATCAAACCCAGATACCTGGCACTGTGCTAACCACTGAGACACCATGCTACCCCTGTAATATCAGGATTATTTTTGTTTACATTTGTTTAACCAGTGATTTATTTTGTTTTTTATTTCTCAGGTGCCCGAATTGCTGAATACTCCCAGCTGTACGATCAGCTCCTGTTCAGAGAGACTCCATCCAAATCATCACCGAGTATGCCAGTAGACAACAGTGGTGAGGTGTGGGCACAAAAAACTCTGCAAAGCCCAGTCTCCAGTCACCCCTCCCATGAGCATTCCCTGGGCACTGAGGACTGGCTGCTACACTCTACCTACAGTAATGGGGAATTGGCAGATTTTGTTGCTTGGCCAGATATTCAGGGACTTGCTGCTAAATATTCTATCCAAGAGAAGAACGTGACAAGTGGGCAATTTCAGAACAGAGGGGTGTTGGCTGGCTCAGTCCCTTCTGTTGCAGCCTGTCCATCTGTCCCAATGCAGCAGCGATGGAGTGCCATTATTGTCCCGTCTGGTGGGCCAGACTGCTTGGCACGTGGCTACAGCTCCCTGGGTCGCAGGACGAGTGATGGTAAGCAACAGGAGACTTCACTGTCTTCTCCAACTGTGTCAATGAGCCAGTCCTCTGAATCTATTGACCATGCCTCAGACAAGGAGGCAGTATTCTCTAAACAGGATTCTGCCTCTGACAGACTGCATGTTGGGAGCCAAGAAGTCGAGGAGCCAGCTCTGACTTTACGGGACTCGGAGAAGATTGTTGTAGTTAACAGGGTTCCGCCATGCGATCCCCTACTGGCAACGCAGAACTACTTTGCCAATTTCAATGACACTGGGGAAGATGATGAAGACTACGTGGAGATTAAATCTGAGGATGAGGATTATGAAGACTTAGATGAGGGAACCTTCACTCATGACCTGAGCTTGCATTTTAATGGCAAAGCAGAATCGACTCCTGATCCTGGCAGCGCTCGTTTGGCTCATGCCTCCTGTATCCCACTGTCAAATAGCAGTGCGGTGGGCTCTTTAACTATGTTGGCAGAGCCTGATCAGCTGAGCCACTATCTGTGGCGGGAGCCCTCTCCCAGCCAGCAGAATATTGTTCAGACTCTGCGGGACAAGTTTCAGTGTCTCAGCTCCAGCAGCTTTGCTTGAACATTTGGTCCCGGTTCGAAGACTGAAGAGAGATAACAAGGAAACCATAACACGTTAACTGTTTGCAAGCACCTCTTGTAGATTTCCAGCTACCCTGCCACCATTCTGCTATTGCTGTCGAAGTCGGCGAACCTTTTGTGTCAAATAGTATCTAGGTTGTGGCAATGAACAAGTTTTGGAAATGCAAAAAAAATGCAAATAGGGTTTAGTTTTGTGTAAAAACAGGAACCAGTGGCAAAAGTGACCAGGAAATGCATATGTATCTTGCATGCTATGAGGAGTATAAGTGCTGGGGGTTGGAAGATTTGATCCGGGGTAATTGGCTGCCTGTATCTGATCCAGATCTTTTATGGACTCCAGTCTCACTCAGGATGTCTTTGTTTTGAGTGGGGAATGATCTGTACACAAGAATGATCCAATCTGTCCGAGTCCTAACCTCGGAGACTGAGGGCATTACCGCTTCACACATCAAATTGCATAAACCATAAATGGAGCTGTTTGGGCAAAATTTCTTCTCCCTGTCCAGCTAGCTATGGGACTATTATTGAAATTGAGTGGTGGAAAGAGTGGCTAGTGTGAACAATATGATGGGCTTGTTGAAATTTGTCAAATGAAAAACCAGGTTAAAGAGAAAGAAGACCCAGCCCTCATTCAGTTTGCCTGTCGTTTCTCCACAGACCATCGATGTATTGCCTTTTTGTTTAAAAGGAAAAGACGTTAGAGTTCAGAATTTTGACTGGTCAGTTACCAGCTGGAAAAGTGACCACATGATATAACTGGAGTCCGACCATCAGCCTGTTGGTTCTTCACCCCCTGTACGTTTCCTGGTTTCCTCTGTGCTAAACCTCCACCCCCTTGCCCCTGCCCATCACCAGTTGCCTCTGATGTTATTGCATCAAACCGATTTGATTCCTCCTATCGCAGCACTAATGCTAAATGCCTTCAGGCTTCTCTTACTTGTGCTGAGCTAGTCATCCTTTTCGAAAGAGCAAACATTGAGAAACTGGGAAATTCAACAGGTTAATTTGCTCAGATGAGGAGAAGATGAAAGACAACAGCACCTCTGCTCACTTGTATAAAGTGGAAATTTGCATAAGCACTCTGTTCTTTGTGAGTTGAAGATAGTCAATGATTTTAGTGGGGGCCAGGGTAAGAAGGGGTGGTGACTGCTGGGGAAGGTATTGACATTGGGAATTTCAGAAAGCGATATTGATACCCTATCATGAACTATTTACCAACTAGACATTTACTATATTGCTAGCCTGTATTGGTATCAGTGACTTTTTTCTGTAATGGAGCACAGAGTGCAAGGTAAGAGGGTGGTACTGCAGATTATGGTAACTAATGAAGGAATGCACTGATTAAAAATCATGTACTGATTACATTGATGTATTGGTCTCTGTTTGGAGACTGGGAGTTCCAATCTTTCTCACTTGATTCTATACATTCCACATGGTTATTTCATGGTTATAGATTTTTACATAGACTATTGGTTGTGAGTAACTAGAAGTTGTTTCAATTGTTGAATCTTTTCATCTTCAGCTTATTAATTATTCTGAGACTAGATGTAAACTTGTTCACAGCCCTTTACTCAGGTTCCACTTGCCTCCATTCTAGTTCCACAGACACTGACCATTTCTGCTGGTATCATCTTCATCCGATTTTTCACTATAATCGCAAATAAGATCTTGATGTTCAGTGAAAGATGCTGTTTGGGATCCGAGATCAATTGGAAAGTGTTCATCGTGGGAAACATTGAAACCCAGTAACCTGTTCACAACAAATGGGCAAATCTAGATCTAACCGCAGTCCAATCAAGTATTGCATTCAGACTTTGGCAAGCTGTTTGTCTAGTCATTTGTGTGGACTTAAAGTGCTCAGAATACAGTATCTTAATATAATTTGACACCCCACTGTTTAGAAATCCCGAGTCTAAGGTTTGTGTCTCTGGATCACAATTTAATTGATGCTGCAGTAAATTTAATCAATTCTTTTTGAATTCTCCCTGTCTCTACAGTTAATTGAACCAGTAATCTTTTTCATTTTAGTTGGCAGTGGGCTTCAAATCAGTCACTCATTCATTCATTATGAATTTGCACCATAGGTTTATTAGAGAGCCGTGTACTGTTTTGAAATCTTATAGAATAAGCCATACATAAGGTGCCCAAAAGAATTTTATAGATCTACACCACATCTACTCTATATATCTGAACATCCCTGAGAAAACTATCAGGGAAATTACCTCCTTGTTTATATCTCTGTGCCTCCTTTTCATAAAACATAAATAATAGCTGTACACTGAACCCAGCTTCAGGTAACAGTACCGCATGTGACTAGGATATGAATCCCATTGCTTGGTCTTCCATCACAAATTTGCCACTTCCTCACTTGACTGTTCATCCATATTGAAAACTGGACAAACAAATGGTGAGTTTATTTTTGAGATACAAGGCTTCTAATTTTAAGCATCATGAGATGCACTTGATGTAGCAACTGAAGTGAGGGTTTAATGACTTCTAACCTTGAAAGTCAGTGGATAGTAACAGTTCACAAAATATAGTTAGAAACTTTAAAATTTCATATCAGAAATTTTTAGTATTAGGTTAATACTTTGCAATTCTCATTCATTGCATATTAGCTCGAGTTAATGAATTAAAATGAACATCACTGAACTGGAGAGGGGAGATACTGATGTTTATATTCTGGAAAATTATTTCAGAATTCCCTGAGTTACCAGTTTAATTTCCTAATATCATTCCTTTTTAGAAGCTATATTGTACAAATCACATTGCCAGGAATTGATCTGCAATGGTAAGGGATTATAATGAAAATCACTTGCAGTTCTGACATGTGGTACTTGAAGGTAATTTTTTTCCAGTGTTGAAACTGAAGTGACTGCTGAGATGACCAAGTTAAATTTAATGAAAAAAACTCTCAAACTGAGGTTGTGATGACTTGTCCTGTGGACAAGAGATTGAGCTGAATAATGACTTCCAATAAAAAAAATTGCACTTTTTATGGTTTATTTTGTAAAAATTTCTGAATGTTGAACATGTAGCAAAATATTTTTTAAAAATTGCTCGCTTAATTAATTTTACTTTGCTCAAAGAAAAGCTGAGCCTAATGCATGCCAAATTTACCAGGAATAGTTCTAAAATCTCATTTTAACTTTTTTATAATATTGTTTTCTGTCTGGAGGAACATCCTCCATGTACACTATACAGAAATGATTCATTTGAAATAAATAACTGAAGTCTTTATGTATTTGGTTGGATTGATTTTTATTGGTTTTCTTAGTTGCCTGAAATGTTATGCAGCATGTGCAAGTAAGATCCATAACAGGTAATGTAAAGGCTGTGAAACAACATTTTGTGCATGTGTAGTTGCCTGGGGCATTTCCCGCAACCAGTCAATATACAAGAATCTCCATGATATCATATAGTGGCTAGGGTATCCTAGAACCAGCAGCAGGCAGCCAAAAGGGAAGGTAGGGATAATGGGAACTGCAGATACTGGAGAATAAGAATGGAAACAAGATAAAGTGTGAAGCTGGATGAAAACAGCAGGCCAAGCAGCATCTCAGGAGCACAAAAGCTGATGTTATGGGTCTAGACCCTTCAGAAAAGTTTCAGATGTGTTCTTGATGTATGGCAGTGAGATGAGTGTCTTAGGGTGTGCACTATCTTCCTGTTGTTCGTGTGATAGGTATTGTCTGATCCATTTGGCCACTGCCCGAATATATTAGTTTACTTAGCCAGCAGTCCCCTTGTCTGCCTTTTGCTCTGACTATTCATGAGGCAAGTTTTTTTATTATGCAGAGACCTTGCCTTCCTGGCTGCCCCTGGCTCATGCTCTCACCTCTCCTGCTGCTGAAATTAGAGCGTTTGCCATTGATGGTCACCTCACTGTTTGTGGAAAACCAAGGACCAGTTAGAGTGAGAAAATTAATATTAGAAAAAAAATTGAGCAATGAATGGTCCTGAAACCTGGCAAACCCACTCAACATGATGACCACATTCGAAGGTATAACCAACTGCAGTCTGAATAATTCAAAGGCCCCTGGGCATGACCACTATTTACTACTTTGACTTGACACATTGAGTAAAAATAAGTTAACAAAGATGTAGAGCTAGATGAACACAGCAGGCCAAGCAACATCACAGGAGCAGGAAAGCTGACGCCTCAGGCCCAGACCCTTCAGAAGGTCTAGGCCCAAAACGTCAGCCCCCCTGCTCCCATGATGCTGCCTGGTCTGCTGTGCCTTTCCAGCTCCACACCCCGCCATCTCAGATTCTCTACCATCTGCAGTTCATACTTATTTTTGTTCCAGAGAGAGTATTACTTTAGGACCATGAATTTTTGGTTGATAAATTTGAACCTGGGCAGTCTTGCCAAATAGCAGTAGTGATTGAGCTTTGACCTCAAAAGAAAACTGGGCAGGTTGTAGAGCAGAGATAATTAGAACTGCAGATGCTGGAGAATCTGAGACAACAAAATGCGGAGCTGGATGAGCACAGCAGGCCAAGCAGCATCCTAGGAGCACTTTTCTGCTCAAGGGTCTAGGCCTGAAACGTCAGCTTTTGTGCTGCTAAGATGCTGCTTGGCCTGCTGTGTTCATCCAGCTCCACACTTTGTTAAAAGGGAAGGTAGGAACTGGATTTGAGAGCACAGTCATTAAAGGTATGTAACTAACCTCCTCTTGACTGTGAAGGGTCTGAATGGGACATTGGCAGAGATCATGAATTTGAGTGTATGCATCACTGGATCTCTGTTGAATGTGTAATATATGAAATGGAAGTGAGGTGAGAAGATTCCCAATCCTGCAGATTAATGGTTTACTCGTATTGTAAACCAGATTATTAGCTACAAAGTAGGCTTTCATTTTATAATTTTTAGATGGGAAGTTCTAGTTCTGCTTAAGGGCAACTATTCACCATAAGGCCAAAAATTCCCAAAGTACCTGTTTCTTGTTGAGTAAGAAATGATCCCACCCCTCTCAAACGAGCATCTCTTCTTACCTGGCCATTTGATGTCACTCTGTCTCTCCATCTCTCCTCTCTCCTATACCTCGCTCTTCGTAGTAAGAGCACAGTATGGGGGATAAATGGTCTGACTGCTTATTCATGTGCTGTCAGGTTGAACAACCGGGAAGGAAAGCAAATGTGAGATCTCCTAACTGTATCTGGTTTAATAACTTTACTCTTTGCCAAGCGAAAGGCTATTTAATGTACTGAGATCATTTTTATCAGGCTGCACATTCACAATCCCCTTGCCTCCCTCCACTCAAGAATTCTTCAGCCTTTGATTTCTCTTTCCTTATTTTCTGCTCTCTAATATCTTTCTCTGACTCAGCACCATCACTACCCCAACTTATTTTCCCTGGTGCCAGAGGAACAGTTCAACCAATGTAATAAAATGTGAGGCTGGATGAACACAGCAGGCCAAGCAGCATCTCGGGAGCACAAAAGCTGACGTTTCGGGCCTAGACCCTTCATCAGAGAGGGGGATGGGGAGAGGGAATGTGGAATGTCATCTTGGGGCCTGGGATAGGGGTGAGGGAGGAGGTGTGGGGACAAGTGTAGCATTTCCTGCGGTTGCAGGGGAAGGTGCCGGGTGTGGTGGGGTTGGAGGGCAGTGTGGAGCGAACAAGGGAGTCACGGAGAGAGTGGTCTCTCCGGAAAGCAGACAAGGGTGGGGATGGAAAAATGTCTTGGGTGGTGGAGTCGGATTGTAAATGGCAAAAGTGTCGGAGGATGATGCGTTGTATCCGGAGGTTGGTAGGGTGGTGTGTGAGAACGAGGGGGATCCTCTTAGGGCGGTTGTGGCGGGGGTGGGGTGTGAGGGATGTGTTGCGGAAAATACGGGAGACGCGGTCAAGGGCGTTCTCGATCACTGTGGGGGGAAAGTTGCGGTCCTTAAAGAACTTGGACATCTGGGATGTGCGGGAGTGGAATGTCTTATCGTGGGAGCAGATGAGGCGGAGGAATTGGGAATAGGGGATGGAATTTTTGCAGGAGGGTGGGTGGGAGGAGGTGTATTCTAGGTAGCTGTGGGAGTCGGTGGGCTTGAAATGGACATCAGTTACAAGCTGGTTGCCTGAGATGGAGACTGAGAGGTCCAGGAAGGTGAGGGATGTGCTGGAGATGGCCCAGGTGAACTGAAGGTTGGGGTGGAAGGTGTTGGTGAAGTGGATGAACTGTTCGAGCTCCTCTGGGGAGCAAGAGGCGGCGCCGATACAGTCATCAATGTACCGGAGGAAGAGGTGGTGTTTGGGGCCTGTGTAGGTGCGGAAGAGGGACTGTTCCACGTAACCTACAAAGAGGCAGGCATAGCTGGGGCCCATGCGGGTGCCCATGGCCACCCCCTTAGTCTGTAGGAAGTGGGACCTCCCACCCACAGCCTCCAACCTCATTGTTCCCCAACCCCGCACGGCCCGTTTCTATCTCCTTCCCAAAATCCACAAACTTGCCTGCCCTGGTCGACCCATCGTCTCAGCCTGCTCCTGCCCCACCGAACTCATCTCCACCTATCGGGACTCCATTTTCTCCCCTTTGGTCCAGGAACTCCCCACCTACGTCTGTGACACCACCCACGCCCTCCACCTCCTCCAGGACTTCCAATTCCCTGGCCCCCAACACCTCATATTCACCATGGACGTCCAGTCCCTGTACACCTGCATTTCGCATGGAGATGTCCTCAAGGCCCTCCACTTCTTCCTATCCCGCACGCCCGACCAGTCCCCCTCCACCGACACTCTCATCCGCCTAGCTGAACTCGTCCTCACACTCAACAACTTCTCTTTTGACTCCTCCCACTTCCTACAGACTAAGGGGGTGGCCATGGGCACCCGCATGGGCCCCAGCTATGCCTGCCTCTTTGTAGGTTACGTGGAACAGTCCCTCTTCCGCACCTACACAGGCCCCAAACCCCACCTCTTCCTCCGGTACATCGATGACTGTATCGGCGCCGCCTCTTGCTCCCCAGAGGAGCTCGAACAGTTCATCCACTTCACCAACACCTTCCACCCCAACCTTCAGTTCACCTGGGCCATCTCCAGCACATCCCTCACCTTCCTGGACCTCTCAGTCTCCATCTCGGGCAACCAGCTTGTAACTGATGTCCATTTCAAGCCCACCGACTCCCACAGCTACCTAGAATACACCTCCTCCCACCCACCCTCCTGCAAAAATTCCATCCCCTATTCCCAATTCCTCCGCCTCCGCCACATCTGCTCCCACGATAAGACATTCCACTCCCGCACATCCCAGATGTCCAAGTTCTTTAAGGACCGCAACTTTCCCCCCACAGTGATCGAGAACGCCCTTGACTGCGTCTCCCGTATTTCCCGCAACACATCCCTCACACCCCACCCCCGCCACAACCTAAGAGGATCCCCCTCGTTCTCACACACCACCCTACCAACCTCCGGATACAACGCATCATCCTCCGACACTTTTGCCATTTACAATCCGACCCCACCACCCAAGACACTTTTCCATCCCCACCCCTTCTGCTTTCTGGAGAGACCACTCTCTCCGTGACTCCCTTGTTCGCTCCACACTGCCCTCCAACCCCACCACACCCGTCACCTTCCCCTGCAACCGCCGGAAATACTACACTTGTCCCTACACCTCCCTCCCTCACCCCTATCCCAGGCCCCAAGATGACATTCCACATTCCCTCTCCCCATCCCCTCTCTGATGAAGGGTCTAGGCCCGAAACGTCAGCTTTTGTGCTCCCGAGATGCTGCTTGGCCTGCTGTGTTCATCCAGCCTCACATTTTATTATCTTGGAATTCTCCAGCATCTGCAGTTCCCATTATCTCTGATACTAGTTCAGCCAATGTGATGGTTTTCATCTGAACAATTAAATGTTTACGTAAGGGAGGGTAAAAGAATCATAAATTCAACAAAGCCCTGTTTGGATCAAGCCTAGAATATACATAGCATCACTTAGGATGGAAATATTGACATTGAAGAAAGTGCAGAATAAATTAAAGAGCAGGATGACTGGACTCTGGGGCATTGAGGAGCGATTTCACAAACTAAGTTTGTGTTCCATTGAGTTATAAGAGTCATTACATCTAAGGTTTTAAGACCTTGACATTAAACTAACGCTGGTATTTAAACCAGCCTCAGTTGGTTTAATGAACTTTTCTTTGCATTAACAATAAATTTTCAGTTCTAGAGAAGCAAAGTAGACCATTGTTTAATTTGATATGTTTGCAGGGTTTTTTTTTCAACTGCAGTGTGACAATTTAATTGTTTCTATTGAGCAATTTTGGAATAAACTGTGTAGCCGCTGCAAAACGGTGTTTAAAAGAATAACTAGGGTTTACATTTCATTGGTGCCTTTTACAAACTCAGAACTTCTCTGTCTCTCGACTAATGAAACACGACTGAAGTGAAGGCATTGTTGTGATGCAGGCAGCCAATTTGAGTATAAGATCCAGCAAATTGCAATGAGGGAATGATCAGAAAATCTGATTTTGATGTTGGTTCTGGATTAGTTATCGACCCAGAACACTACAGATAACTGCCTTTCCCTTCCCCCATTTTAACTGTGCAGACCTTTTAGATCCACCTGTTGAATTTGAAACTGTTTAAAATCTTGTCTGAAAAGTTGGAACCTCTGAGTGCAGTCCCCAGTATCATAGTGGGCATTGTTTCTCAAGTGCCACATGAACCTCCATAACATCTGACTTGAGGGTGCCAACTGCTGAACCACAGCCAAGTCCTAAATTAATCATGAGTCATGCATAATACTGAATGCTTGACTGGGTTGTAATTTCTTAAGTCTTGTGTCTTCTTGTACCACTGGATTTTTCTCAGATGACGTGGTCCCAGTACTGGAGAGAAAAACAACAGGCTCACCTAAAAGCAAATACAAACTTTAAGTTGGCTTATGGAGCCTTACATTTATTAAGTTTTTCTGAAGCCCTTTTAAAGCAGGATTCAAGTGAGGAATGGTACAAGGAACAGACATTAGGAGAGGTAGTCACCTCCTGGATATAGATTTGTGTTGGGCGAGTTGAATGTGGGAGAGTCCTAAATTCAGGAAGGAGTCTCCAGCTTAGGCCCTAACAGACGCATAGTACCCATTGGTGATAGAGCAAAGTAATGGGATGGATTCTTGCGCAAAGTCAGTAGAAGAATCCGTTATAAAAATGGAAACAGGTCTACACAAAATATAGTGGGTTGAAGCTATGTTGGGGGTGAGGCAGGGGGAAAACTATCCACTTTGTTGTGGGAGGTCTGGTCATTGTCTTAGTTGCTGCCTTTGGGATCTTGCTGTGCACAGTGTCTGTCCTAGGCACAACTATGACCACCATTCAAAAGTACTTTGTTTCTTATGAAACATTTTCAGTGGGCATATCTTTAAAGAAAGAGGAGAAAGGTTTTAAAAAGGGCGCGAGGGGAAACTATTTTGAACAGTGGTCTGTGTGGAAGGTACTGCTAGAGGAAGAGGCAGATGCAAGTATGGTTATAACATTGAAAAGACATTTTGAAAAGTACATGAATGGAAATGGGATATGGGCCAAACGCAGGCACATGGGGTCAGTTTAGTTTGGGAATATGATTGGTGAGGGCAAGATGGACCAAAGGGTCTGTTTATGTGCTGTGTGACTCTGACTCTGTCCTTGGGAAGGCAAGTGCTGTACAGTACAAAGTCTGTTTTTCTCTTAGCAACTTAAAGTGTAGCGTTATAAATGGGATAGTTGAGAATGTCAGGACTGTATGGATTTATATACACACATCAATGCGAATGCTTAACTAAAAAACAAACAAACGACCGTGAGTTGACAATGGGATGGATGTGGTACCAGCTAATGTGATGACCAGGCTAAATGTGAGTGTTGAGGTAAGGGACAGAAGAGGAGATGCTCAGACCCTAAAATTATTTAACTTAATATTGAATTCCAGAGGGTGCAAGGTTCCCAAGCAGAAAATGAGATTTTGTTCTTCCAGCTTATGAGCTTTGAGAGTATTGCAGCAAGCCTGAGATGGATGTTGACTCGGGGACATGTGTTGGAATGGCAGGCAACAAGAAGCTGGAAGCTAGAAGTCAAACAAAATCAGAAATTTCTTGGGCAAACCAAGCAGGTTTGGCAGCATCTGTAGAGAGAAAGCAGAGGTAACATTTCTGGTCCAGTGATCCTTCTACAGAATTGATTAGCTCTGAAAAGGTTGGTACGTATACTGAAGATGTGGATGTGGGAAGTTGGGGTGGAATAAACGATAGGCAAAAATCATCAAGCCCAGAGAGAGAGAGAGAACGAGAGAACAACAGTTGGACAGCTAAAACCCCATTCACCCTGCTTCCTTCCCAAAACCACAAATAGGATTGCCTAGGAAAATGCATTAATTTTGTCTGCTCTTGCCCCACAACTCATCTCTTCCTAACTCAACTTTTCTCTCAGCCACTGTCCAGTCCCTTCCCACTTAGGTCCAAGATTCTTTTTACGTTTTACGTCAGTTTCAGAATTTCCAGTTTTCAGGCTCCAGCTGCTTCCTCTTCACCATGCATGTGTAATTCCTTTCACTTATCCATCTCCCATCAAGGTGATCTCAGAGCTCTCCACCTCTTCCTGCATAAACTGTTCTCATCCTCTACCACCCCCCTCCATTTGGCTGAGTTCGTCCTCATTCTGAACGACTTCTCCTTTTTGACCTGAGGAAGTGAGGGGAGTTAAAGGAGTGGCCATGGGCCCCACTTATGTTTGTTTCTCTGGGTACATGGAACATTCCTTCTTCTAGTCCTCCAGGTGCCAACCCATAATGCTTTCTCCAGTACATCAATGACATCATCAGCATTGCTTCTCCTTCTCATTCAGAATTGGAAAAATGTACTCAATCACTATCTATTATCAAACTTCCACCCTGTTCTCACCTTCGCCTGGTCCATCACTGAATCCTCCCTTCCTGTCCTCTAACTCTGTTTCCATTTCTGGGGATATACTGGCCACCAATATCTATTACAAACTCACTAACTCCCACAGTTACCATGAATATATATCCGCCCGCCCTGCTTTCCTGTAAAGACTCTATTCCATTCTCTGTTTTTCCATCTCTGCTTCTGTTCTGATTATGCCAGCTTCTAAAAGGAACGTCCAAAACGTCCACTTTCTTCCTCAACTGAAAATTCTCCATAACTGTGGTTGATGGGCCCTCAGTTGTGTTCAACCCATTTCGGCCTCCAACCCCTTCTCTTCCCTCTGACGACATTGATAGTGTTCCCCATACCCCTTACCCACCCATATCCACATCCAGAGGATCATTAGCCACCATTTTTACCACTTCCAGCAGGATGCCACCGTCAGGCACACAATCCCCTCCCCTCCCTTGTCAGACTTTCACAGGGACCCGTCTCTCTGGGACATCCTGGTCCATTCCCATTGCCCATGGCATCTCTGCCTGCAATCGCAGAAGGTGCATCACCTGTCTGTTTATTACTACTTCATCATCCAAGGCCCCAGAAACACCTTCCAGATGAAACAGCACTTCACTCAATCTAATCACTGTATTTGCTGTTCAGTGTGCTTTTCTCTACGTTGGGCAGATGAAATACAGACTAGCTAACAGTGTGGAGCTGGATGAACACAGCAGGCCAAGCAGCATCTCAGGAGCACAAAAGCTGACGTTTTGGGCCTAAACCCTTTTGTTGGAGAGGGAACTGGAATAAATAGGGAGAGAGGGGGAGGCAGACCAAAGATGGAGAGAAAACAAGATAGGTAGAGAGGACAGTATAGGTGAGGAGGTAGGGAGGGAATAGGTCAGTCCAGGGAAGATGGACAGGTCAAGGAGGCGGGATGAGGTGGTAGGTAGGAAATGGAGGTGCGGCTTGAGGTGAGAGGAAGGGATGGGTGAGAGGAAGAACAGGTTAGGGAAGCAGAAACAGGCTGGGCTGGTTTTGGGATGCTGTGGTGGGGGGGGGGGGAGAACTGGGCTGGTTTTGGGATGCAACGGGGGAAGGGGAGATTTTGAAGCTTGTGAAGTCCACATTGATACCATTGGGCTGCAGAGTTCCCAAGCAGAATGCGTTGCTGTTCTTGCAACCTTCGGGTGGCATCATTGTGGCACTGCAGGAGGCCCATGATGGACATGTTGTCTGAGGAACGGGAGGGGGAGTTGAAATGGTTTGCGACTGGGAGGTGCAGTTGTTTGTTGCGAACTGAGCGGAGTTGTTCTGCAAAGCGGTCCCCAAGCCTCCGCTTGGTTTCCCCAATGTAGAGGAAGCCACACCGGGTGCAATGGATACAATATACCACATTGGCAGATGTGCAGGTGAACATCTGCTTGGTATGGAAGGTCATCTTGGGGCCTGGGATGGGGGTGAGGGAGGAGCTGTGGGGGCAAGTGTAGCACTTCCTGCGGTTGCTTTTGTGCTCCTGAGATGCTGCTTGGCCTGCTGTGTTCATCCAGCTCCACACTTCGTTACCTTGGATTCTCCAGCATCTGCAGTTCCCATTATCACAAATACAGACTGGCGTCTGCTTTGCAAAGCACCGACGTTCTGTCTCCAAAAATGACCGAGCGTCCAGTTGTCTGCCACTTCAACATGCCACCATGTTATCTGGTCAATAGCTCTGTCTCGGCTTGCTGCGGGAAGCCCAACGAACCTCACCACAATCTTGTTTTCTGCTCGAAGACTCTGCAGGCTTTTGGACTGGATAATCAGTTTAATAATTTTAGGGCCTGAGCACCACTTCCCATGCCTTAACCACATAGTAGGCCTTGGATCCACAAAGGCTGCTTCCACAAACAACCCATTGTCAGCAACAAATGGTTGCAGTTAGCAGCTATTGGTATTCTCAAGGTGACCTTTACCCACTCCTCAGTTGCACAGACAGTGCTCTTTCTCTGGGCTTTGTTTCCACTTGTTGTTTATTCCTCCCCATTTTCCTTCCTAGCTACAGTCTGTTCTGAAGAATCCTGGACCCAGAATCTTAAATGCTTGCATGCCCTGTTCCTGTCAACTGGAATTATGTCAGCAAAATTTAGAATTCAACATGACAAAAACAGAAATTGCTGGGAAATCTCAGCAGGTCTGGCAGCATCTGTGGAGAGAAACATTGTTAACATTTCAGGACCCGTGACCCTCAGAGCTCTATTTATTTAGAATCCAACATCCAACGACAGGTTACAAGATTTACTGTAGAATAAGCTGATGACCTGAGATATATAAATCCATTAACTCTTCTGTTCATCCTCTCCATCCAGTTAAGAGTATGACAAGCACATCTTGGTGATGGAGAATTGAAGGCTGTTTTGTGTCTACGGTATTCTAGATAATTAATGCTAATGTTGCATTTGCTTTCTTAACTGCAAATTGAACCTCCATATTAACTTTGAGAACCCTGAACTAGTACTCTTTATACATCAAATTTCCAAAGATTTTACATACATAGGAAAAAAAATTCAATGCAGTTTGGTTGG
Organism: Stegostoma tigrinum; assembly: GCF_030684315.1. Taxonomy (NCBI): domain Eukaryota; kingdom Metazoa; phylum Chordata; class Chondrichthyes; order Orectolobiformes; family Stegostomatidae; genus Stegostoma; species Stegostoma tigrinum. The sequence goes on along the minus strand of NC_081362.1, from coordinate 17,177,801 downwards.
AAGAATAGAGGCATAATGTCACCCTTTTCCACATTGTATTCCATCTGCCATTTCTTTGCCCACTCTCCCAGCACATCCAAATCCTTCTGCAGCCTTCCTGTCTGTTCCCGTATCTGTGTGTAATCTGTAATCTTAGCAGCAATGCCTTCCATTCCTTCATTCAGATTGGTAATGTATAACGTGAATAGTTGTGATCCCAACAGCAGAACTCCACTAGTTACCAACTACCACCTTGAAAATACCTCTTTATCCTCACTCTCTGCTTCCTGCCAGTCAATGAATCCTCTAACCATGCCAGTACCTTGCTCTTAACACCAACTCTGCAACCACAAATACCTTTGAGATGAGCGTGTTGAGGTCAACACAAGAGCAAGAAGCATAGCAGGAATAGATCATCCTGTGGATAAATACAAACCTACAAATTAGGAGCAGAAGTAGACTGTTCAGCCCATTTCGCTTCTCTGCCAGTCAAGGTCATGACTGATTTGATTGTACCCGTAACACCACATGTTCTTGACAGCTTGGCAAGACAGCAATAACGTGAATCTGCAAAAAAAAATTGTAAGGCAGGGATGCTGTAAGCATCCAGCTAGGCTCAGAATGGAAGTAGTGAAAGCAAGCCTCATCCAGTCCATGTGCACTCAGGGACGTACACCAGCTTAATGTCCTCCCTACAGCATTATAATAGTTGCTGGAGCTGTGTTGAGTATAGAAACATCCTGTAAGTGGTTTGTAGATGTACCATGAGAGAGGGTGCGAAGACGCTGATACTTGTCTGATGCCAATGCTTGTAGATATGGGGTGCATGTGATATTGATGACCAGTTTCCAACATGGGGGTAATTTATAGTAAGTGGTGAGTTGAATCTGCCAGGTGCTTGCACTGATTTCTTAGTTTTCTTAAAGCCAAGATAGTTTGATGAATTTAGTAAGATAGGAAGCTGAATACCAATGTGGTGAGTTTTGACGCTAGGAAAGTGTCTCAAAGTTTCATCCCCCATTATTTGGCATCTTGTTTCCTCACGAGAATCTTGCCACACCTTTGACATTGAATTGGGCCTCATTGCACTTGTCACCTGATTCTGCTACTCATTTACTGTAGCATGCATTGCTCAGATCACTAAGATCCCACCAATTGGCTTCTGTTTCACTAACTGGCATGGATCCAAATTGACATGTTTCTTCTATTTACATGGGATACAAGTCTAATCTGTACAGTTTTTCTTCATAAGACAAGCCTTTGGACCAGGAATGTTTTGAGCGAGCCTTCCCTGAGCTGCTTCAAAAGCAATTGGATTGTTATTTTTCCGGATTAAGGAGGTCGAAACAGTTAAGCTTCCCTAATTTTCTAGACCATTCTGATTGCAATAAGCAACAGTGTTGTATTGGCATCCCTAACTGAAGGGCAAAAGAGTGTGTAAGTATAGATTTCCTAGAAGTATACTTTTCTCTCAGAGCTGTAGAAAGGGACAAATATATAGGTGACGTTTAGAAGTAAGGTTTGAAAGAGCATTTGTTGCTGCAGAGAAAGGCGGCTAGTTAGAAGATAGTTCCCAAGAGAACAGGGCACAAGATGTTCCAAGTGGGAAGCAAATTAGTCTGTACATATTAGTGGCAGGGGGTCAGGGCTAGGCACAATGAGTAACTATGTTTATTTTTGCCAAAAGATTTCAACAGACAATAGCCCCCACTGTGATAGTGTAGGAGCCGTATACCACTGAGAGTAAACTGTGTGGCATTGTCAGATTTTCTGGTTATGCAGAATGTGGATAGTAATTAATATAGTTTTGGGGTTGCGTCAGCCTGTTTGTGTAATGGTATAAAAGAATACTTTCTTGCCATTGTATTGGGAGAGAGTTCAAACTCCTGAGTGAATCTTGGACGCCCTCCCCCTGCATCTACCCTTGTGTTGTGCTTGAATAAAGTTCTCAGGTGCTGCTTTACTTCACTGTTTCCAAGTCTCTGACTGCCTTTACAGAAGTCACTCTTACACTAATTATGTGCTGTTCCTGTATATTAACTTAATGTGATTCATGTGGTACTGTCTAATTATATAATAATCTTTTTATCTTTCAGCCAAAATGGACAAGTTCACATTTACCCAAGTTGCATTCCATATGTGATTTCTTTCTTTTATGCCCAATTGCTTAAGTTGTCTATATTTCCTTTTGTAGACTCAATACACTCTTGATAAACAAAAACGGAAGTCGCTGGAAAAGCTCAGCAGGCCTAGCAGCATCTGGTGGAGAGAAATCTGAGTTAATATTTCAGATCCAGTGATCTCCCCCTGTTGGGTTCCCTTTTAGGAGATTGCTACACACTTGATACAAGTGCAATATGCCAACTTCTGTGAACAGCCACAGTTTATTTAAGCAAGTACAAGCTGTCTGGAGGATCACTTAACAAACTTCGTAGGGCTTGCGGAGCCATGTCAAGCGATGCTCTCTACAAGGGAACCGTCCTCTCTTTTTATATAGGGTTTTTTCAGCACAGTCAGTCAGACCTGCACGCAAGATACAATTTTTTTTTCTCCCTCATAGCTACATGCCTAGCAATAGTGATAGTATGTAACTTAATCATCTAACAGTAAAACAATGTGTGAGCCTAGACAGTTCCTTATCTTTTTAGCCTTAGTTCAACTTTTACAGAGAGCAGAGTATAATTAAATTACCGTATTTTATCTGAGTCAGGGGTGCCCGTGAAGCATCAAATTTCTTACAGATGTTACATTTACAGAGAGCAGAATGGATATTACCCCTTTAACACCCCCACCCCCTGTTGTTGCCATCAGTGAATGTAGCTATCACACAGTTGATATCCTTATCCAAATCATTGTAGTTTGTCAGTAGTTCATAACCCAGCACTGAACCCTGTAGTACTCCATTAATTCCAAACTGTCTGTTTAAATCTAGGTGAAATGAAAACATAGACCACATTTCTGTACTCAACAAAGAACTACTATTTATTGCAAACAAAATAGTTTTTACATGCAGCTGAAATCTATGAACTGATGACACATGACTTTGATCATTAAAACTCCTAACTTTTTAAAACTTCCTTGAAGGATACAGTCACGCACACCCCGCTCTGTGTGTCTGTGCATGCACACACACCAACCAACCAATCAGCAAGTTCACAGGATTGGCGGTGATGATCCTTTGACATGCCAGAAGTTACTCTCATCACACTCTGTTCTCCAGGCGTTTTCGCTTCCTTTCAGAGGGCACAACTAGCTCACAAATTTGAAGGTCCTGATGTAAAAATTGGTGGGAGAAGATAACTTTTTATTTGGTCTTCAGGCATTTTCACTGCAGAGAGACACATCATCACTCCTTTACACAGGGCCAAAGGCTTCCAGCAATATTGTTCATACTGACAAGTTATCTTAACTAATCAAGAGCCAGCCACCTTAGTAGGCCCATGGCCTCTGGCATCTACAAAAGTCACAACTCCACAACCAATCAACTACTTGTTGCTGGCTAAATCTTCTCTTGTACATGTATCCTGATACCAGCTCATTTGCTGGTTGAAAAAAAACAGTAACGGGAAAAAAACCATTTCAAAATTTGATAAATGCACCAGTCCCTTAAACAATCCTGATTCTAAGTAATTTTTTCATTTCAGTCCACAATCAAAAGTACAGTAAAATGACAAGGTATGGTCCTATTTTGCTTCTGATCTTCAGTGAAACACTGGTAGGGAATGGGGCCAAGAATGAATTCCCATAAAGGACCATTTACCTTTGCTATTTTTTCTCTTGAAAGATTCTACATCTTTCAAGCTAAGTTTATTTTTAAGTGCTAAACCAAATCCCTACTTAATGAACAGAGCTAGCCCTCCACATTTCTTAGATTTATCATTCATTTATGTCACATACTCTTCAAGATTAAGTTCCCAGCCTCGGTCACCTTTCGATGTCCCTGTAATGCCTACTAGGACAGACATTTGTCTCCATCTGTGCTAACCATTCATCCACTTTGTTTACAAATGTAGGATCAGTTCAGAGACAAGGCCTTAAACTATTTTTCTTAACCATTTTTACAGTCATTAGTCCTATCTGCTGGTGAATCTCACATTTGTATGTTCAGTTCAGTTCACTCCTGTTAAACTCTGGCAATCATTAACCAAATTGCTGCCTTATGTTACTATTGCTTTCCATTACTTCACCCTTCCTTGATTCACCCCTCCCATTCAACTTTAAAGCCTGCTCTAAGATCCAGTTATGTAATTTGCCAAAACACTGGTCCCAGCATCGTTATATGTAGTTGCCCAATGGTACAGCTTCCATTTTTTTACCCAATATTAGCACCAGTGCCCCAGGGTTTGAAACTCATTTCCCCCACACCAAGCTCTAAGCCACACATTAGATTAATCTTATTTACCTAATGCTGAGTTATTTAATACTTTGCAAATAGTAGAGTTTATTAACTCTGATAGCATTTCAATTTGGCTCATACTCAGCAGAATTCTTTTATATAGTACTGCCTACACATTGGTAGCCAACATCCATCATAACACCAGGGACAGGCAGAACTTTAGTACATAGTGGTACTTGGTGTTTGCATACTAGGGATCGACACAGGGCTTGATGCAGCCATGCACAAGGGTGGCCAATGGGATGAAGGTGACTTTTGGCACATCTTCCCTCACCCTGATCCAGAGCTTCATACGTGGTGTCTCTGTGGACATGGTCTATCTTAGACCTCCAAATGAAATGGAAGATGGCTCAGGTGACTGCAACAGTGCAGGTTCTGGGAATGGGCCATACCCGCATCGCATACATTAACACATACAGAGTGCCTTACATCCAATGACTGGGTTTTTAACCTACAGCAGAGAGGGAGCAATGCTCCCAAAAGCCCAGTTTCTTGCCTTAACTTGGCCATAATACCCATTCAAGTTTTTGTGCACGGTCTGGCCCCTCTGAGCCATAGTCCCGGCATCCAAAAAACATAGCTTTGCTTTTGCCTCAATTTACCTCTGCTCCTGAGGCCGGTTCGAACTGGTTGCAGATGCACGTGAATCTGCAGGCTGACAGCAGATCTGAACAGAAAATAGTGACGTCGTCCATGTACAGGGAGGCTTTGACCTGCAAGCCTCTGCAGCCTGGACTAGACACCCCTGTCAGGCTTGCATGCTTCCTGATGGACTCCATGAAAAGCTTTAGGCCACACATATACAAGGTAGGAGAGCGAGGTAGCCCCGTCTGTCTATGAACCTGATTGGGAAGCTTTCTGTTGCCCACCCATTGATTGAGACTGCACTAACAATATTGGTGTAGAACTGTTAGATCCAATTGCAGATTCCCCTCCCAGAACATATTTCGCACAGCACGTCCCACATTCAGGTGTTTGACATCCTGTTAAAGGCCTTATCCAGGCTGATGTGTCCGCTCCCTTGTCCTGTACATGGGCAATCATATCCCTGAGAAGTGGGAGGGACTCAGATCATCATGCTTGGCACAGAAGGCGCTGAAGAGGTGAATCACCGATCCCAGAGCAGACCTGACCTGGTTGACTGTCACGTCAGACAGAATTCTGTTATCTGCTTTCAGCTGTGAAATTGGTCGCCAATTTCTAATTTTCTCCCTCTTTTTTCCCTCCCATTCTGCTTGTAGATGAGAGTGAGGATATCTTTCTAATGTCATGTCTTATAGTCTGATCCTCAGGATGTCAGACTGAGATGACATTGCTGAGTCATCTCCCTTCAGGCTGCTGTGCATAGTGCCCTCCCTGTGCACCTCCTGGAAGAAGAAACTTGGTCAATGTTTCATCCTGCGCCATAGTGCAGACCCTAGACTGGAAGATTATTTTGGAGGCTTCTGATACAATCAGTGAGGCCTAGGGGTTCTTCGCCTCCTAAAGATCCTCCATATTATCAACCCCCATCGTCTGAAGCAGGAGTAGGTTCTATGTGCTTTCTGGAGTTTGGACAGTTTTCCCCATATCTCTCTCATCTTCTGAACACCTTTTGGGGATAAAGAACCTCTTGATGTTCCCCTTGACTGCTTCCTACCAGTATGCTGAAGATTTAAAGAAGGTCTTCATTGTTTTCCAACCTGTGTAATCCCTCACTCAATGTTTTCTAGAGTCAACAGTTTCACGTTCAGCTTCCACATTGCCTTGCTGGCCCGCTGGCCAGCAGGAAGCAGTGGTCAGAGAAGAACACCAGCTTGATTTCGGTGGATCTGACGAAGAACATGCAGAAAACTATCCTTGAGCAGATAGACTTTGACCAGGCATATCCATGCTGTGCTTTATCTGCAGGGGTGCTGAAGACAGCGTGCAGCTTGGTGACTTTAACCATTTCGTCAGGAATCTGGACATGGCACCTCATTTGCTATCAGCCCCTCTGGATCATTCAACCACATCAATGTTGCAGGTGAAGTCTCTGGCCAGAATTACTGCCCTGGACTTTGCCAGAGCTAAACCTTTGTGAGCCTACTCCAGATGTTTGCCCTGGATCTTAATTGATTTTCACGAGCTTCTGCATTCTGCAGTTGAAGATATCACCTTCCCTGCCACCTTTTATTATGTGTTAACAAATTTGGTTTTATAATGCATGTTTGATTAATAAACCTACTTCCTCCAATAAGCTTCATGACTGCTAGTAAAGGTTACTAGTTCTAATTAAACTTTATAATGGATTTCCTGAGCTTTAAACCATGTGAGCAAAATACTTGCCCACCACTAAGATTCCCTGTGATATTTCCTTTCAGTTTACTCTGTGGTTGTGAGGGTTGCACAGAACTGAGCTTGTATTGGTTTCCTGTCTCTTCTCTACCACCTCCCCTTCACCCAGTTTATAACTCCTACTCTCCTGCTCTCTCGGAGGCTGACAAAGTTACCAAAATAAAGGAACACTACCTCCCTGCTTCCCAAATTCCCAGCCATATACTTTGTCACAGGCCTAAACCCTGTCTCATGCACTCATCCTCTCTCACCTCACCAACTTCTACTTCTTCATCCTCTACTCTTGCCCACCCAGCTGGACTTCTCCACCCTGTCTGGGTTATGAGAGAACTGGAATGGAGAGAATTGGCCAGCAGTTGCTGAAAGCGGGCAGCTTCATGATAGGTAGCTTTTTTTTTGATGAACTGTGTCCTGTCTGCTTTATTGGCAGTCTCTCCAAGTGAGCTGTTCCTGACATTTAGACAGTGTTGTGGGTTTCCGGACAGTCAGGTTGAAATCAAATAAGAACTGTCAGCAGAAAAGTGAAACTGATAGTTCTGGTTTTCTTTTCAGCTTGACTAGACATACAAACACAAAGTTGCCTGAAGGTTGGGTGTAACTATCAGTGAAACTGACAAAAAATATTCCTCTCAGAGCTGGAAAGCTGAAAACTGGAGTCTAGAAAGCAGATTTCCAAAACCTGTAAGTCAGATGTCCACCATTTGGCAGGAATTTCTCATTCTTATGAGGCAAAAATACAAAGTGTTGGAGAAATGTAGCAGGCCTGGCAACATCTGTTGGGAGAGAAGTATAATTAATGTTTCAAATCTGATGATTCATTCTTCTTCAGAATTGAAGGGAGCTGGACTGGTATTGTTGACAAAGGGGACAGAGTGCAATAATACTTATGTTCCCCGAGTAGTCACAAAATGTATAAAATCCCAATTAGCCCACCAAGGTGACCAATTTGCCTGACTGACTGGTTTTATCTAAAATAGCCTTTGCAATAGGTTTCTTCATTAACAGAAAATAACTATATTCATTGTAGCACTCTTCACTCTAACAAAAAGCAGAGAAAAGAAAGTATTCTAAATCTGCCACTAGATGACTTAACCAAATCCATTCTTAAAAAACCCAAATACATATTATTTTCATTTTAAATATGGGGGGAGAAAAGTTAGTTTGACACACAGGTGGGAAAACAAATGAACATGAAAAAAAATTCCAAAAATCAGTCTAGATTATGAGTGTGTTACCTTGCCTCACACAGTTCCTTTGGATTTTTAGCATTTGTTTGTATGTTGTGTCTGTAAAGCAATGGTTGAGTCATTATACCTATATGTTTTCCTGTTAGAATTATTTATTTTAGGTTCTCTTGATATTGTATTTCCACCCACATTGAAAGAGATGTTTTCAGATTGAAAGCACTGGATGTCTCTGGCTGCCTGGCACCTGCAGATTTGTAACAAACTGCAGCTCACTGAATCTGAAGGCTATCATCATGGAATTGTACAGTATGGAAACAGACCCTTTGGTCCAACTAGTCCATCCCAACCATATTCCCCTGTGCTTGGCCCATATCCCTCCAAACCGTTCCTATTTATATATATTTAACTAAATGGTTTTTTTAAATGTTGGAACAATACTCGTATCAACCACTTCCTCTGGAAGTTTCTTTCACGTATAAACCACTTTGTGTTTTAAGAAAAAAATTCCGCATGTCTTTTTTAAATGTTTCCTTCTCAAATTAGAAATATGCCCCAAGTCTTGAAATCCCCCATTTTAGGGAAAAGAGACACGTCACCTGTCAAGAACCTATGCACCGGTGAAAAAACATCCTAGCCTGTCTATCCTCTCCTTATGACTCATACCCTCCACTCCCAGTAATATTGTGGTAAAGTTCTTCTGAACCCTCTCCAGCTTAATAAGATCCTTCCTATAACAGGGTGACCAGATCTGGGCACAGTGCTCCAAAAGAGGACTCACCAATGCCCTGTACAACCTTAACATGACGTCCTAACTCTTATACTCAGGTCTGAACAATGAAGACAAGCATGTTCAACACCACTTAACCACCCTATCTATGTGTGATGCAGACTTCAAACAATTATGTAACAGAATCTCTAGGTCTCTCTGTTCGACAGTACTTCCCAGGACTCAACTTTTAATTGTATATGTCCTGCCCCTGTTTGTTTTATCAAAATGCAATACCTCACATTTATCCAAATTAAACCCCATCTGCCGTGCCTCAGCCCAATAACCCAATTGATCAAGATCTCTTTGTAATCTTAGATAACCTTCTTCACTGTCCACTACACCTCCAATTTTGGTGTCATCCACAAAATTACTAATGATGCCTTCTATATTCTCATCTAAATCATTTATGTAAATAACAAACAGAAGTGGACCCAGCACTGATCCCTGTGGAACACTGCTGGTCATAGGCCTCCAGTCTGGGAAACAACTCCTCACTATCAGATTCTGTCTCCACCCTTTAAGCCAATTTTGCATCCAATACATGATATATATCCATATACAAGAATCTTGGTACCACTCTGTCTCAAAGTATTACCCTCACTGCTTTGCTTTAAAAAGCAACATTGTCTTTCACGGCTAAAGGTATGCACCACTTGATGTTCCTAAACTGGAAAACTCTCCTGAAATTTCAGCTGTACAGCAGTGTGCAATGCCATTCCAGTTTATAGTCCGAACAGGAAAAATACGTGGTCCCTAACACTTTAGGTTTTCTAGGTTTCCGATTTAGTTTTTGAAAGCTCTTTCATTTCACCTAACATAGATGGCCCTCTTTTCCTATTAGTTATGACTTTAAATCCTTCAGGAAGTAACTGTGGCTCAGTGTAACGGTGGCTCAGTGGTTAGCACTGCAGCCTCACAGCGCCAGGGACCCGGGTTCGATTCCAGCCTTGGGTAACTGTCTGTGTGGAGTTTGCACAATCTCCCTGTGTCTGTGTAGGTTTCCTCCGGGTGCTCTGGTTTCCTCCCACAGTCCAAAGATGTGCAGGCTAGGTGGATTGGCCATGCTAAATTGCCCGTAGTGTAGAGGGGTTTGTGCGGTATGGGGGATGGCTCTGGGTGGGATGCTCCAAGGGGCAGTATGGACTTGTTGGGCCAAAAGGCCTGTTTCCACACTGTAGGGAATCTAATCTATTGTCTCTCTTTCTGCAACTACATTTGCAGCGTGTTTTAAGCATCAATACTGCAAATGGGGTTTGAGTGAAGAGTCTGTCTAAAAGGAGGTTGCAAGGTTCAATAGTAACACCTCGGAGGGGATCCAAGATCAAAAGAAGTAGATAAGAACCCAACGTAAATTATGTGTAAATTTGTGATGGTGTCAGTATTTTAAGCATGTGTTTTTATGGTTTCTGTTATATCTGTTTTCACAATAAATTAGTACAGCTATACTTTTTTCAATTCAGTGTTTTGACTGGACATAGTTGCAATTATTAAGCCAGAGCCCTTTCACTCACACGTTTTTGTACCAGGAAGGGACTGATTTCTTGCAGTTGATAGACATCAGTTGATTCTCATTTGAGCCTGGATCAAGTTGGCCAGCTCCTAGTTAGGACATGCAGTTCAACTGGGAAAACCGAGTTCTGAACAGGCATGCCAACTGAACTAGTCCTAGGAACAGGTGTCAGGACTCTCTTAGCAGTGCCCCTATACCTAAGGCAGGAAGCTTAGATCTATGTCTTATCTGCTCCTGAATCTGTGAGATAACATCTCTGGATAAGTCAGTCAGGAAATTCCAAAAGGAGGTGTCGGTTGTTCTCATCCTTGTGTTTCCATAAGATCTTCCTGTAAACCTAATTCTGACCAAGATCTCCCCCCTCCAACCACATTTCCAATATCTATGTAGTCTGGTGTCAAATATTGTTTGGTAACGCTACCATTAAGTATGTTGGAATGTTCTACCAGATTAATGGCTCCACTTAAATAAAGATTATTTCTGTTCAGTTAGGGTTCCTCAACCTGAGTCTGTATTAACATTTGAAAAATGTTCTACAAAATGTTTAATCACATTTTCTGCACCAACTGTTTGTGGAATGAAGGCAAATGAAAAGTACTGTTTGCCTCCTGTCTCATTTTGTGTCTGGAGTGCAGAATATTAAATTAACTTGCATGTGACTTAATGCTTTAATTGGTGAAACGCATGATATCTAATGCAGATTATTTTAAAAGACAAAGTTAGCATTGAAATGCTAAATTTGTCTTAACTGGCAGATTTCTCCAAGAACAGGGTGGGATCTCTCTCTCTGCTCTGGTTTACAAGTATCTTGGACAACGTTTTTCTCTTCTGAAGCACATATTGCAATTATTTCTTTTAGATATCCTTGTCTTATGGAGTAAAATGTTCCAGCATAGGAGTATGCTATTTGGCACATCATGCTGATGCTGGTCCATTGGAAGTACTGAATATGAAGTGTCATTCTCTTGCTTCCACCATTGTATTTAGGCAATTCTTAAAGATCAATGAGGCCATCTATGTGTGGAGCTACAGGACATGGATGAGATACTAAACAAATATTTTGTATCAGTATTTACTGCAGAGAAAGACATAGAAGCTAAGGAACTTGGGGAAATAAATAGGGTTGTCTTTAAAACAGTCCACATGACCGAAGAGGAGGTGCTGGAGATCTTAAAATGCGTAAAGGTAGATAAATCCCTGGGACCTGATCAAGTATATTTCAGTACATTGTGGGACGCAAGGGAGGAAACTGTCCTCCCCCAAACCCCAACATCAGAGATATTTATAATATCTACAGCCACGGATCAGGTGACAGAGGACTGGGTCATGACTAATGCTGTGTCTTTATTTAAGAAAGGCTGCAAGAAGCAGCCAGGGAACTCTAGAACAGCGAGCCTGATGTCAGTGGTGGGTAAGTGGCTGGAGGGGATTCTGAACGATATGACTTACGTGCATTTGGAGAAGCATGAACTGATTAGGGATAATCAACATGACTTTGTGTGTGGGAAATCGTATCTCATAAACCTTTTGACGACATGTCCAAGAAGATAGATGAGGGCAGAGCAGTTCACGTTGTCTACATAGACTTTAGCAAGACCTTTGACAAGGTTCCGCATGGTAGACTGGTCAGTAATGTCAGATCATATGGGATCCTCAGTAAAAAGAATTTCTCATTTTGGTTCTAAGTGCTTCTTCCCTCACAATTTAGAAATTTCATCCCCTGGTTGTCGATTTCCCCAACCAGAGAATCATTTTACCTGCATCTACCTTGCCTATCCCTTTACAAACTTTGTAAATTTAAATAGAACATAGAACATTACAGCACAGTACAGGCCCTTTGGCCCTCGATGTTGTGCCGACCTGTCATACCGATCTCAAGCCCATCTAACCTACACTATTCCATGTACGTCCATATGCTTGTCCAATGATGACTTAAATGTACCTAAAGTTGGCGAATCTACGACTGTTGCAGGCAAAGCATTCCATTCCCTTACTACTCTCTGAGTAAAGAAACTACCTCTGACATCTGTCCTATATTTTTCACCCCTCAATTTAAAGCTATGCCCCCTCGTGCTCGCCGTCACCATCCTAGGAAAAAGGCTCTCCCTATCCACCCTATCTAACCCTCTGATTATTTTATGTTTCAATTAAGTCACCTCTCAACCATCTTCTCTCTAATGAAAACAGCCTCAAGTCCCTCAGCCTTTCCTCGTAAGACCTTCCCTCCATACCAGGCAACATCCTAGTAAATCTCCTCTGCACCCTTTCCAAAGCTTCCACATCCTTCTTATAATGTGGTCACCAGAACTGCACACAATACTCCAAGTGCAGCCGCACCAGAGTTTTGTACAGCTGCAGTATAACCTCATGGTTCCAGAACTCGATCCCTCTATTAATAAAAGCTAAAACACTGTATGCCTTCTTAACAGCCCTGTCAACCTGGGTGGCAACTTTCAAGGATCTGAGTACATAGACACAGATCTCTCTGCTCATCTACACTACTAAGAATCTTACCATTAGCCCAGTACTTTGCCTTCCGGTTACTCCTAGCAAAGTGCATGACCTCACACTTGTCTGCATTAAACTCCATTTGCCACCTCTCAGCCCAGCTCTGCAGCTTATCTATGTCTCTCTGCAACCTATAGCATCCTTCGTCACTATCCACAACTCCACCGACCTTAGTGTTGTCTGCAAATTTACTAACCCATCCTTCTACGCCCTCATCCAGGTCATTTATAAAAAATTCATAAAAATCGAACGCCTTGCTGAAATCCATATACACCACATCAACTGGTTTAACTCATCTACCTGTTTGGTCAAATGAGATCACCTCTCCATTTTTGAAACTGTGGAGGATAAATACAAGTCCAGTTTTCCCAATCGCTCTTCATTCAGCAGTGCTGCTACCCTGGGAGCAAATCTGTTAAATTTTTTTTGCACTTCTTTTTGTGGCAATAATTTTCTCCCTGTGGTAGGAGGACAAAACATTTTCATGGCAATCCAAGTGCGATCTGAACAAAGTTCTATACTGCTGAGGAAAGCTACTCATGTACTGACATCCTCTTGTGATAAAGAATTACACACCGTAAGCCTTTCTAATTGCTAGATGAACTTGTGTGTTAGCCTTCAGTAATGAACTGACAAGGACACCTAGGTTCTTCTGAATATCTACGCTTTGCAACCTTTCACCATTTCAGATGTGCTCTGCACATTTTCTTCCTAACAAATTGGATAACTATTCTATCCAATCCTTTTAACACCTCTCATAAGTCAGCTGTGACTCAGTTTTGGCACTGTTGCCACTGGGTCATGAGATTCTGGCCACTCGTCCCACTCCAGTGCTTTAACAGAAAAATCAAGGCTGGCATTCCAGTGCAGTATCAGTTTCAGATAAAAATGCTAAACTAAGCTCCCTTCTGCCCTTTTAGGTTGATGCAAAACACTCATCAGCACTACATTAAAAGTGATCAGTAGAATTTTTCCCAATGTCTTGGTAAATTTCTATCCTTTAATCAACATCTCACAAGATGATCTAGTAATCGTCACACTGTTGTTTGTGAAAGCTCACTGTTTGCAAGTTTGCTGTCGTGTTTCTTACACTGTGCCAATGAACACGGTTTACAGGAAGTTTACTAATGTTTAGCGATTTGTAAGATCCTGTGATTACAAAATTACATAAGTGCAATTTAAACAACATTGAAATGTTGCAGAGAAAATGCAGCATTAGAATGCCAACTTTGAGGTATGAGGTGGTTTGTGCATTGGTAATTAAAAATAATTAGTGGTTTGTGATAAGGCACTATATATGTATGTATATGTACCTATGTGTGTGTATGTATGTATGTACATACATATTTATATGTACATACATATGCCTGTGTATATATGTAGCGGGAAGAACACCAGCCTCTGAAACTCAAGTTCCATCAAAATAATGTTGTGAGGTTTTAGGATTAATACGAACTGATGGATGCACCACATTTTAAACAATTCTGAGCCTGACAACAGATTGAAGCAGTTCCTTAGGATTTGAGAATTGGTTGGTGATGAGGTAAGGTAGTGTAGGTCTCCTTTAGGAGAACCAGAGGGTAGTTGTTGAGGGCAGTGGGTCATGCCCAGTGATGAATGGATAGGTGAACACATAGGGGTAGGGTCTTAGCTATCTCAAGCACAGAAAAATGCCCTTCAGTCCATTGTGTCCATACCAGCCAAAAAAGTTAGTCTAATCCTATTTTCCAGCACTTGGCCCACATCCTTGTGCACTTGAGATGCCAACGCATACGTCTACGTACTACTTAAATGTTATGAAGGTTTCTGTCTCTTCCAACCTTATAAGCAGTGAGATTCAGATTCCTACCACCCTCTGGATAAAGAAGTTCTTCCTCACACTTCCACTTAAACCAGTTCTGAAGAAGGATCCTGATCTGAAATGTTGACTTTCCCACTCCTCTGATGCTGCCTGACCTGCTGTGTTCCTGTACCTCCACACTGTGTTGTCTCTGACTCCAGCATCTGCAGTTCTTGCTATCTCCACTTAACCTTCTACCCCTTACCTTAAATCTATGTCCCTGGTCATTGATCCATCTACCAAGAGAAAACAACATTTCTTCCTGACTATGCCCCTTATAATTGTATATATCTCAATCATGTCCTCTCTCGGTCTCCTCTGTTCCACTGGAAGCAACCCTAGTCTATCCAAAGAGATAGTAGGAACTGCCGATGCTGCAGAATCTGAGATAACAAGGTGTAGAGCTCGATGAACAAGCAGCGTCAGGGGAGCAGGAAAGCTGACATTTTGGGTCTGGACCCTTCTTCAGAAATGGGGGAGGGGAAGCTAATTCTGAAATAGATAGAGGGAGAGGGGGAGGCAGATGGAAGGTGGATAAAGGAGCAGATAGGTGGAGAGGTGATGGACAGGTCAAGGAAGCAGGGATGGAGCCAGTAAAGGTGAGTGTAGGTGGGGAGTTAGGATGGGGGTTGGTCAGTCAAGGAAAGACGGACAGTTTGAAGAGGAGGGGATGAGGCTGGTAGGTAGGAGGTGGAGGTGGGGGTGGAGGTTGATCTGTGAGGTGGGAGGAATGAATAGGTGGGAGAAAGAATGGAGAGGTCAAGGAGGCGGGGTTGAGCTGTGCTGGTTTTGGGATGTGGTAAGGGGAGGGGAGATTTTGAAATTTGTGAAGTCCACATTGATACCATTGGGCTGCCGGGTTCCCAAGCGGAATATGAGTTGCTGTTCCTGCAACCTTCAGGTGGCATCATTGTGGCACTGGAGGAGGCCCAGGATGGACATGTCGTCCAAGGAGTGAGAGGAGGAGTTGAAGTAGTTTGCATCTGGGAGGTGCAGCCTTTTGTCATGAACCTAGCATAGGTGTTCCACAAAGCGGTCTCCAAGCCTCTGCTTTGTTTCCCCGACATAGAGGAGGCTACATCGGGAACAGCAGATACAATATACCACATTAGCAGATGTGCAGTTGAACATCTGTTTAATGTTGCAGATTTTCTTGGGACCTGGGATGAAGGTGAGGGGGGAGGTGTAGGGGCAGGTGTAGCACTTCCTGCGGTTGCATGGAAAATTGCCGAAGGTGGTGAGGCTCGTGGGGAGTGTGGAGTAGACAAGACAGTCATGGAGAGAGTGGTCCCTCCAGAAGGCAGATAAAGGTGGGGAGGGAATAATGTCCTTGGTGGTGGGGTCAGATTGCAGGCGGCAGAAGTGGCAGAGGATGATGCGTTGGATCTGGAGGTTGGTGGGGTGGTACGTGCAGATGAGGGGAATTCTGTTTTTGTTGTTATTGCGGGGATGGGGTGTGAGGGATGAGTTGCAGGAAATGCAAGATATGCGGTCGAGGGCGTTTTCGACCACTGTGGAGGGGAAGTTGCGGTCCTTGAAAAAACAAGGACAACTGGGATGTCCAGGAGTGGAATGCTTCATCTCGGGAGCAGATGCAGCGGAGGCGAAGGAATTGGGAATAGGAGATGGCATTCTTGCAGGAAGGTGGACGAGAAGTGGTGTATTCTAGGTAGCTGTGGGAGTCGGTAGGCTTGAAATAGATATCAGTCACTTCACAAGATTCAAAATCTCCCCACCCCGAGCTAATCCCAAAACCAGCCCAGTTCATCCTCGCTCCCTTGACCTGTCCATCTTTTCTCCCATCTATCAACTCCTCCCACCTCACGGACCAACTCCCACTCCCACCCCCAACCCCACCTCCACCTCCTACCTACCAGCCTCCTTGAACTGTTCATTTTCCCTTGACTGACCAACCTAACTCCCCACCTACACTCACCTTTACTGGCTCCATCCCTGTCTCCTTGACCCGTCTGTCTCCTCTCCACCTGTCTGCTCTTTTATCCACCTTTCATCTGCCTCCCCTCTATCTCTGTTTATTTCAGAGCCCCCTTCCCCTACCCCATTTCTGAAGAATGGTCCAGACCTGAAATGTCAGCTCTCCTGTTCCTCTGATGCTCCTTGGCCTGCAGTGTTCATCCACCTCTACACCTTGTTATCCCAGTCTAGCCAATCTTTCTTTGTGAGTAAAACTGTCTAGCTCTGGCAACGTCTAGGTAAATCTCTGCACCATCTCCAGTGCAATCACGTCCCTCCTTTAATTCTACATTGCCTTGTTTGTCCTGTCCCAAGTGTGCCACTTCACACTTATTCAGTTGAATTCCTTTGCTGCTGATCATCTGGGATCTTTCTGTAATCTAAGGCTGTTCCCCTCCCTGTCTACCACCCCACTAATTTTTGTATCAGCTGTAAACCTACTGATCAACCTAAGGACAATCATTTAGGTAAAATCCAGATGGCAAGGGCCTTTAGGACACAGATTCCAGTCACATAAATAGCCCTTAACCATCGCCCTCTGCTTCCTGCCACTAACCTGATCCTACATCCAATTTGTTTCATAGGTAGTAAGAACTGCAGATGATGGAGAATCTGAGATAACAAAGTGTAGAACTGGATGAACACAGCAGGCCAAGCAGCATCAGAAGAGCAAGAAGGTTGACGTTTCAGGCCTAGACCCTTCTTCAGAAATGGGAGAGGAGAAGGGGGTTCTGAAATAAATAGGGAGGGGGAGAGGCGGATAGAAGGTGGATAGAGGAGAAGCTAGATGGAGAGGAGACAGGCAAGTCAAAGAGGTGGAGATGGAACCAGTAAAGGAGAGGGTAGGTGGGGAGTTAGGGAGGAGATAGCTCAGTCCAGGGAGGGTGGACAGATCAAGGGGGTAGGGTGAGGTTAGTAGGTAGGAGTGGGGGTGGGGCTTGAGGTTGGAGGAGGGGATAGGTGAGAGGAAGGACAGGTTAAGGAGGCGGGGACCAGCTGGGCTGGTTTTGGGAATGCTTCAAGCCCCACTCCCATCTCCTACCTACTAACCTCATCCTGCCCCCTTGACCTGTCCGTCCTCCCTGGACTGACCTATCTCGTTCCTACATCCCCTCCAACACACCTTTTATTGGGTCCATCCCCACCTCTTTGACCTGTCTCCTCTATCTTCTACCCGCCTCTTCCCCCCTCCCTATTTATTTCAGATCCCCCTTCCACTCTCCCATTTCTGAAGAAGGGTCTAGGCCCGAAACCTCAGCCTTCCTGCTCCTCTAATGCTGCTTGGCCTGCCGTGTTCATCCAGCTCCACACCTTGTTATCCAACATGTAATTTACCATGGTGGTGGGCGTGGCTGGAGGGTCGGGGCAGGGGCGGGGTTTCAGCTTAGGGTGTGGTCTAGGTCGGGGGGTGTGAAAGGGGCGGGGAAATGTGGGCGGTGGGGGATGTGGTGACTGGTCAGAATTTGGGGAGGAGGGTGTGTCCAGGGAGCGGGATTGGCTGCGAAAGGGCGTGGTCAGCGGACCGGGGTGTCGGGGTCACGGGGTGTGGTCACGGCCGAAGAGGGTGGGGAAAGGGGCGTGTTTTAGATTCGGGCGCGCACGCTCGAGCCTGTTGAATTTTTTTTGTTCGCCGCGAGCTCGAGGTATTGCCATGTGGATGTCGTTGGCAGCGAGAGGCCGGGGGGCAGCGGCGGTGGTCACAGCCGGCCGAGTCGCCTTGTGTCGGCTACCGGCCGGCCACCGGGGCTGTGCTCAACGGTTACCGGCTATCGGCAACAAGGATGAACCGGCACCCGGATCCGGTACCAGGGTGAAGAAGAGCGTCAGGTAAGTCTGGGACTTTTCCGGTATGATCTGGGGGCAGAGGGAGGGAGATGTGGAGGGGGAGCCGGGGAACGGAGGTAGGGGGAAACTCGTGGGGAGGGCTTGCGTGATCTTCTAGGTTTGGGGAAGGTCCCAGGTTGGGGTAGGGGAGCTGGACAAGGAAGATAGATTCCTGGGGGATGGAATCCGGGGTGTGAAGATGGGAGAGGTCCCGGGTACGGAAGTGAAAGGTGGATTTGAAGGGAGTAGGTGTTGGAAAAATGAGGGTTAAGTTGGGCTTGGATGTGGAGAAGGGGGTGTTTAAACGATCCTGGGTGTGCGGTAATAAAAATTTTAAAGAGACTCAGGTGCACGGAAAAAGCGATCTGAGTGTGGGACACTGTTAACGAACCTGGAGCAATGGTGCGAGAGGCTCAAATGAGTCCTGCGATGAGCAAGAGGTGGTTTAACTGTATGTTTGGGGGTGTTTAAGAGGGTCCTGGGAAAGAGTGGTTTAAAGGCATATGTTGGATGGGGAGGGGGCAGTGGAAGGGAGGATTTAAACGGGTCCTGGGAAAGTTGGTGTGTTAGAATTGAAATATTGAAGGACTGCTGGGATAATAGGAAGGATGTTCGGGAGTAGAAATGGATTAAAAGGATGTAGACACTGAATTAATTAGTGGAATTAAGAACGGGAAGACTATAGAAGTCAGGACGTGGTTTAAGAGTCCAAGGAATGATTTTAGAAGTCTGCAGAAGTGTAATAAAAGGGGAGCCAAGAAGTAAAAGAAGTCTGAAGGAAGAGAAAGTGGGTTTAAAGGGGAGTGGGTTTGAAGGCACAGGTAAGTGAGAGAAGATCCTTGGTCAGTCTGATGCAGTGTGTGAAATTGGCCTTGATTATTGTTGCATGATTTGCTGATTTGGAAGGGAAGAGTAGCTGACCTATTTCTCATAGGTGAAGAATTCCTTAAAAGTGCAAGAAAAATTTGATCAATAATGCTTCTGCCATGTCTATTTGAGATCAGTGGGACCAAGTTTTTTTTTGTGAAACCGGCTTCATGATCATTCAGACAAAGTCAACTTTGACAGACTGGGCAGGTGTTTTCTAATGCTCAAAAAGCCAACGTTCTAGGGAAAGATGAAGGTGCTTCAAAGACACTTTGAAGTTCTTTTTGGAGGATTGGGGTTCTGACGTTAATGAATGGAAGGAGTTTATCATTTGAAATAGTGATAGTTTGTGCATTGGTTATTTTCTTTATCTCTAGCATTTGTATATTGGTTTTGTCTTTTTGCTCTGTCAGAGCTGACTTATACGCTATTAACATCTACACTGGACCAACACATTTTGTTCTCAATAAGCATAATTGGTCCTCTTGTCTTTTGTTCAAGACATCTGTTTTCTAAATTCCTTGCCCTCTAACCTTTCTCTGACCATCTCTCTTTCACCACTGCCTTATCACTCAGGCAGGCCCAGTGGTGAAAGAGAGCTGAGGATTGGCAATTACTTTGGTTGGTTCTAGTTTAGATGGCGTAGCAGTGGAGGAAGGATGGTGGCATTGGTGTTATTGATGGTGATAAGCTGGGTCAGGAGCGATGGATGCTCTTTAAGCTATTATCCTTCTTTGCTATCCTTATTCTTTAATAATTCGAAATGGTGTCCAATCATGGTGACTAATGAAAGTTTACCACTGTATATATTGTGTTCTTGCTTAAAATACATGACAACAAAGTCATTCGTCATTCACCCCCACCTTTCTCCAACATCATAAACTCCATCGCTTTTCCATCTTTCTCAGTGCTTCAGAAAAATCATATTGGACTCAATGTTAATAGTATTTCTCCAGCATTTTTTTATTTGAAAAACTGAAACAGTTTCTGCACTGCAAACCCACTGCCTCCTGGAACGTCTTGTGTACCCTAGTTGAAGGTCAAAAATCAGCTTGTTTGTGAAAACATTTTGAATCAAGGGACAGCTGACTCGATGAATTGTGGGTTAATCATGCCTTGACGAAGAAGCAGAGGAGATATAGGAACAAGAAACAAAACTTTGCATTTGGGCAGTGGTTAGATTTCCCATTGGCAAGTTGAGAGTTTGGTGCTGGTGATTGGAGGTTAGACAGGGTTCCCTAGAGCAATAGTTGCATAATAAAAAAAAAACTTTCCTTTGAAGCAAATTATTACCATTAGAGAGAAGATTGCAAAAGTATGTCTTTAACAGGGAAGGAGATTGAAACAGTTTATTTCTCTCCTTCTGTTCATGACCTCAAGTTGTCCCGAGTGCTTTATATCCAATGAAGGACTATTGAACTGTAGTCATTGTCGTAATGTAGGAAATGCAGCATGAGCATGGCAAGTTCTTACCAACAGGACTATGGTTAAGAGTGGATAAGGGAGTGTGAGGGTTAGAGATGCAGTTGACAAAATACACCCCTCACCCCCAATCCTGGGTATTTATGATGTCGGGGATCAATCACGAATGCTGACCATTGTTAATAGGAGCTTTTAATGGACTTCTGCCCATTCCCATTTGCCAACGCAGCAACTTTTACATAAGAATATTATCTAAGTGAAGTTTTCCATTTCATATCAACATTAAAGTTGTAATCTACAATCGTAGTAAGCAACATTCTGACTCTGCAACTTTAGGGGAGTGAAGGGGGGACCTTAACTCTGCATTGCTTTTAGATACCAATTCCAAATTTGCATAGTGTGTTTGCACTGCAATTGTGTAGATACAGTCAAAGGTGTGGATAAAGTTAGCACATTGAAAATTAATTGAAAGGTAAATGAACCCAATTTCTTAAGAGGTGTGTTGTGCATTTAATTGTTGATGCAATGCTTGTTTTTCTCTGATTATGAATACTGTGAAAGCTAACACATTCTGTTGAACTCTCCCTTAGGCAAATAATCCTGAATTGTAAAACAGAATTGGCAGTCTTACAGAAAAATGAGCCATGCTTTCACCCAGGACTGGCCATTGTTCAGGTTTGTTTTCAAGAAGTATACAAATTTACTTTTAGGTTTTTTTAGTCAGAAAGTGGTTTCAGTTCTTACCCTGTGCCACCCTGGTCCATGACTAAATTTGATCACAGACCTGTATTGTTGCTGTTATTGAGCAGCTAACAGAAAACTGGTTGTCACTGGCAAAGCTGATCATTTATTGCTCATGGATAATGGGAACTGCAGATGCTGGAGAATCCAAGATAATAAAATGTGAGGCTGGATGAACACAGCAGGCCAAGCAGCATCTCAGGAGCACAAAAGCTGACGTTTCGGGCCTAGACCCTTCATCAGAGCTTTGATGAAGGGTCTCGGCCCGAAACGTCAGCTTTTATGCTCCTGAGGTGCTGCTTGGCTTGCTGTGTTCATTCGGCTTCACACTTTATTATCATTTATTGGTCATTCTAAGTTACCCATGACTGGCTTTCTGGATCACTTCAGAAGGCAATTGAGAACCACTATGTTGGTTGTGGGACTGGAGTTACATTTAGGCCAGATCAAACAAGAACAGCAGTAAAACTTGGTGTGGGACTTGAACACAAGATCTGATTCTGAGGTAAAAGTTCTACTCATTGAGCCACATTTGACATACTCAAATGTTGATAAAATGACTAGTTTTCATTATTGTCAAGATTTGGGACCAAATAAGGAAAGGGCCATCTGTCTCACAGTTATGTCTTCGTTTACAGCTGAGACCAAATCATGTCTCTTGATTACAGAAATTTTATGTTCTGCATGTAATGAAATAAACTTTTATCAAATTAAATATAGGTATGTGATATTCTCTGTTTTGATTGATCACCATCCCAATGCTCCATCGTCCTGCTTTGTAATTTCCAGGTGCATGTGTGCGTGTGTTTGTTTTCTGACAGGTGATTTTAAAGTTTAAAATATTCACTGTTGCATCCAATGTTTTTTTGAAAGAATGATTATTTTCTTATTAGGTCACTGATAATGATATATTGGAGGTCAAAAAGATGGCAGCAGAGGTGAGTTTTTATCAGTGTGTTCAAGGTGTAAGTTGTTGATTGTTAAAACACTCATTTATCACAAGTTTACCTAATTTCCTCTCAGTAATTTAGTGAATTTTCTAATTAACATAGTCCTATCTTGGAATTCCCTCCAACAGGAAGAGGCTGTTCAGCTCACTGTGCCAGTGTCAGCTCCTTGGAGCTGTCCAGTAATCTTGTTCACTGTTTTTAGCCTGTACATCTTTTCTTTTTCAAGTTCACTGTTCAAATTCCATTTGGAAAATTTGTATTGAATCGGTTTTCACCAGCCTCTAAAGCAGTGCACATCTGTCTGATTGTTAGAAATTGCTGAGGGGAGAAAATATTTCTAGTTTTCCTGCTGGTTCTTTAGTAAGTTGGAATTTTTGTGAACTAAGCACCTTCAGTTTATTTCTCCTATTACTAAATTTATCTGCATTTGTGGCCTTCCTAATTGTGGAACAATTTTGGAATATTTCCTGTCTTAGTTTGATTCTCGGCCTTCCCGTCACTTACAGAAATTTAAGTTCCTTATCTCTGTTTATATCTCTGCTAAATTTCTGCTGGTAAGTCCACTGGTTTGTGTGAAGCATGTTTCTGGGAAAGGATTGGCAATCTCTGTATCCAGATTCCCTGAGATTGAGTGTCCAAACATTCAGGCTGGACTGTGACGTGTCTTTATCCACACTAGCAGCAGTCATGGTTTGGATGACTTGCATTGGGCATGGGACCTAGGCCAGTAACGTTCTATTGCTGATGCTGTTTAAGTTCCTATCAACTCCTTGCCCCAGTATCACTTACTCCTTGGTGTATCCCAAAGCAAGCAATTGTTCACCACCTAAGTGGTAAAATCTTGCTGAAGGACCTGTCCTTGACATTTTGGAGTGTTAAAATAGATTCAGGATCTTTGTACATGCAATTCTGCGCTGACAGCAAAATCCCTTTGAGGGCAGAATCCTTGAACTGCTGCTCCTGCTTTTAGGCGGAAGTTGCTACAGGTTTCCTGCTGCTGCATTCCTGTTTCTGTAGCCAATAGATGGCATGCCAGAGAGTAAGTTTTGCCCTGTTTCCTTTCTTCCATGTGTCCTATCCTTTCATAATTACAACTTAAGTCGAATAGCCTTATAAGCTGGATGGTTCTATTGCAAAATAACTGCAGTATTCAAGCCTCTCTATAGGGTAGATGTTAAAAATAAATAGATCAATTGAAGTGTAAAAATAGCCCATGTGAGAATATAACAAATGTGCTGGTTATTTGCACTGCTATGACTATAGATTGGAAATCCAAAACGTTACGGGCATCTTTTAACTTGCAATTCTAAAATGCCTTTTATTTTGAAAGAGGGCTGATACGGCCAAAAATAGCTACAGATGTAAATTAAGTGACTGGGTGAGCAGACAGTGAGAGTGAGAGATTCACAGCACAATCTCTTCTAAACATGTGACAGGAAATCCAAACTTCAAATCAAAACAAACTCATCTCTTGCCTGCAAAGATAACAAGGAACAGACAATCCCAGCTCACCAGCCAGGTACTGTGTGTGGATTATGCCCCAAACTGAATATGTATCTTGTGTTTTCCCTTTGAATAGCACAGAAGAGCAGACATTAAAAAGCCAGCTTCACCTCCTCTCAGGTCAGGGCTAGAGGGACTGAACGTTCTGCTGAGGGCTAGTGGGACTGAACTTCGTGCGTCTGTAGTAACCTGGTTTTGAGTGATAGCATGCACTGAAGGTCACAGTCAAAGAGCCATGCCCTGAGATGTCAGGACTGACATATGAAGAGAGACTGGACTATTATGATTAGGAATATTATTTACTGGAGTTTGGAAGAATGAGGGAAGATCTCGTAGAAACCTACAAAATTCTAGTGGTAAATACAGGAAGGATGTACCTAGTGACTGGGGCACCCAGAAACAGGGGTCACAATTTAAGGATAATGGATGGATCCTTCAGGACTTAGATGAGGGGAAATGGCTATACCCAGAAAGTGGTGAACCCATGGAATCCTTTGCCACATAAAATGGTGGAAGTCCACAATCTTGACTGTTTTCAAGAAGGAATTAGATATGGTTCTTTTGTGGTTAAAGGGATCAAAGGGTATGTGGTTAAAAAGCGAACAGGTGGTAAGTTGAGGGGTGAGCCATGATTACATTGAATGGTGGAGCATTAATGGCATAATGGCCTACTCCTATATTTTGTTTCCAGTAACCCCCACCCCCCTCCCCGCAATACAAGGAGAACAGACTTGAATATTGTGTGCTTGAAGTCAACTAAGTAGGAATCCAAACAACAAAGGATCCTTTCCCACTTAAATGTTAGAATTCAATCACAGTCAAAAGGAATCATCACAACAGAACCTCAACCAATGTCTACGACTAAGAATCTTGAAATTGGTAGTTAATTACCGACACTACTGGTGATCTCCAATGTAGTACCTGCAGCATTTAATTATGTATTGTTTGAAAATTATTCAGAGACTGACCTGTATATCTTTTATTTAACTCTTTATCTTTTTGGACTCATTTCTTAATTCTAATCTGTGAATTTGTGTTATGTAATTATTTATTCTTGTGCTTAAATGATAAACTCTATACTTTGATAACTCAGGAATGCCTTGTCAGAGAGAGAGCTTTTCACAAAGGAAATCTGTTGAAATTAACCCTGTGATGAATGAAAGATGAGTGAATAAAAAGGAGTTGTTCAGAAACTCCTATCTAAAACCACAACAAATGGGGTATCCTATCTGACCCATCAAAGTTGCACTTTTTGTAACTCTTGGACAACAGCAGGAGAAACTTCTGACCTAGACATTTCTCTTGCTGGCCACAAGATGGCATAAACAGATTAGAATTCTCAGAACTTGATGAGGTACAAGTGACCAGAAAATGATTTAAGATCCTCGGAAAGTCGTAGAATGGTTGCATTCGTGAATGAGGCTAGTCAGCCTGTTGTGTCCTTGCAAAATCTCTGGAAGATCAACTCAGCAAGTCCCACTCCTGCCTTTTCCCTATAGTCCTGCAAATTTTCCTACTTTTTCAGATAATTGTATAATTCCCTAATGAACGTCACAGTTAGATCTGCATCAGTCACATTCTTCGGCATTGCATTGTAGATCTTTCTGAATCATTGCTTTTAAAAAAATGTTTTTTTCCCGTCACGTCACTGTTGTTTTTTTCTGCCAGACTCCTTAAATTGGTGTCCCCTAGTTCTGTATCTTTCCACCAATGGGAACAGTTTCTGTCTTTCTTAACCTTCTAGCCATCTCATGACTTTGAAAATCTCCATTAAATGTCCTGTAATCTTCTCTTTAAGTTTGTGCCACCCTATCTGCCATCTCTCTCTACAAAAAACTGATGAGGAAAATAATTTTTATGTCATGCCTAATATGCCTTGTCTGTCAGGGATTTAAAGCACTGCTCGGACAAAAGTATTTGATTTCTGCAAAGGCAAAATTGAGCTAGATGAGGAGTGAATAAGAAATTAAAGCTGGTTCACAGAAACTGGATAATTGGGTGTGGTGAAGAAATGGAACCTGTTTAAAGTTATAATACTGATATGGAAGACTAGAGATTGTCATTATTACAGATCATAACTGGGATCACCCATGGATAAATCAAACTTTTAATTCCAACATCAGATTTTTATTTGAAAGTACGGACTGATATAACCAAGGTGACAGTTGATTGAGGTTTAGTGGCTATCTGGAGGGAAATTCTGTAATGCTATTACAGAGGGAAACGTCAAAGGGACTAACGGAAAAGCAAGTGATAACGAGGGGCTGACAACCTCTCCTCACACCGGTTCAGAATGATGTCATTTCCTGCAGATGCTTTTGTCTTTAATCCTTGTAGGCATATCAAATTTGGTGTAAGAAGTGAGCTTCATTCCAGATTATATGTATGTTATTGGTCCGACATGCAAGTGTGTGTTGGTGGTGGTGGGGGGGGATGCGGATTGTGGTGCACTGTGAAGAACAGCATTGAGAACAGTCATTAAACAAGCCTGTACTACAGACTAAAAATGGAACCAGATATCCTAAAGTTATCTAGCCCCATTTTTTAGTATTTGGTCCGTATCACTCCAAACCTTCCTTATTCATGTACCTATCAGAATGCCTTTTAGAATTAAACATTTAAAAGGCATCTGGATGGGCACATGAATTGGAAGGGTTTAGAGGGATGTGGGCCAAATGCTGGCAAATGGGACTGGATTAATTTAGATATCTGGTTGGCATAGACAAGTTGGACCGAAGGATCTGTTACATGCTGTGCAGCTCTATGACCTATAAAAGCCTCTCACTTTGAGTGCTATTAGCCAGCCACAGTTGAAAGGAACCAAGAATCTTGAATTTGCTTGTTCAACTGATTACACCCAATGCTACTGGTGACATCCCCTGTAATGGCCACAATGTTTGAATGATTTAGTCATCACAAACAACCCTGACTGATTCATGTGTTTTAGAGCCATTTTTGTTTGTACTCATACCTTTGTGTGTTTTTTCACTCATATCTTTGTGTTGATGTGTGTTGCATTTTTATTTCTTCTCCTATGCAATAGCTAATAAACTTGCTTTTCTTAACTCAAGTAAGCCTGGTTATATTGGCTCCTTTTAAAACATAAGTTCATTTGGTCTGGGAGAAAGTTATCCACAAAGGATAACAAGATAATGTAGACTTCAAAATAGCTAAGTGAGAAGTTGAATTGAAGGATAGGCAGAAAAGGTTCTGTAATCCTCCAATATTACAAAGGGAAACCATATTCTCTTGGAAAATTACATGTTGAAAAGCTAATGACTTTCGATAGTTGACTAAATTACTGGCCTTGAGGAGGTGCCGTGAAGATTCATCAAAATGTAACTAGAGCTTATCAGTTAAAGTTTAAAACCAAGTTGCATAAGCTTGGGTTTGCTCAAGTTTAGAAGCTTGAAGGATATTGTGATTGGCGTTTTTAAAATGCTAGTCTAGATTTAGAGAACTTGGGTGTACTGCAGGAGGAATCCACACACAGGCATAGTCTAATTAGGTTCTGGCTTTTCAGGTGTGAAATCAGGTACAAAATCCCGGAGAAACTCAGCAGATCTGACAGGATTTGTGGAGGAAGAAATGAACAACGTGGTCAGTTTCTGAACTTATGGAATTCAATATTGAGAGAGCGAGGCCGTAAAATGTCCAAGCGGAAATATGAAATCTGTTCCTTGAGTATGTGTTGTGCTTAATTGGAACATTTCAGCAAGGATAGAAAGTTAGCATGAGAGCAAAGCAGTTTATCAAAATGGCAAGCAACAGGGAGGTCAAGATCATTCCTATTCACACAATGGAAGTGTTCTGCAAAATAGTCACCCAGTGTGCATTCATTCTCACCAATCTAAAGGAGACTAGATTGAAAGAAGTACAAGTGAAGTGCTGCTTTAGCAGGAAGCTTTTTGCATCTTGTGGAGATGAATGGGATAATCGAGAATGATATAATCGGGAACTTTTTTCAACAAAAGGTATAGCGTAAGTTTGAAGCTCACTTCTCTAATAGTTGTTGATGCTGTCTGGGGTTGGTGGAGGAAACAATTGGAACTTTCAAGGTTGAGGTTTTTTATTTTGTTACAGAATGTGTTGCCAGTGGCAAGGCCGTCATTTATTGTTCTTGACACAGTGGTGATGAGTAGCTGCCTTGAGCTGCTGCAATCCTTGTCATGTCATTTCATTTGCAGTGCTGTTAGGGAGTGAGTTCCAGGACTTCGGCCCAGCAACAGTGAAGGAACAGTTTTTTGTTTTGTTCAAATTTCGCAGCAGTGTTCTGTACGTCTGCTGCCCTTGTTCACTTAGGTGTTAGAGAGTCTTGAATTTGGAATGTCTTGCAGAAGGAGCTTTGCTGAATTGCTGCAGTGTATCTTGGTAAATGGTACATGCTACACTGTAGTGTGCAGATAGTGGAGAGAATAAACTTTTAAGATGGTGGATAGTGTGCCAAACTAATGGGCTGCTTTGCCCTATATAATTTCAAGTTTCTTGAGTATTATTAGAACTGCACTTATCCAGGAAAATAGAGAG
The DNA here is from genome assembly GCF_030684315.1 of Stegostoma tigrinum. Taxonomy (NCBI): domain Eukaryota; kingdom Metazoa; phylum Chordata; class Chondrichthyes; order Orectolobiformes; family Stegostomatidae; genus Stegostoma; species Stegostoma tigrinum. Next base: position 17,149,488 of record NC_081362.1, on the reverse strand, counting down.
TACTTCCTACTCCTGACTTATGCCGTGTAGACTATGCTCACAGACATCTCTAAGTATAGCAAAAGCACAATCATTTAAAGGGACCACACGATGCTTCCCCCCCAGCAATTTACAAATGCCAAATTCTGATGCCCTACCTCCCAATCCACAAATATTCTATCCAACTTCACAACACCTCCCCCTTCAGAAAAATAGAGCCATCTTACAAAAAGATGGCTTCCATTTTTCCCTGAAACTTTAACTCTATTATATTGCTAGATCATAGCTCATTAATCTAGAGTTATGTATTTTATACTAATTCCATTTATGTATAACATTAAACACCGCTATATCTATGTTATATAAACACTTTTCTTTTAAACCTGCGATAAAGTATCTGCAATAACACTTTCACGACCCGCAACATTTATAATCTGTAAATCAAATGCTTACAACATGAGACTCCAATGAAATAGTCTGGTGTTCTTGTCCTTAAATCTTCCCAGAAATGTTAAAGGATTGTCATCAGTATGCGCAATTGTCTGCATTTTTTTTGCAATGTAAACATTTAAAATGTTCTAAAGCCAGTAGCAAACTCAATAACTCTTTGTCAGTGGTTGAATATCATTTCTGGTGGTTGAGGTGTTTTTGAAAAATAAACAATTGGTCTTTCAGTTCCACAGTCATCTTCCTGTAGCGACACAGCTCCAACACCTACATTGCGACCATCGATGGTGACTTTGAAGGCTTTCAAAAAATTCGGCGTGACTAAAACTGGTGTAGTGGTTAATACTGCTTTTAAATTCTCAAATGCTTCCTGGCATTGCACCATCCATTAAAGTTTTTTGTTTTTTTTTAAACACGTCTGTCAATGGTGCCAGCACACTACTAAAGTTTGGTACAAATTTCCTGTAGAATCGACTCGGTCCTAAAAATTGTAGCACTTCCTTCTTAGAGGATGGCCTTGGAAATTCCTCAGTGGCCTTCATCTTCAAGTTTCTCTGTGTCATTGATCCGTGTCCGATGTTGTGCCCTAAGAACGTCACTTCCACCACCTTGAATTTTGTTTTGGCTAAGTTTCTGATACAACTTTGCTTTCGTAGTCTCTCAAAGAGCTCTGCCTAATGCTCAGTGTGATCTTTCCACGAATGGCTAAAGATCACTAAGTCATCTATGTAGACGGCACAATTAGTCAATCCTGCAATGACACTGTTTATAAGCCTTTGAAAAGTGGCTGGTACCTTTTTCATTCCAAAGAACATTACTTTAAATTGATATGGCCCATCTGGGGTTACAAAAGCAGAAATTTACTTCGCCCTCACCGACATTGGTACTTGCCAGTAACTGCGAAGTAAATCCAATTTTCTGATGTGGGATGTCCTACTTTTTCTACACAGTTCTCCAGCCTTGTATGAGTCAGATTTTGTCACAGCATTGACCTTCTGATAGTAGAACACAGAATTGTTGAGATTATCAGATTTGGGAACCAGGACTATCGAATTCCACTCACTTTGACTCTGCTCTGTGATGTCTTCTTGGAGCATTGCTTCTACTTCCTTCTGTACCTGCTCTGTATTGAGAGGATTAAACCTATAGGGATGGGGTTTTATTGGAACAGCATTCCCTACATCAACCTCATGGTCTTCAAGCTCTGGTGCCACCTTTCAAATGCTCCCTGGAATTCAGAATGATGCATACTTGATTCAGAACGTTGGATGCCTAAATTATCCATGACCGCCTCAAATAATTTGGCAGTAAATTGGTTTCTGAGGAATTCCTGTCGTGTTACAGATTGGCATCCTCTAATTTAATGATGAGACATGCTTGCTAATTAACAGCTTTGTTCCTGCCCCTACATTCCTATAATTCTGGTGACTGTTTGTTTGTTTTTAAATGGTCAAAGAGGTAGAAAAGATCAAATGTAAGGAGAATGTATGTTTAAAGTTCTATACTAGGAAGGAAAAGGAGCTTGTGTTTATTCAGAGGTTTTCATAACCACAGGATATCCAAAAGCATAAATTACAGCTATTAAAATAATTTTTTTGAAATGTAGTAACGTGCATAATTTAACAGTTAACTTGTGCACAGCAAGATTCTGCACAGTGAGATCATGGCTGAATTTTTGTTTTTCTGATGTTGATTGTGTGATGGATATTGTGCAGGACAGCCGGGGTAGCTCCTCTGATCCTCTTCGTATAGTGCCATATGAACAATTACATGATCTTAGAATAAGTAGGGCCTCAATGAAATGTGCCATCCAAAAAATGGCACAATGTAGCACTCCTTATATTGCATGAGGATTAGTCAGCCTCAATATATTCTCAAGCCTGGTGTTGTGGGTTTGAATTCAATTTTTTGACTCTGAGAATACTCACTGAACCACAGTTGGCTGAACACTAAAAGGATTAAATTTGAGCTATATTAATTACTGTTTTTTTAAGGAAAACTCCTGTGTTAAAAGTGCTGTAAAAATTAGAATTAATTATTTAGTGAATGTTCTCATATCTTAACATCTGTTTTTGTTAGGTTGGCTTACATGTTACTCATATATGTTTGCCGGAAGAAACTGCTACAGAGGAGGTAACTGAATTTTTTCATAATCCTTATTTTTATATGTTGATTTTTAATCAACTTGTCACACTGATTCACACATGTGAGATGTAACATGGATGGATGGTTCACCATTGTTTAGTTCTAAAGAGCAGATTTACTTCTATTCTTAATCAGGCCTTGTGCAGGTTATGTAAAATTTCATACTTTGTAAGGCACAGAAGTAAGTTACTTATCCCAACAGGTTCCTGCTGGTGTTCATACTCTTCACTACCCTGCCATATTAACCTACATTGTCTTTCTGTTGTACACATTCAGTTTAGTAAATTTTACTTGCTTACTGCTGTGGATGAAGAATGTTCTGCTAGCTTTGCAAGAGGCAATATCTTTTCTTTTACCATATTTACCACATCATAACTTTTAGGCTTCAGATTACCTCTCAGATCTCCCCTTTCTGGAGGAGAGAATCACAGGCCTCCTTCTTGACTTTGGTATCATCCTTGTAACTTTGGAGACCAGAACTGGCACACGGCTACAAATGTAGCCAGAACGAGGTTCTCAACTTTAAGTTTTCATTTCAATAAACCTGATCGTACATTTGAAGCTTCCAATTACAAAGTGTCGTCTGCCTTTTGTCCTTCATAAGCATCAGCTTGTGCCAAGTCCAGTTCACCGATTGCCCCTGAGCTTGCTGTTTCAAGTTGGTTCTGAAAGGCAGCAATTTGATTTAAAGGCTCTGAAACTCGTGTTCAGATGTCTCCTCGATGACTTCATCCCGCCATGTTGCTACAAGCTGATTTAGCCCATAATCTTCAGACTCTGCATTCCTCCATTTCTGGTTGCTCTGTTCCTTTATGCTGCCACTGGTGGCTGAGCCTGTAGTTGACTCGGCCTTAAGCTATACGGCTTCATCCCAATACCTTTCTGTCTCTTTAGCTCCTCTTAAGCTTCTCCTTGAATCCAATGTGTTTGACGCAGCATTTGGCCATCTGTGTTAATATCTGCTTATGTAGCTTGATGGCAAATTCTGCCTGATTGTGTAATTGTGAAATACTTTGACACTAAAGTCCCCACTTTAAGTAGAATTCGTGTAATTATATGTTTCTTGATACAGCTTTTAAATGAGATCATGAAGCTAAATGATGATCCTAAAATCCGGGGCTTGGTTCTGCCCCACAGTCTTGTCATGAGCGATACAGCAATAAATGCAGTGCTTCCTGAGAAAGACATCGATGGGTAAGTGTTCTGTCTTTTTGGCAGCATAAGAGCCTTCTCCACTAGAGTCTTTTGGTAGGTCATTAGAGCTTCACATTCTTTGGAGAGGCAAGGCTCGGCAGATGCAAATAGAACTTAAAGACACATGAATGTTAAATTACAGAGCATGGAGACCAGAAGACTGCAAACATGACTCTGAGATATGAGAAGTCACTGGAGAAGAATGAGAACCATAGCAGTGTAGTGCAGATTCCAGTAGTGCTGGCAAGGATCATGATGATAGGATAAATTTGTCTATATGGATGAGAATTTTAAAATCAAAGCTTTGCTCCTTAGTGAAGCCAGCATTGGAAGGAGAAAGCGAGATAGCAAGATCTGCAGATGCTGGAGTCAGAGACAACAGTGTGGATCTGGAGGAACGCAGCAGGCCAGGCAGCATCAGAGGACCAAGGAAGTCTACGTTTCAGGTCAGGACCCTGCTTCTGAAGAAGGGGCCTGACCTGAAAAGTCAATTTTCGTGCTCCTCTGCTGCTGCCTGACCTGCTGTGTTCCTCCAGGTCCACATTGGAAGGAGATTTGATACAAAATCAGGACATGGTGACAGGAGGAAAAAAAGAAATCTTTGCTGTGGGAATGGTTGGGATCTGGAATGACATGCCTAAATGAGTGGTGAAAACAGATTTAATTGTGCTTTCAAATGAAATTAGCTGAGCATCTGAAGGTGGGAAACATAAGGCTACAGAGAAATGGTGTGCTTTTGAAGTGAGCCAATATTTTCCTCTCAAATAAATGGTCTTCCCCTGTGGTGTAACTGTTTTATGATTCTGTGCTGCAATGGCAGCTGATTTAGGTCAGTGAGCAGAGGGATGATGGATGAATGAATCTTGATCCAAATTAAGGAACACGATTTTGGATAAATTAAAGGTGATGAAGGATGGAAAGCAGTCATTGGCAGCATTGGGGTCTGGAGATGAAAACGACTTGTCAGTTACCTGCTTCAGTTGCCAACCTCTCTCTTTTTTTAAAAAACTCAATTCTGTTAATGCAGACTTTGCAGGCAAAACTCTTTATTGCTTACCCTCGTGACCCAAAGAGGTTAGTTGAGAGGTCTCCTCTTGAATCACTGCAGTTCCTATAACATCATTTCACCCACTGCGATGTTATGAAAGAAGTTCCAGGATTTTTAAACCAGCGAATATTTAAGAACACATGAACATTCTTATCAGGGTAGTGTGTGACTTATAGGGGAATTTGCAGGAGATTATATTCCCATTACCTGTTACTTTTGTTATTCTCAGTAGTGGAGGGAAGTATTGTTATACAAGCGTTGTAGGTTGCTGCAGTTTGTTCTGTAAGGTATTTGCTGCCGTGCATTTTAGAGCCAGAACACATTGTATCCATTGTGGAGAGAGTGGAGATTTAAGATGGTGGATTATCTTGTCCAGGAGTGTGTCCAACGTGTGTTGCTGAAGCTACTCGTATCTGGGGAGTCTTTCACTGTATTCCTGACTGGCGTTTTGAAATTAGTGAGATTTTTCTGGAGTCAGGAGTTGAAAGTGTTATGCAATGCATAGCTTCTGATCTGCTGTTGAAACCAAAGCATTTATGTGACTGACCCACATACCTTTCAGTCCCACGCTAGGATGTTAATGTTAAGAGCTTCTGTGATATTGATGGTACTGACTATCCAAGAAAAATGTAGACTCTGTCGTTGCACAGAGTCATGAGTTGATTTGTAACACATCTCTGGTTTGTACCTATTTTAAATCTTATCAATTTGTGCCTCTTCACCAGAATCACAGATGTTAATTTAGGAAGACTAGTCCGTGGGAATTTGAATGAATGCTTTGTGCCACCAGCAGCAAGTGCAATAATAGAATTACTGGAACAAGGAGGTGAGAAGTGCAGACAGGACTAGGAATTTCACATTCCTCAAACGTGTTAGTAACCTTTACATTGACCCCTTTTATATCTGTCTTACAGATTTATGTGCCTTTGGGAAGAAGGTCTTAATTATAGGTGAGAATGGTTCACGAGAAGCAGCCCTGCAGAAACTTTTGCAGATGAAAGGGATGATAGTTGTGAACTGCCAGTGGCAGAACACAAACATTATGGAACAGGTAAGAACCCTGATTCAGACCTGTGAGATATTGAAAATTAGAGATAGCAGTTTAAAATTAAGCACTACTTAGTTTTAATGAACTATTTGACTGAGACTTCTATTAACATCAAGAACATAAAGTTAAAGAGTAAACAAAATTCTGTGAGGAATTGCCTTAATCAAGTCAGATTTTTTTCCCATGTAAAATATATTTCTCAAGATGTTAGCAATTGCCATTTTACACAAGTTCCTTTGAGCTGACTTTTGGAAATGCGCTACAAGAGAAACAATTAAGATTTTGCAAAAGAAAGGAAAATGGAGGAAATCTTTGTTTCATTTCATCTGATCTTTCCTCTGGTTTTTTCCTTGAAGCACTGTTCAGTTGTTGCAGAGCATTGTAGGATTCTTCTGGAGAGGAAAAGTACAAGTGATTTTCCCCTACCTAAAATTTTGCTGTCGCCAGTGTTTCAGTGCCCAGTTATTCAAATATACCTTGTTCATGAACAGTTGGACTATTGAGATCTGTTCAGGGAATCCTGAAAGATTGGAGCTAGGGAAGGGGCAAATAAAACTTCATTGGAATAATTCTTTTTCATTTGTTCATGGGTTGTGGGCAATGTTAGCAAGACCAACATTTGTTTCCCATCATTCATTTCCCATTGAGAGGGTGTTGGTGATCTTTACCTGTTGCAGTACTTGTGCTACAGGTGTATCTGCAGTGCTGTTAGAACCTCCAGGATTTTGGTCCGCTGGCCATGAAGGAGCAGCAAAAATAGTTCCATGTCAGGATGGTGTACAATCTGAATGGAACTTGTAGGTGATGGTGTTTCCAAAATCTGTTCTTGCCCTTCTAGGTGGTGCAGATTATAGGTTTGTAAAATAGTGTCGAAACAGACATCATGCGTTGGTGCTGTGCATCTTGTTATGCTGCCATTGTGAAGGGAGCGAATGTTATTGTTGGAGGAAAAGGCTGTTTTGTCTTAGATGGTCTTGAGCTTCTTGAATATTGTTGGAGATGCACCCATCCAGGCAATTGGACAGTCTGGTCTCCAAGATGTTAGATAAGCTGTCTGATAAATTAGAAACACAAGGATTCAAGAGACGTTGTGATGAGATAAAGTTCACTGTCATCAGTATACATGTGAAAGTTTGACACAGTTCCCACTTGACACCCTCTAAGTGAGAAATAAGAGGAAGCCAAGCAGAGGCCCAGAAGTAATGGCATTGGAAGGGGAAAATAAATCATGGCAGCTGATATTTTGGCTAAGATTAGATGGATTAAAATGGTTTAAGATAAGACTGCCCAATGACAAGAGGCTGAGGACATTGCACATATATTCTAGAGTTTACAAGAATGAAATATCATCATTAAAACAAACATTCTGAAGAACTTAATAGGAAAACACAGAGGTTGCTTCCCCTGAATGACGAATCTAGAGGCACAATGTGAGTAATGAGGCAATCATTTAAGAACGATATGAGAAGAAAGATTTTGATTGTTAATCTTTAAAATTCCCTGCTTCGTCATTGATTATACTTATAATTAGGCAGATTTTTGATCTCCAGGAACAAAGAGGGTATAAGGAAAGAGGAGTTTTATTGAGGATCTGCCATAATTGTGTGGAAGATGACTGAGGCTTGAGGTTTGTTATGTCTATTTCTACTCCTATTTCTTTAAGTTTTTAACCAGGTGGTCCTACCCAGCTAGATAACATGGAGAGATGTTGGAGTAGGATGGTGTCGTTGTGGATCGGACTTCCCAGTCCATTTATTGTTGACTTAAGGCCTGGCAAGGGTTAAAACTACCCTTATTTTTTCCCGGTGAATTCATTTGATCTAGAATCTCAAATATGCAGCTTTAATTTACTATTGAGGTCTTCGTTGAGCATTTTGAATTTGAAAAATTCAACTTGCATATAATGGTGCTGTGTCCTTGAGACCTATTAATGAAGCCCAGAACATTAGATCACTGTTCAAATTCTGAATTCTTTTATTATTTGTGGAGTTCGGTATTTTCAAAGGAATGTTCACAGGTCATAGTGTTCTATTGAAGAAATAATAAGTAATTAACATAAACCTTAAACTTAGAGTTTGACAAACCTTTTTGGATTGACTTTGATTGAAACAAAAGGATTTCTATGCAACTGCTATTGGAAAACTTGAAAACTAGGTAAATCTGACACAAAAGCTTGAAACAGCAGTCAATCGGACATTTTCCATAAACATTTGACAGTATCCAGCCTGCCATCCTCTGTTAACTTGAGCTGATTCAAAAATCAGCTGTCTTTCTCTTACCTCTTGTTTATGTATCACCCTTGAGTTCATTACGTTGGCTTCTGGTTTGACAGTGCCTGAAATTATTTCACTGTGTTTATATCACTCTGAGGAATGGTCCATCATACCATATAGCCTCTTCAAGTCCTTCAACCCTCAGGGACGTATAGGGTTATACAACATGGAAACAGACCCAACGTGGTCCAACTCGTTTATGCTGACCAAACATCCTAAATTAACCTAATCCCATTTGTCAGCATTTGGCCCATATCCCTCTAAACCCTTCCCGTTCATTTACCCATCCAGATGCCTTTTAAATGTTGTAACTGTACCAGCCTCCACCACTTCCTCTGGCAGCTTGTTCCATACATGCATCACCCTCTGCGTGGAAAAAGTTGCCCCTTGGGTCCCTTCTTTTAAGTTTTTCTCTTCTCACCTATGCCCTATAGTTTTGGACTCACTCACACCAGGGAAAAGATCTTGTCAACCTCCCTAAGGTTTATAGGGTAAGTATATAAAATCACAAGGTCACTCTCAGCCTTTGATGCTCCAGGGAAAATAGCCTCAGTCTATTCAGCTTCTCTCAGCTCAAATCCACTGTGACTGGCAACATCCTTGTAAATATTTTCTGATCCCTTTCAAGCTTTACAATATCTCTCCTATAGATGAGAGACCAGAATTTCAAAAGTGGCCTAATTGTAATTCCAAAAGTGTCTTAAACAATGCCCCATGCAGTCGCAACATGACCTCCCATCTCCTATACTCAATTCCTGTCTCTTCGTCTTCAGTTCAAACCTCTTACTTATATCCCACATTTTTTGTCCGACAGTTATTGGTCGTGCTCGCACCTGTGTGGACCCTAATCTCTGGAAGGCCCTCAACCTATAACCTTGATGCTACTTGACACTAGCCTCTTGCAACTTTTTGGATCATCTGTCCTATGTCTGACCATGCCCTTTGAAGGATTTTAGATTGTTTTGCTGTGCATTAGGTACAAATACAAATGTTCTGAAAGCAAATATTTGAACTGAAGCTTTTGCAGGATTACGTGCATTATGTATGTGAAAACCTTAAAAGGTATACAAGTTTTGTTTTCTGGCACAGATGTAGTTCTCATTTTAGACTGGGGTATTTTCCATTCAGTGGGAGTTAATTTTTTTACTATACAGTATGTTTGGGACTTCTCATTCATTTAATTGAAAACTGTTTGTTTGCCAATTATAAACACATTACTCTTTTAATTTTAAAATGACAAAAGAAAGATTTAAGTAATGTCTCCAGTCTGTGCTCTAAACAGCAAATTTGGAAAACAAAGTTGTTCTATAAGCTGCACTCTCTAACCGCTGGTCCTATACATACATTACATCTTGGCCAATTTAAAGTCAACAGATAAGCTAGATGCATATCCACTCAAGCACCAGGCCTAGACACCTCTCCAACTCTTTCTTTTCTTTCCACCTCTTCTTCAACTGCAACCAGATAGTCCCGTTCCTTGCCTTTGGATAATTGGCGGGTGTACCATAGGGATAATCCAGCTCTCTGTAGCAAAGCTTCAGGCCAGGAAGAGGTATGTGGGGGGAGGTAAGTAAATGACAGAACAAGCTCGGACTTCACAGAAGTGACACACCTATTGGTTAGTCATGGATTGAAATAGTTGCACAGTATGAAGTTGATTTCTGCACTTGGTAATCTCAGTGGTAAGCAGTGTCATAGTGTTGACAGATTGTGATGGTGGAGAAGCACATTCAGTTGAGCATTGTACAACAAAAGCATTTTAAGCATAGGCAGCAGTAGTTCCATTGCTGCCATACAGCAGGCAATAGGGATGGGAAATACAAACTGCTTTCCAGCCAAGCCCAAGTCCTATGAATTAATAAAGGTAGTTTTTGCCTTAGCTTTAATGATGCAAGAGAAAAAAAAATTGACTTGGGGTTTTATGCTCTGAAGGTCATTATCCTCTCCTTTCTTTGCTTTCATACTCGTCCAGTATATCATCACATTGTAATTTTTCAGTCTGGGAATTAAATTACAACCAGATGTAAATCTTGTTACTCTCTGTTTCAAGTCCCATGACTATCTTTGGAATGGTTCTGAAGAAGTCATTAGATTTGAAACAGTAACTCTTGTTTCTCTCCCCATACTTGTAGCTCATCTTGCTGGGTTTCTCCAGCACTTCATTTTATTTCACATCTCCAGCCTTTGCAGTATTTTGCTTTTCCTTGTAATTTATAATGTAATGCTGAGTTAATATTAAATATGTTTTAAAGTTTAAGTTTGAAGGATTGTGGATATTTGTATTTGAAAGATAAATGAAGTTGACTTTGGAACTCACTGCCTTAGGTGGTGGAGGTGGGGTCATTAGTTTTTTTGATAGTTGGGATTATTGTTAATCTAGGGAATTGGAGGTTATTGGAGTAGACAGCCATGTGAAATTTCAAACACAAACTGATCAGTCATGATTTTGTTGAAATAGGTTCAGGAGATGGAATGTTCTATACTCTTCTCCAGTTTTAGATATTTGTATGTTTAAATTTTGAGTTTTTTCAAACAAAGCGTCTCCTGGTAGTTGCATGTCTTATGATAACTGCTTGTTTAATGGAGATTAGTGCCTGAGTTTATTATTGTCAAATTTCAGCATCTGCTTTGGGTGTTGTTTGGCAGTGATCACTCAAAAAGGAATGAAGCTTCTCAGTTTAGCCCTTCTGTTTCTAAAAAGCTTATGCTGTGAATCCACTGTGAAACCTGATTATCCTCCTATTGGGGATCTGGAAGAATCCTAAATGTACCTCGGAAACTGCATTTGCCGAGACGCCAGACACTCTGTTGTCTGTGTTTAGTGACACCTGTCGGCACATGTTGAAATGCCATGTAGGCGGTCATTGCACACCTTACTCTTTTTGGCTTCAAAATGTAACGATCGTTGATCTAAACTACTTTTTTAAGGTGAATCTCTGCAGATGGATATGCTCTTTTCACTTTTCACTTTTCCTTGTAAGTGTGTAATTATGTGTGTTTGGGAGTATGGAAGATAGATATTTACATTGTCATAGTTCAAACTGTTAATTAACTTTACATCTTTGTCAAATAAGTTTTGTTTACTCAATTAATTAATAATTGTTTTGCTTTTTTAAAAGAAAATCAGTAGCTGATCTTTTTATTCTAAACTTAATACAAGCTAAGCATCTAATTAGCCATATCAGTAACTGGGTAAAGCATTTAAATTTATGTTGTGATAACACGGTGTGAAGCTGGACGAATACAGCGGGCCAAGCAGCATCAGAGGAACAGACGTTTCGAAGCTTGACATTTCGGGTCGGGACCGTTCTTCAGAAATGGGGGCGGGGAAGGGGATTATGAAATAAATAGGGAGACGGATAGAAGATGGATAAATGAGAAGATAGGGTCAGAGGAGACAGACAGGTCAAAGAGGCGGGGTTAGAGCCAGTGAGGATGAATGTAGGTGGGGAGTTGGGGTGGGGGGGTATGTGGAATAGGTCAGTCCAGGGAGGACGGACAGGTCGGGGCAGGGAGCGGGATGAGGTTAGTGGGTAGGGGATGGGGGTTGGGCTTGAGGTGGGAGGAGTTTGGGCAGGGTAGAATTGAAATGGTTCGCGACTGGGAGGCGTAGTTGTTTGTTGCGACAGAGCGTAGGTGTTCCGCAAAGCGGTCCCCAAGCCTCCATTTTGCGCTTTGCAGAACACCTACATTCTGTTTGCATCAAACAACTACACCTCCCAGTCGCGAAGCATTTCAATGCCCCCCCCCCACTCCTCAGACGACATGTCCATCCTGGGCCTCCTGCATTGTTACAATGATGCCACCTGAAAGATGCAGGAACAGCATCTCATAATTTGCTTGGGAACTCTGATACCCTTGGGCTGCAATGTGGTTTTCATAAGCTTCAAAATCTCCCCTCTCCCAACCACATGCCAAAACCAACCCAGCTAGACCCCGCGTCACTAACCATTCTTCTCACCTCAAGCCCCACCCCCATCCCCGACCCACGAACTTCATCCCGCCCCCCTGACTTGTCCATCCTCCCTGGATGGACCTATCTCCCCAACTCCCCACCTACATTCACCTTCACTGGCTCTAACCCTGCCTCTTTGATCTGTCGGTCTCCTCTCACCCTATCTTCTCTCTTATCCATCTTCTATCTGCCTCCCCCTGTCTCCCTATTTATTTCAGAATCCCCTTCCCCTCCCCCACTTCTGAAGAAGGGTTCCGACCCGAAACGTCAAGCTTTCCTGCTGATCTGATGCTGCATGGCCTAATGTGTTATCTCGGATTCTCCAGCATTGGCAGTTCCCGCTATCTCTCTAAATTTACATTGTGGTCAGTGGAGTACTGTGTCTAAAGAGAAACAGCGCAATCCTCCAAACTCTCAACAATAGTGTGACTTTGGGTTCAGTAGAGTCACATCTGGAAAATGAAATTAAGCATGTTATTATTTTGCTTGCCACATCTCTATGTTGCAAGATCAGGTGTCTCTTTTGAGCCTGTGGTGTCCTTGTTATAGCGTCAGCCATACAGCATGGAAATAGAAATATGGTTTGAGTCTTGTATTCCTGATATTGGAGAGAGAAGCCTTGCATATCTATCATACCCCTGTTCGTACTCCTTTCCAAATGCATTGTAAGCAGAGTGTAGCAGTTGTTATATGCACAAGATGTTTGTTATGAATAGTTTCTCTAGTTCTAGTAAACTGGTGGAATGAAGAGTCATGACCTCTGAACTCTGACAACTAAGCTAGTTTTCTTAGTTCCTGTAGGGATACTGAGACCCAGTTAACTTATCAGTACAAGGTGTTGACATCTGTAAACAATGGTAAGAGCAGCTGTGCTAACTCTCGAAGGACTGTTAGTCTTCTAGTTTCACAGGGAGGGTGTTACGCCTGTTAGGTTGTATAAACAATATGTTTAATTCTGAGATAGAATGGAGCCTAGCGTTTAGAAGATAGCTAATTTGCATTTCTGCCTGGATACAAGGCTGATATGGTTTCCATTGTCATGGAGATGGGCTTTGGGAAAATAAATTGGTCATAGGATAAAGGATTTCAGGTTTCCTAAGATACCACTGCACTTCTCGGACACAAATCAGAGTGGAGAAAATGCCTAATTAATTGGTCACTGTGCCAAACACTGGTGGGAGCTTAAGTGACAGGTCATGAAGGTTTAAAGGAAATCTTCAGTGTAACCCTCATAGTAAATAACAGTTGTGAGAATAGAAGTTGCCGGGTTCAGATTTTGCTGTCCCATTCTGAACCTGGCAACTTTTAATCCTATAACTGATATTTACTGTGAGGGTTACACTGAAGATTTCTTTAAATCTTGTGACCTGTCACTTCAATGTGACCATAATCTCCCACCAGTGTTTAGCATGGCGACCAATTAATTCAGCATTTTCTCCACTCTGATTTATATTTGAGAGATTCACTGATGTCTCAGGAAACCTGCAATCTTTTATCACAATGGCCTTCAATTAATTGTTCCCTTCCCAAAACCCATCTCCATGGCAATGGGAATCCTATTAGTCTTGTATCCAGTTAGAAATGCAAATTAGGCTCAGAATGGAACAACGGTGTAAGTCCTCAGGAGCTCGGAGTTCATTGCGACTATTTCATGGAGAGTAAAGAGTACTTAAGAGCTGGTGTAAGGTACAATTGTAGTCCGAAAATTTTAGAAATATTAAAAGCTAAATAGGGAATTTTCTGACTTTAGAATACGTTGCCAATTGAATAGTGTATAATTTTCGTTGCATTGCTATTTAGGCCAACATTTATTGCCTATTCCTACTTGTTCAGAGGAAACTCATTTTTTTTTAAATAATATGTAGCAATTGACAGTGGCTACATGCGAGCTGTTGAAATTCCAGATTGTTTTTATTGGTTTTCTTTTATTGAATTACTCATGTCCCCAGAGCATTGGCCTGAAGTTGTGGATTACTGGAATTGCCCCACCACCTCCCTTTGTTACAGTAAAAGTCTTGAGCTCAAATATGTTTTAAAAAGTTTTGATTTATATGTGAACTGTAATACAGTTTTTGTAGTGACTTGTGTGACTGAATGCATGCAACTTGCTGACTTTGAGTGTGATCGGATTTTGATTGAACCACAGTAGGGGGAAAATGAGACCTCGGTTCAATATCTTGTCCACTGACAATGCAACACTCTAAAGTATTTGCCTTTTTAAACAAGAAACTCTGTTGAATTCACCCAATTCTTGACTATGATCAATTAATTTAAAAAGACAAATTGTGATATTTTGTTTTTAATTTTTGTGATAGTGTCATCAGAGTGATGTGTTGGTAGTGACCAGTCCTGTGCCAGGTGGACTTGGAGAAGACTGGTTAAAAGCTGACACAACCATAATCGCCTGCAATTTACCAGGTAAAGGACAGTTTGAACTGGCGGAGGGGCAACAGCCTTAAGTTTGGTTGTGGGCTAAGCAATTGACTAAAATTGGTTTAATAAAGACTTTTTGCATTGCATCTTGCATGAGTTCAGAACTTCTCAAAGCACTTTATAGTCAAGAGTGTTACCAGTGACCTACAGCTGACTTCGTAGCTCCCTGAAGTTGTTTGTAACGAAAGATGAGTGAATTCTTAACCCTAAGGAAAGCATGGAGTTAGAGAACTGTGTTAGCTGGTCCTTAAGCTAAGAGTGCAAAGGAAATTTGAAATCATACCTCTGTTTAATTTCTTCCCCTTAAAATGTTTGTAAATTGCTAGGACTAGGCAGTTTTTGGGTGAAAAACTACAGTTCTGATCGGCAGATGCTGGAGAATCCAAGATAATAAAGTGTGAAGCTGGATGAACACAGCAGGCCAAGCAGCATCTCAGGAGCACAAAAGCTGACGATTTGGGCCTAGACCCTTTTAGTAAGTGACCTGTTTTGTGTTTTGTTCCAGCTGCAGGTTTTAGTTCAAGTTCGAAACACCAGGATTTTCAGCAAGGCGAACAGGGTTCCTCACATGATGATATTGGTCTCCTGACAGCAGCAATGCAGATCAAGGTTGGATAAATTTTAGATCTGTAGTATCTGGATTAAATAGTTATTTGCCTCCAGTTCTCTATCTTAATTTCAGAGAGTGGAGAAATGAGAGGTTGAAGAATTTCTTTATGGTGATTAGATTAGATTAGATTCCCTACTGTGTGGAAACAGGCCCTTTGGCCCAACAAGTTCACACTGCCTCCTGAAGCATCCCACCCAGACCCATCCCCCTATAACCCACACACCCCTGAACACTACGGGCAATTTAGCATGGCCAATCCACCTAGCCTGCACATCTTTGGTCTGTGGGAGGAAACCGGAGCACCTGGAGGAAACCCACGCAGGCACGGGGAGAATGTGCAAACTCCACACAGACGATCTGCATACTTAATAAATATACGTTATTGGTGTCTGAAATAACAACTTTGAGTAGGATGCTATATTTCTGTAGATTTTCTTTGAAAGCTTGCAAATATTTATGACTTTTCAAAGAAGGTGGTTATGAACTTTGACATTTAAAAGTGCAAAAACAAAGTTGCTGGAAAAGCTCACAGGTCTGGCAGCATCTGTGGAGGAGAAAACAGAGTTCACGTTTCGGGTCCGATGACCCTTCCTCAGAGGTGGCTGGGAAAATGTCAGTTTATATGCTGAAAATAGGGAGGTGGATGGGGTAGGGAGTAAACAATAAGATCGAGCCAAAGAGAGAAAGACAGTTGGATAGACAAAGGACTTGCTAATGATCAGGCTGGGAAGATGAATAGTTGTTAATGTGGACTGTTAGTGACTAACAACAGGGGATGTGCAGTGGCAGGCTATGTGGTAACAAGGCCTGGTGTGTGGGGTGGGGAGCTGGGACATTGGACAGTTTATGCCCTAAAATAATTTGAACTTGGTAGTGAGTCCGAGGGCTGTATGGTCCCCAAGCGAAAAATGAGGTGTTGTTCTTTCAGCTTGCGCAGGGCTTCACTGGAGTACTGTAGCAAGCTGGAGACAGATGTTGGCCGGAGAGCAAGGTGGTACATTGAAGTGGCAGATAACAGGTAGTTCAGGATCTCTTTTGCGAGCAGAACGTAGATGTTCTGTGAAGCGATCGCCAAGTCCATGCTTCATTTCCCCAATGTAGAGGAGACCGCATTGTGAGCAGCGAATGGAGTAGACTAGATGCTTGGAAATGCAGGTGAAGTGTTGCTTCACCTGGAAGGTATGTTTGGGCCCTTGGATACTGGGGAGGGAGGAGGTAAATGTGCAGGTGTTGCACCTTTGCCGGTAACAGGGGAGGTGTTGGGGGTGAAGGAAGTCTGTACCAGGGTGTTGTGGACGGAACGGTCCCTGCAGAAAGCAGACAAGGGAGGGAGGGGAATATGTGTCTGGTGGTGGCGTCTCGCTGGAGGTAGCGGAAATGACATCTGATGACCTTCTGGATGTGGATGCTGGTGGGACGGTAGGTGAGTATAAGGGGAACCCTATCGCTTTTCGGGAGGGATGAGAAGGGGTGAGGACAGAAGTGCGGGAGATGGATCAGACCTGATTGAGGGCCCTGCTGGGGAATCCTTGGTTGAGGAAGGATGTGGACATTTCAGAGGATCCCTTGTCGAAGTTGGCCTCATCTGAACGTATACGATGGAGATGGAGGAACTGAGAGAATGGGATGGAGTCATGACAAGAAGTGGTGTGTGAGGATGTATAGTCCAGGTAACTGTGGGAGTCAGTGGGTTTGTAATGGATATTAGTGGCCAGTCTATCCCCAGAAATGGAAACAGAAATGTCGAGGAAGGGAAGGGAGGAGTCAGATTGATCGGGGGAAAGTGAGGGCAGGATGAAAATTGTCTGTGTTCCACGGACAGTGCTCTCGCTGCACCCTGAGATCCACACTCCGTGCCGTGCGGCATCACATGTGTACTCTGAACCTTTCTCTCCAACAGCATCGTAACACACTGGCTCAGGGCTGCACCACTCCCCTGTTCCACTTTATCCTCCGGCTCATCTGTCATGCTAACAAGAAACTTTTTTTTTTCTCTCCCTTTTCAGGCATCAAGGTCCACAAGATGCACCAACTCAAAAATACCCATGGCCCTCCACAACCTACCTCTCCTCCCCTTCCCTCTGACTCTATCCCCTCCCTCCAGCCCCCACCTCCTGTCTGGTATTCGCCATCCCTCTTAATATTCCGTTCTCTGATGCTGAATGCACTGTACTCAGCAAAGGCCTCAGCTTTATCCCTCTGTGTCTCCACCTTAACGAATTTTGGGCACGACATGATGCCGAACTGTTCTTCTGCGATCCTCTCCTCCGTGCTCATTTCTTTGGGAAAGAGTCCTCTCGCCGCCCCACAGACCCCTTTGCCCAACTCCACGTGGACCCGTCCCTCTGGCCTTTTACTCGCACTCAATCTTATCATTGAGAACTGTTGACGTGACATCAGCCGCCTCAATTTCACTGCCCCTCTCAACAAATCCAACCTATCTCCCTCCAAACTGACTGCACTCCGTGCACACAGATCTAACCCTAACTTCGTCATCAGGCCTGCTGATAAGGGTCGTGCTGTTGTCTAGTGTACTGACCTCGACCTTGCAGAGGCTGAGTGCCAGATCTCAGATACCACCTCCTGCCTTCTCCTTCCCCAGACCATGACCCCACCATGGCGCATAAGGCCATTGTATCCACTACAGTTACGGATCTCTTTTTCATCCGGTGATCTCCCATCCGCTTCCAAGCTAATAGTGCCCCAACCCCTCACAGCTCGTTTCTACCTCCTGCCAGAAATCCACAAACTGGACTGATCAGGTAGACCCATTGTTGCAGCCTGCTCATGCCCCACAGAACTCATCTCTTCCTACCTTGACTCAGTATTTTCTCCCCCGCTCCAATCCCTACCCACATACATCCATGATTCCTCTGACCCCTGATGCAAGTTTCTGTTTTCTGATGAAGGGTCTGGGCCCGAAACATCACTTTTCCTACTCCTCTACTGCTTGGCCTGCTGTGTTCATCCAGCTCTACACCTTGTTATCTCAGATTCTCCAGCATCTGCAGTTTCTATTATCTCTGGCCGGTTTCAAAGCTTCCAGTTTACCGGCTCCAGCCACCACCTCTTTACCATGGATGTGCAATCCCTTTACACATCCATTCCCCACCAGGAGGGTCTTACAGCTCTCAGCTTCGTCCTGGAGCAAAGACCTGAACCATCCCCACCCACCACCACCCTTCTCTGCGTGGCTGAACTTGTCCTCACCCTCAACAACTTCTCTTTCAACTCCTCTCATTTTTTTCAGGTCAGAGGGGCCGCCACGGGTACCCGCATGGGCCCTAGTTATGCCTGTCTCTTCGTGGGTTATGTGGAACATTTCATATTCCAGTCCTATTCCGGCCCCGACCCTCAACTCTTTCACCGATACATCAATGATATCATCGGTGCTACTTCCCTCTCTCGTCAACAGTTGGAAAACTTCACCAATTTTGCCTCTAATTTCCACCCTGCCCTCACTTTCACCTGGTCTATCTTTGATTCCTCCTCCTTCTTTTCCTCGACATTTCTGTTTCCATTTCTGGGGATAGACTGGCCACTAGTATCCATTAAAAACCCACTAACTCCCATAGCTACCTGGACTATACATCCTCACACCCCACTTCCTGTAAAGACTCCATCCCATTCTCTCAGTTCCTCTGTCTCCGTCATGTATGTTCAGATGAGGCCGACTTCGATAAGGGAGCCTCTGAAATGTCCAAATTCTTCCTCAACCGAGGATTCCCCAGCTCTGTTGTCAACAGGGCCCTCAATCAGGTCCGACCCATCTTCCGCACTTCTGCCCTCACCCCTTCTCTTCCCTCCCGCAAAAGCGATAGGGTTCCCCCTTATACTCATCTACCATCACACCAGCATCCACATCCAGAAGATCCTGGTGGCAGGGTCAAAAATATGAGTGGCTACATGAAATTCTTAAGAGGAGGGTGAGCAGCCAGAGGTCATAATACACACTGGTACCAACAGCATTTGTAGGAAGAGGGATGAGTCCTGAAAAGTGATTATAGGGTAGTAATCTCTGGACTATTTCTGGTGCCACATCTTGGTGAGAGTAGGGAAAGGAGGATTTGGCAGATGAATGCGTGGCTTGTGGGTTGGTGCAGGGGGGCAGGATTTCAGATTCTTGGATTATTGGGATCTCTTCTGGGGTAGAGGTGACTTGTAAAAGAGGGATAGGCACACCTGAACTAAAGGGGAACAAATAACCTGGTGGGAAGATTTCCTGGAGCCACTCGAGAGGGTTTAAACTAGTCTGGGGGAGGTAGGTGGAATCCAAAGCAACCGGGAGATGAAAGAGAAGGTCAAGGACAGTACAGAAGTTAATGAGAGCAAGTTAAATAGTAAAGACAATGTTGGTAATCCTAGTACCAGACAGGGCAGACTAGCATGACAGGAAGCTAGAGAAGTCTGGGTTAAACTGCATTTATTTCAACGCTAGAGGCCTGACAGGTAAGACAACTGAACTCTGGGCATAGATGGGTACGTGGGACTGGGATATTGGAGCTATTACAGAAATGCGGCTGAGGGAGGGGCAGGACTGGCAGCTCAGTGTTCCATGGTACAGATCCTATAGGAAGGATAGGATGGGAGGCAAAAGAGGAGGGAGAGTTGTGTTTTTGATTAAGTACATCATGGCAATACTGAGAGAGGGCATTCTTGAGGGTTCATGCACTGAGTCTATATGGGTTGAACTGAGAAATAGAAAGGTGAGATCACTTTGAAAGTATTGTACCCCTGCTGTCACCCCCCCACCCCCAATAGTAAGTGAGAGATTGAGGAGCAAATATGTAAGGAGATCATGGAGAGCTGCAAGAATAATAGAGTTGTCATGGTAGGGGATTTTTAACTTGCCTAACATTGACTGGGACTGCCACGGTGTAAGGATTTGGATGGAGAGAAATTAATCAGAACATAGTGTAAGAAAAAGAAGCAGAATTCAGCCTGTGCAACTCCCTGAGAGACCAAAAATCTATCTATCTATCCCAACCTTAAATGTACTCAATGATGGAATATTCCCAATCCTCTGGGGTAGAACATTCCAAAGATTCACAACCTTTTCAGATTAGAAATTTCTGTATATCTTGGCCTTAAATGTGCCCTGGAGTTCTAGATTCTCTAGCCAGAGGCTATGTTCTCTCAGTTTGTACCTTGTGATGACCCTCAAATGTTTCAATGAGACCACCACATTCCCTTCCTAATGTCAACGTGGGTGATTCTATCGCATGTGGACAGCAGCAGCTCAAGGAGGCAATTCACCACCATCTATTCAAGGGTACTAAGGGTGGGCAATAAATGCTGGCCAGCCAGACCCCATGAGTGACTTTTAAAAAAGCTATTTTTATTAGAAGATGCTTTTGTAAGGCATCATTGCAAAAAGACAGGTTTCACCTTTTTGTAAGTGGGATACAAAAGTGTTTCAGAAATAATTGGTATAATTGTTAACACACAGGTTTTTATGAGTTTGATTAATGTTTTCAATCTTTAAATATTATTTAATTTATTGGTATACTTCATATAGAATACAGTTGAAAGCAGTGCCAGATGGCTAAAACAGCAACAGCACAAAAAATGGAATCTTCGACCTCTCAAATTGCAGCCCATCTCCCCTGTTCCCAGGTAAGCATTTGAAACTCATTTACCTTCTATCGCCTTAGTTCATAAAACTTCCCACTATTAACTTTTCGTGATTGATTGGACAATGTTGGAAGTACTTGCTTTTGGTGTATGTGCATGTGCATGTGCACATTTTAGTTATAAATCAGAACTCATTTGCTGGTCTTAATTCTTCACACAATGTTTTCAGCGATATTGAGATATCCAGAGCGCAGACTCCAAAACCGATTGATGTCCTAGCCAAAGAGATTGGCCTGCGCCCGTCAGAAATAGAAGCCTATGGCAGCAATAAAGCGAAAGTCAAATTATCTGTCTTGGACAGACTGAAGGAACAGCCGGATGGAAAATACATATTGGTTGCTGGGTAGGAACACTTTTTAAAATTTTTATCTTAATACCTGTTGGTATGAAGCCTTGATATGCTAACACTTTAGTCCTTCAGGGAAGATTGAATGAACTGGGACTCATATTTTTTCATCTTTGGAAAGAGAAGCTTGGAGGAAGTCCTAATAGAGGTCTGTAAAATCATAAAATTCTCCTTTATTGTCAATATGGAGATGTTTCTGCTAGTGGGTAAGAGCAAAGTTAGATACCATAAATATGAGAGAGTCATTAATAAATTCAGGAAGACATTAATGAGAAGCTAATTTATTTGAGTAGTAAGAATGTGGAACTCGCTACCATGTGACTAATGCATTAAGTGGAAAGATAAGTTTAATGGCAGAAAACTGTGCTGGTAATAGTATGTAAAATGGATATGTAATACTTTAACCAAGAAATGAAAACAATTACATATTTGTATTCACATCAGGCTACAGTGTTTTAGGTGCTCCACTTACTGCAGGCAGAAACAGCTGTTCCTACTCAGATTCATATGCCTCAGGTGCGACATGCATACTCCTAATTGAAATGAAGTTACACTTTCTAACTAACTGAAATTTAAATCTAGATGCATATTAAAGAAGAGCTGGATATAACCAAGTAAAAGGTCACAGCATAGAAAGAACATCTACTGTTGTTCAAGCAAAAAACAGAAATTGCTAGAGAAACTCCACAAGCCTGGCAGCATCTGGAGACCTGAGTTTCTCCAGCAATTTCTGTTTTTTGTTTGTTTCATATTTCCAGCATTTGCAGATCTTTGTTTTATCATTGTTCAGTCAAATTTAATGATCAAGCAAATTATTGCATGACAAGAATGTGTACAGCAGCTTTGACACGCTGAAATCACTCAGTGCTTTCACAGGAGCACTTTTTAAAAAAAAATAAAATTTGGCACCTATCCAAATAAATAGAATAGATGGAGTATTTTAAGGGAGGCAGAGGTGTTTAGGATAGAAATTCCAGAGCTTGGGCCACAGCAACTGAAGATGCAACCACCATTGAAGGGATGATTGGGATGCACACGCTGACAGAAATAGACGAACTCGAACATCACAAAGGGTTGTAGAGGCAGGAGGCGATTACGTAAGTGAGGAGGAGCGAACCTACAAAGGTATTCAAAAACAAAAGTGAGAAGTTGAAATCAATGTGTTGCTTAACTAGGAGCCAGTATAGTCCAGTGAACACATTGTTGAGTGAGCTGAATTTGATTAGAGCAGGCTGTCGGCAACAAAGGTTTGGATATCATCGAGTTAATGGAAGGTAGAATCTGGTAGATAGGCCAAGAATGTATTGGGATGGTCATTTCCAGAGACACACGAGTCTTGAATACCTGAAGAAGTCCACTATAAACCTTGATGCCAGGTACTTTAGTGCTGCCAGGCAACTTGATAATGTTCCTTACAAATGAAAATTCAGGTACCCGGATGGTTGCAGGTAAGAGATGAAACGGAGATCTAGGGCTGGAGCAAAGATTTGGCTGAAATGGTTCGTTCAATGAACAACGATATCTTCCCGTGCTGTGCCTTTCATTCTTCATGT
Organism: Stegostoma tigrinum; assembly: GCF_030684315.1. Lineage (NCBI taxonomy): Eukaryota > Metazoa > Chordata > Chondrichthyes > Orectolobiformes > Stegostomatidae > Stegostoma > Stegostoma tigrinum. Next base: position 17,126,823 of record NC_081362.1, on the reverse strand, counting down.
TGAAATAAAATTGTTTTAGAAGGTTGCCTAGTTTTGATTTGATTGCCCATTGCTTTGCTGATTGTCAGGTATATAATATAATTTGGGTGAGAGGGGATGCGTCAAACTTATTACTTTTCATTCCCTGTGCTGTTGAATCGGGCACTAATTTGCTTTCCTTACTGAGTAATCTGAGTCTCTCAGGACATGTTAGAGAGGTAAGCAACTGTCTCCTTCCAACATCTGTCTAATTAAGTTTTTTTGAGTCAGTAGCCAGTATAAACTATGATTTTCAGTGCGGTTTCAGGGGAATATGTAGTGTACTTGGAGTGTGTTTAAGTGGCAGAACATCTTGCAAAGAACTTTGAATCCTTGGCATTTAAACAGTGCCATTGAGTAAAAAGGACTGACATTATTCTAAGCCTTTGTAAATCACTGGTTAGTCATCAGTTGGCCCTATTCTGTTTAATTCTAGACTACAGATTTTAGGAAGGATGCCAAGCTCTCGAGGATACAGAAGAGATTTAATAGATTGGTACCAGGGATAGAGTGTGTGTTTTTGACATGCAGTCACAATTGTAATGTTGGAATTGCACAATTAGATTGCATGACAAGGTCCCACAAGCAATGCAGTGCCTCATAACTTTTTCTTTGTGATGTTGGTTCAAGGATAAACATTAGTAGCTGGCAAGAATTGTCCTGTCCTTTGAATTTTTTAACAGGATCTTTCATGTCCACCTGAGAAAGCAAATGTGGCTCAGTTTATCATTTTATCTGAAAGGTGAAAGCATGGCACAGGACTTGGCTTCTTTACTACACTGAAGTGTCAGTCAGGATTTTGTGTTCAAGTGTCTGGGCTTTCTTCTTGCTTATTTTCTTCCTTTTCCAGTCCATCCCTCCCCATCCTTACCCCCCCCCCCCCCCCTCACTTTTGCACCCTATTCAGAAATCAGTAGTCGTTTCTAATTCTCAATTTCTTCTAATTCTACCCTCCTTTGCTGACACCTTCATGTTGCTTCACTGCTGCTAAACTGCATCTCTGAGCTATCTGCTTTCTCCTGCAACTGAACTGAAGTGAGGAAGAAATAGTGATTTCATTGGACGTGTCAAACAAATTGCTCAGTTTATAAAGTATGAATCATTGTTGTGTTTTTTACAGAATTACACCAACTCCTCTAGGGGAGGGGAAGAGTACAGTGACAATGGGATTAGTTCAAGCATTAGCGGCCCATCAAGGCGTTAATGCATTTGCTTGTGTGAGACAACCATCTCAGGGACCAACATTTGGTGTTAAAGGTAAGCAGCTTACAATAAATTTTGCTAATAGGTAGATCATAGAATCTTAACATAGAATCATAGCATACCTGCAGTGTGGAAACAGGCCATTCAGCCCAAGAAGTCCGTATCGACCCTCCAAAGAGCATCCCATTCCAGCTCAACCCATCTACCACACCCCTGTAACCCTGCATTTCCCATGGCTAATCCACTTCACCTACACACAATGTGCAATTTAGTATGGCCCATAGTGGAGTACCCAGAGGAAACCCATACAGACCTGGGGAGAATGTGCAAACTCCACACAGTCACCTGAGGCTGCAATTGTACCTGGGTCCCTGGTGCTGCAAGGCAGCAGTGCTAACCCCTGAGCGAGTACATTATTTCCTCTGAGAATCAGATTAACGTGGAATTGTTCCATCACCAGATGGCCATGAATGATTCAAGTCTGAGTAATACAACTCAAGTAGCAGTTTCTTTGGATGATCTTCTGCTTACCTTTGTGTCTGGAGAGTCTTGCTTTTGAAGATACTGCTGTGGTTCTGTTGGTTCATAAATAAGTTCGCTGTTTTACTGTGAAAAGTAAAGTTGATGCTTATTATCTCAGCAGCATCTACATTGCCTGAGTTTTAGAACTTCATTTTGTAATGCATTCTTGTTGAAAGTTGTAGTTTCAAGATTGTTCCAGAGACTTGACTGACACTTCCAGCTCAGACAGAGGGAACGCTGAACAGTCATAAGTGGCATCTTGTTGATGAGGTGTCAAACCAAAGCCAAAACCACAACTACTCCCTCAGGTGGACCGAAAAGATCCCATGCATCATTTGAAAATGATCAGTGGTGTTTGCTGTAGTAGTTTGAGTAATATTTGTGCTTTGCCCAAAAGAGATCATGTAATTTCTTTATTTACTGTATGAGGGAACTTGTTCTTTGTAAATTGGCTGCTTTGTTTTCATTTCTTAATTCAGTCATGGGACGTGGGTGTTGCTGGCTGGCCAGCATTTATTATCCATCCCTAGTTGCCCTTGGCAAGGTAGTGATGAGTTGTCTTTTTGAACTGCTGCAGTCTATGTTTTGTGATAGACCCACAATACTGATAGGGAGGAATTTCCCAGCGACAGCGAAGGAATGCTGATACATTTCCTAGTCAGGACAGTGAGTGGCTTGGAGGGGAACTTGCAGGTGCTGATGTTCCCATTTAGCTTCTGCCTTTGTTCTCCTAGAAGAAGGTTGTAGGTTTCAAAAGGGCTATCTGAAGATTTTTGGCAAATTTCTGTAGGGCTTCATGCACATGATACACACTGCTATGTAGGACTATTCAAGTAGGCTGCTTTGTCCTTGATAATGTCAAACTTCTTGTGTGTTATTGGAGCTGCACTCATCCAGGCAAATGGGGAGTATTCCATCGCACTGCTTACTTGGCTTTGTAGATAGTGGACAGACTTTGGGGAGTCAGGAGGTGTTATTTGCTGCAGGATTCCTAGCCTCTGACCTACTCTTGTAGCCACTGTGTTTGTGCTGAGTCCAGTTGAGTTCCTTGTCAATGGTAACCCTCATGATGTTGACAGGGGATTTCAGTGAGCTGTGGTGAGGTACTTTTTGTTTATACATCCTACAAAAAAAGAGTGAATACATCACAAGCTGATCAACATTTATTGCCGGTCCCTAGTTGCCTTTGAAAAGGTGGTGGTAGCTGCTTTCTTAAACCACTACAGCGCACTGCTGTGGATTTACCCATAATGCATTTTGGGCGGAAATTTCAGGATATTGACCCAGCGACAGTGAAGGAATGGTGATATATTTCCAAGTCAGCATGGTGAGGGGCTTGGAAGGGAACTTGTGTCTGTGGTGTTTCCATGCATCTGCTGTCCTTGTCCTTCTAGATAGAAGTGCTCGTGGGTTTGGAAGGTGCAGTCTGATGATTTTTGAATTTCTGCAGTGCATCATGTAGATAGTACACCCTGCTATTACTGTCAGTGGTGGAAGCTTTTGGATGAAGTGCCAATCAAGCACACTACTTTATCCTGAAAGGTGTTAAGCTTCTTGTGTTGTTCAGCTGCACCCATCTAGGCAAATTGGGAGTATTCCATCACGTTACTGACTTGTGCCTTGCAGATGATGGAATATTGGGGAATCAAGAAGTGAGTTACTCATGGCAGTATTCCTAGTCTCTGACCTGTTCTTGTAGCCACTGTTTGTGGTGAGTCCATTTGAGTTTCTGGTCAATGGCTATCCCCAGGATGTTGACAGTGGGGGATTCAGTGATGGTAACATTATTGAATGTCATGGGACAGTGGTTAGATTGCTTCGTATTGGTGATGTTCATAGCCTAGTATTTGTATGGCATGAATGTTACTTGCTACTTGTCAACCCAAGCCTGGCTATTGTCCAGATCTTGTTGCGTTTGAATGTGGACTGCTTCATATTTAAGTAGTTGTGAATGCATCTCCTCAGTGAACATCCCCAATTCTAACCATAAGATGGAGGGAAGATGATTGAATCAGTTGAAGATGATCAGGTCTAGGATGTTACCCTGAGGAACTCCTACAGTGATGTCCTAGAGCTGAGATGACTGACCTCCAACAACCATGGCTAGCTTCCTCTCTACCGGGTATGAGTCCGATCAGCAGAGAGTTGCCCCATTATACCCATTGATTTCAGTTTTCTTAAGCCTCCTTGCTGCCCACTAAGTCAAATGCAACCTCGATGTCAAGGACTATCATTCTCTCCTCTGGAATTCAGCTTTTTTTATGTCTGTGTTTGAACCAAGGCTGTAATGAGGTCAGAAGTTGAATATCTCTGTCTCGGGCAGAACACAAAACGGATGTCACTGAGCAGGTCACTGCCCAGCAGGTGATGTTTGATTGCACTGCTGATGATACCTTCCATCCCTTTACTGGTAACCAAAGTAGACTGACGGAGTGGTAATTGACTGGGTTGGATTTGTCTTGATTTTTATGTACAGGTCATACCTGGGCAATTTTCCACATTGTTGGGTGGTTGCCATTGTTTTAACTTTACAACTGGAAGAGCCTGGTTATTGGAGCAGCAAGGTCTAGAGCGCAGTCTTTAGCCATATTGCTGGAATGTTGTCAGGGCCAATAGACTTCATGCTATCCAATGCCTCCAATTGTTTCTTGATATCACGTGGAATGTATCGAATTGGCTGATGACTGGTATCTGTAATGCTGTAGACCACGAGAGAAGGCTAAGAATGATCATCCACTAGGCACTTATGGCTGAAGATTGCTACAAATGCCTCAGTCTTATCTTTTGCACTGATATGCAGAGTTCTTCCATTATTGAGGGTGGGGATATTTGAGGAACCAACTCCTCCAGTGAGTTGTTTAATTGCCTGTGATTATTCATGACTGGACGTGGCAGGACTACAGAGTTTAGATCTGATCTGTTGGGGATTGCTAAATTTTGTCACGTGCTGCTTAGGTTGTTTGGCATGCAAGTAATCCTGTTTGGTAGCTTCACCTGGTTGATACCTCATTTTCAGGTATGCTTGGTACTGTTCTTGGCATGTTCTCCTGCTCTGTCCATTGAACCGAGGGTAATCCCCTGGTTTGATGGTAATGGTTGAAAGGGGAATATGCTGGGCCATGAGTTATAGATTGGGTTGGAGTGCAATTCTGCTTCTTTTGATGGCCAACAGCGCCTCACAGATGTGCAGTTTTGAGTTGCTGGATCTGTTCAAAGTCTGTCCCATTTTGGCCAGTGATAGTGCTACACAACATGACGGAAGTTATTCTCAATGTTGAGGTGGGGCTTCATCTCCCCAAGGACTGTGTGGTTGTCAATCTGAAGAATACCGCAGAGGCATCTGCACCTGGCAGATTGGTAAGGATGAGGTCAAGTGTGTTTTTCCCTTTTGGTTCCTTCACCGCCTGCTGCAGACCCAATCTAGCAGCTGTGTCCTTTAGGATCCAACCAGCTTGATTAGTAGTACTGTTGCTGAGCCATTCTTGGTGATGGACATCAAAATCACGCATTCGGAGTACATTCAGAACCATTCTTGATTACTCCTCCATGTTGAGCAACACTTGGAGGATCAGTTCATCAGCCAAGGGAGGATGGTATGTGGTAATCAGTAGGCGGTTTCCTTGCCCATGCTTAACCTGAAGCTGAGACTTCATGGGATCCCAGGGTTCAATGTTGAGGACCCCAGAGCAACTCCCTCCTAACTGTATATAACATCTGCTGCGTCTGTCCTGCTGGTAGGACAAGATATAATCAGGGATGGAGATGCTGATGTCTGGGACATTGTCTGGAAGGGATGATTCCATGAAAATGACTGTCAGACTGTTGCTTAACTGGCCTGTGAAACAGCTCTCCTAATTTTGGCACTATCCCTCAAATGTTAGTCAGGAGAACTTTGCAGAGTCCACAGGACTGTTTCTCCCCTTGCCTTATCAGCTGTCTGGGTGTGTTCTGTCTGATTAAATTTCTTTGAGACTTTGTACCAATTGAGAATCAACTACATTGCTGGTTCTGGAGTCACGTGTAGGCCAGACCAGGTGAGAATGGCAGATTTCCTCCCCTGATGGACATTAATCCATCAGATGGATTTTTCTGCCAATTGATATGGTTTCATGGTTATCAGTAGATTCTTAATTCCAGGTTTTTTTTTGTCTATTATTGAATCAGATTCCATCATCTGCCATGGGTCCCCAGAACATTAGCTGAGTTTCTGGATTAATAGTCTAGTGATAATGCCATGAGGTCATTGCCTCCCCTGCAGGACTATCTACAAGATGGTTATTGCCTGGCATTTGTGTGGTGCAAATGTTCTAATATACTCCTACATTATAGATGTATAGTCAAGTTATGGACAGACCACCTTTTGAATCTCTATAGCAATTTGATAGAAATGACTAGGGTAGCTGAGTCAGCAATGCTGATGGGTGCTCATGTCACGTGCAAGCCCGATTTGAGTAAGGATAGCAGGTTTGCTTTCCCAAAGGACTCTTGTGTTGCCAATGGATTTTCATGAGAATGTAACAGCTTCGTGATCGCTTTTACTGATACCATCTTTTCTTTCTAGATTCAAAAGTTGATTTAAAAACAGAAATTGCAGGAGAAACACAGTCAATCTAGTATCATCTGAATTAATGTTTTGTGCCAAGTGACTTTTTGTGAACTGCTACTAGCTTCATAAAGATGATATTTGTAATGGAGTAGGAGTTTGGAGGATATGGGGGAGGAGGAGGAGTAAACAAATAGGTGAATTTGCAGCTCAGAGAGAGAAAGTAGAGTTAGGTGCAGAAAGAATGGTTGATAGTAAGCTAGGGAAAGAGAAAAGTTGATAATGGGTACTAAGACTAGGTGAAAATGGGTTGGCTCTGCTGAAAGCTGCTCATGGCAGGGTTGGCAAGTGGTTTCGGGTGTGGGTAAAGAGTATGGAAGGTCATGTTCAGGCTCTAAAATTATTGATTTTGATATTAAGCCCTGAAAGCTGCACGATCCCTAGTTGGAAGATAAGATGCTGTTCTTCGAGATTGCAAAGCCTTGCTAGAGCACAGCAGCAGGCCTGAGACAGATATGTTGGTCAGGAAACAGTGGTGTGTTAAGTGGTAGACAACTGGAAGCTCGGGGCCGTTTTTAGGGACAGAGTACAGATGTTCTGCAAACGGGTCACCCAGCCTGAATTTCTTGTCTCCAGTGTAGAGAAGATTACATTGTGCCAGTGAACACTGGACTGGATTGAGTGAAGTGCTGGTAAGTCGCTGCTTCACCTGGAAGATGTGTCTGAAGCCTTGGACAGTGAGGTAGTAAATGGACAAGTGTCACACGCTCAACACAACCAACCCATTTTTACCTACTTATGGTCTCCATTGCCAATTTTCTTACTTCTCTTGCTCATTATCAACCAGCATTTTGTCTGCTAACTTTCTTTCTCCATCTCCGCTTATCTGCTTACTACTTTTATCCCCACCCCTGTTATCAACATAAATGTCACCTTTTCCTAGCTACTCTTGGTTCAGAAGAAGGATCCCTGGACGTGAAATGTTAACTCTTTCTATCCACAGATACTGCCAGACCTCCTGCGTTTCTCTAGGAATTTGTTTTTGTTTCAGATCTTAGCATCCTCAGTTCTTTCATTTATTTAAAAGTTGATGTTCTCTGTAAATCATTAATCCAGATAACTGGATTATTAGTTAAAACTAATTGTTTGCGTTAGATTATTGTCACCTATTTTGGATGACATGGTGTTCTGGCTAATATGGTCCTTTGGCATTTCGCTTTTGTTCTGGTAATACCGTTAAGTCTCCGGAGAATGGTTTGAATCCATAACTTTTGACGAGTGCACTATGAAGTGAAGATTTACAGTTCAACCAATTAATGTTATGATTCTACTGCCTTGTTATTAAAAATGTGGGAACCTGTATTGAAATTCAATATAACTGAAGCAATGATTGTCTTTGAACAGGTGGAGCTGCAGGAGGTGGATATGCTCAGGTCATCCCTATGGAGGAGGTAAAAGAACAGAAATTATAACCATTTTCATTGCTCATTAACTGGTGTCATCCTTTACTCAGTTGTGGAAAAATAGATTTCTACACAGTGTATAGAATTGGCAACATACAAGTTGGCTATTAGACCGAATCGAACAATGCTACTGTTTATCTGTACTTCACTTCTCCTTAATAACAGACAGTTGTTTCCCTTGCTCCTATCTAGCTTCCTTTTAAGTGTATTTGTTATGTCTCCTCCATCACACCATAGCAAGTTCTATGTTTTTGTCAATCTCTTAATTTCTGGTGAATTTCTTTGATCCTTTCATGTACTTTTTCATGCTTATGTACCGAATACTAGGTTTTGCAATTGATGGGAGTTGATTCGGAACACATGATCCAATCTGTGCAAAAATGAACCTAGTTAACTTTGACTGTTTAACTCAATATTTCTGTTCATTATATTAAAATTGACTTCCAATATGTATTTTGATCAGATTTGTTTTTCACATTGCAGTTTAACCTTCATCTAACTGGGGACATCCATGCAATTACAGCTGCCAATAACTTGTTGGCCGCAGCTATAGATGCTAGAATTTTGCATGAAGGCGGTCAGTCAGACCAGGTGAGCTAGGGGATTGGCTTTCTTTGTTCAACATAGATTTTGACTTGATATTTAGGAGTTATAATGTTTAGATTTCCAGTACTAAGTTTAAGACAATTAGGTGTTAATTTCTGTCATCTCTTCAGGCTTTGTATAATCGTTTGGTTCCCACTGTAAATGGAAAGAGAAGTTTTTCTCCCATCCAGCTCGCTCGGTTAACAGTAAGTAAAGCATGTTGTTTAATTTTCAGTGGTTACTCCAAGTTTTTTACTTTTAGTTTATTCTGTTCTGCAATCTACCATGGAACTGTTTATACCATTTCCTATAACGGTTTAAATTGCAAAGATTATGTATAGGCTGGGTTTTTATTCTCTTGAATTTAGAAGATTGAAGGCAATCTATTTGCAGTGTTACAAGGTGGTCCGAGGGTATTTCCTCCGGTGACAATGCCGAGGAGAAGTGAGGGTAAAATTAAAATTTGATGCGGATGTCACAAAGGACTTCATCATTTTAAATTTAAAAAAAAACTGAGCAAGTCTATGACTCTTACCCCCAAAAAGGCAGTTGTTACTGGGAGTTATTTGAAAATGTAAAACCCAAGGCTTGCTTGATTGACTGTTTATTGAGTACAGCTGTTAGGATTGTAAGTCCAATTTAGATTAAGGTTTAGAATTGAACAGTGAAGTCCGTTTGAGGGACTCCGTGATCATTTGCTGCTTCTATTATTTCACACCTTGGAATTGTTTTTACTTATCTATGAGATTAGGCTAATACTTATTGCCCATCATTAATTTCCTTTTGGAAGTAATGATAAAGTGGCCTTCTTAAACTGCTGCATTCCGTATGGTGTTAATATACCTAGGGTGCTGTTAGAGAGGGATTTCTAGGACTTTGATCCAATGACAATGAAAGAAAGTACATATAATTTCAACTCAAGATGGTGCATAGCTTGGAGGGGAACTTTCATGTGGTAGTCTCTCCATTTGCCTACAGCCCTTGCCCTTTTAGGTGATAGAAGTTGTGTTTCAGAAAGATTCTGAAGAACCTGGGTGAGTTGTTGCAGTGCCTCTTTTATAACTGGTAAATACTGTTGTCATTGCACATTGGTGATGGAGGATTGAATGTTGAAGGTATTAGGTGAGGTGCCAGTCAAGTCAACATGCTTTTTCCTGGATAGGGTTGAGCATTTTGAGTGTGGTCGAAGCTGTGCTCATTCAAACAAATGAAGACTATTCTGTCTTACTCTGGCTAGTATCTTGTAGATTTAAACTTTTGGAATCAGGAGATGAGTTACGTGCAGCAGATTTCTCAGCCTTTGATCTCCTGTCAGTGTCGTCTTATTTCCAAGGCTGGTTCAGTTCACCATCTGGTCGGAGGCAATCTCTGAATGTTAACCCCAAAGTATCAATAATGAGGGATTCTGTGATGGTCATGTCATTGAATATCACGATTTCTGTTGGTGATGGACATTGACTGGCACTTTGATAACATGCATGCTATTTGTCAAGTATCAAACCCGATCTGAATGTTTGCCAGATCTTTTAGTTGCACATGTGATGCCTCAGATGCTGAAGCAGTCCAAGTGGTGTTAAACATTATACAATCATCAGCAAACATCCTCCCCTTTGCCCTTGTTATGGAGAGAATGTCATTGATGAGGCAACTGAGGATGTTTGGGCTGAAGGCACAATCCTAAACATGTACTGTGAGGTCCTTTTGGCTGAGATAATTGGCCTCCAACAATAAAAGTCATCTTCATCTTCAACCAGTAAGAGTTTCCTCCTCAGTTCCCATTGATATCACCTATTGCAATGGCTCCTTGATATTAATGACAGGTACCCGCTTTTCCCCTCTGGATTTCAGTTCTTTTGTCACTGTTTGGATCGAGCCTATAATGAGGTTAGGAGTTTCGTGGTTCTGCTGTAGCCCACACTGAGCATCAGCGAGCAGGAAATTGTTGAGTGAATGCCCCTTGATAACACTATTTGATAACACTAATTCAACATTTACTGAGAATAGGCATGGTAATTGACCAGATTAAATTTGTCCTGCTTTTTTGTGCACAAGGTTTATTTGGGCAAATGTACCCATGGTTGGTTAGATGAAAGTGTTGTAGCTGTACTGCAATGGCTTGGCCAGGAGCAAGATTACTTCTTCAGTACTACTATTGGAGTGACATCCGTCTTCTTCATTACCAACTGTCTGTCCAATTTCTGTGGAATCTCAAATTTCCCACTCACTCCCAATATTTTAAGTTTGCATAACCAATATATGCCACAGCAACAAGAGGCACAGAACTGAACTCTGTGGATCTCCAGTGCTTTCCGTTTCCAAAAACATTTTTAGACCATTATGCTTTGTTTCCTTTCACCTGAGCCAGTTTTTAATCAAATTGCCACATTCCTCTGTGTTCCATGCACTTTTTGCAGTTTGATATGTTGGATCTTGTCAAATATCTTATTAAAATTCATGTAGCCAGCATCCATAACACTACTCCCATCAATCCTCCTGGATCATTCCTCAAAAAATTCAATTAAATTTGGAAGACAGGACCTTTCCTTAACAAAACCATGCTGACTATTTTGGATCCATCAGATCCTCTCCGAGTAACAATCTTGCCTTTCAATATCGATCTCAGTAATTTGTCTACCCCTGAGGTCAGACTGACTGGTCTATAATTGTTTGGCCTGTCCCTTGCACCCTTTTTAAATTATGATACGTCAAACAAGTCATTGCAAGCAGGTTCTCCCACATTAGAGGTGAGTAAAATAATGCATATTCCCTCGTATAAGGGAATAATTAAATTTGTTCCCACACACTTACTTAATTCATTTTCCATATTTTAAAAAAATTTGTTCAGCTGGCAATTCATAAAACTGATCCTGGAAGATTTTGACCAACTGCAAAGATTTTTTTGAATTTCTGTATTTGCTTGACATGGATGAATCCCATGAAAGGCTTGTTAAGTAGTCCTTTGTGAATTTGCTGTCAGATAAATTGTCTGATAGATAATGCCCTGTGTGTTGTTTCTTTTAGTGCTTGTGAATTAAACTGAATTGATTTTTTTTTTGCCCTAGGAAGGAAATATTGTTCTTGGAATGGATACACCATATATTCAGCACAATAGTAAAAATGAAAAGAACAGTTAGAAGTCAGAAACAAAATCAGAAATCGCTGGAAAAGCTCCATAGCTCTGGCAGCACCTGTGAAGAGAAATCAATTGACGTTTTGGCTCCACAATGGGTGGAAATAGACTCCATAGAGAGAGGAGTTGGAAAAACAAAGGAGTGGATCAGTCAAGGAGATTGTATAGCTGCTAATGGGGTGTAACAGTGTGGAGCTGGAGGAAGACAGCAGGCCAGGCAGCATAAAAGGGGCAGGAAAGCTGACGTTTTGGGACTGGATTCTTCAGAAGAAGGTCCCGACCTGAAGAGTCAGCTTTCCTACTCCTCTTTTGCTGCCTGGCCTGTTGTGTTCCTCCAGCTCCACACCTTGTTAGCTCAGACTCCAGCATTGGCAGTTCTTATAATCTATGAGCTAGTAATGGGGACTATTGACGCTGGGTTGTGTGTAATAGCAGACCATTACCAATCGTTTGGGAGCACATTGCTGCAGCCGAACTGAATCTGTACTGAAAACAGCAAATGCTGGAGATCACAGTGGGCCTGGCAGCATTCATGGAGAGAGAGCAAACTAACATTTCGAGTCTGGATGACTCTTCATCAGACTTGAAGTGAAGCGTGGAAGGCGCAGCATTTATACTGTAGATTGGGGTGGTTGTTTGGACTGCTAGGGGTGAAAGGATGTTAATAGCTCAGATTAAGTTACAACAGACTGGACTCAAATTGAGTTCAACATCTTCATACTGTGAATTGACTCCCGTGCCTTCCCTTTCTTTTCGCTTTACTTGTTACATTCTCTGTCATCATGACCTCTCTCCCCTTCCCCTAATCCCAGAGGGCCTGTCTGTTCTTTCAATCTGGCAGTTGGACACACCATTGTTCTGCTGTTCTCACATGGATGTTGCCTGACCTGTTGTGATCTCCAGCATTTGTTGTTTTCAGTCCACCTATCGTTTACTCCTTACCTCTGTCTTCTGCGCAAAAACCAACATTTTTCCTCGCTACCATCAGTTCTGAGGAAAGGTCTGGATCTGAAACGTTAATTCTGATTTCTCTCCTCAGATGCTGCTAGAGCTGCTGAGTTTTTCCAGCACAATGGTAACGTGGGCTTGAAGGATTATAGTGGTAGCACGCAGAATATGAGTTGGTATTCCCTTGAGCATAGGAACTTTAGAAGTGATTTAATGGTGTTTCAAATGACCAAAACAGCTGCTGAGTTAGGTAGGGAGATTGATTCATCCCATGGTAGGCCAGAACAGTGAGGTGTACAACCTTCAAGGTGTCCTTCAAGGAATACTTTCTGCAAAAAGCTGTTGAATGTTATCACTTGAAAGTTTGAAGGATTCCTGTTAGATATGCACGTTATGGTATCTGGAAGCAAGATGAATAACTAGGTCGTTTTGGTCATGCAATGTACCTTAAAGACCATCGTACACTGGCTCTAACCTCTGTATAATTATTAAGTGCTTTGAGAGGCTGGTCATGGCCCACATCAACTGTAGTCTCCCAGTCTGCCTTGAGCCCCTACTATTCACCTACCAATGTAACAGATTCACAGCAGACACCATTTTCTTAGCCCTGCACTCATCCCGGGAACATCTGGATAACAAGGACTCCTACATCAGACTCCTGTTCATCAACTACAGCTCCGCCTTCTACATGATTATTCTCTCCAGACTGATCTCAAAACTCCGAGACCTCCGTCTCAGTGACACTCTGAAACTTGAATACAGACTAGGCTAGGATGTGGAGACTCATGACCTGTGCCTATGTGACTAGCTGCAGCTAGGAGCAACAGTCTGACGAATGCTCTTGGTCATGAGCCTCCATATCCTAGCCTAGCCTGTATTCAAGTTTCAGACTCTCATCAGCTCTGCCCTATGCACCTGCATGCTCAGCTTTCTGACCCACAGACTGTGTAATCAGTGAAGATAGATAATTGCACCTCCTCCTTGATAACACTCAATACTGGAGCTCCCCAAGATGCATCCTCCATTCCTTACTGTACTCCCTGAACACCACGGTTCTGTTGCCAAATTCTGATACAAGTTTGCTGACTACATCACTGTGGTAGGATGAATATCTGACTACATCACCGTGCTAGTATGAAAATCTAACATCAACAAGTCAGACTACAGAAGAGAGAGGGAGGGCTTGGAGACATGGTACAATGAACATCCTCTCTCTCAATGTTGGCAAAGCTAAAGAGCTGATCATTGACTTAAGAAAAGGAGAACGTGCCCTCATCTATATTAGTAGAGCTGAAGGTTGAGAGGATGGAGAGCATCAAGTTCCTAGGAGTGACGATACTGACAAGCTGTCTGGACATCCTGCATAGATGCAACAGTCAAGAAGGCACAACAATGCTGCCTCTTCCTCAGGCAGCTGAGGAAATTTGGCATGTCCACAAGGACCCTCGCCAACTTCTGCAGATGCACCACTGAACGCATACTGCCTAGCTGCAGAATGGTGTGGTGTGGCAACTACTCTGCTCAGGACTGTAAGAAACTGAAAGTTGTTTGCACAGCCTGGACCATCACAAAAGTTAGCCTTCCATCCATGGACTCCATTTACACAGCGTGTTGCCACAGAAAGGCTGCCAACATCATCAAAGATCCATCGCACCATGGTAATGCTATCCTACAACCTCTTCCATTAGGCAGAAGATACAGAAGCTTGAACACATACCCCTAATGGTTCAGGAAGCGCTGCCTTCTGGCCGTTATTAGATTGATGAATGGCCTCTCTCTCCCTAACTTCAAATAGTGCTGATTTCGCTAATGTTGATCTTACCTAGCACATGCTGTGTGCAACGTAACCTATATGCCTCTTAAGATTTTTTTGTTGTATCTGTATGTCCTTGCTTACTATGATCTGCCTTTTTGTTTGTAAATAAAGCTTTACACTGTATTTAGATGCACATGACAATGAAATCAAATCAAGTTTTAAGATATAGATCATATTTAAATTGCAGAGGTGGCTTAAAGGATTGCATTGTGCTCGTGTTCCTGTTGTGTTAATGTATTCTAGGTTTGTGTTGTACAGCCCATCAGATATGACTTGGCCCACACCTTGACTTAATAAGAAATTATATTTTATCTTGTAATATTAGTTCAAATATCTTTTTGTTAAATACATTAATCTGTTCCATTTTCTTTGACTGGAGCTGAATTGATTTAGTTATAATGTATACTGTCTGATTGCTCACTTTGTTTGAATTTCTGTCCTAGTTAAATGGGTTTTGTGTACAGAAGAAATGCTTACACATGGTAGGCACGGATCTATAGCAATCAGCTGTGTTTCACAATATTTGTCTTTTCCAATGCAGCGATTGGGGATCCAGAAAAAGGACCCCCGCCAACTGACGCCAGAAGAAATCTCAAAATTTGTTCGTTTGGACATTGATCCATCTACAATTACCTGGCAACGAGGTGAGAGCTTTTTAAAAAGCCAGCTTAAAATTTTCATTTAATCAGGGATGGGCAAAGCAATTGGAGGGAACATAGGGCCATGGAGATGTACAGCATGGAAACAGACCTTTTGGTCCAACTCATCCATGCTGACTAGATATCTAAATTAATCTAGTCCCATTTGCCAGCATATGGCCTATATCCCTTCCTGTTCAGGTATCCATCCAGATAACTTTTTCATGTTGTAATTGGACTAGCCTCCTCCACTTCCTCTGGCAGCTCATTCCATACATACCAACCTCTGCATGAAAACATTGCTGCTTAGGTGTCTGAAATCTTTCCCTTCTCACCTTAAACTTATGCCCTCTAGTTTTGGAATCCCTCACCTCAGGGGGAAAGACCTTGTCTGTTTACCCTATTATGCCCCTCATGATATTATAAACCTCAATAAGGCCACCCTTCAGCCTCTGACACTCGAGAGAAAATAGCCCCAGCCTATTCAGCCTCTCCCTATAGCTCAAACCGTATATCCCTGGCAGCATCCTTGTAAATCTTATTCTGAGCCCTTTCAAGTTTCTCAACATCCTTCCTATAGCAGGGAGACCAGAATTGCGCGCAGTGTTGGCAGATGCTGCCTTCACTATCCTATTTACCTGTGACTCCAGTTTCAAAGAATTATGTACCTGAACCCCGAGGTCTCTGTCCAGCAACGCTCCCCAGCACCTTACCATTAAGTGCCCTGCCCTGATTTGCCGTTCCAAAGTGCTGCAGCTCATGTTTATCGAAATCAAATGCCATCTACCACTCGGCCCATCGGATCAAGGTCTAGTTGTATTCTGAGGTAACCTCTTGGCTGGCCAATTTCGGTGTCATCTATAAACGCACTAATCAAGATCTCCTATGTTCCCATCCAAAACATTTATATAAATGACAAAAAGCAGTGGGCCCAGTGTTAATCCGTGTGGTCACAGGTGTCTAGTGTGAAAAGTAACAGTGAAATGGATATCGGTTTCCAGGTGGATGCCAGAGATGGAGACAGAAAGGTCCAGGAAGGAGAGAGAGGTATCGAAGATGGTCCAGGTGAACTTGAGGATGGGGTGGAAGGTGTTAGCAAAGTGGGTGAACTGTTCGAGATCCTCGTGGGAGCACGAGGCGGTGCCTCCAATGTCATGGAGGAAGAGGTGGGGGGGTAGGGACAGTTTAGCTTTGGAAGAGGGATTGTGCCACGTGTCCTACAAGAGGCAGACATAGCTTGGGCCCACGTGGGTACCCATGGCCACCCCTTTTGTCTGTAGGAAGTAGGAGGAATTGAAAGAGAAATTGTTGAGGGTGAGGGCGAGTTCGGCTAAGTGGGTGAGGATGCCATTGGAGGGGGACTGGTCAGGCCTGCGGGACAGGAAGAAGCGGAGGGCCTTTAGGCCATCTGCATGGGGAATGCAGGTGTGTAGGGACCAGACTTTAATAGTAAAGATGAGGTGTTGGGGACCGGGGAATTGGAAGTTCTGGAGGAGGTAGAGAGCGTGGGTGGTGTCACGGACATAGGTGGGGAGTTCTTGGACCAAGGGGGAGAAAATGGAATCAAGATAGGTGGAGATAAGTTCGGTGGGGCAGGAGCAGACAGAGACAATTGGTCGACCAGGGAAGTCAGATTTGTGGATTTTGGGAGGGAGATAGAAGCGGGCTGTGCGGGGTTGGGGAGTGATGAGGTTAGAGGCTTTGGGTGGGAGGTCACCTGAGGTGATGAGGTTGATGATGGTTTGGTGCTCGGGAGGGGGCTTGTGATCGAGGTGGTGGTAGGTGGAGGTGTGGAGAGTTGGCATCTGGGCTCGGCGTTGTAGAGGACAGGGCGCCATACTGCAACTGTGCCTCCCTTGTCTGTGAGTTTTATGGCGAGGTTGGGATTGGAGCGGAGGGAACGGAGAGCCGCATGTTTTGCGGGGCCGAGGTTGGAGTGGTTGAGAGGGGTGGAGAGTTTGAGGCGCGATGTCTTGACAGCAATTAGAGATGAAGAGGTCAAGGGAGGGAAGGAGACCTCAGGGTAGTGTCCAGGAAGAGGAGTTAGGGTTGGAGGGGGGAGAAGGGGCCCTCCACCTCTCCCTCTCCCTCTCCCTCTCTTTCTCTTTCTTTCCACCCCGCTCTCCGTTTCTGTCTGTCTCGTGCACTGTCTTAAGTGCTCTTCCTCCAATTCCCTTGGTCCCTTTCTCCCATCAGCCCCACTCTAAGTTCTCTCTTCCTGCCACCCAGTTGCCCTCTCTCTCACTTACCTGCATACTTGCCCTTCTTGTTCCACCCTCCCATCCTTACCCATCCCCCAGCCATTCACTCAGCCCCACTTGCCACCAATTCCCCCTGCCAAGTTCACTCGCCCTCCCAGCCCTGTTTGCTTGCCCCTTGCCATCCCTACCTCTGCTCGTGCACTTGACGTTTTCCCTCACCCCACACTTTCATTGAAACCTATTGCACTCGGTCACTCTTGACCAGGTTCTGTTACCTTAAGTTGTTTTTGTAATTTACTCTTTCTTTCAGTGCTTGATACAAATGATCGTTTCTTGCGGAAAATGACAATAGGGCAGTCGAGTACAGAGAAAGGATTTGCTCGTGAGGTGTGAGCCTTTTTTAAACTTTTTTTTGCATACCTTGAAGTAAAATCTTAAGGCGCTACACTAACTTTGAGTTGTGAAACTTAAAATATCTTTGTACTTGCTGGAAACATTGGGTAATTAGGTCATTGGATGGGATGAGCCAGTAAGGCTGTGTGACTTTAAGCTGACAGTTCAGCTGCTTCTGACACTCACGGGTTGCCCATGCAAGTGCCCTGACAAGGTTATCTATCAGGTGGACTTTCTCCAATTATGTACCTGATCCAAACTTCAGGTTCTGAAGTCTACCCACTCTGAATCCTATTGGTAAAAGGCTGTCTTCACTGGCTGAGCATCCACTGATGTTGCCCAGTTCTCTGCCATGCAGCTGCACCTAAGGTTGAGTTGGCTGTCATTTACTGATGTGCACTATCAGAGTTGGCAAGAACAGGAACGCTGCAAGATAGTTAGTGATTATTTGCGTTTTTATAAAACTTTTGATAAAAAGTGTTATTTCAGGAACACAAAAAAAAATTAGAATCATTTCTGGGCATTGTAGAATATGTACCAAGTGCAGTCAATGGTATTAATGTACTGTGGTGTTTGTTGGTTGGCATATATATTGTAGGCTGAAAGGTCTGTTTCCATGCTATGTGACTATGAGCAAGGATTGGCAGAATTCCTAACAATCTGCACAATTTGCAACTAATGCTGCCACCAACTGGTTACAAATTAAATTTTATTAGAATGTTGCAGAGCAATGGGTAGAAAAAGAAAGCCCAACATCAGGGTAAAATTTGCACATCTGTGGAGAGAGAGGAATGTGAGTTGGAATAATTAAACAGTTCTTTCAAGGAGAGAATTGGGCATTATGGGCCAAATGGTCTTGTGCACTGCAAAATGCTGTGATATGGTTTCAATCCAGCTGCCCTTGGACACTATATTATGGCAGGTTTATGCAAGTAGACCAAGAAAAGCTGTTGCCATTTGCTCATTGTACAAAGAGGTAAGGGATGCCGATTTAATGCTTTGACCAAGAAATGCCGGGGTTGCGGGATTAAATGATATCAAAAGGAAATTGGGCAGTTGCTTGTGGAGAATAAAAAAAGTAGCAGGACAGTGGGTATAAAGCAAGAATTCAAAGCAAATGTTTGTTCATACCTTATTTTACAGTCTCTTCTATTTAGAGTACAGAACCGGTTTTGGTGCAAATTGGATATCTGATCCAAGCTTTCCTCATTACGTGGGCAGGGACTAGATTAAATGGATCTCTCCATGGTGCTGTAACCAAATGAAGATCAGACAGTGATAATGGGAACTGCAGATGCTGGAGAATCCAAGATAATAAAATGTGAGGCTGGATGAACACAGCAGGCCAAGCAGCATCTCAGGAGCACAAAAGCTGACGTTTCGGGCCTAGACCCTTCAGAGGGGGGGGGCCTAATGGTATCAATGTGGACTTCACCAGTTTCAAAATCTCCACTTCCCCCACTGCATCCCTAAACCAGCCCAGTTCGTCCCCTCCCCCCACGGCACCACACAACCAGCCCAGCTCTTCCCCTCCACCCACTGCATCCCAAAACCAGTCCAACCTGTCTCTGCCTCCCTAACCTGTTCTTCCTCTCACCCATCCCTTCCTCCCACCCCAAGCCGCACCCCCATCTACCTACTAATCTCATCCCACCTCCTTGACCGGTTCGTCTTCCCTGGACTGACCTATCCCCTTCCTACCTCCCCACATATACTCTCTCCACCTATCTTTTTTTCTCTCCATCTTCGGTCCACCTCCCCCTCTCTCCCTATTTATTCCAGAACCCTCACCCCATCCCCCTCTCTGAAGGGTCTAGGCCCAAAACGTCAGCTTTTGTGCTCCTGAGATGCTGCTGGGCGTGCTGTGTTCATCCAGCCTCACATTTTATTACCGAAGATCAGACAGTACATGGATAAATGAAACCAGGCCATCTGATTGGAGAATGGCTTTCACTGTTCTCAAATCAAGAGTCATTACAGCACAGGAATCATTTGGTCCATTATGTCCACACTGACTGTCTGTAGACCAGGCTTAGTCTATTTGCGATTAATGTATGTATTATTCCCATGAATCCCTGCTTTATACCCACTGTCCTGTACTTTATTTTCCTCAAGCAACCAATTTTCTTTTGATTATCGCTTAACCCCCCCCTGCATTTCTTGGTCAAAGCATTAAATCTGTGTCCCTTACCTCTTTGTACAATGAGCAAATGGCAACAGATTTTCTTGGTCTACTTGCATAAACCTGCCATAATCTTGTGTCCCCTTTATAAAACTTTACCTTGATCTCCTTGTGTTGCAGCTTTGACAACACTAAACAAATTGTAGTACATAGATTTTTTTTGTCTGTGTACGTTTCCTCCGTGATCTGATATTAGGTGATAATAGAGTCATGGGGGTAAATGAAGTTAAATTACTGATCAAGCATGATCTAATTGAAACATGGATTAGGACATGCCCCAGAGGGAAGATATCCCTTTGGGACAAGTGGGACTTGAGCCTGGACCTTTTGGCTCAGAGGTGGGGCACCACTGCAACATGAAAGAGGTTGTATTAGAGCAATTTACAGTTTGGTAATATATACAAAACAAAATGAAGACTGAATATATGGCTTTAGAAATAATGACTGAACTGTATCATCTTGCCTTGCAGTGAGTTGTTTCCTGATTACACAGTCTCAATATGTTTTGCCATGGATTCCTCTCGCTTCCCTGTATTCAGCAGATTGATTGATTGTTATTATGTCAACAAGTGAAAAACGAGCAAGAATAGCCTCAGATGAGTGAAATAAAGCCAGTCTAACTGATTCTCTTTGATCCCTCTGCTTTACAGTAGCTGCTGTAGTCTTTAGTTGTTCTAATGTGTCTTTCTCCTCATGAAGGCTCAGTTTGACATTGCTGTTGCCAGTGAAATCATGGCAATCCTTGCCTTGACTACCAGCCTGGCTGATATGAAGACTCGACTCAGTAATATTGTGGTGGCCAATAATCGGAAAGGACAACCAGTTACTGCAGAAGATCTGGTGTGTACCAGTGGGGTTTTCATCTATATGTAATATCGACATTTGATGGTCAAGGGAGGTGATATTGCCAGAATATAACATTTAGCTTTGTACATGTCAGCAGAAAGAGGTCATTTCTGAAGGAACTGTTTCTGGATCTGGTGGAAGAAAGAAACGGGGACTTGTATTTACAAAGCACCTTTTTGTAAACGTGGGAAAACTCCAATTGCCTTACAGTTAATATCCTTGAGATGTGGTTATTCAGATATCGGAAATGTGAGTCAGTTTGCCTAGCAAGCTCCAATATGCAGCAAAGCAACAGTGAGCAAATTATTTGTTTGAGTAAAGTTATTTTGAGGGATAAATATTGGTCAGCACAGCAAGGAACATTGTCTGCATCATCTTTAATATAGTGCCAAGGGTTCTTTCACATCTGCCTCAATCAAGCAGACGGTCTCCATTTAACATTTCATCCAAAAGTTTGCACCTCTGAGTGATAGTTAAACCCCTATCTCTTTGACATTTTCTACAGCTGAGCCAAGCTGAAACTAAAAAAGTTGTCTTCTCTTAAATATTTAATATGCTAAATATATTTTCTTTAGCAACTATTGCCTCTAAAATTTCAATGAACTTGCTGTTTTTGCTCCAAATAATAAAAAAGGTAAAGGACTGTGATTCTTTAAGTACAGAGCAGTTCCAGCCCAGCAGTATAGGTTTTCGCATTTACTTACATTCAGTATTTTTCTCAACTTTATTTTAAAGTGAAACATCATTGGGAAATAATCACAGTGGCAATACTGAAGTCTGTCTAAAGATTTATACTTTGGGAATCTCATCTATTTTTATTTCTTTGTAGACTCCAAAAGCTTTGGGCTCTGGGCTTTGTACCTCTGTTGAGAGGTTGCTTGTTTACCCAAATGTTGGTGGGTGGAGGAAAAGTCCATTATAGAGTGCATCTTCTCTACCTCTAATTGCCTGAGCCTTTGCAAGATTACTGAATTCTGTCAACTCTGACCTCTTGTACGTCCCTAATTTTTAACTATTCACTATTGGTGGTTCTGCATTTGGCTGTCTCAGCCCTAAACTCTGGAATTCCCTTTTTTTATCCCTCACTGACTGTTCAGTTTCTAAGGCAGTGCCTTCGTGTTCCCTCAACGTATTGTCAAGTGTTCTATGTCTCGTTTGAGTCAGTCTCCATTTCTGTCTGCCTGTTCAGGTATGTTAAAAGATCCCAAGGCACTATTTCATACAAACATTGATAATGGGGGCAGAATAGGTCAACCAGCCCTTCAAACAATATCTAACTCTCTTCCTTGAAAACATTCTATGCTTTGGTCTCAACTGTTTTCTTTAGCAAAGAATTCCATCAGCTCACCACTCTCCTGGTGAAGAAATTTCTCACCGTCTCTGTCCTAAATGGCCTATCCCGTATCGTTAAACTGTGACCCCTAGTTCACAAAGGAAAGAATAGCAGACTGGACGTAATGTCATCCCTTTAAAATAAATGTTGCCGCTGACAGTGAAAACCTTCCTGTGTATTGCACTGGAGTGTATCTCTGCATTGAATACGGAAGTTTCTGGAGGTGGACTGGAATCTGTGGTCTACTGGCTCAGTAATGCTTTGCAGGGCTGTCTGTGGCTAGTTGGGAGGATTCACCACAATTCATGAGCATATTTCTGTGGATGTAGGAAGTCAATGATTTGTTTGCCCCGGGCTTATGGAGCTCTGCAGTGTTGTTCAGTCTTTTCCACTTAGATTCTTCTGTTCTCTGCTTCTTACTAACTGCAGATTTTCATTAGGTAGGTTAAACTAGGTAAACGGCAGTTCAGGAGTTGGTTGTGTTGGTGTGAGACTGGAATCTCCATAGTGGCCTGACTGGATAAGAATGCAGATTTCATCATTCTTAAGGACACTGGTAAACCAGTAGAGCTTTTACATAATTTTTCAGATAGTCTCATGGTAGTATTTCTGATAATGACTCCATTTTCAGTTTTAATTTTGTAGACTGAATTCAAATTCTAAAACTGTAAATGCAGAATTTGAACCTGTTTGTTGCATAATTAGTGAATGTCTGAGAATGCCATGAAACACAACATTGTTAATATGTCTGCTTATGCCCATTTGGATACTACACTTGTTTTTTTTTTAATAAGTAATTTCTCTGCTCTTTCTGTGTAGGGCGTGAGTGGTGCATTAGCTGTTCTGATGAAAGATGCTCTCAAGCCAACCTTGATGCAAACTCTAGAGGTAAGAACACTCAACACTCCGACATAATCCCAGGAGGCCTCCCTGGTTAGTTAGGAAAATAATCAATCTGCATTTAGATGATGTCTTTCTTGACCTCCAGCTTACCCTAGGGGCATAACTGGCCAATAACCAAATATGAAGTGATATCACTATTCTAATACAGGATCTCAGCAGCCAATTTGTGCACAGCATGGTCTCACAAACAGAAATAAGACAATGATCAGATAATCAGGTTTATAGTTATATTAGCTGAGGGATAAATTTTGGCCTAGACTCTGGGGGAAATATACTATTGTTCTTGATTGTAATGTCACTGGAACTTTTTTGTCCCCCTAAGAAAGGACAGGTAGCTTACCATCTTGCTTAAAAGGTGGTGCAGTACTGACCACTGCACTACTAATTTGATTCCAAACTACATAGTGAATATCCACGTGTAAGTTTGTATTCTGACCTTCTGACTCTGAGGTAAGATTACTTAGTTTGAGCAATGGTTAACAGCTAATAAGATATATGTAGGTACGTGGTTAGACCATTACTCCCCTAGAGACCATTCTGCTGCTTAGTCAAGCCATGGTCATTCTGTGCCTCAAGTCTATTTATTCATCTTTGTTCCATACACAACAAAAATCTGCCTTTAGTTAGAATTCGAATTAGATTTTATTGTCACATGTACTTTGGTATAGGAAGACATGAGTACTGGATGTGAGTTTGCTCGCTGAGCTGGAAGGTTAGTTTTCAGACGTTTCGTCACCATTCTAGGTAACATCATCAGTGAGCCTCCGATGAAGCGCTCTAGTTATGTCCCGCTTTCTATTTATCTGTTTAGGTTTCCTTGGGTTGGTGATGTCATTTCCTGCGTTGGTGATGTCATTTCCTGTTCTTTTTCTCAGGGGATGGTAGATTGATTTGGAGCCAATGTGTTTGTTGATGGAGTTCCGGTTGGAATGCCATGCTTCTAGGAATTCTCGTGCGTGTCTCTGTTTGGCTTGTCCTAGGATGGATGTGTTGTCCCAATCAAAGCGGTGTCCTTCCTCATCTGTATGTAAGGATACTAGTGATAGTGGATCATGTCGTTTGTGGCTAGTTGATGTTCATGTATCCTGGTGGCTAGCTTTCTGCCTGTTTGTCCAATGTAACGTTTACTACATTACAAAACACTACATTGGACAAACAGGCAGAAAGCTAGCCACCAGGATACACGAACATCAACTAGCCACAAAAAGACATGACCTACTATCACTAGTATCCTTACATACAGATGAGGAAGGACACCACTTTGAGACAACACATCCATCCTAGGACAAGCCAAACAGACACGCACGAGAATTCCTAGAAGCATGGCATTCCAACCGGAATTCCATCAACAAACACTGATATGGAGCCAATCTACCATCCCCTGAGAAAAAGTACAGGAAATGACATCACCAATGCAGGAAATGACATCACCAAACCCAAGGAAACCTAAAAGATAAATAGAAAGCGGGACATAACACCAGCACTTCGTCGGAGGCTCACTGATGATGTTACCTAGAACGGTGACGAAACGTCTGAAAACTAACCTTCCAGCTCAGTGAGCAAACTCACATCCAGAAACTCAACCTGAGCTACAAATCTTCTCAAAACTCGCTGACATGAGTACTGTGAAAAGTGTACAGAGTTGCCATTCTTTGGCTCCGTGTTGGTTACGAAACTAGAATTTTTGAAGAAAACAGGAAAAGAGAAAAAGCCAAAAGTTAAGAAAACGTCCAGATCTTAACGTCTAAGGTGTTATCTCCATAAAGAGATCTGGGGTGCTCAGCCCTCCAGGCAGGCACCCAGGCCTATCCATGGCCTGGAGTCTAGGTTAGCCTGTGAGAATCTGGTGGACTGGCAAAAGGAAAAGGCTTTGAACGTACACCAATTGTAGATATTTAGCAAATGGATTTTAGCAGCTTCTATCTCTTACTGGATCCTGAAGCCTCCTATTTTGACTCTGTCCTGTTCTGTTTTTATTTTCACGCTTTGAGGCTGAGAATTTTTGATTATGGTACTTTCTCTAGTGAAAGGATGGCTCGTGTTTTCACAAATGGTGCTTGAGGGACCTGTTAAGGGTTGCAGATGTAAACAAGCTCCAAGGCAGTTCTCTTTGAAGTTGAAATCATTTATTATTTTTATATGTGAAGTAATTATATGGCCCTATGCAAAAAGCATGTCATTTTAAAAGAATATTAGAAATATTCAGTCTTTAGCCTTCAACGAAGATGAATGAGAATTTATGATCTAGCTAATTAGCATATAATTTCATGGGAGAAGTTTGTCCATTTGTACTCCAGTTTTCGTTTTCAACCAATGTTGATAGCAATGGTGTAAAGGAGGTTCCTGTCTATCTCTGTGGCCTTCTGAAGACCTACCAAGGCCCATGATGTGTCTAAGATCTCTGCATTCCTCTAATTTGGTCTCTTGTCCAATCCAAATTTCCGTACCTTTCAGTTGATGAAGGTGCCTTCAACTGTCCCAACTCTAAAATCAAGGATTTTCTCCCTAAACAAATCCCTGTCTACATCCTTCTTTCAGACACCCCCCTGAAATACACCTCTTTGACCATCGCTTTGATCGTCTATTGAGACATCTCATGTGACTCATGTCAGATTACAGCCCCATGAAACTTCGTGGTACACTTTACTACATTTGAAGGTTCTTTATGAATTAGTTGTGGAAATCAGTAAAACCCTGTCGCTGTGTGGGATGGAATACCCTACAGACTGGCCTAAAGGGGACTAAAGCCATCGAAAGAAATTTGTGTAGATTGGTGATCAGTCTGTGAATCCTCCCACAAATTCATTTTATTCTCCAAAGGAAGAGTGTGAAGATTTACAAACAAGCATCACTGGTAAATGTCAATTCAGCCAAATGCCCCCCACTTGTTTCCTCAACTGAACCAAATGCTGTGTTTGCACCATGAGTAAGAATCTGATTGAAATTTGATTTTCAAAGTATGTTTTCAGTTCGGATGCATGATGGACAGACTGGACACAGCAACTCAGTTCCCATTGACTTACTTTGTCCTCAGTCACAGATGGTGCAACAGTTTCATTTATGTTTTTATGCTCATTCTAAGTCTACCACGTGACATAAGTCCATCTTCGTTCCGATCCAGAATGACTTTTATACTTCTGCTTACCAGTCCTCCAGATAAAATCAACTTGATATTTAACTTACTGTCAGCTGTATTTTGGTGAGAGGAGTAAGGAGGCTACCACTCCTCAAATAATTAAAACATTCAGTAGCATAGAAATGCAAAAGGTTCTAGGGATACAAATTCACCAATCATTAAAAGTAACAATTTCAATTAACACAACAGTAAAAGTGCAAAACTGAACTCTAGGGTTCATTTCTACACCGATATTAGCTACTGCTCATTTGATAGCATTCTCAACTTAATAAGACAATTGTGTGTTCTATTGGAGCCAGTGGTACACTTCACAGGGGTAGTGTGCTGGATATAAAACCTCACTATTCCCAGAGTCATTACAAATGATTTTAAAAAGTTGCAGAATTCCCAAATTTATCTGATAAAGAATAGACCATGTTTCTGCATCTAACAAAATTTACTCCTTATTACAAGTAAGTAGATTCCAGCAGAAGTAAACAATTATAAACCATTGCCTAGTTTAAACACTAAGCTCCCTTTTAAACACCAAGCCACAACAATACTGTGTCAGGTTACTTGCTTTCCAAAAAGTGCAGCAATCCCTCTACGATCCTTGTCTTTAAAGGTAGTTATTTTCTTGTTTTAGTGCACAATCAAAAATAAAATATCAAGGTACGATCCTTACACCAGCCAAATGTAAATTCTTATCAAATGTATTTAAAGAAGTTTCCTTTCAGGTTTGTTTGAAATTTGTAACCAACTGTACAACAATTTTGGATTCCGCTCAAGTTGTAATTCTAATTGTCTATGACAAATCGTGCATTTTGTGTGGAATAACAAGGGCTGGTGTCAGTGTTCCCTTTTTTTTACTGTGCTTGGCCAATTTGTAGGGGTATGCGCTACATTCCAGATTTTTATGGGTTATATACCTTAAAGGGAATATTGGTGGGATTTGTTGCCTCTAATTTATCCTGCTTCAGAGTTCAAAAGAAAATTTGAAATCTTTTCCATTGTAGATGGTTGTTAATGGTGATATCGTGAATGACTTTTGATTTTTAAAACCTGTATCCTCCTTTCTTCCTCACGCACCGGAAGGGAACCCCCGTATTTGTGCACGCTGGACCTTTTGCGAACATTGCACATGGTAGTTCTTCAGTTTTAGCTGACAAGTTGGCACTGAAGCTTGTTGGCAAGGAAGGGTTTGTAGGTAAGTGGATTACTATATCAGGATCCTTTATGTTGCACTGTAGAGACATTGATGGCTTAGGTGAGTGGACAAAACTGGGAGATTAAAAGTTCATTATGGGTATGTATGATGTTATCTACTTAAGACTCAAGAAAGATAGAGTCAGAATATTCTCTAAATGGTGAAAAGTTAACTGTGGCAGACCAGAATGCTTTAGGTCTCCAACAACTAAAATCATTCAATCCTAGTATAAGTCAATTTGCAAGATGCAAGTTCAAAAATGTTAATAAAGCAATGAAATGTTGACCTTTATCTCATGGTGGCTGTGCTACAAAGGAATAGAAGTTATGCTATAGTTGTATCAAACTCAGAAGTCCACAATAGGGTCTAATCAGAGATTCTATCCACGTCACAGAAGAAGGTATTGACTTTATACGGGGTTATCACAGATTCACCAGAATTGTCTGGACCGAAAGACTTAAGGATGGATTGTGTAGAATAGGTTTGTATTTGCTCAAGTATAAAAGACTAAGGAGCAATTTTATTGATATTTAAGATAATCGAAGAGTTTGATTGTTTCTTTGCATCGATCTTATTCCCAGTGGCGTAACCTTAAAGTTAGAACAAGGTTATTCAGGATTGATATAAAGAAGCATTCCTTCACAGAACGGGTAATGGAAACCTGGAGCTCTTCTCCCAAAAAGCAGACAGAAATAGGTTAATTGAAAAAAGTCAAAACAGAATGTAATTTCTTTTTTTTATTCATGGTGTAATGCAGTCAAAGGCAGATTGCTGATGTTAAGATTAGGATTAGTCTTATCCTAATTAAATGTTGGACTGGACTCTAGGGACTTGATGGCCTACTTCTGCTCCTGAAATAACTCCTCAGGGGCTGGTATCCCATCACCAAGTCACCCTTTATTTACACATGAGCAGTTCTTGACGATAGTACTGCCTCATACAGAGTCAGGCACTAGTGTTAGTATCTCTGACACTTATCCTTTTTATAAACTGAACAAAAAACCAAAAACATTGTGGATGCTGGAAATCCGAAACATAAACAGAACTGAAGATTGGATGAAGGCTCACCGGACCTGAAATGTAACTCTCCTTACTCTCCACAGATGCTGTGAGACCTGCTGAGCTTTTTCAGCAATTTCTGTCTTGTTTCACCCTATTTATATGTCAGCCAGTGCTCTCTGACTGGATCAGATTAACAGCGCCAATCAGGGAACTCATATTCTAGAGGTCCAGCTGGATGAATGCATTACAATCACTGTAATTCCTATGAATGTATGTCTATAACAGGTGATGTGGGAAGATAATTCACTCAGATAATAGGAACTGCTGATGCTGGAGTCTGAGATAACAAGGTGTGGGGATGGAGGAACACAGCAGGCCAGGCAGCATCTTAGGAGCAGGAAAGCTGACGTTTCAGGTCGCGACCCTTATTCAGAAATGGGGGAGGGGAAGGGGGTTCTGAAACAAATGGGGGGGGCAGCGCATTGACAGCAGGTAGGTGGTGGAGCAGATAGGTGGCAAAGAAGATGGACAGGTCAAAGAGGCGGGGATGAAGCTAGTAAAGGTGAATGTAGGTAGGAAGTTGGGGTGGGGGTGGGATTGGTCAGTGACATGGGAGAGAAGATGGACAGGCACAGGAGACGGGGATGAGAGGGGGTGCTGATCTTGGGATGAAGTCAGGGTTGGGGAGATTTTGAAGCTAGTGAAGTCCACATTGAGACCATCTGGATTGTAGGCTTCCAAGGTGGAATATGAGGTGCTGTTCCTCCAGTTTCTGGGTGGCATCATTGTGACAATGGAGGAGGCCAGTGGACTTTGCTGGCTTCAAAATCTCCCCACCCCCAACCTCATGCCAAACCAGCACACCCCATCCCCGATAACAAAGTGTGGAGCTGGATGAACACAGAAGGCCCAGCAGCATCTCAGGAGCACAAAAGCTGATGTTTCGGGCCTAGGCCCTTTATCAAAGAGGGGGATGGGGAAAGGGTTCTGGAATAAATAGGGAGAGGGGGGAGGCGGACTGAAGATGAAGAGAAAAGAAGATAGGTGGAGAGGAGAGTATAGGTAGGGAGGGGAAAGGTCGGTCCAGGGAAGACTGACAAGTCAAGGAGGGGGGATGAGGTTAGTAGGTAGAAAATGGAGGTGTGGCTTGAGGTGGGAGGAAGGGATAGGTGAGAGGAAGAATGGGTTAGGGAGGCGGGGACAAGCTGGGCTGGTTTTGGGATGCAGTGGCGGGGAGGGGACGAGCTGGGCTGGTTTTGGGATGCAGTGGGGGAAGGGGAGATTTTGAAGCTTGTGAAGTCCACATTGATACCATTGGGCTGCAGGGTTCCCAAGCAGAATAGGAGTTGCTGTTCCTGCAACCTTCGGGTGGCATCATTGTGGCACTGCAGGAGGCCCATGATGGACATGTCGTCTAAGGAATGTCGTCTAACTCCGTTTGTCCGCTCCACACACCCCTCCAATCCCACCACCACCCGGCACCTTCCCCTGCAACCACAGGAAGTGCTACACTTGTCCCCACACCACCTCCCTCACCCCCATCCCAGGCCCCAAGATGACTTTCCGTATTAAGCATATGTTCACCTGCACATCCGCCAATGTGGAATACTGTATCCACCCGAAGGTTGGAGGAACAGCAACTCCTATTCTGCTTTGATACCATTGGGCTGCAGGGTTCCCATGTGGACTTCACAAGCTTCAAAATCTCCCCACCCCCCCCCCCCACTACATCCCAAAACCAGCCCAGCTCGTCCCCTCTCCCCCCACCCACTGCATCCCAAAACCAGCCCAGCTTGTCCCCGCCTCCCTAACCCATTCTTCCTCTCACCTATCCCTTCCTCCCACCTCAAGCCGCACCTCCATTTCCTACCATTTCCTTGGTGTTTGGATATGCATGATACTGTCAGGGGCATTGCTTAATGCTCATCCATAAGCACTCTGAGCAGATGATTTCTTTAACTACTGCAACCCATGTTGTATAGGTACTCTTACAGTTTGTCAGGAAGGGAGTTCCAATATTTTAAGGCAGCTTGATGAAAACATAGCATTACGTTTCCAAGTTAAGATACTGTGTGGCTTGGAATTGAACTTGCAGGTGGATGTTGTCTCCGTGTTTGTAAAGGCTGTACGTTTGAAGAGTGTTGTTGGAAGAGTCTAAGTGAGGCTTCCTGCAAATGGAATGATTCTATGTGCAATCCTGATAGAAAAAGTAAATGTTTGAATTAACATAGAATGGAAATAAACTTCCACATCTGAATAATTGCTATGAGACATAATGGGAACTGCAGATGCTGGAGGATCCGAGATAACAGTGTGGAGCTGGATGAACACAGCAGGCCAAGCAGCATCTTAGGAGCACAAAAGCTAACGTTTCGGTATTGTTGTCTGAATATCTGAAGTTGATGGCACCTTACAAGGTTTCCTCTGGTGTCACTTGCAGAGCCATCACTCAGTCACAAAGGAGCTACATACTTTTCAGATTGCAAAGACACCAATAGTGCAAGTGACAGCTTTACAGTAATTACTGGTATAGTAGTGGGCAAATCTTGGTAATGCTTGTATCTAAGTCATAAATTCAAGTTCTAATGTAGAGATATAAGCATGTAATTCAGGCTGCCAATCCTCGTGCAGCGCTGAGGAAATATTGCTCTGTCAGAGGTACCATCTTCCAGATGAAATATTTAGTTGTGGGTCTGTCTGTGCTAAAATTAAATATAAAAGACCCTGTGACACTGTTAGAAACAATAAGATAATTGTCCTAGTGCCCTACTATTCATCCCATAAGCACATAACAACACAACTTAATCTTTCAGGAATCCTTGGATTCAAGAAAAGACATATAGGATTGGAAAACTGCTACTGCAACACCTTTATTTAATAAAGGAAAGAAACTAAAAATTAATAACTATAGACTAATTACTTTAAAGTCCACTTTTGGGAAAATGTAAGAGGAAATTATGAAGAAATTAATAGTAGAGCATTTAGAAATACATAAAATGATCAGGCTGAATCAGTATCGTTCATGAAGAGAAAATTAAACCTGATGAATTTTACTCATTCTCTTCAAGGAGATAACAAACAAGCTAGATAAAAAGGGGAAGCAATTGATGTAATCTGTTTGGATTTTCAGAAGGTGTTTGATAAAGTGCCATAAATTAGGCTACTTATTAAGGTAAAAACCCATGGTGTTGGGTTAGTGTATTAGCATAGATAGGACTGGCTAAATAATAAATGACAGAGTAGGGATGAGTTTTCAGGATTTCAACCTGAAATTAGTGGTATGCCACAGGGATTGGCACTAGGGCCACAATTATTTACAATATCTTCTCGACTTGTATAAGGAAAGTGGACAATAGCTAAGCTTGCAAGTGACACGAACAGGTAGGAAGACAAGTGGTGAGAGTGACAGTCTGCAGAAGGATGTAGTTTGAGTTGGGAGAAAAATTTTGGCAAATGGAATATGATGTGGTGGAATGTAAAGTTATGTACTTTTGTCGGAAGAATAGAGGAGCTGAATGTTATTGACGTGGAGAAAAACTGCAGAAATCTATGGCCAAGGGGGACTTAGGAGTCCTCATCCATGAATCACAAAAAGCTAGTGCCCAAATTCAGCAAATAATAGGGAAGATAAATGGAATGTTGACTTTTATTTCAAATAGAATGGTATATAAAAATAGCAGGGTTTTGCTAATACCTATACAAGGCATTAGTCAGACCAGAGTGTGAATGAATTGAATTTTGAGCCCCTTTATTGAATAAAGACATTCTTGCAGTGGAGGTGGTCCAGAGAGGGTTGATTGACTAGGTTGATACCAGGTATGGGGAGGACTATTATGGGAAGAAGCTAAGTATATTGAGCCTGATGCTCATTGGAATATAGAAAAGTGACAGAACCTTATTTAAACACAAGATTCTTAAGGGATATGACAGGGTAAGCACTGAAAGGTTGCTTCCCCTTGTGTGAGAATCTAGGAGAAAACGTCATAATCTCAGAATAAGGGATTGTGTGTTTTCTTCTGACCATAGTGAATCTGTGAATGGTTGAGGCTAGATCATTAAACATATTCAAAGGCTGGGGTAGAACGAGTTATAATCAAATAAGGGAATCCAGGGTTTTTGGGGAGGATGCAGGAAAGTGGAGTTGGGCATTGTCTGATCAGCTAACATCTCAGTGAATGGCACAGCAGACTCAATGGGCTAAATGGCCTATTTCTGCTCCTGCGTCTTATGGCCTAATTGGTTAGTTATCCTACTGTAGTTTGTGGGAGCTCGGTATGCACAAACTGGCTGCTGTGATTTCTCCATTCCACAGTAGTTACACTCCAAAAGTACTTTGCTAGCTGTGTAGTGTTTTGGGGCATCCTGCCATGAAATTACTATACAAGTGGAAGCCTTTTTTTTAATAATCAAGAAAAGAAAGTATATCAAATTATTTGTTCTGTTAATGTGGCAGGGGGTGAACCTTTGGTTCTGAGTTCAGCAATTGGCTGTATTTTGAATTTGAATTCCTGAGGCTTGGAATGTGGTGCTATTGCAGATTTGTTTTGTTCCAACTTACTTGCCTGTGCACCCATTTCCTTGTAAATCTCACAGGCCAAACTAATCTTATTGTTCTCTGGATTGAACAGTGTTCATCCTGTCTTGTTGTTGTAGTTTCTTTTTTCTTCGCATTGATTTCCTCAATTTACAAAAGTAAATGAATAACTTTGGAGAATTTTCTCATTAGCACTTGACAAATGCACAAAAGTTGACCTGTTTATTTCTAGAAAATCCTGTTAGAACAATGTCATTTAACATTAGTCCCTTTTGACTTGTCAGTTCTACTCTGGATTTCATTGTCAAGAGTACTCTTTAAAAAAAATAATTGCGAGATAAAAAGATGCTCAGTACGCCAGGATTGAGCACAAAGAACTCTGAAGACTGTGGGACCAATCAGGTTACATAAGTAAGGATTAGTGAGCGTGTGAAGGGGTTTGATTGCGCAAATGAAGCATTGCTGAATTGAGAGCCAGTGAATGGCAGCAAGTTCAGGGGTGATGGGAATGAATTGGGATTCAGACAGCAGAAGGAACTTGATGACAGACATTCACAATTTACTGAGGCGTGAACAGCTGCATGATCCACCCGAGTGCAAGTTCAGCAGTGAGCTGGCCCGTTTTCCTGTGGTATTTCCTTTTATGAGTGACTCTAAGCATCTAGTGTGTGGACTTACGATTGCTGCTTCCTTCCTCTCATACATACTCTGCTTTCTTTCCATGAACAGATCTGATTTACAATGACTGTACTGACAAAGGAGGATATGTTGCAATGGATAATCTAATTGTAATAAGGGTGGTACATTGAATGAGTGAAATCCATCTAATACCATTAAATTGTTGAGAAACTGACATTACTTCATCTAGCTAACTTGACATACCATTTCATAGGTGGTACTAGTTCAGAGTGAACAAGTTTATCTGTCCTTGTATTAGAAGTCTATCTGTTGGTCAGCACTGTGCTTCACCATGATGTTTGAGCTGATGATTTAAATAGTGTTGTTGAAAAGTTCATAAAATATATACAAAATTTTAGTTTCCTGCTGTAATTCTTCTTAACAATAAACCTTCTGAATTTTTAATTTTCCTGCTCCTTTTTTTCTGGTCTAAAACTAATCATTTATGCAGGACCCAAGAATGTGTGCAGGCAGTTTGCAAGAGACCCCAGCTGTAAACATGTCTTGCATTCTTGGGATTAGTAGATGGCAAAAGGTTAAGAATGAGATGTGTGGACTGGAAAGGAAATTCTACTTCAGAAGGAAACTGAATGGAATCTCATTTCTTTCAACCTGTGTCTCCGTCTTCTAAGTGAGCCAAACTGAGGTGAAACTTAAAAGATGTCCATTCAAAGCTAACCCCTCCTTGTCCTCTATAACTGTCTCCAACTTTACAGCCTGCTGAGATATTTGTGCAACTCAGTGTTCTTTTTCCTCATGTACATCTCTGATTTAACAGCTTCACTAGTAGCAACCATTCCTTCAGATATCTAGGCCTTAATTCCTTTTTGAAAACTTCCAACTTCTGAGCTTTTC
This sequence comes from Stegostoma tigrinum, assembly GCF_030684315.1. NCBI lineage: Eukaryota > Metazoa > Chordata > Chondrichthyes > Orectolobiformes > Stegostomatidae > Stegostoma > Stegostoma tigrinum. The sequence continues at coordinate 17,092,708 of NC_081362.1, read as the reverse complement.
TTGCTATCTCAAAGGACTTAATTCTTTAAATAAGGTTTTGATCATCAGTCATAATATTTGCTTGTGTGGTTTGATATCAAGTTTTATCTAATAAAATTCCAGTGAAGTTGAAATTTGATACAGAGAAATGATATGCTTTGGTACAAAAAAAATGGAGAGATGATTTAAAATGGAGAGTACTATTTGAAGGGGTAGGCAGGAGCAGAGAAACCTGAGTGTATATAATTCTTTAAAGTCGATAGGTAAGATATGTCGAGCTGTTAATATAGCACATAGGCTTTGTTAATAGGAGCCTAGACTACAGGAGCAGGGAGGTTATGTTGAACCTGCATAGGACACCAGCTGGATCTAGGTGGAGTATGGTTGACGGTTCTGGGCACCACACTTCACAAAGGATGTGAATGCATTCAACAGAGCGTAGAAGAGGTTGAGAAGAATGAATCGAGAGTCAGAAACTCATCAGTTGTGACGATACATTGGAGAAGTTGAGATTATGCTTCTTGGAGAGGCAAAGGCTTAAGAGAGATTTGATGAAACTTTTCATAACCGTGAATGGTCAGGACATGGCAAATATGGAGAAACTGTAAAACTGTTCTCATCCACCAAAATGATTGAGAATCAAAGAGCATGGTTTTTAAGTGTTTTGCAGAAGAAGCAAGTCTGCAGTGAAGGGGGGCGGAAAAGACAGTTGAATAAGATGAGTGGTCTGAACTTTGCAAGCACTGTCTGGAAGTGTGATGGAGGCAAGTTCACTTGAGGCATTCAAGAAAGTATTGGATAATTATTTAAATAAAAGCATGCGGGATTCTTCAGAAAAGGCAAGAGATGGCACAAAGTTAAAATGCTCAGAACCAATGGGTCAAATGGTTATCTCCTGCGTCATAACAATCTTGTGGATTGGGATATTTCATTATGACAAAGACACTATGTAAATACAAGTTGTTACTTGGGCTCTCAATTGGGAAAGACTACACAGAGAATTCACTCAGCAGGAAACTAAGTAGGATTGAGCAGATCCTGTTGATTAACAGTACATCATCTTGCATCCTTGAGACCCCACAATCCAATCTTAGCAACTGTTTCCCTGGAGATTCAAAATTTCAGCTACACTTGAGTCATTAACAAAGGAATGGGTGGGCATGTTGTAATGCAACAGTAGTTGGAGTTTGCAACAGTTGACAGGCCATTTATATCTGAATGTCAAATTTTGGTGACTCCTCCCTCACATTATCCCCTCAACCCTGTGAGAAAACAAGGGAATCTTTCTTTTGTCTCAGCATGAGTTGAAGGTGATTATATATGAACCTTGTTTGCCCTTGATAATCTGTAGTGAAAATTAAAACTGCACAGCTATGTGCATAACAGCATAAATATGTCTGTGGTCCAGTCATCTGCACAAGTGGTATTTACCCCTAATTCAAATTGGCTTAATTCAGACCATGTTACTATTAGCATTGAATTCACACTTGACTATTTGCTTTAACTTGATTAATGACAATTGTTGTGAATACATTTTAGCGCCAAAATAATTGGATTGATAGTAATTTTTATAGTATACTGACAAATATGTTTACAGATATATTTACAAATTATATGTGCTCATATGGGGATGAGTGCATATTAAAACACATGTTTATATTATTTTACATAGTATAGGTATATGAAATGTAATATTAACCACTTAAAGAAGTTTAAACTAATTGGAGCAAGCCAACATGAATTTATTGAGGATGGGTCATGTATTACACACTGAACTGAATATTTTGAGGCTGGATCTAAAATATAAAGAGGGAAATAACCGAGGCTAGAGTTTGTGTGCACTCTGAAGGTGTTTGAGAAAATTCTGCATATGAGTGTGTTCAATTAGATTGAGACCCATAATGAGGGAAGTAGGAATAAAGTATGCAGGTACCCAAATTGGAAGGAAGAAATCGGTGACGTTCCACAAGGATCTGTCCTGGTACTTCAACTCAGCAATGTTTTTGTTAATGAATTTGGAATTATACATCCATGTTTATAGCAACATAGAAAGTAGAATAGACAGGAACAGTAAAATGGTTAAATATTTTAATCTATTAAAATATTAAAGGGACATGCATTTAAGGCTAGAGGGGGAAAGTTCAAAGTTGTCATGGGTGCAGGTTTTTTATAGAGACTGATAGGAGACTGGAATGCACTACTGGGTGTGGTGGTGGAGGCAGATACGATGAGGGCATTTAAGGGACTTTAGATAAGCACATGAATATGCAAGGAATGGTAGAATATGGACCAAGGGCAGGCAGAAGAGATTAGATTCGTTTGGCATCATGGGCTGAAAGGCCCATTCCTGTACTGTACAGTTCTATGTTCTAAGTGAATGGGTAATAAACAGTGATAAATGAATTTGAACACCTGATTCCAGTGTCCATTTGGAATTTAAAAAGGATAAATCAAAGTATCAATTAAATAATGTAAATCTTGTGACCCACAGTGATTTAGTGGTTTATATATACTGATAACAAATATGTAAAACAAAAACAGGAATTACTGGAGAAACTTGGCAGGTTTGGCAGACTCTGTGGCGAGAAAGCAGAGTTAATGTTAAGTGGGTTCTGAAGAAGGGTCACTCAACTTGTAATGTTAACTCTGCTTTCCCTCCACACATCCTGCCAGATCTGCTGAGTTTCTCCAGTAATATCTGTTTTTGTTTCAGATCTTCAGCATCCATAGTTCTATTGTTGTATTTTACTAAAATGCAGAAGTTCCGCTCAAAGTATAATCCAAAAGACTAATTAACGTTTACCTTTGTGACCACAAAGTGGAGGATGTTTTGCCACAGTTTGCAAGATCTTGGTTAGACCGTAACTGAACTAATATGTACTGTTGAAAGAAGAGACAGTCCGTTCAGGGGATAAATTAAGAAACCCCTCCACACACACAGTGACAGACGCATAGAACGTACTCCATTAAAGTTGAATGCTCACCAACTCAATTATTCATTTTAAGCTTGCAATCCCAATGAACATTTCTCTAAAGAATATAAAACAAAGTGGATTCAAGGCAGGTGGAAGAAATTGAGATAAGGATGAGCTATAATTTCAATAAATGGCGGGCTGCTGACATTTTGATTGCTATACAGTTGTGATAAGTTAGTGTATGCAGTTTCATGTCTAGGAATTAATAAATAGCAATATGTACAAAAAAAGGAACAGTTAAGAAGAGACAGCATTATGGCATCATGATTTAGTGCAAATGGTTTGCCTCTAACTCCGCTGCATCTCTCTGTTGTATGCAATGAGATGTTGATTAGTATTATTGCAAGTCTCCAGATTAGAAGTGAACAAGAAAAGTCCCAAATCTCAACCATCAGTCATGAGTTCATTGAGGGCAGAATTGGCTGGCTAAGTTGAATGGGCTATTCTTGTTCTTTCATGGCACGAGAATTGTAAAAGGAGAAAAGTACCTTTTTTGTTTATAAGTTTGCCTCTAACTGCAAGTTCTATATTTTTAATTTCTAGGTTGTCTAATCATGTCTTATTTTTCAGTGACTGAAGCAGGCTTTGGTGCTGACATTGGGATGGAGAAGTTCTTCAACATCAAATGCAGAACATCAGGCCTTCAGCCTAATGTGGTAGTGCTTGTGGCAACAATTCGTGCCTTGAAAATGCATGGTGGAGGCCCTAATGTGAGTAGATGTCGTAACCGTATAACAAGAATAAGTCATTCAACCCCTCTAGACTGTTCTTCTTTCCAGTTAGATCACAACTTATTTGTCTTCAACAGAAGGTTTCTTTTTCCTGTAAACAGACACATTCAAACAACCAAGAGAAGATGCAATTAGCAGAAAATAGAGTCTGAGGAAAAGAAGTAAAGCTTTGAATGCACTGTCATTCACTCAAACTGGTACAATTATCCAGACTTTGCCTGTGAACTGGGAATCACCCAATGGCTCGGGTTCAATGAGATAGTGAAATGAGATAAAAGTTTGAGCCCATTAGTCCAGGGCTGTAATAAGCCATGATTCAGTAATAATGCTCTTTCCTTCTTATTCAGAAGGTGATATGTTGAAACACCACTGTGGGAACCCGAGTGCACAATCCAATCTGATAGTGCAAACCAGTACAGTCAATATTGACAGCTATGTAGTCAACATTGATACCTTTCAATTGAAGTGTGAAGCTAAGGCCCCCATCTGCCTCGAGTTGGATGTAAGGGATCTAATGTCACAATTTAAGGAACAGTAGAGGTGTTCTTGGTGTGATTGCTATTGTGTAACAATTATTTAGACATTCTTGAGTGATTATGAAGTGATTGGAATGTCCTCAGGTTGTGAAAGGTGTACCTCTTTTTTGTACCTTTCTACTGATTTTATCTTTGTTTTTATTTTGTTTTGTTTGCACATCATCCCAAAATAGTTTGCATAAAATATAACTTAAGGCACAAACTTCTGTACTTCTATGTGAGAATCTGTATTTATGTTAACAAGGATTACTAACTTGTTCTCTTTCAGGTCACTGCAGGCAAGCCTCTATCAAAAGAGTACACTGAGGAGGTATGTACACTTCATAAAGACCAGAAAAGTCTTCAGGTTTCCTATTGTAACGTAACCCATGTTCTTGTCTGTGCACTTATGACCGAGGCTGGAGGAATGTATCATTGCTGTAGTTCCAATACTCTAAAAGCAGCAACGTGAATAAAAATACTTTTATCAGTTTACTCTGATGACCAATTAAATTCCTTGTGACTATCGAGTTGTAAGCCAAAGATCTATCAACCAGGATTTTTAATTGTCAAATTATGGACTTGTTATCAAAATACAACTTTATTAAATAATCACTGCAGGCAAAATGTGTAATATTTAGTTGACATGTAGTAAGTAATATAGAAATGTAGACACTTAGCAGTTTAATAATCCCCAAAACATACTCTTGCTCTCTGTTTGGGAAAAGAAAGTTGATTTCTTGGTAGATATTAGCTCTCTGATAAAACAGTTTGGTTTTGGATTTTTTGAAGGCTAAAGGATCAAACTTGTTATACTATGCAAACAGCAAATAGATTTTACCCTAAACTGATGTAGAGGATTTTTTTTCAGAAGTGGGACAGATCAGGTGGGCAACTTGTTCACAGTAAGCTTTCTTTCAACTCCATTTATTATTCTTAGCAGACTTCATTCTAACCCATCTTGTTCTCAGCAGCTTTTGCTTCAGTTGAACCACATGATACAAGAATCTCTCAAAGCCGGTCACACTCTTTTTTAGAAAAAACAACTTGCACAAAGTCTATAACACAGTGAGCTTCTGTTGCCAATTATGTGATTTCTGAAAGCCTTGCTTAAAATAAAACTCATGTCTGTAGTGAATTTTCAGTGACCTTTTAAAAATAAAGTTCAGGTGTGCCCACAAATTTAGTAATAAATTACTTTTACCATCGCCCTTCAAAACCTCAGTACCCCAGGCAATGCTAATGCAATGTTATGAGTCTGGTATGGCTCGTGCATTGCTCATCCTCTTTGCCCTTAGTGGTAAAGAGCTGCTGCCTTGAACTGTTGCACTCCTTGGAATGTAGATGTATCTCTGCACTGTTGGGAAGGGAGTCCTAGGATTTTGATCATGTGCCAGTGAAGAAACATTGATATAGTTCCAAGTTAAGATGGCTGTGGTTTAGAGAAGAAAGTAAATGGGATCACCATCACGTGCATCCACTTACTGTCTCATTCTAGTGGTTGAAGCAGTGGTTTTGGAAGGCGTTTTTGGAGGAGCTTGGGGCATGTTGCAGTGCATTTTGTAGATAGGATACAAAGCTACCACTCTTTTGGTATTGGAGTGAGAGAATAATGAATGTGTTAGATGGGATGCCAGTCAAGTGGGCTGCTTTGTCCTGGATGGTGTCAGGTTTCTTGAATGTTGTTGCATCTGTACTCATCCAGGCAAATGGAGGGTATTCTATCACCCTTCTCATTTGTACTTTGTAGAAGCAGATAGGCTTAAAGAGATAGGAGAAATCTTTGATTCCAGTTTACCCTGTCGGATTTCTTCTCACTCATTGAATATAGCCATCCTCCAATTAAGTAATTTTACTTTAGATTATTTCTTGTCCTTTTCTATAGCGAATCGGAACCTATATTATGATCACTGTTCCTTAATGTTGTTCTTCTGATACTAGAGTCATGGAATTGTACAGCACAGATACAGACCCTTCAGCTCAGCTTGTCCATGCCAACGAGATATCCTAAATTAATCTAGTCCTATTTGCCCGCATTTGGCCCATATCCCTCTAAATCCTTCCCTATTCATGTACCCATCTAGATTCCTTTTAATTGTTGTTATTGTACCAACCTCCACAACTTCCTCTGGCAATTCTGCATGAAAAAGCTGTCCCTTGTATATCTTTCCCCCTCACCTTAAAACTATGCCATCTAGTTTTAGACTTCATCACCCCAGGGAAAAGACTTTGTCTATTCACCCTATCCATGCCCACATGATTTTATAAACATCTCTAAGATAACCCCTCGGCCTCCAACATTCCAGGGAAAATAGCTCTAGCCTATTCAGCCTCTCCCTATAGCTTAAACCCTTTAAGCCTTGCAACATCCTTGTAAATATTTTCTGCACCCTTTCAACTTTCACAGCATCTTTCCAATAGCAGGGAGACCAGAATTGAACAGAATATTCCAAAAGTAGCCTAACCAATGTCCTGTACAGCTGCAACATGACATCCCCTCCCCTCAGAACCAGGTCTGGTGACACCTTTTTTTGTTGGACACAAACATACTGATTAAGGAACATTTGCATTAATGTGCTTCAGAAACTTTTCCCCCTTTCTCCCTTTTACACTATTGCTATTCTAGTGTATGTAGGAAAGTTAAAATCCCCCAGAAATGGGCACAAAACTAAACGTATGATCTGACCAGAGACTTGCACAGTTCAAGCAGTATCTGGTGATTTACATCTTGTGTGTGGACTCTGTTAAGGACTTGGTTGTCTTCGATAGTTACTCCTCTACACAGTGCTTTAAAGACTTTGGGGGCCAGTTTTTCAATTAATCCATATGAATTCTGGGTCCCAAACCTGTTTCAGAGCCACTATTTGCAAATGCACATACTTAATTGGGCAGAAAGTGAGATTGATGTCCAATTAGTGGTGCTCAGCTTCTCTAGGTGATGCCACCTGCTGCCTGGCACTGGTAGTGCTCTTCTGAGAAGTAATGATAGGCAACCCTGAACCAATTCTGGTCCTCCTCTGGCTTGATGATAGCCAATATCCAATAATAGGGGCCATATGTAAAAGTACAAGTGGTGAAACTGGCTGAAATGTTAACTCTGTCTGTCTCTCCACAGGTTGCTGAGCATTTTTGTACTTAGCCCAAGTTTCTTTGTTTAAGGTTTATCTCATTATTTTTTAGAACCTGAAACTGGTGGCTGATGGCTGCTGTAATCTGCAAAAACAAATACAAATTGCTCAGCTGTTTGGGATTCCGGTTGTAGTTGCTGTGAATGTTTTCAAGTAAGTGTTGTCGTTTGGGACTCATTTGGGAAGCACTTTACACATCAAGGAGATCTTGTCCTCTCAACAGAATTTCAAATTACAGGTTCTCCACCTCTCCAAGAATTGCCCGAGTGTCAAATCAGTGCAAGCATCTATTAATGAAGGTACTCCTTGTCATTCACTCTTTTACCAAACTGAACAGGCATATTGCTGGTGGCCAATTACATTCACTAACTGGTTAATGCTACATCACCAGAATCCTGTTCACTCAAATGGCCCCACTGAGCACCCCTTAAGACCATAAGACATAGGAGTGGAAGTAAGGTCATTCGGCCCATCGAATCCACTCCACCAAATCATGGCTGATGGGCATTTCAACTCCACTTCCCTGCACCCTCCCCATAGCCCTTGATTCCTTGTGAGATCAAGAATTTATTGATCTCTGCCTTGAAGACATTTAACGTCCCGGCCTCCGCTGCACTCCGACCCCCGCTGCACTCCGACCCTTCAGGTCACATCTGTGGTTGCTGACCTATGTTTACTCCAGAATTACCTCCAGTGTAAAATTTTCATTATAATATTCAAATATCTTGATCACCTCCTCCCTCCAGTCGTAGAAAAGCAAAGCACAGAAGTAACCTGTTGAGTCTGAGCCAGCTCTTTGGAAGAGTAATCTACTGGTTGGTTTCACTCTGCTCTTTTCTAATTTGTCTGCATCTTTTCCTCATTCAAATATGTATCCAGTTTCTTTCATAAAATTATAGTTAAATCTGTATTTTGCACCCTTGTGAGCAGTCCATTTCAAATCTGAGCTTTTTCTCAAGTCACTTTTGGTACTTTTCCCTTAATACACGTCTGGCTAATGACTGACATCTATGTTCTCCTGTTATTTAGTCTTCAGCCCTTAGAATCTGTTCCACTTTATTTTACCGACATCCTTTTAGGATTTTAAATATGTTAATCAAGTTTCCTGTTAGCTTTCCCTTCTCAGAGGAGAACCTATACTTCACCAGTATATCTGTAAGTGAGATCCCTCATCCCTGGAACTATTCTAATAAATATCTTCTGTGCTGCCTTCAAAATCATGAAGTTCTTCCTAAAATAGTGTCCAGAGTTTCGCTCAATACTCCAGTGAGGGCCAAGCAAGTGTTTTAAGTAGGTTCATCGTGGCATCACGGGTTTTATACTTTGTGACCTTTTATAAAGCACAACATTTTATCAGCATTTTCATGTGCTTTGTTAATCTCTCCTGCCACTATCAAAGACTTGTTTGTGACCAAGCGCCCAACCAACCACCACTACCGCCACTTGTTCTTTTGAATTGGGCCTCTTCTGCAACCTGTTTTGTCATTGGATGCTATGGTGGGTCCTAAACACTGGAATTTCCTCCCTCACCAGTTGGCCTCTATGTCCTTTTTAAAATTGTTCCTTTATAACCTACCTAATTAGCAAAGAATTTAGTTACCTGTTTTTGTATGTCTGTGTGTGCCATTGTGTCAAGTTACAGCCTGGGGTAGGGCTCTGGGGTTTTAATTAAATTAAAAGCACTGCATAAATGCAAATTGTTGATGACTATAAACTGTGAGCAAAGACAGTTGCAAAGAATTGTCTGGATTTAAAATAATTCATTTTAACAAGATTACTGTAGATGTATGCTCAAGGTATGGTGAATTAAAAATGAAGTCTTTGCCTTGCAATCTGCTGCTCATAATTACTGGTTAGCTTTGTTTTCTGTATAAATAGCAATTTCAATTATCCATTGATTTGAATTAAGTGAAGAAAACAACATAGGAATTAATTACTTTAAAAAGAATGTATCTGCTAATTAGAAAGATGTGACTTTGAATTTCAGAGGGATGGATTCTCATGGAATTATCTGGTACCTTTTAGAAATGGGTCTCACTGAACTGGAAAAAATAACTCTACAATCCACTTATGGAATAAACGAAGATTAGAAACTTCATAGGTTGAATGAAAATTTTTTTTGAACTATTTTAGAAAAGTTGAACTAGCAACTTATGAAGGATTTTCTAGAGCTACTAGAATCAGCTCAATTAGACATTGAGTTTCAACCTATGAATCTGGACATTCAATTGATGCAGTTCAGCTTTGAAGCCTGCACTGAGTTTATCTCACTTCAGTTGCTTGCATAACTTCTGGTGGTCACAGTTTTATTATTCAATGTTGAAGTTTGAAATCCAGCAGAAGAGTTTAGTTCTGCATTTATTGGCTGTGAGACTATCCTAGTTACATGGGAAATCAAATTAAAAATTTGGTTCAAAAATAGGAAAGAATGCAATTGGAAGGTTTTGGGTGAGACTGAGTGGATGGTATTGAGTGAAATGGTAGTTAGATGCCTGTTCCTTCTGACCTTTGTAAATAACCTTGGCATTAAAACCAATTGCAAGCTTTATCAAATTTCCATAAACCTCTAAAACGGAGAGCAGTAGGGACTGTGATAATAACTCTTACAGGGGGTTTAAATGAGTTATGGAGGAAAAACTAGTGAAAACTAAAATTTAAACTTCAGGTATTTCTCATGAGTCAAAAGATTGTACAATGAGGAAAGAAAATATAACGCTTGTCCCTTTTTTCAATGAGACAAGATTTTTGAAGTATTGGGGAATATAACCAGAACACTGGGCAGGAGCATTTTGGCCTTGTTTAGATATTCCTGCTTATCTAAGGCAGTATGTTCAACTTAGTTATAATTCTGCAAAAATGGATAAATCTCTTTTGGGGAAGATGGAAAAAAGAGCAGCAAATTACTTGTTCAAAAAACTCAATCAAGTTAGTGAGACACGATTTCCCACAGTGACTATCCTTAATCAGTTCTTGCCTTTCCAAATTCATGTAAATCCTGTCCCTCAGGATGCCCACCACTGATGCCAGGCTTACTGGTTCTTAGTTCCCAGGCTTTTCCTTACCACTGTTCTTAAATAGTCGTACCATGTTAGCCAACCTCCAGTCTTCTTGCATCTCACCTGAGGCTATCGATGGTACAAATATCTCGGCACGGGGCCCATCAGTCACTTGCCCGGCTTCCCACAGAGTTCGGGTGCATGTGATCACGTCTCGGGGATTTATTCATCTTCATGTTTTAAGACATCTAGCACCACCACCTCTGTAATATGGATGTTTTTCAAAATGTTGCTATTTATTTCCCAAGTTCTGTCTTCTTCTATATCCTTCTCCACCGTAAACACTGATGCAAAATACTTGATTAGTCTCTCGCCAGTTTTTCCTGCAGTTCCACACACAGGCAGTCTTGCTGATCTTTAAGGGGCCCTATTTTCTGCCTAGTTACTGTTTTGTCCTTTAATGTATGTGTAGAATCCCCATCAGATTCTCTTTAACCTGTTTGCCAAAGGTATGTCGTATCCCCTTTTCAAACTCCTGATTTCCCTCTTGTATATGCCTACTGTCTTTACACTCTTCTAGGGATTCGCTCGATCTCTGCTCTCTGTACCTGATACATGCTCCCTAATTCTTGACCAAAACCTCAATTTCTCTAGTCATTCAGCATTCCCTACACCTACCAACCTTCCCCTTACCCTAACAGGAACATACTATCACTGGACTCTTTTATCTCAATTTTGAAGGCTTCCCATTTTCCAGCTGCCCCTTTTAACCTGCGAACACCCACTACCAAATAACTTTTGAAAGATCTTGTCTTATAAAATTGGCCTTCCTCTATTTAGAACTTTAACTTTTAGTTGCGGTTTATCCTTTTCCATTACTATTTTAAAATTTACAGAATTATGATCACTGGTCCCAAAGTGCTCCCCCCACGAACTCCTCAGTCACCTGCTCAGCCTTATGTCCCAAGGTAGGTCAAGTTTTGCACCTTCTTTCATAGGTACATCCACATACTGAATTGGATTGCATGTTCACATACCACCCTGCCAAACTCTGCATCCAGTGCATCACCCTCCTCCACTTTCGCCACCAGAGAGAGATTTCCCTTCCCATCCCTATCTGCCTTTTGTAGGAACTGCTCATTCCCCCACTCCCCCTCACCCAGCATCTTTCCCTGCAACTGCGAGAGGTGTTACACCTGCTCCTACATCTCCCTGCCTCCGTCCAGGGCCCCAAACAATATTTCCAAATCTGACAAGGATTCACCTGTACACCAGGTGTAGACCTGAAGCTGGTCTACAGTATCCGTTGCTCCTGATGTGGTCTTCTCTCCATCAGTGAAACCACACACAGACTCGGTGATCTATTCGTGGAGCACCTGTGCTCTGTGTGCTATAACCAACAACACCTGGTTGCAAGCCATTTTAACTCCCTGTCCCACTCACTTGGTGACATGTCCATCCTGGGCCTCCGCTAGTGTTACAATGACGCCACAAATTGGAGGAGCAATGCCTGATATTCTGCCTTGGGAGCTTATAGCCTGATGGCATCATTGCAGAATTCAAAATCTCCCCAACCCTGTCCTCATGTCACGTTCAACCCTCACTCTCATCCCCGTCTCCTTAACTTGACGCAACCAGTTCATCTCCTTTTTCACCTATCCGCCCCAACCTTCACACTGACTAATCTTTCAAATCCCTACCTGCATCCACCTATCACCATCCCAACCATCTTCCCCCAGCACACTCTCCCCATTTATTTTCGAGCTCCTTTCCCCGTCCTCAGCCCTGGTGAAGGGTATAAACCTGAAACATCGACATTCCTACTCCTCTGCTGTTTGTGTTTCTCAAGCACCACACTTTCCTGATAATGAAGAAGGTGTTTTGTGTGCTTGCCGTTATTGTTCAGTGCATTGAGTATAGGAGTTGGGAGGTCATGTTGCAGCTGTGCAGGATATTGGTTTGGCCACTTCTGGAATACTGCATGAAATTCTGGTCTGCCTGCTATAGGAGAGATGTTGTGGAAGGGTTTATAAATTCATGAGGGTTATGTATGGGTGAATAGACAAGATCTTTTCTGCAGGACAGGGAAGTTCAAAATAGAGGGCATAGGTTTAAGGTGAGAGGAGAGCGATTTAAAAGGGATCTAAGGGGCATCTTTTTCACGCAGAGGGTGGTGTGTATACAGAATGAGTTGCCAGAGGAAGTAGCGGAGGCTGGTACAATTACAACATTTAAAAGGCATCTGGATGGACCATGAATCGGAAGGGTTTAGAGGGAAATGGACCAAATGTGTGGTTGGCATGAACGAGTTGGACCAAAGAGCCTACTTCCGTGCTGTATACCTCTGTGACTCTAAGTGCATCCTGTCCCTTCCCCCTTCACGCTTTGGGGGAAGTTTAGAAAGTGTAATTTTACAGCATAAACGGGCGCAAGGGATGCGCGAGTTTAGATTGCTACTTCAGAGTAAGATGGATCAGTCAGACTACTGATAGTAACTTAATTACATGAAAAGTATTTTTCAAACTGACTTGAAGAATTAATTACCCTGGTTCTGAAGAAAGTTATTGAAATATTATTTGCCTTCAAACTGTAATAGGATGCCATGCTCAGAGTTCTATTTGCTGTAACGTGAAAGCCCAGTGTCTGGCTTAATCACCAAATCAAGCTGCTGGAAAGGCAACAGAGTTTGCATTTGACTACTTTAGGAAAGACTTGCCATCTACACAAGTCCAGGAAACCAAGGCATGTGTTAACTGAAGCCAAGGTTTTAAATATTGTCAGGCATGCACAAAAATATGGTTGGAATTTAAGCAGTTAATATTGCAGACTACACAGAGCTGGATAACCTCTCGTTCACCACTGACTACCCTACTCAAGAGGCCAATTGTTTACATGATAATCTTGTACCTTTGCTTCAGGTCTTATTAAATGGGTCAAGTTGGCTTCTCAGGATAGTATGTGCCCTGAAGTTCTGGTAAGGTATCAGACTGCCAGATCTGGAACCGGTCAGTTTCTAATCTTGACATCCAGCATGACCTGTTGAAACTGTGTAAAAAGAGGCCTTTGTTTGTTTTTCTTTCTTACTTCCCAACACAGTTTAGAGGTTATAGTCCCCAGTCCAGGAGAATTTGGGTACTGGCAAATGAACATTGACACACTGGCCATCTTTTGGTTTTGAACGTCCTTGTCTTGACTTACATCTGAAGACCAATGCAACACAGGAAAAAAAAAGCATCGTGAGTAGGCTAGTTGGTTAGATCATGGCTAGTTAGATCATCTTAGCTGTATTTACCTGTTTCGTCTTCCATATATCTCTAAATATCTATACCTAACAATGTGATTGATCTCAAACTCTAAAATTTTCAGTTGACCCTCACCAACCTGAGGCTGTCAGATGCTTCTTGCTCTGACCTCTGTAAATAATGTAGACATCAAAACCAATTGCAAGCTTTATCACATTTCCGTGCAGAGAGTTCTAGATTACCTGTATTGTTTATGTTACTTTCTTATGGCCAAGCTCTGATTTTAAGGTTATGTCTTGTTGTTTTGGACTCCCAACCAGACCAAATTTCTATCTGTCTACCCTATCAACTCCTTTACTCAATCATGACCATTTTTTTATACTGAAGAGAATAGAAGCCTAGGCTCTGGCATCCTTTCCATAACAGTTTAAATCTTTCAGTCCAAGTTTCATTCAAGAGCTGTGCCCCTTCTCCAGATCTAATACCTTTAGTTTTTAATATATTGACAATAGGTAAGCATGAAGAAGAATTTATGGTTTCCTGTTGGAGCATTGGGTGTGTTAATTCAATCTTGTTTTGGAGTTCTTAAACAATTGAAGTAATAAGAGGCAGTGGAAGTGCTGCCTTTAAGATGGGTATTGGTCCTATGGCGCCATTGGAAGAAGACTGATAGTTTATTGTGACCAATATTTATTGCTTATCCAACATTACAAGAAGGGATTATTTGATTATGATCACGTTACTGTTTTTGAAATTTTGCTGTGCACAAATTGGCTGTCACATTTCTAACATAATACCTGTAACAACACTTCTAAAATAATTCGTCTGTAAATCACTTATGATTTCTTTGTATAGGACTGACACTAAAGCAGAGATTGATCTTGCCTGTCAAATTGCAAAACAGTCTGGAGCTTATGATGCTGTGCCATGCAATCATTGGACCATTGGAGGCAGAGGATCGTTACAGCTGGCAGAGGCTATCAGGCAGGCTGCAGAGCAGAAGAGTAGCTTCAGTTACCTCTATGACCTAAAGGTGAAAATCTATTCTCTATTTAGGTAATGTAAAATGTTCCCCTACAAGATACAATAAGTATAATAACCAAAGTAACGGACAGGGCAGTGGGAAAATTGCATACAAACTGCTAGCAATTGCCTGAAATGTATGTGTTGTGCAACAGTAAGAATATACAAGATTTGCTTTCAACCTGCAATTTCAGGAAAGCATGATGAAGTCAATTTTCAGGTATAAAGTATATATCCATAACACTCATACAAGTTGCAAATATCCTAAGTTACTGACATTTATGATTGTGTAGTATTGATCTGCAATTGAGTGACCAATAAGCCAGCAGTGCTAAACATAACCATGAATGAACCCCTTGCGCCCTGAAAGATAAATGGGGAGTGAAGCAGTTGATAAGATATATTATCATAAGTAGACTAGGGCACACAATGAGAATTCTGCTTTTGAATGATGTTAAGGATTCTTTTGCACACAGCTGAGAGAGCAGACATAACCTCTATTTGATATTTCACTTCCGGCAGTGGCATCTCCCCTAATACTGCATTGGGCTGACTGTGTTAGACGATCAAGTGCATCTTGAACCCACGTCCCCTGATTGAAAGAAAAATTATACCAACCCATATAGGGCTGCCAGATTATGACAGTAAAACTGTCCCTGTTACAAATGTGCAGATGTAGTGCACAATAATGTAAGACTGCTACTTTAACAGTGTGTGTCACAGATGTGGACTGCAGCCACGGGAATGAAGATAAATTTAATAAATTGGAAGCACTTTCTTGTATCCTCCTGGGGAAACAAAACTCTTGTTGCCTACTTCATGCATCTTGGTCTCGCTGCTTGAAAATGAGGAGCTCTGACAAAGACAAATTCTATCAGCACTCCAGTATTTTGATGGAATCTAGACAGATGACCAGTACGTGCTAAACTTCTCTCTGATAGTTGGATAGAGTAAGGTAATGGGAATGGTGAAATACTCAATGTTTACTTCAGTAAGGCGTTCTACAAAGTTTTGCATGACAGGCTAGTTAGCAAGGTTAGATCACAAAGAATACAGGGAGAACTAGCCATTTGCATACAGAACTGACTTGAAGGTAGGACACAGAGGGTGGTGGTGGAGAATTACTTTTCAGACTGGGGCCTGTGACCAACAGTCTGCCACAAGGATTGGTTCTGGGTGCATTGCTTTTTGTCCTTTATAGAAATGATTTGGATGTGAACATAGGATCTTTTGTAAGTTTAGAGGTGTAGTGGACAGCCAAGAAAGTTACATTCAGAGTACAACGAAATCTTGTTCAGATGGGCCAATGGGCCTAGGAGTGGCAGATGGAGCATAGTTGAGATAAATGTAAGTTGCTGCACTTTAGAACTGCAGATCAAGGCAGGACTTAAACACTTCATAGTAAGGTCCTGAGGAGTGTTGCTGAATAAAGAGACCTTTGAGTGCAAATCCATAATTCCTTGAAAATAGAGTTGCAAGTAGACAAACTAGCGAACAAGGCATTTGATATGCTTGTCTTTATTGGTCAGAGCATTCAATATTGGAGTTGGGAGGGCATGTTGAGATTGTACAGGACATTGGTCGGGCCACTTTTGGAATGCTGCATTCAGTTCTGGTCTCCCTGCGATAGGAAGGATGTTGTGAAACTTGAAAGGGTTCAGAAAAGATTTACCAAGGATGTTGTCAGGGTTGGAGTGTTTGAGCTATAGGGATAAGTTGGAGCTGTTTTCCCTAGTGTTGGAGGCTGAGAGGTGACTTTATAGAGGCTTTTAAAATCATAAGGGACATAGATTGGGTGAATAGCCATGGTCTCTTCCCCAGATTAGGTGAGTCCAAAACAAAGGGCATAGGTTTACGGTGAGAAGAGAGATTTAAAAGGGACCTAAGGAATAAAGGGTGGTGTGTGTATGGAATGAGCTGCCAGAGGAAGTGGTGGAGGCTGGTACAATGACAACATTTAAAAGACATCTGGATGGGTACATGAATAGGAAGGGTTTAGAGGAATTTGGGCCAAATGCAAACAAATGAGACTAGGTAAATTTAGGACATCTGGGCAGCATGAGCGAGTTTGACCGAAGAGTCTGTTTCCAAGCTTTACAGCTCTATGACATGACAAATAAAAAACAGCAATTGGTTCTTCTGCTAGTTTGTTTTACTCAGTCTTGTCCCCAATTGCTTCATTCTCATTTTTTGTCAGAATGTTTCTTATTGTCAAATTAAGCTGAACAAAGTATTTTCACACTTATTTAACCTTTCTTTCTGGGAAAACATACGGTCACTCAAAAAGACAGTAGGTGGAGCTTCAGTTAGAAAATTCAGCTGTGGGATCTGGGTAAAAGGAAGACTTTCATTCTTTTGAACATTGGCTGGAAAGTCTTTTGTAACAATTGTGTACTTATGAAGAGAAGGTGATCCTAACCTTCTGAACTAGATGTAATCTGGGATGAAAGAGGCTGTGCCATAAATCCTTGCTCAAAGTGTAGCAATTGCCTCTGAGTGAGAAGGCTCTGGGGTCAGACTTGACAGCATAGTTTGAGCTGTCACTCCTGTAAAAGTACAATGGGAGTCTTACATGGATTAAGGTACCATCTTTAGGATGAGACATCAAACTGGTGCTGTGAATGTTTTTAGATGACATTATCTGTAGAAAAGCAGAAATGTTCAGTTCAGAAACCAGGTCAATATCATTCGACTGTCCTTATTAGAGGAAACACAATCTTTTTGTTACCTCTTGCTGTTTGTGCAACCTTGCAGTGCACAAATATCAGAATAATTGCACTTCAAATAGTTGCATTGACCCTCCAGTGCTTTGGGACAAGCTGAGGTTGCAAGGTAGCTATAGAAATGCAAGTTACTTTTTTAAAATGTGGAGGATCTGGCACGTGAGTTTTTTCCTTCCTCTGCTCTGATTCTAGTGTTTGAATATTTTCCTTACGTCTTGAGGACTAGGACAGGACCCAGAGCTGCTCCTGTAGTATGAAGAGAGGTGACTACAGCATGAATGTACTTCCTCTGACTTGTATTCGACTGTTTCTTTTTTTCCTATGGTCTTTCGACATCTGCGCTCTTTGACAAATAGTATTTCCTAGTTTATCAGGTTTCCTTTGCAGATTTGCTGCTGAGCTCAGCCCTTTGCAAGTTGAAATACCAAAGCAATCACCTCCACCTCCCAAGAAAATGAGAGAAACGTTTAAAAGCCTTAAGTACAAACTCTGGAGAAAGTTTTTGCATACTCATGAGTGTCAATTTTTTTTTGATTTCAAAGACCTCAAAGTGAAAGCAAATCTTTGGGTTTATGCAATAAAATATAAGATTATTCACTTAACAAGCAAAGGAAAGTACCCATCGGAACTTTCATAACACACGAATGCAAACATTTTAACATGTTATAAGTCTTTTTAGGGAATCTTGAAATGCTCCACAGTGGCCCTGAAGAATGGGCTACATTGTACTTGCACTTGGCCTCAGTCAGGGTGTTGCATATTGGGGTCATCAGCCATAATTGCAGAGGGTATTCCTTATCTCCCAGGAGCCATCTTGAAAGGCATCTAGCTGTTGAGCCAAAGCAGAAACATGAGAGTTCTAAATGATATGAACACCCTAACAGCTTCCAAAGTACCTGGCGCAGCCTTTGAGTTCTTTGAGAAGGTGACCAAACAGGTAGAGGGGAGTAAACCGGTTGTGGTGTATATGGATTTCAGCAAGGCGTTCGATAAGGTTCCCCACAGTAAGCTATTGTACAAAATGCGGAGGAATGGGATTGTGGGAGATGTAGCAGTTTGGATCAGAAATTGGCTTGCTGAAAGAAGACAGAGGGTGGTAGTTGATGGGAAATGTTCATCTTGGAGACCAGTTACTAGTGGTGTACTGCAAGGGTCGGTGTTGGGTCCACTGCTGTTTGTCATTTTTATAAATGACTTGGATGAGGGCGTAGAAGGATGCGTTAGTAAATTTGCAGACGACACTAAGGTCAGTGGAGTTGTGGATAGTGAAGAAAGATGTTGTAGGTTACAGAGAGATATAGATAAGCTGCAGAGCTGGGCTGAGAGGTGGCAAATGAAGTTTAATGTGGATAAGTGTGAGGTGATGCACTTTGGTAGGAGTAACCGGAATGCAAAGTACTGGGCTAATGGTAAGATCCTTGAGCAGAGAGATTTCAGTGCCCATGTACACAGATCCTTGAAAGTTGCCAACCAGGTTGACAGGGTTGTTAAGAAGGCATACAGTGTTTTGGCTTTTATTAATAGTGGAATCGAGTTCTGGAACCATGAGGTTATACTGCAGCTGTACAAAACTCTGGTGCGGCCGCACTTGGAGTATTGCGTACAGTTCTGGTCACCACGTTATAAGAAGGATGTGGAAGCTTTGGAATGGGTGCAGAGGAGATTTACTAGAATGTTGCCTGGTATGGAGGGAAGGTCTTACGAGGAAAGGCTGAGGGACTTGAGGCTGTTTTCATTGGAGAGAAGAAGGTTGAGAGGTGACTTAATTGAGACATATAAAATAATCAGAGGGTTAGATAGGGTGGATAGGGAGAGCCTTTTTCCTAGATGGTGACGGCAAGCACGAGGGGGCATAGCTTTAAATTGAGGGGTGAAAGATATAGGACAGATGACAGAGGTAGTTTCTTTACTCAAAAAGTAGTAAGGGAATGGAACGCTTTGCCTGCAATGGTAGGTTCACCAACTGTAAGTTGTAACTTGGACAAGCATATGGATGTACGTGGAATAGTGTAGGTTAGATGGGCTTGAGATCGGTATGACAAGTCGGCACAACATCAAAGGCTGAAGGGCCTGTACTGTGCTGTAATGTTCTATGTTCTTGGATATGGAACTGATGATCTACGTTCCCTTTAATTTTCTTTGCTCTGCATGAACCTCTGAGGTCAGTGTGCAGCAGTAGTACCCAAATGGGAAGTAATTGCTGTCACAGCATTGGCATGCAGTCAGCATGCTCAGAAACCAGCAGCAGCCGCACAGCACAGGGAACATGTCTGATGATCACATACGACTTGAACATTGATAGAATGAAACTTTTTTTAAGTCGATCGATATGATATGGCACTCTCAACACAATGTGTGTACATTCTATAATACCTTTAGACTTGGGCAAGCCAATTATTTTGGCAAAGTCTGCTGTCTGGCTGCAGCACTGACTTTGTTATGGGAATAACTAGATGAAGTTGTATGATCAAATATAAATTTGAGGTGCAGAAGTAGGTATGGAAATAGGTATGTTGGTGCTTCGAGCTTGCCCAGCGATTCAGTATGATCATAGCTGATCCTGTATCTCAATACCAAATTCTTGCTTTCTCTCCATACCCATTGATGCCTTTAATATTTATAAATTTACACATTTCTCTCTCAAATATATTCAATGACCCAGTCTCTACAGTCTTGTATACACACATGATTGCCTTGATATATTAGTAGATCAAAGTTTGAGAGAGTATGCAGATCTGCAGTGAATCCTTGGAAGCAGCCAGTTGCATAAAAATCTGTCGCAGCTATCACTTGGATCAGGAGGTCCCTCAGCTCGGCAAATCACAGAGCTGTACAAGGATTATGGTGTAGTTCTGTGATGTCCTGGGAGATCCTCTGTCTGCTGTGTCAGTGTGTCTTATCTGCAAGAAACAGCACCAAAGGTGATAGACTTGAGTTTTCTGTACCTCCACCAGATCCTGAAGGGGCCTTCAGCAGTGAATTCTTCATGTGGAGGTTGCTCAGTTGCTGCTGGGCCTGGGCTGACCCAAATATCCCTCCCAAGCAGTTCTGTGCCTTTATTGCGCCATGGCCACAATGATCATGGTCCCTGCTGTGGCAGGATCCCATGGCCATGGTTCCGATGAACTTTGTGGGGAATACCACAAACAGAAATGGCGATTTGTATTGTGAGTGGTTAGCGTTCAGTTCACACCTGAACGATGGTAAACCATATGGATGATGATGGGATAGTGTAGAGGGAGAGGCTGAGATTAGTTCACAGGTCGGCACAACATTGAGTGCCAAAGGGCCTCTTCTGCGCTGTATTGTTCTATGTTCTATAGTCCTCCATTCAGTGAGACACCTGAGGACCTTAATGAGGAGAGCCATGGAATGCCTTAATTTAAATTAAGTACCTGGTTCCATTCAACAGGCAGCTGATCTCGGTCCACTGTTGGAAAACCTCCCTGGCAGTCAAAGAGCTGTCCCAATTTAGCGCTTCAGCATTTTCCCTGTCCATGCAACTTCGAATTTTTCCAGGCTTGGAATGGAAAGTTCTTGTTTGGTTCATTTAAAGACATTGGAATGGTCACAAGTCAGATTAGAGTGCTTTGCTCTGGGAATAGTAGCTTTATCCTTTCTGTCTGCCACAAGAGTGTGATTCTGGCAAAAATGATGAGCTTGACTTTCATTAATATGGAAATTTGGAGGGGTCAGATTAGCATCTGTGTTTAACCTTGAACCTTTATTTTGTGGCATAAACTGTAACATTGTTGTAATGCACTCTGTTTTTATTAGTTAATACAATTACATTCTACAGTCATCAGTTATTTCTTTATCATTCATGTAGTCTTCTTTAACACAAGATTAAATTACCCAAATATTCACATTAAGCAACTCAATTAACATGACAATGATTTTTTAAAAAAGACAATAATATCATTATCCAGGGATTAAACTATGAACCATGTTATAAATGATCGACAGGTTCAGTAATGATCCAGATAATTCTTTTGATCTTCCCTTAACATTTTTAAAATGTAAGAGTGTTCTCATTTTATGTGCTATGGAGAACCTGGCAGTTGTTAATTGCAGCAGTTCAAAAAGCTTTATTGATCAGTGGTGAGATAAATAATGTGTCTGCTTTGGTTTGGTTAAGAGAATAATGGAGTCGTTATCCAATGAACAGCTGAACAAGATGACTACATGGCTCAATGGCAGCATTTTTGTCTCTGACTCAAAGTGTTGGGTTCAAGTTTCACTCTGAGACCCAAGTGCACAATCCAACTGACACTTGTCTGCAAAACTGTGGAAATGTTGCACTACCGGAGCTATTGTCTTTTGAGGTACTATGCATTACTGAGCATTAAATCAAGCCTCCCACAACCCCCGAAGTAGAAGATCCCAAGGCCCTAATATGTGGAAGTTCAAGGGCGTCCTTCCCAGTCTCTCAGTATCCCTGAACCACCATTATATAAATACATTGTCTTGGCATCTCACTGTTTGTGGAAGCTTGCTGCATGTAAATTAGCTGTTGGGGCATATGTGTTTCTTGCATCGCAACAGTGAGTGTATCTTTTAAAGGTACTTCATCGGCTGTAAACAATTTAGAAATATCTTGAAATCTCAAAAGACCCTGTCAAAATGCAAATCTCTCATTGTAACATTAAAAAAAGTGACATGACTGCTGACGACAGAATCAGAGCCGAAAATCCTATATTGCTGCTGGGTGGCATACAAATGACACCTGCATGCTAAGTACCAGATTTTGAGAAAGTGAATTGAACCCACAAGCTTGGGAATTTATCAGGAAAAAGCCATAAATAATTTGAGAGGATCTTCTTAATCTGTTACTGAGCCAATGTTACCAGCTGGGGAATTATTCAAGTTATGTTAGCAGGGAAGTCTGAACAATATCTTTGGATATTCTCCTTGCATTGTGAGGACTCATTGGGTGACAACCAGCCAGTGGTCAGGTGAGTGAGCACCCAGTCTAATGTTGCAGCACTTTGTTTAAAGCAATTTTAAACCTTGTAGATCCCAAACACAGTAGTGCCTCACCCTCCCCCTTAGCTAGTTAGAACTTATCATAGAATTATACAGGCTATCTGGTGGATGGATTGCGTTGGTTCAAGAAGGTAGTGTGCCACCACTTTCTCAAGGACATGAGGAATGCGTAATAAATGCTGGCCCAGCAGGCACAACCCACATCCCCTGAATGAGTATTGAAAAAACTTTCTCCTTTTGAGCCAGACGCTCCAAGGTCCTGTCCCCACTCCAGAAATATGAGAACACAGCCCAACAATTGATATAAGTACAAATGGGGCTCTGCGTTGTCGGAGGAGGTGTCTTTCAGATAGTTGTCACACTGAGGCCCCACCTGCTATCTTGGATAGATCTCGGTGATAAATAATGACACATTCTCAACATTAATACAAAGAAAAATAAAAAGTTAGACTATTTTTCTTTCTTTCTTTGTCTCACATTTATATAAGTCAACAATGAAGTATTTTATTTCCAAATTATGTTGTCCAGTAATTACAGTTCAGATCTTACTCTGCTTTTAAATGATTTGAATTTATGTTGCTTCACAACAATGTAGCTTAAGCAAAATTTAACATTTTGCCAATAGTACAGATGACCATTTTTTTGTTTTGCAAAGAGCTACTGGACAATACTTTTGAACACCTCAAACATTCTTTTGATGTGCTCATTTGATGGGACTTTTTGACATGTTCTGACACATTTGACAGGCGCTGTTGATTTGATTTTTTTTTTCCATTGGTTTGTTGACCATTCCAGTTGTCTTGATAATTATAGTTAATGCATTTTTCACACACACTTACCTGCACACTCAACAATTCTAAATGACACTTGACTTTCCCTAAAGGTGTGCTGGAACTATTGTCCAAGGGGGTGCCTTACCCAACCAAAGAAATGCATAAAGTTCAATCTTCTATTATCTGATCTCCCTGTTCATGTAGGAGCAAAATACCGTAGATGCTGGAACCTGTACTGAAAACAAAAAATGTTAGATCGCAGCAGGTTAGACTGTGCATGGAATCCATGGAGAGAGAGCAAGCTAATGTTTTAAATCTAGCTGACGCTTCATCAGAGCTGAAGTGAAGCATGGAGGGGACAGCATTTACGCTATAGTTTGGGGTGGCAGTGTGGGGGTGTAGTGGGTGTAAGGAGCTGGTGGAGAAAGGATATTGGTAATTAAATAAAGTGATTGGAATGTGAGAAGGGCAGAACAATGGCGTGTTTCCTGCCGGACTTGAAAGGACAGGCAGTCCCCCTGGGAATGGAGGGAGGGGAGAGAAGGGGACATAATAACAGAATGTAACATGCCAAAAGAAAGGGAGGAAGTGGGAGTTTGTTCACAGTTTGAAGGCGTTGAACTCAATATTAAATCCAGAAGGGTGTTCAGTACCTAGTCTGAAGATGAGATGTTCCTCCTCCAGTTTGTGCTGTGATTCACTAAACACTTGCAACGTGCTGAGGACAGACAAGTGAGGATGCGAGCAGGATGCTGTGTTAAAATGACTGGCTAAAGGAACGTTGGGGTCATGCTTGCATGCAGACCAGAGGTGTTCCACAAAGCAGTGACTCAGTCTGTTTTGTTTCACCAGTGTAGATTAAGCTTTATCGGGTGCAGCAAATATAATGCCCAAGATTGGAGGAGGTACAGGTGAATTGGGCTTCATACTACTGTTAGCAAGATCTGACAAATTAATCCTGTTGATGAATGACCAGCTCTCAGGAACTGTGTGGAAATAGGAGGTGCTCTGTTTTGAGGTGGGACGTGTGATTGGTTGGTCTACCATATTTGCCATAATGGAAAGAGTCTCCAAAGAGTGTAGAGTGACGTAGATTGTCAGTGGTCAAAAAAAATTGCAGATGTAGTAAAACATGAGAAATATGAGTATGTGAACTCTTGCAGAGAATATAAAACCTTAATATGATTTAAATGGAGAAAGATTGCACAAATCTGAGGTACTGCCAGGGCAGGATGTCCTGGAACTTGAGTCATTAAAAAGCTGTCGATTGAGAAAGCAAATGGAATGTTAGCCTTTCTTGGGGAACGGTTGCTGCAGCTTTACAAGACCTTTAATGAGACTTTATCTGGAGTACTGGTAACCTTGGTTTACTTTTGATTCCTGGGAAGAAGAGGTCATATGAGGAAAGATTGTGTAGATCAGACCCATACTTGTTAGGGTTTAGAAGAATCTTATGGTGATGAATTGAAATATAAGATTGAGAGTGTTGAAAGAATGGATGTTAGGATGTGAGAGACTTTAGAACTAGATATCACAGTTTCAAAATAAGTGGCCTCCCATTTAAGACAGAGATGAAGGATCGTAAGCCTTTGGAATTCTTTTTCCCAGAGATAGCAAGGACTGCCTTATTAGATATTTTCAAGGCTGAACTGGACAAATTTTGATGAACAAGTGAGTTGATCATTATGGAGTCAGGCAGGAGCAGGCTCGAGAGGGCTAATGGCCTTTTCCTGCTCAGCTTCTACTGTATAGATCATATTTCTGATCTCCACAATCAGGTTGAATATTGCAATTCCCTTTTGCCCCGTTATGCTGAAGTTCGTTACTGGTCTTGTAAGTTTGAGAGCAGATGAGATCTGTTCACACACTACTGAAACAAGCTTGTTCTTCCCCACAACACCTCTGTGATGGGCTTGTTGTGTGTAAATTAGCTGCCATATTTTCTGCATATTATCATGACAATATTTGAAGTTTAGTTTATTGGCTGTAAAGTGCTTTCAGATTTCCTGAGATTGTAAAAGTGATTATCAGTTCGTCTTTTGTTTCAATATAATGATGGGTGAGGAAAATTGCACTTTAATTTATGCTGAGACCAGGAGAGAAACAAATGGATTAGTGTTCTTGATAAAATATATTGTTTAACTTGTAATACCTTATACTTTCAAATGTAGCACTTACCACTTTATTTTTTTCATTTTGTAGATGCCTATTGTAGAAAAGATTCGCACAATAGCACAGAAGGTTTATGGGGCTGAGGATATAGAGCTGTCACCCCAAGCCCAGTCCAAGGTGGACCTGTACATCAGTCAGGTGAGAATTATTTAACAAGGAGCAGTCTGCAAAGGCCAGGTGTAATGGTTATTCATACAGTGGAATTATTGGGAGTTGCACCATTCATTGAAGGTGCTCAAAAGAGTCACCAGTGAGTTGTAATCATACACGTTCCATTGAGGTACAACAAACCAGGGTAGGACTTATTGAATTAATGGTAGGGCCATGGGTAGTGTTATAGAACAGAGGAACCTAGGGGTGCAGGAAAGATATTATCAAGTTGGAGAGGGTTCAGAAGAGATTTACTGTGAATTTGCTGCGTCTGGAAGGCTTGAGTTATAAAGAAAGACTGGATAAGCTGCGACTTTTTTTCCCACTGGTGTGTAGGAAGTTGAGAGGTGGCCTGATAGAAATTTACAAAATGATGAGAGGAAAAGTGGGAGTTAATAATGGTTGTTGTCTTTTCCCTAAGATGGGAAATTTCAAATGTGGCACATTTTTAAGGTGAGCGGAGAGAGATTTTAAAAAGACAGGAGGAGCAGTTTTTTTCACAGAGGGCGGCTCGTGTGTGGATGAACTTTCTGAGGAAGTAGTGGATGTGGGAACAATTACATTTAAAAGACATTTGGATGGATATCTGAATAGCAAAGGTTTGGGTCAGGAGCAGGCAGGTGGGACTAGTTTAGTTTGGGGTTATGTTCGACATAGACTGGTTGGACTGAAGAGTCTGTTTCCGTGATGTATGACTCCATGACACATAGTTTCCCATCTTGGAGCAAAAGATTATTGCTAGAAACTTGATAGCAGAGTGAAACGGAAACCTACTGTAAATGAGAAAGTTGAGAGAAGTGTTC
This sequence comes from Stegostoma tigrinum, assembly GCF_030684315.1. NCBI lineage: Eukaryota > Metazoa > Chordata > Chondrichthyes > Orectolobiformes > Stegostomatidae > Stegostoma > Stegostoma tigrinum. The sequence goes on along the minus strand of NC_081362.1, from coordinate 17,066,512 downwards.
AGGCAGAATCAAGATCCAATAAATAGGTTTTTGGCAATATGATTTGAATGGAGCAGGAGTTACAGGAGGAGTGCCAGAGAGGAATGCAGACCTTCTACAGCAGAGCTGTGGAGTATGTTATACAGGTAAACGCTATGACGTTGTTTGTACAGCAGAGGGAGAGAGTGTGTGTCAGAGAGCTGAAGCTGTGTTGTTCTAAAGCAAAGGAAAAGAAAATGTATGTTCATCCCTAGCACAGGAAGGGAAAACCTGAGGTCTATAAGGATAAGAGTTTACCATATTTTCACAAATCATCTTTAGTTCCAAAAAAATGATTAAACCTTTTCGTCATTGTTTAATTTGTCGCATTTCTTTGCAGTGTACACCATGAGTTTTATAGCAAAGTGTAATATGAGGACCAAAACTAGGGGTCATTAACATAAAATAATCACTAATAAATCTTGTAAAGAATTCAAGATAAATGTCTTAATGCAAAAGGAAGTTAACTTGTTACCATGTGGAACAATTGACAAGAGCAGTGTAGATGCATTTAAAGATGTAAGTATATTAAGGAGAAAACAATGCAAGAATGTTAGGTTATGGTTATTTGAAGCAAGGTGGGAGGTGATTTGTTTGGGGCAAATCATAGGCAAAGATCAGTTGTCAGCCTATTCAATCACTGATCATTTTAATTTTTAAAATAGATAATTGTGGAGCGGAGCCTTAATACTCCATAATTGTTGACAAATGCAATTTTTAAAAAATGTTTCTGACGACTTCTGTCAAACATTGCAAATGTTTGATCTTTCTTTTGTCATTTGGTGTTGTGTGAAGATTCTGCTCTTGGCTTAGATCCAGATTAGCCAGTCCTACATATTGTTCTGAGTAGTTAACACCTTTCTCTGCTTTGCTGATGTGCTTAGTGACCAGTCTTCCTCTTCCTGATGTAGGGTTTTGGAGAGCTACCAATTTGCATGGCGAAAACCCATCTGTCACTATCACATCAACCTGACCACAAGGGAGTTCCTACTGGGTTCGTTTTGCCAATCCGCGATGTGCGTGCCAGTATTGGGGCTGGCTTTATCTACCCGTTGGTGGGAACGGTACGTAACCACTTCTCAATGTGTGGCTGTTGAAACTAACCAATGAGGATGAAGACATGTAAATCCACTAATGCAGGCTGGCTAGGTTTTCATTCTCTTTAACAGGTATAAAGATGTGTCCTCACTAGCGAGTTTTGAGAAGATTTGTAGCTCAAGTTGAGGTTCTGGATGTGAGTTTGCTCGCTGAGCTGGAAGGTTAGTTTTCAGACGTTTTGTCACCTTTTTTTTAATTTGAAAAAATATACTTTATTCAGAAGATGTACAAAAAATAAAACATTTATACACCTACCCAGTCATGCAAGCCGCTCCGGGTTACCCAGGGGGTACATACACCAACTAAAGGGGAAAAAAAACAAAGCAAAGAAAATACCCCGGCAGTCATCACCCCGCACAGTCCCAGTTGGCCCCCTGATCAGTTGGGGAAGGCGCCAGCTGGGCCCAGTTACCAAATAGGGCCCTTTTTTCTATTCTGGAGAAGGGGTTTCATACCGTGGTCTTTCCCCACCGCGCCTTTGCGGCGGCTGCCCCAAGCTTTAGCGCATCCCTCAGCACGTAGTCCTGGACCTTGGAGTGCGCCAGTCTGCAACATTCGTTCGGGGTCAGTTCTTTCAGCTGGCAGACCAGCTAGATTGCGGGCAGACCAAAGAGCGTCTTTCACCGCATTGATGGCCCTCCAGGCACAGTTGATGTTGGTCTCTGTGTGCGTCCCGGGAAACAGCCCGTAGAGCACGGAGTCCCGTGTCACAGAGCCGCTCGGGACGAACCTCGACAAAAACCACTGCATCCCCCTGCAGACCTCCTGCACGTAGGCACACTCCAGAAGGAGGTGATCGACAGTCTCGTCCCCCCCGCAGCCACCTTGAGGGCAGCGTGCGGTGGCGCAGAGATTCCGGGCATGCATAAAGGATCTCGCTGGCAGAGCCCCCCTCACCGCCAGCCAAGCAATGTCCTTGTGCTTGTTTGAAAGTTCTGGCGATGAGGCATTCTGCCAAACGACTTTGGCAGTCTGCGCGGGGAACCACACGACGGGATCCACCCTCTCCTTTTCCCGAAGGGTCCCGAGGATACGACCTGCTGACCACTGCCTGACGGCCTTGTGGTCAAAGGTGGTTCCTTTCAAAAATTTCTCCACGAAGGACAGGTGGTACGGGACGGTCCAACTACTCGGAGTGTTCCGCAGCAACGAGGCCAGGCCCATCCTTCACAACACCGGGGACAGGTAGAACCTCAGTAAGTAGTGACACTTGGTGTTAGCGTACTGAGGATCTACGCACAGCTTGATGCAGCTGCACACAAAGGTAGCCATCAGGGCAAGGGTGGCGTTCGGTACGCCCTTTCCCCCATTTCCCAGGTCTTTGTACATGGTGTCCCTGCGGACCCGGTCCATCCTTGACCCCCAAATGAAGTGGAAGATGGCCTGGGTGACTGCAGCGGCGCAGGTCCAGGGAATAGGCCAGGCCTGCGCCACATACAACAGTACCGAAAGCCCCTCGCACCTGACAACCAGGTTCTTACCCGCGATGGAGAGGGACCGGAGCATCCACCTGCCCAGCTTCTTCAATTAGGTGATACGCTCCTCCCAAGTCTTAGTGCACGCCCCAGCTCCACCAAACCAAACACCCAGCACCTTCAGGTAGTCTGTCCTGACGGTGAAGGGGATGAAGGAGCGGTCGTCCCAGTTCCCAAAGAACATGACCTCGTTCTTACCCCTATTGACTTTGGCACCCGAGGCCAGTTCAAACTGGCTGCAGATGTCCAATAGCCTACTCACCGACCAATCAGTGCAGAAGACGGCGACATCGTCCATGTACAGGGAGGTCTTGACCTGAAGGCCTCCGCTGCCTGGGATAGTCACGCCCTTCAGGCTCACGTCCTTCCTGATGGAGGCGGCGAAGGGCTCCACACAGCACACGAACAAGGCAGGAGAGAGCGGGCAGCCGTGCCTGACTCCAGATCTAACAGGAAAACTGTCTGATTCCCACCCATTGATCGAGACTGCGCTAACGATGTTGGCGTAGAGCAGCCGGATCCAATTGCGGATGCCCTCCCCGAACCCCAATTTGGAGAGGACGTCCCTCATGTAAGCATGAGACCCTCTGTCAAAGGCCTTCTCCTGGTCCAGGCTGACGAGGCAGGTGTCCACCCGCCTGTCCTGTACGTAGGCGATCGTATCCCTGATGAGCGCGAGGCTCTCAGCGATCTTCCTGCCCGGCACAGCACAGGTTTGGTCAGGGTGAATCACTGACTCCAGGACAGACCTGACCCGGTTGGCTATGACCTTGGCCAGGATTTTGTAGTCCACGTTCAAAAGTGAAATGGGACGTCAATTCTTAATTTCTTCCCTCTCCCCCTTCCTCTTGTAAATGAGGGTGATGATGCCCTTCCTCATGGACTTGCACATTTCCCCTGCCCGAAGCGCACTATCGTACACCTCCAGCAGGTCCTGGCTGACCAGGCCCCACAGAGCGGAATACAGCTCGACCGGTAAGCCGTCGCTTCCGGGAGTCCTATTCCTCTGCAAGGACTTGAGGGCTCTGGTCAGCTCATCCAGGGATATCAGCCGGTCCAACCACTCCCTCGTGCCATCGTCTAAGACCTCCGTGATAGACGACAGGAACGACTTGGAGGCCGTGCTGTCCGTGGGCTTTGTGTCGTACAGTCCGGCATAGGAGGATCTGCTGATCCTCAAAATGTCGGGCTGAGACGACGTCACCGAGCCGTTGTCCTTCTTCAGCCGGCTAAGCACAGAGCTCTCTTTGTGCACCTTCTGAAAGAAGAAACGCGAGCACGTCTCGTCCCGCTCCACGGAGCGGACCCTGGACCGGAAGATTATCCTGGAGGCCTCCGCGGCGAAGAGCGAGGCTTGCTGGCCCCTCACCTCGCAGAGGTCCTCCATGACATCGACCCCCATCAACTGCAGAAGGAGCAGGTTCTGCACCCTTTTCTGGAGTCGCAACAGCTTTCCCTGACTCTCTCTCGCCTTCCAAACACCCTTGAGGACAAAGAACCTCTTGATGTTCTCCTTCACTGTCTCCCACCAGTCGCCCGGAGACTCAGAGGGGTTTCACGGTTCACCAACCGGCATACTCCCTCTTAAGCTCCTCGACGTTCTCTGGGGTCAACAGAGTCGTGTTGAGCTTCCATGTCCCCTTGCCGGCCGGCTGGTCGTCCTGTAAGTGACAGTTGGCCAGCAGGAGGCAGTGGTCAGAGAAGAACACCGGCTCGACGCCGGTGGACCTGACCGAGAACGCCCGTGACACAAACAGGAAGTCTATCCTTGAGTGGATAGACCCGTCTGGCCGCGACCAGGTGTACCTTTGCTGTGCTCCATCTGCAGGGGTGCTGAAGACGTCGAGCAGCTTGGCGTCCTTCACCGTGCCCATGACATCCAGTTGAATCCCCCCACCCGCTGTCCCCACGCTGGATCTTCCATCTGCATCGATGATGCAGTTGAAGTCTCCGCCTAGGATGACCGGCCTGGACGTAGCCAGCAGGAGTGGAAGCCGCTGCAGGACGGCCAACCGCTCATTCCGTATCGCTGGGGCGTACACGTTGATCAGCCTCAGGGGACCGTTCCTGTAGGTGACGTCAGCCACTAGGAGGCGCCCCCCCACCACCTCCTGAACTTGAGAGATGGTGAAGTTGCGCCCCCGCAGCAGAATAGCCAGGCCCGAGGAGTGACAGTCGTTACCCCCCGACCAGATCGAAGGCCCACAGGCCCAGGCGCCGGACCATTTCCCGTACCTGCCGAGGTGCGGTATCCCGCACTCCTGCAGAAACAGGAGGTCCGCCTTGATGGTGGTCAGGTAGGCCAACGTGGACACACATCTTGCGGTGGACTTGACGCTGCGCACATTAATGCTCGCAGCTCGTACCCCCATTGTGGGCAGTGACCGCAGTACCCTCCCCAAGTCCAAGGTCCAGCCCCTTCATCTGTCCCTTCATGCCCATTGCCCGGGCTAACTGCTGGATGCTCTCCGGGCTCAGGAAACCGTCCGTGCTGCCTTCCGGGTGGCATCCCCCCGTTAGGGGTGCAGAGGCAGGAGGGTCCGGCTCTGGGTCAGTCTGGCGACACGCTGTTTCCTCCTTCCCACCTGGAAGTTCTGGGGGGCCCTCCAGGTCCCCAGTGGCACGTAACTGGGTGTCAGAGGGAGCCTCAGGACGCCTCCCGTCACCTGGAAGTGGGATGCTGCTTTCCTTCTCCCTTGAGATCTTTAGCTTCTGCTTTGGGCGGGCCCCCTCCGAATCTCCCTCGTCAGAGGAGTTCTTATAGCCCCCCTGTAGCTGCCTCTTCCCGCCTGATGGTTGCGGTTCCTGGGCCCACCGACACACCTTCCTCCTCGCTTTCCGGACCGCCGTCCACTCCCCTAGGTCGTCTGTCGCCGCCTCCATCAACTCCGGGTTGTCAGCGGGGGGAGCGGAGCCTGCAGGGGCGCTTAGCTGGCCTTGGGCCCCTCCTGCACGACCTGGCCCTCCTGCACATTAGTGGGGTCCCTGCAGGGCCCTGGTGCCTTCCTCTCCTCCGGGGGGGCTGGCCCTGCATTGCCCCTGCCGGCGACCTGGGCGTAGGTGGTCCCCCGCCGCGGGCATGCCCTATAGAGGTGGCCCGCTTCCCCGCAAAGGTTGCAGCTTTTCTCTTCTGGGCAATCCTTTGCAAGATGTCCCTCCTCCCTGCAGATGGTGGCTTTGCAGTCGGCTGCCACGTGACCTGACCTACCACAGGCATGGCAGACTTTAGGTTGCCCTGCGTAGGTCAGGTAGCCCTTGCTCCTGCCGATCGCAAAGCTGGACGGTGGGTGTACAATGTTCCCGTCCGCGCCCATCCTCAGCGTCACCTTGACCTGCCTCTTACTGGTCCAGATGCCAAAGGGGTCCATGATGTCAGTTAGGTCCCCTTCAACCTTCACGTACCTTCCCAGGAAGGTCAGGACATCAACTGCTGGCACATGCGGGTTGTACACGTGTACAGTCACCATACGGCTCCTCTGTGCTGGCATCACAAACAGCGGGACAGCGGTCAATACAGAGAGGGGGCCCTCACCTCCTTTCTCCTTGAAAACCTCCAGGAAGCGTTCGCAAAGCTTGGCACTCCTGACGGTTACGTCATAAAAACCTCCTCCGGGGAAATCCTGCAGGCAGTAAATGTCCGCAGCAGCGAACCCACAACAGTCCAACAGGACCATCTTCTTCACGAAGAAGGCGCGGTCCACAGGTGCACCTTCATCCACCTTCTTCATGGAGACACGGATGGTGTTCCGGACCCCCTGACCTGTGGCACGAGCACTTGCTGCAGCCATCGTTGCAGGTTGGCTGCTCCCCTGAACCAGCGTTAGGCCGAAGCCAGCATTAAGATCCACCGGTTTCAAGGGTGCACAGCCAACCCGACGTCTTCCTTCCACCTCCAACACAGCACTCTCCTCCTCCCCGTCCACAGAAGAGTGGGTCTTTATTTTGTTCCAGATGTAAGCTGGTTCACTGAGCTGGAAGGTTTGTTCCCAGATGTTTTGTCACCATTCTAGGTAACATCAACAGTGAGCCTCTGACGAAGTGCTGGTGTTATGTCTCGCTTTCTATTTATCTGTTTAGGTTTCCTTGGGTTGGTGATGACATTTCCTGTTCTTTTTCTCAGGGGATGGTAGATTGATTTGGAGCCAATCTACCATCCCCCTGAGAAAAAGAACAGGAAATGACATCACCAATGCAGGAAATGACATCACCAACCCAAGGAAACCTAAACAGATAAATAGAAAGCGGGACATAGCACCAGCGCTTCGTCGGAGGCTCACTGATGATGTTACCTAGAATGATGACGAAACGTCTGAAAACTAACCTTCCAGCTCAGTGAGCAATCTCACATCCACAATTTTTCCTCACTCTTGAGATAGTTGGAAAAAGAATCAGATGAGAGAGATCAAGAAATACTTTCCCTTGAGACACATCAAGGGTGTGAAAGGCACTTAATAAATACAAACTATTTTCTTCCTACAAACTGGTGATTGCTTCCTTCCAGTTTTGCTATAAGGCAAGCCCATTTTTTTTGGAATGGTACTGGGGTTGAAGTGTTTCAGTTATGTGGACATCCTGGGATTATTCTTCTCCTTGGAGTAGTTAAGTGTAACTTCAATAGAGTAATTATGCAGAAACTGCTTTCACTGGCAGGAACCAGATGAGAGAGATTTAAGGCTGTTGCCAAAAGAATCAAAGAAGTTAATTCTTTTTCCTTCACTTAAAGTTATCATGATCTGGAATCTACTATTTGAAAAGTGGTGGCAGCAGATTTAATAACTTGCAAAAGAATGTTGGATGGATCCTTGAAAGGGAAATGTTTGTGAAAAGACAGGGGCATGGGACTAATTCAACAGCTCTTTCGAAATGCCTGCACAGGTTAGATGAGCCAAATAGTTTCCTGTGTTATATAATATGCCGGATGGGGAGCACTTCAGCAACAATTTGAATGTAACTGGGGCATTCCTTCTTGGAGAAAAAGAAACATGTATTTAGATAGCACCTTTCTCAACCTTGAGGCATGTCAAACCATTGTGGACTACTTTTGTATTCCAACCGCTGTTGTAATATAAGAAACTCTGCAGGCAATTTTTGCCTGGCAAGTTCCCACATTAAGCAATGCGATAACGACCAAGTAATCAGTTTTGGTGATGCTGGTTGAAAGGTAAATCTTGGTCAAGGTGCAAGGAGTGACTCCCCTGCTTTACTTAAAAATAGTGTTGTTGATACATCACCTGAGGGGTTGAATATTATTTTTTTCTTCTGAAGGGGACCCATGACCAGGAGCACTGCACTCCCTCAATAGTGTGCTGTAAGGTCAGCCTAGATTACACTCCAATCTGTAGAGTCAAATGTGAACCTGTGATTCTCTTCAGTTGAGATGAAAGAGTTATCAACTGAACCATAGTTGATCATTTGCAAAAAATTGTTCCATGCAAGTTGCAGATTTTTGTGCTTGGAAGAAAACATTTCTTGTGGAACCGAGTTCATAAATGGTTTCACTGGAACTTGTACTGTGATGCAATACAGTTCAGTGCAAGTTATTTGGAATTCCTCCAGTTAATTCTTATCCACTTGCTTTCACCTCCATAACATTGCTGGTTTCTATCCCCATCTCAATTTATCTGTAGCTGAAACCCTCAATGTGTTGTTTTTTTCTTTCTGGAGTTAACTATTCAAATACAACCCTGGTTGCCCCTGCACCCTTGATTAATGTTTGCTAACCTGCCTTTATTCTCTTTAAGCAGAGACCTATTCACCCATCACTTCTACAGCCCAAACTTGATTAACACTTATATCAGAGAAGTCTTGATTGAAAGATCTCTTCAGTTCTGCAAGAGTCATTTTTGACTCCATGTTATCTCTCCTCCTATCACCGTGTTGCTGGACCTGCTGAGTTTCTCCAACACTTTAATTTTATTTCTGATTTCCAACATCACAGTACTTTGCTTTTCATTTAGAAAATCTCATTCATGTTTCAAATTCCTGCACAATGTTATCACTCTACCCCTGCAACGTTTACAGCCTATAACCTCCCCAAATCTGTATGCCCCTCCAATTCCGGCCTCTTGTACATCTTCCATCCCTCTATTATCAACTGTGCCTTCAGCATGCTTATGCCCTCAACTCCTTAAAACTCTTGGCTGTCTTCGATGGAATCCAGGAATCTACTTCACAATCTACCTCTGACGATGCTTTTGATCAAGTGTCCTGTTATCTCCTTATATGGTTTAATGTCAGATTTTATTTGATAGTGTGAGTTGTGAATTGGGGCACTTTGTCAAATTTAAAGATGCTGTATAAATGAAGGCTGATTTTATAGAATGTTATAATTGTCCATAATTTTTTTAGAAATAATGTTGAGTTTTGCAAGGAGGTGTTCAAACTGCTTAAATTTCAACCATGGATAAAATATAAAACTGATACCTAGACACCACATGTATCATATTGCAAACTTAGTTCATTTTTGTGTAATGAATTTTGTGCTTTTCGAGCGAATAAAATGCAGTGCATTCTGTCGACAGTTCACATTGTAGCCAAAGTGCACTTCTGGTGAGGGGAGTGAATGTTTAGCCTGAGGCAAAAAGTTTATTTTTCTATTATCCTGCCATAAGTGAGTAATAGAGTTTGACGTCAAGATGCTTCAGATGAGACCATTGAAAAACAATGAAAATTTTTTCAGTTGTCCATTTTAAGTGAAAGGAATGGTGCTAAACCTTTAACATTGAAAAGTCACCTTAGATTTCTGTGGAATGTGTTGTAAATTAGAAGGCTAAATTTTAAATTTCAGCTGTTTTTCCCGAGAATTCTGGTACAGAATTTCTTGCCAGTTCTCTTATGACACTGGATGAAATCTCCAACATCTTAGTAATTTGCAGCTCGCAACTGCTGGGGGAACTGAATTATGCAACGCCCTTTGCAAGAACAGCCAATTTTCCTCTATCCAAAATACTGAGGGACCTTATTTTCCATGGTCACCTTAGTTCGTGTATCTTCCCACATACATTGCACCTGAATTTAACTGCATTTGAGTGCTGCATTGACTCCCGTACTATAAAAAGGAGATGGAGGCACTGCAGGAAATGCAACCTACAAGAAAGAAGAATTTAGTTATCAGGGAAGTTTGAAATAGCTTTGGGTTTCTTTACTCTAGAAAAAGCTGAGGAGAGCCTTTAAAATGATCAAAGGGTAATATGATTTATGTAGAGACTGTGTTTCCTTTTGGGCCAGACCATAACTAGGAGTCATAAAGTAGTCATTGGAGTGGGAATAGACCATTTTGTTCCTTCAGTTGAATCTCTCTTGCCATTCAGTATTACCATGGTTGATCAAATACTTCTATGCCTTTTACCAATCCCACCCCCGTAACCCTGAATGCCATTGGCAATCAGAAATATGTCATTCTGTGCCTTAAACATATTCACTAAGAAATTTAGAAGAAACCTTTTAGCTCAGTGATTAGAATGTGGAACGAGCTAGTTGCATTTAAGGGAAAGTTAGATAAATATTTGAGTGAGAATAGATGTTGATACGATAGCAAGGTACTTGGCTTGAGTGCTTTAACATCAGCTTTGAACAGTTGGGATGAATGACCTGATGGTCTGTGCTATAAATTCAAAGAATTTGTTTCCAAAAAGTGGTCTAGAAAGACAATCCAGCTGGAGAGAATGGTACCTTAGTTCCTCAAGGCAGACATCCCACGTTATTTTGAAGGGTTGCTGCAACTCATTCTGGAGGAAGACTTGCAAACATGTACCTGATGGCAGTGTTGATTTCTCAGTTGCATGTGGTATGTACTACAGTTGCTTTACACTAGCTGGATGAAGCACTGAACTAATGTGTAACTTTTGGATTAACCATGTTATCCTTAATTCGCAGGAGGTAGAATGTTTCTTTTTGAATTCTTGTATTAAATTGTTGGCCCAGTCGCTACTTCCTAAGCCAAATGTATTGAAAATTCCTACCATAAAAGAGAAGTACAGCTCAGGAATGGGCCCTTCTTCATCCCCTAACTAAACTGAAAAAATAAACCACCTGCCCTTATTCAGTCCCTATCCTTCTATCCTCTTCCCCATTCATGTAACCATCCAGGTGCCTGCTTCCACCACCCCTGCCCTGGGCGTTCCAGGCTCCTACCACTCTGTGTGGAAAAACTTCCATTGCACATCTCCCTTAAACTTTGACCCCCTCACCTTGAATCTGTGCCCCGTTGTAATTGAAACTTCAACCCCGGGAAAAAGTCTCTGACTAGCCCCTCATAATTTTGTAGAATTTTATCAGGTCTCCTGTCAGCCAGCGTCTTTCTCGTGAAAACAATCCTAATCTTTTTTAACCTTTCCTAGACGATGCCCTCAAGACCAGGTAACATCCTGGTGAACCTTGTCTGCACTTTCTCCGAAGCGTCCACATCATTCTAGTAGTGTGACAACCAAATCTGGAAGCAGTACTCCAAATGCAGCCTAAGGAAGCTTTATATAGCTGCAGCATGGTTTGCCAACCCTTGTATTCAGTGCCCCAACCAATGAAGGCAAGCATGCCATGTGCCTTCTTAATCACTGGTATTGCCACTTTTAGGGAACTGTGGTCCTGCATGCCCCGATCCGTCTATATGTTAATGTTCTTAAAGTTCTGCCATTTGCAGTGTAATTCACACCTAAATTTGATCCTCCAAAATGCATCACCTTGCATTTATCTGGATTAAACTCCATCTGCCATTTCTGAGCCCAAGTTACCAATCTATTGGTATCTTGTATCCTTTCACAATCGTCGGCACTATAAGCAACTCCACCAATCTTTGATAATAAAATGTGAGGCTGGATGAACACAGCAGGCCAAGCAGCATCTCAGGAGCACAAAAGCTGACGTTTCGGGCCTAGACCCTTCATCTGATGAAGGGTCTAGGCCCGAAACGTCAGCTTTTGTGCTCCTGAGATGCTGCTTGGCCTGCTGTGTTCATCCAGCCTCACATTTAATTATCTTGGAATTCTCCAGCATCTGCAGTTCCCATTATCTCTCCACCAATCTTTGTGTCATCTGTAAACTTGCTAATCAGACAACCCACATTTTCCTCCAAATCGTTTATGTATACTACAAACAACAGAGGACATAAGACTGATTCCTGTGGAACATCACTAATTACCGGTCTCCATTCTGAAAATCACCCTTTTACTGTTACCCTCTACTTTCTACGACCAAGCCAGTTTTGTGTCCATCTGGCCAGTCCACCCCGAATCCCATATGATTTTAACTTTTCTACCAGACTTATCAAATGTCTCACCAAAATCAATATGAACTACATCCACAGCCCTTCCCTCATCAATTATCTTTGCCACCTTTTCAAAAAAATTTAATCAGGTTGGTGAGACATGACCTTCCCCGTACAAAACCATACTGCCTGTTACTAACTCATTCATTTTCTTCCAAATGTGCATAAATCTTCCCTCAGCATCTTCTCCAAGAGCTTCCCCGCCACAGGCATCAGGTTCACCGGCCTATAATTTCCTAGATTATCCCTACTTCCTTTCTTAAACAAGGGAACAACATTGGCTAATCTCCAGTACTCTGAAACCTCGCCTATGGTCAAATAGGATGTGAAGATATTTCCTAATGCCCCATCTGTTTCTTTCCTTGCCTCTCGCAGCACCCTGGGATAGATCCCATCTGGCCCTGGGAACTTATCTACCTTAATGCAATTTAGGATACCCAAAACTTCTTCCTTCAATACACTAACATTCTCTAAAATATTCACACACACGTTCCTGACCTTACCGTCAGTCATGAGCTTCTCCTTGGTGAATACTGATGTTTAAAAAGTACTGATTAAGGATCTCTCTCACTTCCTCTGGCTCTACACATAGCTTCCCTCCTTTGCCCTTGAGTGGGCCCACTGTTTCCCTTGCTGCTTTCTTCCTTCTAATATAAACATAAAAAGCCTCTGGATTCTCTTTGACCCTTTTCGATAAAGACATTTCATGGCTCCTTTCAGCTTTCCTAATTCCTCATTTAAGTTCCTTCCAAATTTCTCTACACTCCTGAAGGGCTTCTTCAGTTTGTGGCTGCATAGACCTATCGTATGCTTCCTTTTTCTTTTAACTAAGATTGCAATTTCTCTTGTCATCTATGGCTCCTGAATCCTGCCGTTCCTATGCTTCAGTTTTGCAGGGATATGCACGTGCTGTACTTCAACCAACTGGTCTCTTAAAGCCTCCCACGTGCCAGACGTAGCTTTGCCCTCAAATAATTACTCCCAATCCACATTCCCCAGTTCCTGTCTAATGGAGATGTAATTGGCTCTTGCCCAATTAACACCCACACTGAGGGGCTGCCCTTGTCCTTGTCTATGATGGCTTGAAATTTTACGGAGTTATGGTAACTTAGTCCAAAATGCTGCCTACTGAAACGTCGATCACCTGTCCTGGCTCATTGCCTAATACCAAGTGTAGTATGGCCTCCTTTCTGAGTTAACAAGGTGTAGAGCTGGATGAACGCAGCAGGTCAAGCAGCATCAGAGGAGCAGGAAGGCTGACATTTCGAGCCTAGACCCTTTTCCTGAAGAAGGATCTAGGCCCGGAACGTCAGCCTTCCTGCTCCTCTGATGCTGCTTGGCCTGCTGCGTTCATCCAGCTCCACACCTTGTTATCACAGATTCTCCAGCATCTGCAGTTCCTACTATCTCTGGTCTCCTTTCTGTTTGGATTGTCAACATCCTGTCCCAAAAAGCCCTCCTGGACTCGCCGTCTCAAATAGCTCTCTGAATCCCTTGCTCTAAGGGAGTCCCAGTCGATAAGAGGAAAGTTGAAGTCACCCAATGCAGCTACCCTGCCTTTTTTATACCTTTCCAGTATCTAAGTACATATCTGCTCCTCTGTCTCCCGCGGGCTATGGGGAGATCTATGGAAAATTCCTTATTGTGATTTCACCCTACCATAAGGTAATCTCCAAAGGACTATTATTTTAAGAGTCTGCAAAAAATTGACAGTTTATTACTCCTTTAGTTGGTACTGTGATAAGCTTTGACAATGTTGAGGCTTCTTGCCACTGACATGCACATTTCAGGAATTAATCCTTGAAACTGAATTTGTTTGCTTACTTCATTTACATTTCCTCTTGCCATTTAATTGCCATGCCCCTGACTTCCCATCTGAGTGAAAGGCTCGCACAACTAGGAGAACTCCCTTAGCCTTTCCCTTGCATTTCCCTTTTCCCCCCATTTTCTCCCCTTGAGCCAACTCAGAAGAAGGGTCCCAATCTGGAACGTCAGCTTTCCTGCTCCTCCCGATGCTGCCTGGCCTGCAGTGTTACTCCGGCTCCACATTGTGTTATCTCTGACTCCAGCATTGATAGTTCTTAGTATTCCTTCCCCTTTCATTTGTTTAAGCCCTCTTCCCGTTCACTTGTACTCTCCAGCGATGGTGGACCAGAACAAAGTGTTGGGTTGATATGAAACCCTGCGTTTCAATATCTCACTGAAAACTCTTGAGTAGGATTTGCTTTGTAGCTGCAGATTTTCTCGTGTCATTAACTTTGCTCGTAGGAGTATTAATCAAAGGGTGCATCAAGTGCTCAGTAATTTGTGCCCAAACATGGAAGAAGGTGATTTAAAACATTTGATAGTGTAGGTGGAAATGTATTGCTGCTGTGGGAGAATCCAAAACAAGGGTGCAATATTGTGATATTTGAACTAGACTGTTCAAAGTGTAATCACGAGACACTTTTCCACTCAAAATGAAGTGGCAATCTGGAGTTCTGTGCTCCAAAAGACTCTGCTGGAAAATTTTGCTTTTGGTTTGGTATGGATATCAAGTAATGTGGCGCAAAGACTGGTAAATGGGCTTGAGTCACAGATCGACAGTGATCTGATTAATGCTGAAGCAAGACCATTGGGCTGAATAGTCACCATCTGTTCAGATGTTCCTGTTTGTTAGTCACTGAAATAAATCTTATCTGATCGGACCTTGTGGTGATGTATTGCATGTCCCCATCCATGATGTGGCCGTTGGCCATGATCAACACTAAGTGTTTCTGAAATCACATGCAGGGAGTATAACTCAGGAAATTATGTGCAGTTCGAGATTTTTAGATTCATTTAGTTGTCTGTCTGATGTGCAATTGTAATACTTCCCATCCAATTTAATTTGTACCAAAAAAACTCCAAAGCTGGTGTAAAGAAGAGCATGTTATTTTTCTTACAAGACAACCACTTTGCAGTACAAATGTTGGTTTTTGACAATGCTGAAAGGTGGTTTGTGTGCTCATTCTGGCTGCTAGGTGTAATTCAATTTTGTTGTTTTCTATTTTTGCTATTTCAATTGGCATATTAGTGGCACAGCAGTAATGTTGCTCAGTCCCTCTCATATCTCAAATGTACTGATGCTCTACTCCTGTGCAACATGGACTGCAGTGTAAATCTGGCCCAGTTCAAGTGCCCAGAGAAGCTTAATGCATTTCATTGAAGAAATGCATTGCTACTGTCTCTATCCTTTGCACAGACCTTTTGTTTTGCTGAGCTTGGTGCTGTCTACTTTGAGGCAACTTGCATTTGATTGCTTTGCAAATACAGTGACTGACTGATAGAGTTTTAAATGACAAAATTGTAAGAACCTTTGGTAAAGTAGACAGGTGAAGCTGTTTTCAATGGGAGGTGTCAGTAACCAGGGGATGTAGATTCAATAAGTGTCTCAAGAGTGAAGAGAAAATACAGATTTCTTTCTGCAGTGAGTTCTAAAATAGGATGCACTACCTGAAGTGGTGGTGAAAGAAGGCTCAAGAAAACTTTTAGAAGGCAATTAGTTATTGGCAATTGGAAAGGAAACCAGTGCAGAACTTTGGAGAACTGAAGTGTTGGGGGCAATGAAGAGACTAATCAGATAGCTCCAGCCCAAGAGCTGTCATGGACACTGTCAGCGATATGACCTTCTCTGCTGTCCCTGCATATTAACAGGAGCATCTGGAGCCACATTCGTTTGCTTCTAACTCAAATGTCCATTGCAAAACTGTTGTGTGCTCTGTATCAGTTGTATTGCAGCAGTCCACAATCTCTAATCATTGATCCAAGATTTTGCTTATTCTGACTAATCCTTCTTGATTCCTAGAACAAATATGCATTCTGCATTTGCCTCAGCTGCAATGGCGACAGCAAACAATTTCTTGCAACACATGTCTGAAAAAGATCAAATAAGTGGGAAACTAACCAGTAAACTAGAAAGTTCTGAAACTGCACTCCAAAATGATTGATTAGACAGTCTATCTGCAGATTGTAATTATGTTCTGCACTAAGTTTTATTAGCTGCTCCTCTCTTTTTTGCTGCAGCAGCAGCAGCAGTTCTATCACCAGCTCGCTTCAAACCAAAAAAGGTCAGGCCCGTGATATCTGCACTAATGATCTTAGTTGAACAATGGCAGTAAGATTCTGGCTGGAGCATTTGCCCCAGAGCTAGAGAAGCCGTTGACATCAATTCCTCCTGGAACAGATTGGCATGCTTTAAATGGAAATCTCATCTTTATCACTTAGGCACTCAGTCTCTTAACTGGTCTCCAACAGAATCATTCTTGGCACATACTCCTTTGTGCAGCCCCCATCACTTAAAACATCCCTGTTGATAATAGTTCCTTATATCGACCAACGAGAGAGATGACCATTGGTCGTTTAATAGGCATATAATAGGTGTCCTCATGGTGACACTGTTGTTTCCTACTACGAGTACTATGCATTCAAGTCCACTCCAATACTTCAGCTTGTAATCAAGGTCAACATTGCCTGTGCTATACGGTTTGAGTTGTTGGACCTCTTAGCACTACAGTAGGAGGTTGTGGAAGTTTTCCTCATTCTTCTGAGAAGTCTTTTATTTGTTAACCAACATCTGTAACCAACATCTGAAACAAATTATCTGATCATGGTCACACTACGGATTGTGGGACCTTGCCACATATAAATTTGCTGTAAAGTGTTTGGGATATCCTAAGGTTACGAAA
This sequence comes from Stegostoma tigrinum, assembly GCF_030684315.1. Lineage (NCBI taxonomy): Eukaryota > Metazoa > Chordata > Chondrichthyes > Orectolobiformes > Stegostomatidae > Stegostoma > Stegostoma tigrinum. The sequence continues at coordinate 17,049,953 of NC_081362.1, read as the reverse complement.
GGCACCATATAAGTACAGTTTTTGCGTTTTGCGTCATCAATGTCCAGTTTGCCTCTGGTATTCTTTGATACGAAGTTTGTTCCATACACAAACACAGGCCAGTGTTTTTTTAATTGAAAAGGAAGGCAATACTTGATGTAGACACTGGGTCATGGGTGCTTCAAACCACTTGTGCTTGATGGTTTCCTTGCCGTTATCCTGATTTTAAAGTTCCATTAGAGCTGGACTAAGTATAGCCAATATTGTTCTTATTGTGAGAATTCTGCTGAACGTTAACATTACCAATAGCTAGCTACAGTAGCATTGAATAACAGGGCAGATATTGTTCACGGAAACAACTTCCATTTGGGTAGCATGTTTTAATGCTGTAAAATGTCCCACAGCATATCTCGTAACCATTAGTAAAACTAAATTTGACAACATAAGGCAGGATAACACAGGAACATGATCTGTATCTCTCTCTCTCTGTTGATGTGTCTGTCCATTTGAGACCCTTTTAAGCATGGCTATCATGACTGCTTCTACCACATCCCCTTGCAGTGTATTCTAGGCACCTACTACACTCTGTTTAAAAAAAAAACCTTCTTGACACATCCCCTTTCACCCTTTTCCCTTGCTCCACAAACCAGTTCCATTGCCACAACAGCCCACCTCCCACCTGGTTTTTGATATTTTCACCTTTGGAAAGACATTTTCACTGTCAACCCAATCCAAGCTCCTCATAGTTTTATATATTTAAATCGGGTTGCTTTTCAGACTCGGACACGCTCGTGAAAATGATCCAGGTTTGTCCAACGTCTCCTTGTAGTTAATACACTCCAGTCCAGGCAATGTCTTGGTAAATCTCTTCTGCATCTTCTCAAGCCTCCACATTCTTCCTGTAGGATGGTGACCAGAAGTGCGCAAGACTACTCCATATGTGGCTTGACCAAAGTCTTTTACAGCTACAGTTTGACGTCTTGCATAATAAGATGATAAGGTTGAAGGTAGATTTCAAGGAACATACTAAAGATGATGAGGCTTAGCAAAAAAATTGAGATTTAGATCCCAAGAGGCTGAAAATATGGCCACCAATAATGAAGTGATTAAAGTTGAGAATGTACAAGTCGCCAGACTTGTTGGAGTGCAGATATCTGAGAGGATTGTAAAGATGAGGAGATTTGAGGCCAGGGAGGCATATGGAGGGATATGTAGGCTAAAATGAGAATATTAAAATAGTCATTGACAAACTAAGAATAAATGTAGATCATCAAGCACAGGTATCCTGGGCTCGATAGAAGTTGCAATGAGTTTTGAATGGAGTCAAAGTTCTTAAGAGGGTGCAAGATTATGCACTGAAATTGAGAATATTGAAATAGGACACCAATAACAAAAGCAGGACTGAGGGTTTTCGTAGCAGAAACAGAGGTGGGGCAAAGATGGTCAATGTCATGGAAAAATAAACTGTGTGCCTGTTTGCCTAGCAAATCTGCCCAGACATTGCTCACTGCTTGAGAGTTGGTAGTTTTGTTACAATTTGTTCATGTGATCTTTCTTGGAAGAGGTATGACACCTGCATAAAGAAACTAGAGTATATATAAACGTTTTTAATACATGTTGGATCTTGTTGTGGTCTTACTGAATATTGGATGAAAATTGGTGTGTGTGCTTGCTATCACTCCACAGATTGGAAGTGTGATAAGTGACGTTCATAGAAATTTACTAGATCTAATTAAATCTCCTTTTGCTGTAAGGTGGGTGTCTTAGTTTCTGTAATTTTTCTATGCCTACAATGTTATCACTGGCTTTTCTTTAGTGAAAGTGATTTGGTATTCAATGTTTTAAGGAAGCTAAAGATCTGTATAAATTGTTTGACACAAATAATCTCTTCAACCTCTGCAGTTGACTATATCGTCTGGTTTGAGTTCAGGAAGATGAAGTAAAGAGAGCATTTTAAATTGTTTTTCTCTGGATTCCTGTTAAAGCGAAACAATTGCAATGATACATTGTAAGTGACCTTGCCTTATCTAGCCAAGATGTAGATTTGTATATGCTTATCCTAATCAATATTAAGGAGTTCTAATCACTTTCATGCTAAATAGTCTGGACTTGTCCATTGATTATGGAATCCATAGAGAGCAAAATTGGAGCTAAATTTGGCCATAAGAAGCTGAGTTTTTTAGGCTGTCACATTCAGATTAACCACAATATGGTCCACTTAGCTTCTCCTTCAAGCATTCTGACCAGCTCAACCAAGTTTATTATCCAGCTACATTCTAAACACCTGACCCTTTGATTTTGCTCCATCAGTAATAGCTGTTACCAATGTTTCTCAGAGCAGAATTTTACAAGGCCCTGAACAATATGGGCTGTTGTGAGAATCATATGAAAAATCCAGTGAGGCCTTTCTCAACCTCTAGAACAGCGAGTTGCATTTTCCAACAGAGTCCTGAATGTCAGGATGAGATTCTCATTTGTGAGCAATGAGATGTCTATTGGCAGATATTATTGTTTGTTATTGCCTTCATTAATACCAAATCTTGCCTGTAGGTTCCTATTCCTACTGTGCACCAGTTGGAAACTACATGCTGAGAATTCCTGATGTGAAAGCTATGACTCCAGCTGACTTCTACTCCACTGGACCAACATCTTGGACACTGGTACCAACATTTCAGTCAGATTGTAGGGCAACATTTCATGCAATATACATCCACATCCCATGGCTTAGATAATGTTAGCCTGTCTGCACTGTCATGAAACATCTCCAATCCATTTCAAGTTTCTTTTTGCATGTCAGTGCTGCACTTTGAAGCTCATGGCAATTCTCATTGCAGTACTGCTGCAAAAACACCTTGCACCTACTTGAATGCATTTAATGCAGGCACAAACCCACGCAGCTTCTCATGCTCATCAGTGCTGATCAATTGATGTGAACATGTAGCATGGCAAGGTGCAGCAATATCAATAGTATTCCTGCCAACAGTGACATAATTATTTGGTTGAAGTACTTGCCATGTCTTAAAGTTGGAGTGGAGATGGACTTCTCAATCGGAAGGCTTAACACAGTAACTGAAGGACAGTCTTTGATCTCAGTCAAGGCGGTTGGGCCAGGTCAGGACCCTCTCCTTATAGGTGAGGTCCTGGGGAGTGGAGACCACCACCACTTCCCCACCACCACTTCCCACCACCGCCCCACACCCCCCCCCCCCCCCCACCTCACCATTCTCCCACACCCATGCCTACCAGACATCACTACACCAACGCATCTGCTAGCACCTCTAGGTCACTCTCCGCAAAGTGGTGTGCCAGTTTCTCCTTTTTGCCATTTCTTGGGCAAATGTGATGAATTGTGCATAGTGCTTCTGCACTCTGAGCACTTCTTTGGGTACATAAGAGCCTTTTTAACTTTAGTTAAAGCACCAAGAATGGCAGTGTATTTGGGGATGTCTTGGCAGTATTACGTTCGTTTGACTGACGAAGGCAGTGGAATCCAGCTAACACTGGACAAGAGGGGCAACATAGTGTCAGAGCACCTACCTGGAGTAGGTATTTAGAGGCACGTTTGTGACAATAGTGTGAGAAATTGCTGGGCCTCATGGTTACATTTCCTCCAGGAAACTCTATGAAAACGACAGTTAGCAGCAAAATATCAGCTGTCAGTCTTTGGTCAAAGATTTAATTTCTTCATATCTGTTTTGACTTTCACTAATTCTGAAATACAACTTCCTGGCCTTATCTTGTTAAGATTTTTCTGTATTCCACCTCATATTTTTTGTTTTTGTCATTGCTCTCATATTTATATTGAATTGTCCAGTTAAGCTTTTGGCCAGTGGTGAACACCAGACTGTATAATGAATCTGAGGATTCATCAAGAGTATACTGTTGAATGACTGGGAGATGGGTAGATTTATGTGAATGAGAGCGCACTTCATTTCCAGGCCTCTTTTAAAGATGTTTTTTAAAATGTTTTTCACTTAAGAGTTTAGTGATTCAGTATTGAGTTCAATAATTTTAGGGCCTAGACTCTGTTATGTCCCAGCTCCCTGGCCCACACACTAGGCCTTTTTACCACATAGCCTGCCATTACACAATACCTGTTATTACTCACTAATAATCCCCGTTAACAACTATTCACTCTCCCAGCCTGATTGTTATCAGCTCTTTGTCTGCCCAACTGCTCTTCTCTGTCTTTAGGCTGTACAGTATCCACTTCCCTACACCCATCCCCCTCCCCTTTTTTCTGCATTTAAACTAACGTTTTCCCAGCCACCACCAGTTCTGAGGAAGGGTCACCGGACCCTAAACGTTAACTCTGATTTTTCCTTCACTGATGCTGCCAGACGTACTGAGCTTTACCAGTGACTTTGTTTTTGGTTAAGAGATAATGGGGACTGCAGATGCTGGAGATTCCAAGATAATAAAATGTGAGGCTGGATGAACACAGCAGGCCAAGCAGCATCTCAGGAGCACAAAAGCTGACGTTTCGGGCCTAGACCCTTCATCAGAGAGGATGGTCCTGATTTACAGCATCCACAGTTCTTTGTTTCGTTGTTTTAGTGAGCATTTACCATGTAACTTGTAGTCCTCGTCTCTCTGCATTTGATCTGTGCATATTACTTTTGTTTACTGCTCTCGTATTTTTTCAAACTGCATATAATCACTAATTTATGCAGTCTGTACACTACTATTTGTATCTAGAAATTCCGATTGATCAGCTTGTACAATTTGATTTTTGAACTATCTGGTTGTTAGAGTTGTATTCATTTGTTTGTGGTATGCTAGATGTAAAGTTGATTTGCTTTCAAAAGGGGCAAAGCAAATGGACCAACTTGAACTTTACGTTGGTGCAATGTAGAATATGCCATGAAAGGCCTGGTCATAACCACCCTAAAACTACCTGTTAATGAGACAGATATTTATGATTATATTTAAGTGGAAACTGGTTTAGTTTTCATTCATAATTCATAGGCTGGGGCTATTTTCCTGGAGTGTCAGAAGCCAGGGGGTGATGTTATAGAGTTGTATAAAATTAAGAGGGGCATGGATAGAGTGAACAGTTATGCCCTTTCCTCAGGATAGGGGAGTCCAAAACTAGAGGGCATGGGTTTAAAGTGAGAGGGGAAATATTTAAAATGGACCTAAGGGGCAACTTTTTCACACAGGATGGTGTTTATCTGGAATGAGCTACCAGAGGAAGAAGTGGAGGTATCTGGATGGGTATATGAATAGGAAGAATTTAAAGGGGAATGGGCCAAATGCTGGCAAATGGGACAAGATTAATTTAGAATGTCTGGTTGGCATGGATGAGTTGAACTGAAGGGTCTGTTTCTATGCTGTACAACTCTGACCATATGACTCTCTATCTTGTATGTGTCCGAAATTGAGCAATAGGATAACTCTGTCACTCCCAGAATTTATTTTATATTGATGCTGATTCTACCATTGCTTTCATATTAGCAAATTGGACCTTGGCAAATGTGTGCTTAACGCACATGTCACTGAGGAAAGATGATGGTTATTGTAGCAGAACTCTGGAGTTTGTTTAGATTATTTGGCCTGAACTACACAGTGAACTACACACTTTACGTACCTTGTACAGTCCTGTTTTTTTGATGCAACCTTAAAGCTTACTCAGTTTTTTTTCAAAGAAACCTCAAAAGGTCAAATTACGTGTTTTCAATAAGTTTTCAAAGTAGTATTCAGTTAGTCAGCTAGGCTTGTAATTGTGTGTGTGTGTGTGTGTGCGCGCGCGCGCAAACACCAGTACACACACTAACAATTTAAAACAAACATCTGTTGTAAGCCAGCCTTCGATTAAATTCAGGGGCTTATTCTAGTTAAGATATTATCCATTTTAAAAGAATATTGCTTGTTCCCTTTCTGAAGTCCTAACTTGCAATATCGTTCTCTGATTTACAATGCACAAGAATAATTTACTTATGTGTGGACCATATTCTGATAAGGAGATCTAAAACACTGCTAGGAAATGGAAAGTTGGAATTGGCCTTCAGCTAAATAAAAGCTGAGTTGAATGCTGATCAACCGATTCCTCCTCATAGTTCATGCCCCTAAGAATCCAGTTCTGAGTGTCATGCTGTGTTTGGGAAAGGGAAAAGGAACTGTTGCTTAATCCATCTCATAAGAAGTCTGTTTAGCTAATAACAGTTTAGCTTGTGCCAGTCTACTGTGTTAGTAATAGCCAAATATAGGAAAAGGAGAACAGAATCCCTCCGGCAGCTTGACCTCCGACCACGTTTTGCTTTAACAGGCTCTGTAATTTCGCCATGGTTTGTAAAGCAAACCTGCTGCCTCTAAGTTGTAGCTATAACTTGTAACCATTTCCTTTCAAACCCACTGAGTTCATTCTGGGTGTTAAGTAATGATTAGTAATCTTTATGCAGTCCACGCAATTACTGTAGAGATGGAGTAGTATTTAAGGCATTTCCCGTCTGTCTTCTCACATGACTCCAGCATGTAATCAAACAGATGGGAACCATAGGATTAATTCATAAATGGGATATTCCAAAGCGATTTGTGTTTGTGTTGTAAAAATATTTATTGGTAAGGAATGTGAACCATTGAGAGCTGTGAAAGCTGATGGTAGAAAAAGGGGAAAGTTAGAGGATTAGTGGAAAAAAGGAAATTAAGGAATTTAACTGATAGTCATGAGCCAAAACAAATATTTCCTTCATTTCAGATTTATTGAGGAACATCTGCTTGCAAGTATTATCCAGTGATGTACAAAATAGACTTCCTACTTCTAATAGCAATACCCTGAGCATCTCTAGGGAGATAAAATCAATCAAATTGTCTACTGACTATAGCTAGATAGTACACAGTGCACTTTGCAATACTAGACAAGCAGTACTTTCTTCTCACTATGCTTTCTTCTCTCTCAGTGACAGTTTGACTCCTTGGTAGCACTTGCCCTGTTAACATGAGGTTCAAGTCTCACTACCAAGGTTTGAAAACATAATCCAGGCTGAGATCTTAATACAATGCTGAGAGAGTGCTTGATGAAGACCGATTGTTCATAAAAGTTAAACTGAGACCTAATCTGCGTCTTCATGGACATAACAAAACCAGTAATACTGGCACAATTCAACTAGAAATCTGCCAATAATTTGTACACAGTACAATCCTACAAATAATAGTGTGATTAATGATTACATCATCTGTGCTGGTTAAAGGCAGGGCACAAAATAAAACTCTTTCCCAGGGTTCCTTGAGATTTTCCTAGCTACTTTTAAGTTTTCAGAGGCTCATTTTTCATTCTAACTAATTCTTTTATTAGGTAATGCAGTCACATAGTGACACATGCGTCGTGTTTGGGATGTTTGGATATGCACAGAAGTAGAAACAGAAGAATTCATGAATATCCTCATTATTAAGCACCCATTAAAATTAATTCTAAAACATGCAAAAGAGAATTAATTTCCTTGATGCCAAAGCATGTAGATTGGCACCAAAATCATTTTTAAACAACTGACACTCATATCTACATGCAAAAAGTCTTCACCCCAAACACAATCTTACTACACCCCCACCCCAAACAAAATCTGGCAAAAGTTCTTACTGGTGTTTGAGTGATTAAGTGGTCTTATTGCCTTGTCAAAGCAGTGCTGAGAGTTGGTAGCTTAAACCATTGGCTAGCCCTGGACTACTGCTATGTCCAGCAATTGGAGAGTTAAGTTTAACATAAACCAGCCAAAAAACTCCCACGCAGTCTGACCTTTTTTGACAAAAACTGGTTACTTTTCTTGGTGTCTGTAGTACAAGGCAGTGAATAATGTTTTCTCCAGATAGCAAGAAAAGGGCTCATGCTGGTGTGTTACATTTTCCTCCGTGTGTCTATCTTGGCAGTGGATCATGTACAGTTCTCTGTACCTCACTAGTAATGATTCTTTAGTTTACATGGACAAAGTTTTGTACAGGCAACTAGATTTTTGTGTTGTGATCCACCAAAATCCCATCAAGAAGGCAATAAAGCTTGCTTAAGCAATCTGTCAGATGCTTTATTAATTATGAGGCCTTTTTACTTGTATCTATATTTCCATTAATATCAAAATATAATGAACTGCAGATGGTATTGATCTAGTGCCCTGTTTTAGTCTGAATCTCTGAGTGTAATAAACACAGTACCCTTCATGAGGCAAAAGAAATTATCGAGGAAAAAAGCTTATATTTGTCTTGTACCCTGTTGTTTCATGTTTTTTTTTCTACTGGATACTGTTGTTCTTGCAAAAATATTTCTGTGAATGGGGCCCACTTTTTTTTTCTACCCATATAATGTACAGATGCCACCAGTGGCTGAGTTGGTTGAACTCAGTGCTGGAAAGTGAATATAACCAACCCAACTGATGGTTAGTACTGCATTTAATACTGAGTGCTGAACTGTCGGGGGTGTCATCTGCAAGGTTAGCGGTTTTATTTTCATGCAGGGGATGTGGGCATCACTGCTGGGCCAGCATGTATTGCTCGCCTCCTAGTAGCCTTTAAGAAGGTGGTGGTGAGCCTCCATCCTGAACCACTCTCATCCATGTGCTGGAGGTAGATCCACAATGCTGTGTGGGAGGGTTTTGACCCAATGATACGGAAAGAACAGTAGTAAATTTCCAAATCATGATGGTGAGTTCCTTAGAGGGGAATTTGCAGGTGCTAGTGTTCAGATGTGTCTGCTCCCCTTGTCCTTCTAGATGGAAGTGGTTGTGGGTTTGGAAGGTGCGGTTTAAGAAACCTTGGTGAGTTTCTATAGTGCATCTTGTGTATAGTACACACTGCTGCTATTGAGCATTCCTGGTAGAGGGAGTTGGTGTTTGTGGATGCCAGTCAAGTGGACTGCTTTGTCCTGGATGGTGTCAATCTTTTTAAGTGGTTTTGGAGCTGCACTCATCCAGCAAAAAAAAATTAAATGTTAACGCAAAATAAAGCCTGTCTCCACAGGCAGATATAAAAGATCCGAGGACAGTATCTCAAAAGAAAGCAGGTGATTATTGCTTCAGAGGTAGTAGGAACTGCAGATGCTGGAGAATCTGAGATAGCAAGGTGCAGAGCTGGGTGAACACAGCAGGCCAAACAGCATCAGAGGAGCAGGAAGGCCGACGTTTCGGGCTTAAACCCTTCTTCAGAAATGAAGGCATTTCTGAAGGGTCTAGGCCTGAAACGTCGGCCCTCCTGCTTCTCTGATGTTGCTTGGCCTGCTGTGTGCATCCAGCTCTGCACCTTGCTATCTCAGGTGATTATTGCAGTTGTCCTTGTCAATATTTATTTTTGGAGCTAATTTTCTGATGTCTTCCATATAGTAATGTGAATGATATGTCAGTGCAGCCTGCTTGTGCTGTCATAGAGTAGGACTGGGGTCCCTCATTAAAATGCCTGACTTGAAGGACAGGACAGGACATCCCTCTTCCTGCAAAACCCCTTCCGTGGCTTGATTTGCTCCTCAATCATGAACCTCCACAAGATGATGTTCTAGCAACAGCCATAACCTCCCCTGTGGCACTGCAGTTCAAAAGAACTGCTAGCCTCTGTTTGGCCGCATACACTGGGAGGCAGGTTTTCCTACCTGGGGTACTTGATCTATAGAAAAGCCTGCTGCTGACTAGACTGATGCTTAATACTGTCAGGGTTTTCTGGAAGAGGCAATGCTGGCCTTTTATCAAGTCTCCAGCCTCAAAGTCTCCATAAAATCAAAACTGATGTTTTCTAGGATAAAGTCAGGTTAGGCTCTCAATAACACAAAATTGAGTGTTTTTATAGTTTGTCTTCCTTGCTAAACATCACCAATACAATCGGATGCCTATCTTTCCAGTGGCATTTCCAAATTTATAAATTAGTAGAGTCTTGACAGATTGTCACCAGGAAGTACTAATATCGTGTACGCATGAATACTTTATTGTTTATGAAATGCTTTAGTTCACCAGGAAAGATGGTAGAGAGGTGACCAAAATTTGGTCAAGGAGGAAGATTTTGAGGAGGTGCTAATGAAAGAATTTTAGATCTTGGGGCCAGACAGCTAGAGTGCCTAAAGTTGGGGATATATGAGACTAGAATTGGAGGAGCACCGATCTCAGTAGATTCTAAAGGGGTTACAAAGTTAAAGAGGGGTGAGATCCTTCAGGGAATTGAAAACAAGTTAGAATTCTAAAATCAAAGTGCTACTGGACTAAAAGCTAATAATGGTCAGGAACAGGAGAGTGATGGGCATTTATATAAATGCATGTTTGTTCATTCTTATTACAAAAAATTAATCTCTTGCTCCCATCATTTCATGATCTTAGCCAGTTTTCTAGAATGATAACTGAAATTCCTCATCCTTGGTATTTGGAGACACTAGAGCAGCTGCAATAGTTGCCCACCGAACAAAAATGTTTGCTGGAGATTTAATGGCGGTATTCAAATTTTTCTTTTCATCATTTGTGAGATGTGGAAGTGGCAGGCTAGCCAGAATCTATCGCCTGTCCATGATTGCCCTTGAGAAGATGGTGATGAGCTGCCTTTGTGAACAGCTGCAATCCATCTGCTTTGGGTTGACCCACAATGCCATTAGGGAGCTAATTCCAGCATTTGACCCAGTTACAGTGAAGGAGTGGTGATATATTTCTAAGTCGGGATGATGATTGGCTTGGAGGGGAACTTGAAGATAGTGATTTTTTTCCATGTATTTGCTGCTCTTGTCCTCCTCATATGAAGTATTCATGGGTTTGGAAGGTGCTGTCTGAGGATCTTTGAATTTCTGCAGTGCATCTTGTAGATAGTAGCAGCAGGATGTACTGAGCATCGGTGGTTAAGGGAGTGGATGCTTGTGGAAGTAGTGCCAATCAAGATGGCTGCTTTGTCTGGGATAGTGTCAAGCTTCTTGAGTGTTGTTCAGGCTGCACTCATCCAGGGAAGTGTGGAGTATTCCATCACACTCCTGACTTGTGCCTTGTAGATGATGGACAGGCTTTGAGAAGTCAGGAGGTGAGTTATTTGCTGCAGTGTTCCTAGCTTCTGCCCTGCTGTTGTAGCCGCAGTGTTTATGTGGTGAGCCCAGTTGAATTTCTGGTCCATGGTAACTCCCAGGACATTTGATCGTGGGAGATTCATTAATGGTAACACCGTTGAATGTCAAGGGATGGTGGTTAGATTGGTCATTGGCATTTGTTTGGTGCAAATGTTACTTGCTACTTGTCAGCCTAAGCCTGGATATTGTCTAGATCGTGTTGCATTTGAACATGGACTGCTTCAATATCTCAGGAGTCGTGAACGGTGCTGAACATTGTATAATCATTGGCGAATATCCCCACTTCTGACCTTTTATGATGGAGAGGAGGTTGCAGAAGATGGCTGAAGACACTACCCTGAGGAACACCTGCAGAGGTGAACTGCAGCTGAGATGATTGACATCCAACAACCACAAACTTTCTTCCTATGTATCAGGCATGACTCTAACCACTGGAGAGTTTGCTCCCTGATACCCATTCATTCCAGTTTTGCTAGGACTCCTTGATGCTACACCTAGTTGAATGCAGCCTTGATGTCAAGGACTGTCACTCTCCCGTCACCTTTGGAATCCAGCTCTTTTGTCCATGTTCGAACCAAAGCTGCAGTGAGGTCAAGAGCTGAGTGGCTCTGACAGAACCCAAACTGGGCATCACTGAGCAGGTTATTGCTGAGTAGGTGCTCCTTGATAGCACTGTTGATGACATCTTCCATCACTTTACTGATGATCCAAGGTTGACTGATGGAGCAGTAGTTGTCCGGGTTGGATTTGTCCCGCTTTTTGTGTACAGGACATTCTTGGGCAATTTTCCACGTTGTCGGGTAGACACCAGTGTTGTCACTGTATTGGAACAGCTTGGCGAGGGGAACGGCAAGTTCTGGAGCCCAAGTCTTCAGTACTATTGCAGTAATGTTGTTGGGGCCCATAGCCTTTGCAGTATCCAGTGTCTCCAATTGTTTCTTGATATCACATGGAGTGAATCGAATGGGATAAGGACTGGTATCTGTATTGCTGGAAGCCACTGGAGGAGGCCATGATGGTTCATCCACTGGGCACTTCTGGCTGAAGATTGCTGTGAAAGTTTCAGCCTTATCTTTTGAACTGATATGTTGGACTCTTCCATCATTGGGGATGGGGATATTTGTGGTGCCGCTGCCTCCAATGAGTTGTTTAATTGTCCACATTATTTGTGACTGGAGGTGGCAGGACTGCAGAGCTTAGATCTGACCCATTGGTTGTGGCGTCGCTCAGCTCTGTCTATCACTTGCTGCTTTTGCTGTTTGGCATGCAGGTAGTCCTTTTCAGTGGCTTCACCAGGTTGACACCTCATCAGGTATGCCTGATGCTGCTCCTGGCACACCGTCCTGCACTCTTCATTGAACCATCATTGTTAAATCATCGACAGTTTAGAGGCAAAGTGATAGATGTTGTGTGTATGGACTTTAGCAAGAACTTTGAAAAGGCTCCACATGGTAAACCGGTTAGTAAGGTTATTTCACATGTGATCCATGGAGAGCTAGCCAGTTGGATACAATATTTGCTTGATGGTAAGAGACAGAGGTTGGTGGTGGAAGGTTGTTGTTCAGACTGGAGGCTTGTAATCAGTAGTGTGCCACAAAGATTGTTGCTGGCTCCTCTATTTGCTTATGTAAATGATTTGGACTAAAAAAAAGGAAGCATGTTTTGTGGATGACCACGAAAATTGGTGGTACAGTGAACAGTAAAGAAGGTTATCTGAGAGTACTATAAGATCTTGATCAACTGAGCCAGTAGGTCAAAGTATGACAGATGGAGTTTAATTCAGATGAACGTAATGTATTGTGTTTTGGAAGACAAACCGGGGCAGCACTTAGACAGTTATAGTTAGTGTTGTCAAACAGAGAACTAGGGGCACAAGTACACACGTCTTTGAAAGTGGCGTCACAGGCTAACAAGATGGTGAACTTGTTGTTTGGCATGCATGCCTTCATTGTTGGAGCATTGAGTACAGAAGTTTGGGGTGCCATGTTACGGCTGTACAAGATATTGGTAAGGCCACATTTGAAGTACTGTGTACAATTCTGGTTGCCATGCTGGAAAGGGTGCAAAAAAGATTTACAAAAATGCTACCAAGATTGGATGGTTTGAGTTATAAGGAGAAGCTGGACAGGCTGGGACTTATTTCCCTGGAACATAGGTGGCTAAGGGGTGACCTTTGTAGAGGTTTCGAAAATCCTGAGGGGCATAGATAAGGTGAATAGCCAAGGCCTTTTTCTGAGGGTAGGGAGTCCAAAACTAGAGGGCATAGGTTTCAGGTGAGAGTGGAAAGATTTAAAAGGGATCGAAGGGTGGTGCATATGTGGAACAAGCTGCCAGAGGAAGTGGTTGGAGGCAAGTACAATTATAACATCTAAGAGATATTTGGGCAGGCACATGGACAGGAAAGGTTTAAAAGGATGTGGGCCAAACTCGGGCAAATGGGACCAGTTCAGGTTAGGATACCTGGTCAGCATGGACGAGCCGAAGGGTCTGTTTCTGTGCTTTATGACTAAGATAGAGTAAATAGAAAGAAACTATTGTCATTAACAGAGGGGTCAATAATTAATGGGCACCCATTTAAGATAAGCAGCAAAGAAAATGAGAACAATTATTGATAATACAGTGAGTTTTTTACTGGAATGCCTTGCCTGAGGCACAGGAAAATGGTTCAATAGTAGCTTTCAGAGAGAAGAAAATGTATTGAGAAAAGACATGTTTTCAGCATTGTGGGAAAAGAACAGGGCTAGGACTGATTTTGATAGCTCATTCATGGGATGGCCCAATGGGCTGAATGTCTTCCTCATGTACTGTGATGAGATTCTGTGATTCAGCCGAGAGGGTAAGTGGATGTTTTTGCTGTTGTTTTCAAAAGAACAGAACTCTTGTGATGATCCTAATTTAATTTGATAGAATTTTTGAATTTTGTGTACAAGCTTGTAAACAGGAACTCACAAGATTTGTCCCGTGAGCTTTGTCAAGTTAAAGTAACACTCCACAGCGCCCTTAAGTCGTAGAACTTCGTGGAGAGAAATGTTTGGTGCAGATTTTGGTCCAAGCATTCAATTTTTATTGGATTGAAATGTCAACTTCAATGCAAGCAATGTCCTTTTAATAGAATAAACTGCATTACTTTTCAGTGATGAGCATGAAGGCCTAACAAATGACCTGCAGATTTCTGTTCAGTCAGCAAATAGTAAATAAACAATACTCTCACAACAGACTAATATCAAATTGCACTGTTATTTGTGTGTAATGAGAATGAATCAGTGTACGCACGGAGTTGCATTATGTATTCGGTTATTGTGCCACTTAGCCAGGTTTCTACAGCAGTCACCTCTCATTAAGGCTGTCGAGCTAAAAGCTGCAGGCTTTGCACTTACTTTCCAGATTCACTTGGACCTGGAAAGTGCTTCTTCACTGTCGCTAAAGATTGCTCCTCATGAGGTTGTTGACGTGCTCGCTGAGCTGACTTGTTCTTGTTCAGACATTTCGCCACCATGCTAGGGGACAAAGTAACCATAGTAGCCCAAGCCAAACATAGACATGCATGGGAATTCCTAAAGGCATGGTCCTCCACCCGTAATGCAATCAACAAGTGCATTGAATTGGACCCCATATACAAACTCATACAGTTCAAAACCAGAAATGACACTACTCACCATAACGGATCAAACAGTATAAATTCCAAGTGGAGTAGAAGAACACTGCTTCATTGGAGGCTCCACTGATATCACCTAGCATAGTGACAAAACGTCTGAATGAGAACAAGCCAGCTCGGCAAGCAACTAACAACCTCACCCACAACCTGAACTACAAATCTTTGCCAAAACTTTGAATTGCTCCTCATCACTTGCCATGTGAATAGAGCTTCTTTGGAGGAAGGATGTGAATTATGTGCTTGATTAGACTAACCTTCAGCTAGATTGAGACACTTACTGGATTATTTTAAGGCCCAACATCCAACAATAACGTGAGATGCTTTGTGTTCACACACAAACAACTTGGGCTCTTGTTTCAGCCTGGTGCTGATTTGAGGTTGAATGAAGATATTGGCTAGTTTTTCAGATATTCACAGACAAACCGTTTGGAATCACCATTTTCATGCTGCTATCTCTTCCTCGCTTGATATTCTGCACCATTTTTTAGCATTCTAGTTTTCTCCATTATTTGCTGATTTGGTAGTTCTTTGCCTTGTCTTGGTTTATTTCAGGTCCCAATTGCACTTTGCATACTCTGGTACAACAGTTGCCAGTTCCCTAACACCTCAGAATTCAAACAGAAGGATGGAACTCTTTATGTCCTTGCTCTTTCTATCTCTCTATCCTCCTAGTCCTACTGTGCCTGAACATTCTCGTTCTCTGATTCTGGCCTCTTATGCTTCTTGCCTGAAGACGACCAGCCATGACATCTGCCATCCATATTATAAGATCTGGAATGTAGAACCTTTGTGCAAATTGGTTAAAATGCATTTCTTGAGCTCGGTTGTCCATCCAGTTGGGGGCGGTATGATTGCCAGAGTAAGCGGTATTTGCATTGTGACAAAATGTGTGAACATTGTTTTAAGCTACAGCAACTTGCTTTTAAATAACAACTTGAACATAAAATTTCTCAAGGCACTTGGGTGATATTGATGCTTGATCAGCAAGTAGGCTTAAACAAGTATTTTAAAGGTGAAATGAGAAATTTGAGGTTTGATGACTCCCTGTTCCATGTGCAAGTGAGGGTAGGAATAGGAAGATAGGGCAGGTAAATCAGTGGCTGAGGAGTTAACGCAGGAGCGGGGATTCAGATTTGTAGGTGATTGTGATTTCTTCTGAGGTAGAAAGGAGTGAGTTTCATCTGAATTGGAGGGGGAATATTACCCTGGCAAAGAGATTTGCTAGTTCTATTTGGGAGCCTTAAAACTAGTGTAACGAGGGGGAGGTGGTAGTGAGAATAGAGAGACGGGTGAGGAATGTCCTGAAATTAAAGAGAGCAAGTTATTTAGAAAAAGCAAATCAGAGAACGACATAACTCTGAAGAATTAAACTGCTTTTATTTCAGTGCAGGTCAGGTGGATGAAATCAGGGCATGTATAGGAACAGCTGTTACGGAAATATAGCTTAGGGAGAGACAGGACTGGCAGCTCAATGTTCTGTGGTTTAGATGTTGTAGGAAGGATAAAAGGGCAGGCTTCTTTGATTAAGTACAGCAGTCATGTTTTCCCTGGAGAGGATATTTTTGAGGGATCGCCCAATGAAGCTGTATGAGTGGAACTTAGAAATAAGGAGATGATTAGAAATAAGAAGGAAATTGATAGAATTAAAGATTGATAAATTTCCAAGACTCAGTCTACATCCCAGAGTACTTAAACAAGTGGTCCTAGAAATAGTGGATGCATTGTTGCCTTGTCTTTTAAGATTTTATAGATTCTGGAATAATTTCTGTGGATTGGAGGGCGGCTAATGTAACTTCACTATTTTTTAAAAAGTAGACATGAAAATACAGGACTTATGGACCAGTTTGCCCGATATTGGCAGTGGGGACATGCTAAAATCCATTATAAAAGATATAATAGCGGAGCTGTTGGAAAAACAGTGACAGGATCAGAGTAACTCAGCATGGCTTTGCAAAAGGGAAATCATGCTTGACAAATCTACTGGAATTTAAGGATGTAACTAGTAGAGTAAATAAGGGGGAGCCGGTGGTTATGATTTACTTGGACCTTCAGAAGGGTTTTGATAAGCCCGTACATAAACGATTGGCATGCACAATTAAAGTGCATGGGTTTGGGGTTCTTGTACTGACAGAGGATGGATTGGCACACAGGAAACATGATAGAAGTAAACAAGTTTTTTCCACATGGCAGTCAGTGACAAATGGGGCACCACAGGGATCAATACTTTGACCCAGCTATAATGATTTAGATGAGGGAACTAAATGTAATATCTACAGTTTGCAGATTCATGAAGCTGAGCTGTCAGCAGGGTGCAGAGATGCTTTAATGTGATTTGGACAAATGAGTGGCAGGCAAAATATAAAGTGGATTAATGTGAAGTTATCCACTTTGGCAGCAAAATCAGGAAGGCAATTTTTTAAAACTCAATAGCAATAGATTTGGAAAGGGAGTAAGTGAAACAAAATGTGGGTTTCTTGTATACCATTCACTGAAAGTAAGTATACAGGGGCAGCAGGCAGCTGTTCTGTTGGTCTTCATAGCAAGAGGATTTGAGCACAATAACTAGGATATCTTGCTATAATTGTACAGGGCATTGGTGAGACCATGCTTAGAATATTGTATGCAATTTTGGTCTCCTTCCCTTGCTGTGGAGGGAGTAGACTGATCAGTCCTGCCAGACTGATTCCTGGGATGGCTGGAGTGACATGTCAAGAGACTGGATTGCTTAAGATTACATTTGCTGGAGTTTAGAAGAATGAAACCCATAAAATTGTAGATGGACTAGATGGGGTAAGTGCAGGGAGAATGTCCCTGAAGACCGGTAAGTCCACAATCTGGAGTCACAGTTTAACATTTCTGGGAAGGCTATTTAGGACTGAAGACAAATCTCTTCACCCAGAGTGGTAAACCTGTGGAACTCTTTGCGACAGAATGCCGTGGGGGCCTAGGCATCGACTGTTTTCAAGAAGGAGTAACATTTAGTTCTTAGGGCTAAAGGGTATAGGGTCTAAGCAGGAGCTGGATGATCAGCTCTGGTTGTATTGAATGATGACGCAAGCTGGAAGGGCTGAATGGCCTACTCTTTTCTATGTTTCTGTGACCTCATCAATCTGCAGAAGCTGTGTTTTGGGTGATGCCTTTTTATATGCTTGAAATATATATTCATTCTTTTGGGAAAAAAACGTGCTAATGTATCCTTATTGTTGTGTACTAATTTTAAAACTGCAGTATCTAGGAAATTAATGCATTTCTTTAGTGTTGTGATTTAATGTTTAATGGGGTTGATAATTGTTGAAAATATTGAGGAATTCTTTGAATTACACTTCAGTGAGAGTTCAACTGTCCAATATATTCAACACAAATACCTGTTCCAGTGGTATGTGATAACATCTCTGAACGGATTTATTAGAAAATATCTTAAGTGTACAAACATACTAATTGGGAACAGAGGTAAGCCACTCAACACCTCCAGTGTGCACTGTCATTTGGTAAGGTCATGGCTGATTTGATTGCTCCAGATTCCTACCTCCCTCCAATAATCTTTCACCAATTGTTTATCAGTAATTTTAAAAATAGGTTTCAAATCAAAAGGTTAGCCTCAAGGGGAGCCCCTTGGTTGGAGAGTGGAAGGGTTGAGGAATAATTATTTCATGCTGTGTGCAAAGTAGGAAGCCTGTCAGACATCAGACTTCAGAGATCTGTCACAAGGTCAATGAGAATGTTACATTTGGTAACGGCCTGGTTCATCTTCAGCTGGAGTCACTTCTCAGGGAATGGATTAGTGGTGAAGAATTAGCGACAATGGCTAGATTTAATGGTATACTACAGACCCATCTCGCCCTGCTCACTGGAAGTGTTGGTATGGCATCCACAATCTAAATGAGGCCCCACAGATATTTAACATTCGGAGCAGTATTAATTTGTTGGACGTCGGACTTCCACCTGCTCGAGAGGAAGTCCCACTTTACCAAGATGGCAGTTAATCAGCCAACAAATCTAAAGACCTAGCAATATCACTTGGAATGTTTGCCTCTGCTGGGGCTCTCAACGATATTACATCAAGGAGCCCAGATAACTGTGGGGTTTGGGGTATCTTTGAGTGCAAGTTAGTAGGCACCAGTTAGAGATGGGTTTTAGAGACCAGAATGGCATGTTAAGGAGTTGCAAGATTTGCTATTGTGGGATTTTCTTTGATGGACCTAAATACGGCCTCACAAAAGTTCCAGTTACCTTGCCAAAGTGCTGAGCTTCTCAACTGCAGTGGGTCTTCTCGGTGCCTGATACGATATTTTCTAATCAAGCTGTTTGGTAATGATAACAAGGTGTGGAGCTGGATCCTATTATATCTCTGTTTGGTAATGATGTTGTACACTTCTGAAGCAGGTAGGATTTGAACTGGGCCTCCTGCTCAGATGTAGGGACACTACTGCAGAGCCACAAGGGTCACTGTCATAAAACCCCTTCACTGGTATTATACTGGAAGTGGAATGAGTCCGTCAAGTGGACAGTAATTGGCCACTTAAGGGCATTAATAGGCTCCAAGACTGGCTTCCTTGGTGTCATCTCTGTTTAAATCCTTTAAAAAACCAAGGACAGGTGGGGATGTAGTGGAAATGGCACTCATTGGATTTTCTATGTTACTCTGCCTTCACCGATACCAGAGGAGAATATGTGCCCCAATGGTTTTGGGTTCCCTAACATTTAATTGGACACCTTTTTAGTTTTTTTATTAATTCACAGGATGTGGGTATTGCTGGCTGAGTCCAGCAGCACTTATTGCCCATCCTTAATTGTGCTTGAGAACGTGATTGTGAAGTGCCATGTGGACCAATGCAGTCTATTTGTAGGCAAATCCCAGTGCAATTAGGGAGGGACTTCTGGGATTTTGACACAGTGGAAACTGAAGAAATAATATATTTACAAATCTAAATGGTGAGTGATTTGGAGGAGTTACCCAATAAATCGCAATATTTATTGCTTATGACCCAGTATAACAGTGAGATGGGTGGAGGTCAGTTCTGAATGGTGAGCCTTGCATCACACTTGGTGTTTTATGACAGCCTTGTGTTTATAATCTTGACTTTTAATTGTATCAGTTCAAATTGAATTTACTCCCAACAGTGCAGTAATACAGTCACATGTTGGAAGAACAGTTAATTTCTCCTTTAGCCTGGCTTGTTATTGAGGTCTTTTTATAAGTACAATGTTACATTCTGTCAACAAGAAACCAAAAACATATTTAAACGATAGACACTAGTGTAATATTCATGTACAGTATTTGATTTAGTGTAAAGTTTTCAAAAAGATTTGTAGCTCAGATTGTGGATGAGATTGTAGACATGCTCGCCAAGCTGGTGGATTTGAGTGCAGATGTTTCGTTATCCTGCTAGGTAACATTGTCAGTGCACATTAGGTGATGTGTCGGTGTTCTGTCCCACTTGTTATTTATATACCGCAGTTTGTTGAGGCCTGGTATGCCAACCGGAACTGAATCAACAAACATTAAATTAGACCCTGTGCACAAAGCACTGAGAAACAGAACCAGAAGTGGTACCAAACTTCCCACAGACTGAGGCGTATAAGTAACAAGTGGGATAGAACACCGCTGCTTCACTGGAGGCACACGGACAATGTTTCCTAGCAGGGTGATGAAATGTTTACAACCAAACCCACCGGCTTGGTGAGCATGTCTACAAACTCATTTGATTTTGTAGTTTAGCGAGCTAACGGTTTTGACAGTGAATAATGAACCCAGAGGCCATGATCTCCAGTCACACCACAACAGCAATTGTAAAATTGAATTCATTAAATCTTTGTCAGTGGCAACAGAAAAGTTTAGTATGTAGGCGTCTCATCATTTTATAAACCCATTTGATCCACTACTGCCCTTTAGGGGAGAGGCTTACTATTCTTACTGGGAATGCCCACTTGTGATTGTGATCCCATACTACATGGTTAACTCTTTAATAAGCTCAAGACAATTAGGTTAAGCTGTAATGTTGTGCCCAGAGCTCGTAATTTACCTGACCCCAGCTGCAGCCCTGTAGTACGTAGGACAGGTATGCAGGTGGTTCCATGTCATTACAGCCCATATTATACACGAGTTGACCTCCAGCTGCCCAATGCTGAGTTAAATTGTCTGTAATTGTGACTGTGCAGCTTTCAGATTTGAAGTGTCTAGTCGGCCATTTCATATGGTGTTGAAGAGTTAACAGCGTTGCTATGGTTCTAGAGTCACAAATAGGCTTGGTTAGCCAAGGACAGCTGTTTTCCTTTCCTAAAAGGACATTTTAGTGGTTTTTCCAAATCTGCTGAGTTTCTCCAGCAGTTTCTGTCTTTGTTTCAAGTTTTTATGACAATTGTTAGAGGCCTGTTCACCATTACTGATACCTAACCATTTTATTCCAGATTTATTCAACTGAAACTGTAGTATTTGAATTCATCTCTGTTCATTAGTCTAGGCCTCTAAGTTTATAATCCGAAATGTAATTAGTATAGTGCTGTTCCCATATCATAAATGATCTGGCCTATGTGCAGGAAAAAAACCGCAAAGAATTGTGGGTGTTCACAATCTGAAACAAAAACAGAATTTATGGGAAAAGTTCGGCAAGTCTGACAGAATCTGTGGAAAGAAAATAGAGTTAACGTTTTGCATTCTGAAGAAGAGTTGCTGAACCTGAAACATTAACTCTGCTTTCTCTCCATAGATGCTACCAAACCTGCTGAGTTCCCAGCAATTTTATTTTTGTGGCCTATTTATGTGACTCCAGTCTGCAACAGTGTGATTTTTAACGTGTCCTTTTTTAATGGCCTTGCCAGGCATATCCATTCTCCAAGCAATTAGGTACAGACAAATGGCAACTGCGCGAAAGGTACCCACATCAAACAGATGAATGAAAAATACAATATTGGCAGAGGTTGCAACATGCAGTTTTAGTCATTTGGAAGGCCAGTAGTGCAGCGAAATGACGCTGATTTCTTTCATTATTTTTATTTCAAAACAATTTCTTGAAGCTAAGCGATTCTTGTGCTTTTTATCTAGTGGCCCCATAACTGTCAGAATTTTAATGGATTTCAGGAATAATTGCCCATTCTGGTACCACTGGCCTAATTACAAGTCTGATTTATTGTGTTTTTCTTCTTTCACACTACTTTAAATTCAGGTGGGGTAGCTGTGCAGCAAACCTTGTCAGCGCCGCAGTGTAAAATGCGGACTAGACTTACTAAATGCACCTTTGCATTACTGCCCTTCATTCCTGCTCTGTTTCCCAGGCAGTGAATCTGACATAGATTTGGCCCAATAAGTTTATTGCAGCCTCTGCTGCCAATCCTGAAGAACTTAAGTTTGGTTCTGGAAAAGCAATGCATCCTGTTATTTCTCTAAGAAAGTAAGAACTGCATTCTGAAATATGTAAACTTTGCAACATGGAGACAGATCATTCTGCCTAACTGATCCATACTGATATATTTAGACTGTGAACAAGCCTCCACCCAGCATCACCTTCACTTTGTCATAAAGTCATTCCATTCCTTTATCATTCATCTGTCACTGAACATGGAGAATGCTAACATTCTCTGAAACAAGAGGTTCAAGTACCACCTGCTCCAAGGTGTGTGATTATGTCGCTGAGTGGGTTAATTAGAAAATATCTTAAATAATGTAAATTTACAAATTATGAGCAGAAGTAGTCACTCAGTACTTTAAATCTGCCCTGCTATTCATTCAGATCATGACTGATCTGGTTACTCCAGATTCCTGCCTAGCCCTAATTTTCTTGATAAACAAGAGGTTGAAAGACTATATCTGCTTCTACCTTAAACATTTTCAAAGACTTTGCTTCCATTACCTTTTGAGGAAAAGAGACTTCCAAAGTCTCAACTCTGAGAAAATTATTTCTCCTTGACTATTCTTCAAATGAGTGACCCCTTTTTTTTCCCTTAATTAAACACTGATCCCTTAGTCCTGGATTCTCCCAAAGGAGTAAGTGCCCTTCTTCGTCTCCTTCATTTAGACACCTGAAATTCTTCTGTATTTCAATACTGTTCTAAACCCCAGTGGATACAAGCCTATCTTGTGCAATTGTTCTTTATTAAACATCCCATTCACTTCAGCTATTAATCTAGGAGACTTTCTCTGAACTGCTTGCAGTGTGTTTACATCAAGTACATTGAAGTGGCAGAAGAGATGTCTAATGAGATACTTGATACATTGGCTTTAGCGAGTTTTGAAAAAAACCCTATACAGACAACAAGCAAAATGAACGTCATCTACAAAATACCTTGCAAGAACTGTGACAAGCACTACATTGGACAAACAGGCAGAAAGCTAGCCAACAGGATACATGAACATCAACTAGCCACAAAACGACATGACCCACTATCACCAGTATCCTTAC
The DNA here is from genome assembly GCF_030684315.1 of Stegostoma tigrinum. Classification (NCBI taxonomy): domain Eukaryota; kingdom Metazoa; phylum Chordata; class Chondrichthyes; order Orectolobiformes; family Stegostomatidae; genus Stegostoma; species Stegostoma tigrinum. The sequence continues at coordinate 17,026,918 of NC_081362.1, read as the reverse complement.
ATACAGATGAGGAAGGACACCACTTTGGGACAACACATCCATCCTAGGACAAGCCAAACGGAGACACGCACGAGAATTCCTAGAAGCATGACATTCCAACTGGAACTCCATCAACAAACACACTGATTTGGAGCCAATCTACCATCCTCTGAGAAAAAGAACAGGAAATGATATCACCAACGCAGGAAATGACATCACCAACCCAAGGAAACCTAAACAGATAAATAGAAAGCGGGACATAACACCAGCGCTTCCTCGGAGGCTCACTGATGATGTTACCTCGAATGTGACAAAACGTCTGAAAACTAACCTTCCAGCTCAGCGAGCAAACTCACATCCACATTGGCTTTAATTTTGCAAAATTTGAGATTCAAAGAAGTTTCCATAGAATAGAAACTTGCAAATTAATTATTTATTTTTAAAAAGGGAAGGTGACAGAAAGCAAGAATCAGCAGGCCATTCAACTTAATATTGTCATAGGGAAGGTGTGCGAAGTGATTATCAAAGATGTGGTAGAGCACAATCCGCAAGTTCCAGCTGACGGATATAAACAGGAGTGTCAGGGGTTCTGCTCAGGAGCAGCTGTGAGTGAACTGGGTCAGTGTCATGTACTGTGCAGAAGTAAAGGATGACTTGGTGACGGGATACTGGCCTTCATGGGGTTATTTCAGCTGCTAATGAATGTCGGTGGTGGTGGAGGGAATGGGTGCTTGTGGATATCAAATGAGCTGATATGCCCTGGATGGTGTCAAGTTTCTTGTGTGCTGTTGGAGCGGTGGTACTCTCGGTAATTGGGGAGTATTCCAACACAGTCTTGACTTGTGCATTGTCGATGGAGGACAGGCTTTGGGGAGTCAGGAGGTGAGTTATTTGCCCCAGTATTCCTAGACTTTGATCTGCTGTTGTAGTCAATGTTTGTGTGGCAAGTCCAGTTGAGTTTCTGGTCAATAATAACCATAGCGATGTTGATAGTTGGGGATTCAGTGATGGTAGCACATTTGAACCTGCTGCAGTTGTGTACTAGCTTGATGTTTTGTGCATAAGTACCGCTAACTCCCTTTGTGATGCAGATTTCTGTAGTTTTTTCCACTTAAATATTACTGTTCTTTTGTTCTTCCTTCTATAAATAAAGTTTTATTTTTCGATGCAAAATATCTGTTTAGTTCATCGTCCATCTCCTTGTTTTCCATTATAAATCACCCAGGCATATTTGCTACCTTTTTATAGGATCAACATTCACTGTGTAAACATTTTTCAAACATCTGTAGAAACTCTTACTATCTGCTTTTCTGTTTATCTTTTAGTCCATTATTTTTCTCTCTTTATTTAATCTTTTTGTTAATCTGTGCTGTTTTATATTCTGTCCAGTGACCTTCTGATCTGTCACCATTTTAGTATATGTTTGTGAACTAAATTTTTATTTGTTTAGCTAGCTTTGTTTTATTAGCTTTCATAATTTTGCCCCTATTTAAGTTTCAAATACTTGCCTTGGACCTACTCCTCTCTCCCTCAAACTGATTTGATTTGAATTATACAGTCAAGTTACGATTGCTGCTACTTAAGGACACCTTTACTATGAGATTGTTAATTAACACTAACATGTTGCACAATACCAGGACTAGATTAGACTAGAACTTGATTTTCTAAGAAGCTATGCTGAAAACATTGTGAATTCCTCTACCAGGTTACCTTGCCAACCTGATTTTTTTTTTAAATCAATATATAGATTTGTGATAAGTTCCTGTTATTTCTGTACTCCATTGTATTATGCACGTACTTTTAGGGGTACAATGTACCACATATAATGACTTCTTGCCTTTATCATTTCTTATCTTTATGCAAACTACTTCAACATTCTGGTTTCCTGAATTGGGCCATCCTCTCTATCATTGCTAATAATGAGTAGTTAATAGAAACACACAACCTTTCTCTAGCTTGTGGGGCTTGCTCAACATTTCAAAGGGCAGTTAAGATTCAATCAAGTATGATTGGTGGATTTTCTTCCCAAAAGATCATTAAAGAACCATTTGGGTTTTTATGATCCAACAACTTCTGATAACTTTTACTAATTCCAGATTTCTTGAATTCAAAACTTTAAAATGCCATTTTGGGATTGGAATTTGTGTTCTGCTAGATTATTCATTCAGACCTCCAAAGTAATAGATGAGCAACACTAGTATCATTGTAAAATCCAAGTTTGTGTTGGATGTAGTTTGAACTTTAAATTCTATTCTTATGGTTTTAATACTTAAATGTTTGGCTCAGCGATAGGGCTTAACTTTTTTTATATAAGAAGAAGGTCGTGTGTTCAAGATTTGAAACAACAGCTAGGCTGATTGTCGCACTGAGTGAATGCTACTTTGCCAGAGGTATTGATTTTGTTTCGCAGTAGAGGTATTAAAGGCTCCTTCTGACCCTGTAAATTAACTCTAAACATTCCTATGTTATAGCTTAGAAAAAGTTGAGCTCTCCCTAGCATTTCTGCTATATTATTCTTCAATGAACAACTTTAAAATTGTTACAAGGTGATTGTTTTGCTACCCTGATTCCGTGACAGTGAGTACACTTCAAAAAGTGCCTAGTTGTTTGCAATGTACTGTGAGTGACAAAAGACATTATATAATACAATTTCAATTGTCCTTTCAGGTAGACCTATCTGTACATGCATTTCTTAAGTTTCCCAATATTCGCCCAGGTTCTTGACATGTCAGCAGTTCCTAACGTCAGAAATGTTTAGAATGATTACAAACTTGTAAAAATCTTTTCTGTGATAACTGGCACACCAATTTACATATGTCTGTTGTGCGGATTGGAGTATTTATCTGACCTGTGATCATCAGGTAGGTTAATTTTCATCAGCTTAAAAGTATGTATTTTTCTATCTGTTAAGTTTATACGTTATTCTCAAGTTATGACTTCTGTAAACTCTACCCTCCCTCTCCCTCCCAGTCTCTCTCTATCCATAAACTTGACTTTGATAATGTGAATTAAGTTATTTGATAGGTACATGGACAGAATCGTTTCTCTGACTGAAAGTTTAGAATAGAGAATCATATAATTAAAACTGGAGCTGCACAGGTTCGGAGTGATGTCAGAAACACACCACATAAAGGCTACCAGAAATCTAGAGCACCCAAACCACCCTCGCTCCAACAAAAAAAGTTGCTAGAAATGAGAAAATTCAATTAAAATATTCAAAACTGGGATCAATACTTTTTTAATTGAATAGGGATATCAAGTGTGGAGGGCAAAGGCAAATGTGTGGAATCAACGTAACAATCAGTTGGCATCTCCTGGTAGTTAAATAGCAGAATCAGTTAGAGGGGCTGTTTTCAAGCATGCCAGACTGTCAGCTTCCTCAGGGCCTTGGGAATCTTTCAGAGTATAATCATTGAAGTTTTGTCTACCCGCCAAAGAGGCCGCATATATAAAGGACTTATTTAGGTAAAGGTTAGGTAATTGGTCAGCTCAGTTGGTTAGATGGCAAGTTTACGATGCAGAGTGATGCCAACAGCACACGTTCAATTCTTAAACCAGCTGATGTCACCATAAATGGCCCTGCTTCTCGACTTCTCCCCTTGCCTGAGGTGTGGTGAACCTTAGGTTAAATTCACCGTTGGTCCCCTCTCTCATGAGAGAACAACCTTTGGTCTTCTGGGATTATAGCAACTTTACCATTATTTTGGTAAGGGTAGAAAATACTTTTGAATGAAAAATTGTGGATCAGTTTGTGCATGAATTGATTGGAAGATCATAAGTTCATCTGTTTTGCTGGGAAGGAAAATTAAGGGTTTCTTGGGTGCCTGGGAAATTTTGTTTGGTGGTGTAACCTGGTGTGATCTTTCTCAACATTGTGAGAGAATCATTGCAGAAATTTTTTCAATCTACAGGCTTGTGAAATCACTTAACAATATTCTTTAAGCACTCTGACAGCTTGGGAGAGCTGCCTTAAGGGTGAATACAGTATTGCAGTAATTGTGTTTTCATCCTGTGATGTGTCTTTGAATGTTTTTGTGCCTGTCTTCAGAACATAGCATGAACTTTGTAAAAATGGCATCTATCCTAGCATAGGACAGATGACATAAATGACCTTTCTTGATGCTACGAATGCTGTGATAAGTATTTTGTTATTGCTTTTATTTCAGTCGTTTGCCTTAATTTCAATCTTGTTTACCTTTGGTTCCTTGTAGATGAGTACCATGCCTGGACTACCCACTCGGTCCTGTTTCTATGACATTGACATTGATTCGGACACAGAGCAAATTAGTGGATTGTTCTAAAGGTATCCTATCAAAGTATTGCTTTCCTCTCTCTTTTTCTGCAAGAGTGCGAAATATTCTGCTTTGTATTAAAAACCTTAAAGTATTACAAATTTACTTGTCTTGACCTTCAGTTTAGAGATAAATGGATTTTTGTAAGGTAAGAATTAGAGAGAGTGGACTGGAGGTACAGTTTGATCATAATTGAATCTCGGAGCAGGTTGCTGGGCAAAAATGGCTGTTTCAACATTCTGTGAGTCAGACATGAGAGCCTACTGTCCAGCTGACTGTATCATCTGCTATAACAGAAAATAGCCCCTACTTCAGTTCTAATGGGTAGCAGTCGCCAGCAAGCCCCAAGAATGGTCATTGTGAAACATTAGGGATAGATCACATGTGAAAATCTCCAATTTTATGCAGTGTAGTACCTGTTCACAGTACACAAAACTCTGCAGGGTTTATTGCAAATTTTTCATTTCCTGGCTTTTGTTTCTTGTCAGCTATTAGTTGTACAGCATGGAAATGGACCCCTTAGTCCAACTTTGTTCATACTGATAAAATTTCACAAGCTAAACTAGTGCCATTCTTCTAAACCTTTCCTATTCATACACCTGTCCATGAATGGACAGATTCTATAAAGTACTGTTCTGATTTATGTTAGAATGTAAAGTTCCATCCAATCAACTACAGTGTAGTATAGAAGACTGTATGTAGAAAATGTGACACTTGAACTATGACAGATTTGGAACGGCATTTGATGTGAAACACAGGATTAGATGGATGGGTATTGTAGCAGACTCTTGCATCCTGTGGATTTGTTGGCTTCTGTTTTAATGTGTGCAAAGTATTCCTGTCGCTTGCCTTGAAAATTTTTATTCTGTCCACAATGATCGAAGGGAACAGATTGATGTGATTGCCAGACCAGTTTTTGCTGTTCAGTTTATCATTACCTGTAACCATCACTGATTTCAGGTAAGGTTTACTAAGAGGATGAAGCAATTATGATGGATTTAAAATTTGAGTATGCAGAGCAAGATACCATGTAATGACTTGGGAGGTCTCGAAGTATTTTAATGCTAATTGAATGCTGTTCAAATTCGGTTATTGTTGTAGAATAGAGGATGCAACAGCCAATTTGTAGACGACAATGTCCTATAAATAACAACAAGGTAATGACCAGACCGTTACTTTTTTGTGAGGGATAAATGTCAACCAGATGATCAAGGAAAATGTTCCTTGCACTTTTTTGAAAGAATGCCAGGCAGGGTCTTGTTTTCCTTCGCATTTCACTTCTGATAGTATAGTCTCCCTCAGTATACACTTCCAATGTCAGCTTAACTATAAATTCAAGTTTGTGGAGTGGGATTTGATCCCACAGCTCTCAGAACAAGTGAGAGTACCACCAACTAAGCTCTAGCTAGCACAAAAAGAGGGGACTCTCATTGATTGGGGGGGAGGTAGCATTCATCTCAGTTGTTTAGACATCTAGGCATGTTTTTCAGATGGAAGCTAACACAGGATTTGATCTCCATTCTAACTGAGAGTCAGGAGAACCTGCCTGCTCACCTTATCCGTAATAAAGAATTGACAGCACTTTGTTGTGATTCAGCAAATAATTGCCAACTATCTGTCTTCATGCAGAGAACTGAAGACATACTAACACCAGTTTAGGGTAGGTTAGCAGCAGAAAATGTAATTACACATTTCCATTAGTATTGTGACTTCTTGCAGTTTTCAGTTTGCCATGTTTTTGTCTGTTAAACTCAACTAAATTTTACATCACACTTAAGGTAGTTTTAGGGTTGAGCTTGTGTTCCACCACTGAATATATGATAGATTTGCATTAAGAAATTCGATCCTATTTGGACCTGATGGTGGTTTCAATTAATTATTTCAGCCTCAGTTCTGGTAAAACAGTCATGTGAAAGGTGGTGATTTGATACCTTGCTCCAAAGACTTGAGCACAAAATGCATGCTGGCACACCCATGCAGCCATTCTCATTGTGTGACATGAAAGGTCTCTGCTTCTTTGAGATACTCCTTAAAACTTCCTATTCTAGTCACCTGTCCTGATAACTTTGCTCCCTGCCGAAATTTTGTTTGATAACACTCTTGTGCTTTACTACATTAAGAATGTTATATGAATACATGTTATTTTTGTTGTCCACCACTCCCAGTTGGGAGTTTGAGAGTGAGTTAATCGCCGTAATGTGTGAACCTGAGTTTTTGTTACATAAAAATCCAGAGTGTAGAGGAAGAATAGGATGCCAGGTGCCCAGTTCAGCATGGAAGAGGAGGATGAGAGGAATGGTTTGTTTTAAAATAAATTGTATCTGCTGACTTTATTTTCTTTGTGTCTTTCAGATTGCCCAGAAACATCTTGTCCTATTTCCAGAATTGAACAAACTTTATCTCCATTTGCCTATTCAAGAAAGTATGGGAAGACCGTGGACTCAAGGTTCACTAGACCTCTCCTGACCGATGAGTGTAACTAGTTTACATGACTCTAGATTCCCTTGGTGGATCCATTTTTGTTTTTTAGTAGATTAAATCCAGATTTTGAAACCTACCCATTGGATCTATTGAATTTTAGTTGCATTTTTTTCAGCAGTTGTTGGTAGTATTTAAATTTTTAAAAAATTGTTTTCACATACTGATACTAAATGACTTGTTTACAATGTTGCATATCCATACTTAAGTAACCTTACTGAGATTTGTGAAACTGAAATGTCTGTGCAACAACTTATTACATTTGTCAAATGTACCAACTGGTGCTTTGGTTACATCATTGCCATGAAGGATAGCAGCGATTATGGCAGCTGTCTCGTACCCAGGAGTCCTTCAAATAATTGATCAGTGAATCTGAGGCAAACTAAAAATGACGTGGTACTGACACCCACGTGAAGCTAAGTATTTGTTCGTTATGAAGACTAATGATTTTGTGGTATTTTCAACTGATTTTTTTTAAACCATTTATTTCTTGGCATGATGCCAAAGAGCAGTTTATATGCATTTCCCACTCCAAATATAATCAAAATATCTCTGTGCAAAACCATGCAAGCGTCTAATTGGTTTTAAAATGCTTTGTTTCAAATTGATCAGCTCTGCACCACCTGAGTATTATTAAAAAATTATCTGTTGGATTCATCAATTTTTTTAAAGAAAAAAATTAAGGAAAATTTCAAATGATGCTATTATTTATTGCAGGTGATTAAAATGAATTATACTGAAGTAAGAATTGTACTCATGTTGATTTAACCCCTTTGATGCCTAAAGCTACCTGATCCCTACTGAAGTGAATATTTGAATTTGTGTTTTTATTGTTTCACGCTTTTCTGAATCTCTCTTTGACTGCCTTCTGGAGCAGTAATTGCAGCTTTCTCATCTATTCCTTGTGTCAGTGCCCTCTGTGAGCACCTTCAGATGCTGGAGTACAATGATGATGAAAGGATTCTGGAAACAATGTTGTTGAATTCTGTATGCCTTATTCTTTTTACTTGAGATGGTGGGGGTCAATTCATGTGTGTGGGTCTTTGATACAAGCTTAGTGATTCCTTTGTTAATGTTTGTGCTTTGTTCTCTGGTCCTATTCCAGTGATCACTAGTTTATCTTTTGTTTTATTTTATTTGTAATGACTATTGAAATACTTTGCAATCTATGTTTACAAGCTAATAAAAATCATGCAAATATTATTTCAACCTGACTTACATTATCTACTACTTTTCTGCATAATTTTAAAGACTTTGCTCAACGATGTCATTGCTCAACATTTTTCTAGAGGAATGGACCCCAGCTTGTTCACTTTTGTGACTTGCTATTACCTCTCAACCCTGGTAATAATTATTTTTTCATTTTATCTGTTATCAATCATGGCTTAGTTGGTAGCAACCTTGCTTCCAAGTCAGGAGCTCAAGTTCCAATCCAAGTTTATTCAAAAGATCAAAAGGCTAACACACAAGTACATTCCTGAAAGGATGCTGCCTGTCAGAGCTGTCATTTATCTGATAAGTCTTAAAACTGAGGCACCATCTGATGTAACAAGATGTGGAGCTGGATGAACACAGCAGGCCAAGCAGCATCAGAGGAGCAGGAAGGCTGACTTTTCGGGCCTAGACCTTCTTTCAGAAATGGGGGAGGGGAAGGGAGTTCTGAAATAAATAGGGAGAGAGGGGGAGGCAGATAGATGGATACAGGAGAAGATAGGTGGAAAGGAGACAGACAGGTCAAAGAGGTGGGGATGGAGCCAGTAAAAGTGAGTGTAGCTAGGGAGGAGGGACAGGTCAAGGGGCCAGGATGAGGTTAGTAGGTAGGAGATGGGGCTTGAGGTGGGAGGAGGAACAGATTAGGGAGGCGGGGACGAGCTGGGGTGGTTTTGGGATGCGGTAGAGGGAGAGAAGCTTGTGAAGTCCACATTGATACCATTGGGCTGCAGGGTTCCGAAGTGGAATATGAATTGCTGTTCCTGCAACCTTTGGGTAGCATCATTGTGGCACTGCAGGAGGCTCAGGATGGACATATTGTCTGAGGAACGGGAGGGGGCGTTGAAGTGGTTCGTGACTGAGAGGTGCAGTTGTTTGGTGTGAACCAAGCATTGGCGTTCTACAAAGTGGTCCCCAAGCCTCCACTTGGATTCCCCGATGCAAAGGAGGCCATAACGGGAACAGCGGATGCAGTATACCACATTAACCAGATGTGCAGGTGAACATCTGCTTAATGTGGAAAGTATTCTTGGGGCCTGAGATGGGGGTGAGGGGGGAGTTGTAGGGGCAGGTGTAGCACTTGCTGCGGTTGCAGGGAAAAGTGCTGGGTGTGGTGGGGCTGGAGGGGAGTGTGGAGCGGACAAGGGCGTCCCAGAGAGCGTGGTCCCTCTCGAAAGCAGATAAGGGTGGGGAGGGAAAAATGTCTTTGGTGGTGGGGTCCAATTGCAGATGACAAAAGTGTCGAAGGATGACGCGTGGATTTGGAGGTTGGTGGGGTGGAACGTGAGGACAAGGGGAATTCTGTTTTGGTTATTATTGCGGGGAGGGGGTGTGGGGGGTAAACATATGACAAATAGAGTATGTTGTGGGAAAATATAAAATTGTCCATTTCTTCAGGAAAATTGTAAAAAACATGTAATCTAAATGGTGAACATTTTCAGAGCTCTGAGATGCAGATGTGTCCTAGTGCATGAATCACAAAAGGTTAATACTTAGGTACAGTAGGTAATTAGGAAAGCTAATCAAATTTTCTTGCTTATTGTGTGGGAAATAGTGTAAAAGTAGGGCAGTTATGCATCAATTATTGTCATCAGCAATCATTCTCTAACAAGGATTGTACACTCAGGAAATTCTGTGTCACTGGTCGTAGGTTCTATGAGCCCTTGTGTTGCTGATGGGCTCAAACCTAGAGCTGCATCTCCAACCACAAAATTTGGTTGGTGTTTTCAGGAGGTAGGGTTAGTTATTGGCCTCAAGATCACTGGTATTCCTTTCTCTGGTTCCTTTTCTGTACTTCCTTTTGCCAACAGTTGTTCTTGGAAAAATTGTCCGTTCATACTTGAGATTCCTCCAAGTTGGTTTCTTCTGAGCAAGTGTGTCCCAGGCTTGATGTCTATATTGCATTTCTTGGTTTATTTAGATGACACATGTACGAAGTATCGGAAAATGTTAGTACGGTGAACCTTGGTCCTCGTCTCATTCAAGTGTCTTCTTTGAGCTGGATAAGTTGATTTGCCTTGATAGTTTGAACTTGAGCATTCTAAGCACATGGCTGTCCCAGCAGAGTTGGTTGCAGATTATCATGGTCTCGATGCTCGTGCTTTTGGCTGCTTCAAGAACACTGATGTTACTACACCTGTCCTCCCAACTGATGCAGAGAATCCATTTCAATCAGAGTTGATGGTACTTCTCCAGGGCCTTCAGTTGACAGCCATATGTTGCCCAAGTTTCTGAGCCTTGTAAAAGAATTGGAGGGATGACTGCCTTATACACAAGGATCTTGTTATCAGTACAGATATTGTAGTACCCAAAGACTTTCAGTTATACAGGGCATTGGTGAGACCACATCTGGAGTATTGAACACTATTTGTCGTCTTATTTGAAAAGTATGTACATACATTGGAAGCAGTTCAGAAAAGGTTTACTCAGTTAATACTGGAATGTGTGTGTTGTTTTGAGGAAAGGTTTACAGATTACACTTGTATCTGGTAAAGCTTAGAAGAGTAAGTGGCTGATTAAAACATATAAGATCCTAAGGGGCCTTGACAACATTAGAATTAGAGCCCTAACCCTGTTGCAGGATAAATGTGGAAGGGATATTTATTCTTATGAGAGTCAAAAACTGAAGGTCACCCCTTTAAATGGGTGGCTGCTTACTTTTTAAAAGAGTGAAGAGAAATGTTTTCTTGGCGTATCTTTGGAATTTTGGTGCTCAAAACATTGTGGAAGAAAAGGATTTGAATGTTTTATGGAGAAGTAGATTCTTTATCCGCAAAGGGGTGAATGGTTATTGAGTGTAGGTAGGAGTGTGAAGTAATCGGATCAGCCGTGATCTTATTGAAAGGTGGAGCACAGTCGAATGGCCTATTACTGCTTCTGAGTCATATGATCTATAACCAAAGACAAAAACTGGCTGACAGTCTGTTTAATAAAGGAACTCTTTTAATGTTTATGCTTTTAACAGCTCACTTAAATAGCAGGTACTAAGTTCAACGGGAGCGAGCTCTTGAGCCTTCTGTGCCAATATATGAAATCATGGCTAATCCCTGTCCCTCAATTCCCTTCTCCAATTACAATCCATCAAGCTCCGTTTTTACATTTTAAATATCTATGGCTTGGCCTCTTACAAAGAAGAGCTGCAGGTTTTTAAAATCCTGTATATTGATGTTCATTTCCAGGTATCAATGCTTATTTTGAGGTTGTGCCCCTTGTTCTGCGCATGCCCAGCAGAGGTTCTAGTTTCTTCATATCTACCCTTAAACACCTCAATTCCTTTTAATCTTTTATACTCCAGGGAATACAAGCTTTGTCTCTGCAATCTTTCTTTGTAACTTAACCATTTTTCCTGAACAACCTGTTCAGAGATGCTGGTGAATTTACACTATCATCCAGCTCTAAGTCCAGTTTATCCTCCTTGAGTTGCATTGCCAGAACAGAATGTAGATACTCTCCTGTTAGGTCTAATCAGAACATTCTATAACTTATCAACTACCGCTGGTAACATTTCCACATTTGCCATGTTTGCATGCTCTGTTACAATGCTGGTTATCAGGTTCCCAAGTCGGCAGAGCTAATGATCTGAAATCTTGCTTTCCCACCAAACTTCAACATTTTTCTTCAGAGAATCTCCTCCCTCAACATGACAAATATTGTAAACAAGATTCCAGGGTTAATTGCTGTCCAATTAGAAGTGGTGCCAACAATTGCTACCCTTAGCTTTCTATGAAATAGCCAATTTATCATCCAGTTTACAATTTCCTCTTTAATCCTATGGGACTTCTGCCTTTGCTGCAGAGCTTGGCTTGATTTCTCCCAACAGTCATTCAACAGCACAGTTACAAGTTGAATTAATGCCATCAGTTTCTTGACCTGCCTCTCAAAGGCTAAACTGAACTGAAGCTATTTCCTTTGGACTAGATGAATGTGTTTGAATGGGCTGCCTTAGTCAAAATATTCCAATGTTTTCTCTCTCAGTTTTAGGCGTAATCATGAATAAGTTCTGTACTTCCTAGAAAACTTGGTTTTGAAAAACTGAAAAGCAAGAGCCACAGTTTACTAGGACAAGTTTTACAGTTATTGAACTGCCAAAAATTTCAGCCCCAACTCTCAACCTTCATTTAACAAAGTAGCTTAGAGTGTTGCCCTGTCTGATACTGTTCCAGAGTGAATATGTTGATTGAGCAGCTGACCTCATCTACACTGTTGTTTATCCTGTGAAACTTTGTTATTGCTTTCCTTCCCATTCTGTTTTGTACTTCTGTTATCTTTCAGGAAATCTGCTTGCAGTTATGCACAGTCAATGATTGTTATACAATTTGCAAGGACTGAGAGGCTATCTACAAGTGGCCAAAGGGGAAATTGAGGACAGAGAAGAGAGGAGTACAAAGGTGGGGAGAAATTCACAAAGTAGAAAAGAGAGATTGCAGGAACTTTGACCATTAAATGCTCACCCATTGATGTTACGTTAACAGCTGCTATTAACACTAATTGCAGATACTTGTTCTGGGAACGTGGATGGAACTTCTCCTGGAACTGATACAGTTGATGTAGTGAAGGTACTTCCGCTGTCCTATTACTGAGGGAGTTCCAAGTGCCAGTGTAGGATTGGCAATTATATTTCCAACTTGGTGCTGGTGTTTGCTGCTGTCCTTCAAGGTGTTGGAGGTCATGGGTTTTGGAGGTGCTGTTAAAGGAGCTTTAGCTCATTGATGCAACGCGATTTGTATGCCCTGTAGCTGCAGTATACTAGTGATAAAACAAAATAAAACCCTGGCTGAAAACACACAAGAACTGACGCAATGGCAGAAGATGGTAACCATTAACACCTGACTACAGAACAAGACTTAAACCTTTGAAATATTCCAAATGCTGAACCCGTGAAAGATACTAAACTGATCCCAAGTTCATGTTAATACTGAGGCTCACTTGTCCTAATCCTTTAAATCGGCAGGTATTTCTGTGTTTGGCAGAGGAGTAGGAAGTTACTAAGAGCTTGTATCACCTCATTGTCCAGCTACACACCTCCATTTTTGATCTTACCTATGTATATATGCTCATGATTTTCCTCTGTTCCAGTGGAAGGAGATATTATCATCACATCCTGGCAATCTAATGTAGATTGTACAAGTACATCCTGTAGCAGTCAAGCCTTTGAGCTTGTGTCATGCTCTCTGGGCAAAGCACATCAGACCCTGTGCCCCACAGGAAGCCTGGATCAGTGCACACTTATTTCCAGCCCCTGTTATTTCCTTTCTCTCAGAAGAAATCATAGTTAAGTGTTTTCAGCACAAACCAACTCTGTCACAACAAATCACAAACAAGGCTGAGGATTCAAATGTCTAATTGGAGTTATAGCAGGCTTCACATTCTGTTGTCTATGACCTCTAATGAAATAATTGCATCTTTCCAATCATATGAGTTGTTACTTGTCACAAGTTGGTCCCCGTGTGACTGCACTTTGTCAGCAAGATTCAGGCCAGTTTTCCCAAAGCTTTAAACATTTTGTAGATGAATCCCCAGATAAGACATGGTAGTTACCAATTCCTTAGCCGTTCTGTTCAGTCTTTATACTTTTGTCAACCTTTTCTGTCAGAAACGAACAATAGATAATTCAGCCCTTTGAGTATACTCCACTATCCTATAAGAAGCTACTTTTATTTCTCAACACAACCTTCTCAAAGAATTCCCAGGTCTTTTACGTTTATCAATCTCTGCCTTGAATATGCTAATGACTGAGCATCCACAACTCCGTTGCTTCCAGACTTCCAAAAATTCACAGCTGTTTAACAAATGCCCATCATCTCAGTGATAAATTGCCTGCCCCTTTATTCTGAAGCTATGGCCTGGTCCTCCCAGCTAATGAAAATTTGCATTTGCCCTGTCAAGCCGCTTAAAATGTTTCAGTGAGATTTGTATGGAAGTATGAGCGGCAAAGAGGTGAGTTCTACCACATCTCTCCACATTAAAAATCTCACTATCCTTGCAATCAGTCTGCTGAACCTTTGTTGCACTCCCTCTAAAGTAATCTTGTTTCACATCTACATCATAGGATCTTAAAGGAAGTGGATCTTAAAGAAAGTGGCTGCAAAGATAGTGGATACATTGGTTGTAAGCTTTCAATATTTGCTGGATTCCTCAGAGGCCTCAATAGATTGGAAAATCCAAATGTAATAACACTATTCAAGAAAGGAGGGAGACCAAAATGAGGAAACTAGGCTGTCTAGTCTAACATTGGGAAAATAGTACAATCCTTCTTTAAGGAGGTAGTAGCAGGAATTTTAAAAGATCTTAATGCAGTCAAAATGGTTTCGAGAAAGGGAAATTGTGTTTGACAGTTTTATTAGAGTTCTTTTGAGATGTAACAAGCAGGATGGATAAAAGAAAGTCAGTAGAAGGAATCTATTTGGATTTCCAAAAAGCATTCAATAAAATGTACAGAAATTTCTATGTTACACCATAAGGTAGTGTTGGAGAAGATATAATTGTATTGAGATATCGTTGGCTGACTAATAGGTAACAGAAAATCAGGACAAATTTGTCATTTTTGAAGTGGCAAACTGTAGCGAAGGGAGTGCCACTGATAGGGCCACAAGTATTTACAATCTATAGTAGTGAATTGGATGAAGGGACCAGCTGTAAGAGTCTGCAAAGGGATGTGGGTAGGGTAGGAGAGGGGATAAACAATTAGCAGATATAATATTCTGTGGGAAAATATGACACTATCTACTTTGGTAGGAAGAATTTTATGAAAGGGAGAAAGAGACCACAGTAAAAAATGGATCAATTTGCCTCAATCTTTGAAAAAAACAAGCAAAATACAATTGCAAGGATGTTATTTCATGTTCCATTCAAATTCTACAGTGTTAATCAATGAGCAGGTTAGCCTTGATATATTTATGAGTACACTGAAATAACATAGAAACTGTTGCATAATTTAAGCAAGGGTTATAAGATAAACCAAAACACACAAGATCCTGGTCAGTTTAGATCACTTTGCCTTTGTGACATTAATGTGGTAATTTGTAAAATAAAGGTTTGAGGACTGCAGGTGGGGAAAATAAGTTACCACAAGCAAATGCAAAAGACAGAAACGGGGACAAATTTTTCTAACCCATGAATGACACGGGCAACGATGGGTTAGTTGGGATAGTATGGTGAGATTGGAAAAATAAGTTTCTCCCCATCCAGAAAGAAAGTTAAAATACTGCACTCCAAGGTTTGAACGGTGAGACTAGAATCTTGTTGGTGAACAGTGAGATGCTCATTTTCATGTGTTAACATCTAATTTTTGCCTATTCTTCTACAGCAAGTCAAAGGCAATGTGGGCTATCAGTCCAGGAGCTTTCACATGATCAATCAGGTACTTGGGGTCGTCAAAGTCAGGGATTCAGTATCATTACAGTCTAAGGAAGAGCCAATGATAAGTTTTGCACGTTCAGACAGGAGATCAATAATTACTCATTCAGGAAGCTGCATAGAGATCAGTCAGGGTTATGGTCACTCATTGGTTAGGACTGTCGTTCCAAGTCATTCTGGGAGGCTTTAGCAAGTAGACTGTACTGAACAAAGACAAGAGGTTGCTCTACACATGGTGATGGAAAAGTGCAGCACTCCCTCAGACAGGGTTTAAACATAGTATACACTGAGGATGGATAGCTTGAATCCTGTAATTATAAAAAGTGGCAATACATTTATGAATGTGAGCTTCTATTTGCAATGAAGTATCACCAATGCCACCTATTTGGCCTCAGAAGCATTTCTTCTTTGTTTCCATCCAACTATGTGCACAGTGAAGAACTCATCATAGCTGACTGATTGACCTGGTGCACAGTTGGCTACTCAATATAATTTTGACTATGGTAACAAATCCTGAGAGGTCTCAGAATCGAGTGTGGTGCTGTGGTGATACATCAAGAATGAGTTAGGCAGCACAGCATTTCATGAGGTAACTTGTTAGAGCTCTCAGAGCAAATGCTCCAAAATCTCCTCCCCCCCCCCCCCCCCCCCCGACCTTTGGAAAAATTCAACACACTCTTTCCACTGGTCATAGTCATACAGCTGCACAACATGGAAACAGAGCCTTTGGTCCAACTTGCCCATGCCAATTAGATACCCTGAATTAATCTAGTCCCCTTTACCAGCATTTGGTCCATATCCCTCTAAACCCTTCCTACTCATGTGCCCATCCAGATGCCTTTTAAATGTTGTAATTGTACCAGCTTCTTCCTCTGGGAGTTCATTTCATACATGCACCACCCTCTGTGTGAAAAGGTTGCCCCTTAGATCCATTTTAAATCTTTCCCCTCTCACCTTAACCCTATATCATGTAGTTTTGGAGTTCCCCCCATCCCAGGGAAAAGACCTTGTCTATTCGCCCCTATCCATGCCCCTCATGATTTTATAAAACTCTATAAGCTCACTCTTCAGCCTCTGATGCTCAAGGGAAAATAGCCCCAGCCTATTCAGCCTCTCCCTATAGCTCAAACCCTCCAACCTGGCAACATCCTTTGTAAATTTTTTCTGAACCCTTTCAAGTTTCACAACATCCTATAGCAACGAGACCAGAAATGAATGCAATGTTCTAAAAGTGGCCTAACCAACAGCCTGTATAGCCGCAATGTAACATCCCCACTCCTTTACTCAATGCACTGACCAACAAAGGCAAGCATACCAAACACGTTCTTCACTGTTAATAAAATGTGAGGCTAGATGAACACAGCAGGTCGAGCAGCATCTCAGGAGCACAAAAGCTGACGTTTCGGGCCTCGACCCTTCATCAGAGAGGGGGATGGGGTGAGGGTTCTGGAATAAATAGGGAGAGGGGGGAGGTGGACCGAAGATGGAGAGAAAAGAAGATAGGTGGAGAGAGTATAGGTGGTGAGGTAGGGAGGGGATAGGTCAGTCCAGGGAAGACGGACAGGTCAAGGAGGTGGGATGAGGTTAGTAGGTAGCTGGGGGTGCGGCTTGGGGTGGGAGGAAGGGATGGGTGAGAGGAAGAACAGGTTAGGGAGGCAGAGACAGGTTGGACTGGTTGTGTGGTGCAGTGGGTGGGGGGGAAGAGCTGGGCTGGTTGTGTGGTGCAGTGGGGGGAGGGGACGAACTGGGCTGGTTTAGGGATGCAGTGGGGGAAGGGGAGATTTTGAAACTGGTGAAGTCCACATTGATACCATTGGGCTGCAGGGTTCCCAGGCGGAATAGGAGTTGCTGTTCCTGCAACCTTCGGGTGGCATCATTGTGGCACTGCAGGAGGCCCATGATCTTCACTGTCCTGTTTTCCTGGGACTCTTCTTTCAAGTAACTATGTACCTACTCTCCACGGTTTCTTTGTTCAGCAACACTCCCCAGGATCTTACCATTAAGTGTACAAGTCCCGCCCTGATTTGCCTTTCCAATATGGAGCACCTTACGTTTATCTAAATTCAGCTCCATCTACCAATCCTTGGCCCATCTGATCAAGGTCCCATTGTAGTCTGAGGTAATCAACTTCACTGTCCAATACCTCCAAACTTGGTGTCATCTGCAAACTTACTAACCATACTCCTATGTTCACATCATTTATTTAAATGATGAAAACCAGTGGACTCAGCACTGAAGTCCAGTTTGGAAAGCAACCCTCCACCACTACCCTCTATCTTTTACCTTTAAGCCAGCTCTATCCAAATGGTTAGCTGTCCCTGTATTCCAAGTGATCAAACCTTGCTAACCAGTTTACTATGAGGAACTTTGTTGACTGCAACCCTGAAGCCCATATAGTTCATGTCCACCTCTCTGCCCTCATCACTCTTTGTTACTACTATTGGTGGAGAGTTGGGAATAAAAGAATAAGATAAATGGAAAAAACAGCAGTGTTGGGCAGGGGTGGAGTGAAGTGGGATGGGAATGAGGGGACTCATATTGAATAGTGTTTTTATGATGTAGAACATTCTGCCTGAAAGGGTGTTGGACAATAGAACGGAACCTTCTTAGTTTTTCAGCCACTTGGCCAATGGCGAGCCAGTTGTGAGAATGTGGTGTGATCAGCAAAAGTTAGATTCTCAACATTGAGAAAGAAATTATGATTCTTCAACCAAGTTTGGAATGGTGAGAGGAGAATCTCACTAGTGAGCAGTGAAAGACCAATTTGTTTGTATTTACATGACATTGTCTCATTTGTACTTATTCCCATTTTCCAGAATGCACCAGATTGAAACGAGCCAGGGAGTCAAAGGGAGTACCTGGTGACCTTAGCTTAGCACTTGCTCCTCTTGAATACCAGCTTGGGCACCATTCCCTCACATTTCAGGTTGCACTCTAGGGACAGCGACCCTTGTCCGTGGACATAGCCTCAGACACAGAGCCCACAGCAATCCTCCTAACACATCTCCAACCCTTCTACAGTACAATTCTTCACTTCAATAAGGTGTTTTGGAGCATATTGGCACCTTTTATTGCAATGCTGCTACCAGAGCAGTTGCATGCAACATTGTGGAGATGTATGCCTAGTGGTATTATCACTAGTTTATTAATTCAGAGGCCCAGGAAATGTTCTGGGGCCCTGGATTTAAATCCCACCATGGCGGAATGTGAAGCTTCAATTAAACAAAAATCTGGAATTAAGAATCTAATGATAACCACGAAGCTGTTGTTGGGGAAAACCCATCTGCTTCACTAATGTTCTTCAAGTAAGGAAACTGACATCCCTATTTGATCTGGCCTACACCCAAACCCACAGCAACTTAGTTTACTCTCAACTGCCCTGAAGGTAATTAGTAATGGGCAATAAATGTTGGTCTGGCCAGCAAGACCCACATCCTGTGAATGAATAAAAAGACAGACAACCATTTTGTGCATAAGAGCAGGTGACTCACTTACTTTGCACCTACTTGGATGCTCACGACACCTCTGCCTTTCTCCAATTTGCTGCTTTCTTCAGAGTTTAAAGGCTCACAGTACTCTGTCCTGCTTTGCTGTTTAGTGTATACACAAATCCAGGAAGCTGGTCATGGTTGTGAACAAGGGGATGAACATGTTGCTGCATGGCACTTTGCTACATCAATATCACACCTGCAACAGTGTACACAGCAAACCAACTGCATTGTACTTCAAAGAAATGGCCGTGGGCCAAGGTGTCAGGGGAGTATATTGGTTAAGTCATGAAAGAAAGCCTTCAATCAGGGGTCCTGGCACAAGGCTAGCCTACACAATTAGTCCAGGGATTTGGACACGGTCAGTTGGCTGCTCGAGGATGTCAAGGTCAGGGGTTCCATATCACTCCAGTTGCGGAGTAGGCCTGAGTCAGTCCAGCAGGTCCACTTCCACCATTCTGGGGGATTCGCAGTAAGCTGGTCAGGGGACTGGTCTCTCATCATCAGGGATATACTCATCCAAATCAGTTAGAGGAGGGAGAACAGAGTCAGTCCTGGGTGCGGGGTGTTTACCTTACTCCAAGTCACAGAGGGGTTATCAGCGCTCACTGTTGTGGGCTGGGAAATCATTTAAGTCATAGAGTCATACAGCATGGAAACAGACTGTTCGGCCCAACCAATCCATGCTGACCGTAATCTCAAACTAAACTAGTCCTATCTGCCTGTGCTTGGTCTATATCCCTCCAAGCATTTCTTATCCATGTACTTATCTAAGTGTCTTTTAAACTTTGTAGCCCCACTTCCTCGGGGAGTTTGTTCCACATGCAAACCAACTTCTGTTAAAACATATTTTCCTGTCATGTCTTTTTTAAATCTCTTTCCTTCCACCTTAAATATATGCCCTTTAATCTCTGGAAAAGACATGTATAATTAATCATACCTATATCATATCCTTCATTATTTTATAAACCTCTATATGGTCGCCTCTCAACTTCGTATGCTCCAGTGAGAAATGTCCCAGCCTATACAATGTTCCTTTATAAGTGGCAACATCCTGGTAAATCTCTTCTGAACCCTTTCCAGTTAAATAATATCCTACCTATAACAGGGTAACCAGAACTGAACACAATACTCCAGAAGGGGCCTCACCAATGTCCTGTACAACCTCAACATGATCTCCCAACTCCTGTAGTCACAGGACAGAGCAACAAAGGCAAGAATGAGGCAGCACGCTGTGATATAGAGAGGACAATAATTGTGAAGGGGTGCAACTGTGGAGAAGAGACACTAGTACATTAGGAGGACGTGTGTTACAGCAAGGTGGTGGGTGTGTGTTGGGGGTGGTCAATGGTCACAGCCACAATGTCATCAACAGAAGGACAGTGCAGCACCATGGTCAACATGACTAAGCTGTAGGGCTGTGGCTCAGGAGGTAATGTTGGAAGATGAAGACCTTAAATAAAGAGGTGTGTGGAAATGTATGGAAGCTCAGTCTTGATTTTGGGCCTACAGTGAGTGCAAGCAACAAAAGTTTGTTTAGATTCACAGGGGATCTCTTCATTACCTGATGAGCCTCCAACTCACTCTTAATAAATGACCCTTAATAAATGTCTCTTATATACAATAGTAACTCCCTTGGATGGTATGGTGGTGGTAGCTGGGGGGAGATGGGGTGGGGAGGTGAGTGGGGAATGACAGGGTATCATTAGTCATACAGGGCTCACAATCTCCTATTGCATTCACACAAAGTGGTTTTTAGTGCAAAGATTAAAGTAATGTCTTCAGTGAGAAGCCCATGTAAAGGTATTCCCTCAAGGTCTCACATACAGTAATGGATATCTGCATTTGTGATGTTTCATGGGTGAAAATTGGCTAGGTCTCTGAATAGACCCACCCCACCATCATGAAAAAGTACTGTGGGGTCATGAGTTTGAGGAGATGTTTATGGAAGAAGAAACTTTGCTACCTTAGGGTTAAAGGAGAATGTTCCTGAAACGTAGCTAAGTATGAAACACTAAATTATTCTAATTGTTACTTCAGTGAGAAAAGCAAGACCAACAGCCAGAAATATAAACTTACAGAAACTGATATTATAAGTAAACACCTCTGGCCAAAGAAAAAGATGTTTGAGAGATGACAGTAATGAATAAACTCACCCCATGCCTGTTGGGTCTAGTGTTCAGGCCCAGAAAAATCCCACTAAGAAAAGCTCATTAATTTCAGTAAACTATGTGATTGTGGTCTACTGAGGAATATCGAATGAAGCACAGGATGAACTTTCACAATCTCAGGATGTCCTACACTGCTAGAGCTTCAATGGGTCAATGTTGCAAATGTAGGAAAAAAACAAAAGTCTCAAGAAGCAGCAATAAGTTTTCATTTGTATTGTATTTACACTTCCTCTAGATGCAACTTTTCTTTCTCTCAATAGCCATTCTATTTTGCCTTCCACCATCATTCTGTTGTTGTTTCAGTCAGCGGTACCTTCCACACTAACAAATCTTTCCTTTATTTTGTTTGTACTATTCCCATTTTCCTGCTCTTGGATTAACCAAAAACATTTCAATTTCCAATAAAAGGCCACAGACCTGGAACAATGGGCTGAATCTTATAGTCCCCCCTCCCAGGGCACAATAGCAGGCAGGAAGGAAGGATGTAAAATTGTCTATGCCTGTTGTTTGCCTGCTGTCATTCAACTCTCTGGGTTTTTTACCCATGGGTCAGGCAGGAATGTGGTGGCTCCATTAGCCCATGGACCAATTGAAGCCCTTAATAAATGTCTCTTCTCCTGGCTATTGCTTTTCCCTGCAATGGGAGAGAGTGGTGCCAAGTCAGGTTACCAGGTAATATGTGGGGGCATCATGGTTGGGCTAAAGTGGTATCTGTTGGTTGACCACTCTTTATTCAGTGATGCCACAGCTGTCCATTTAATTAGCTGACAACTCTTGGATGCGGAATCTCCTCTCAGACCAGATGGGGATCAGGGATTGAGGACAAGCCAATTAAATGGACATTGGGCAAGCCTGTCAATTGCAGGCAGGTTCACCAGTGACTATGCCCGAGATCAGGCATTCTGACTTCTGTTTAATATTCAGCCCATTAGCCCTAGAATCCCGACAGTGTGGAAGCAGGCCATTTGGCCCATCGAGTCCACACTGACCCTCTGAAGATCATCTCACCCATACCCACCCCTTCCCTTTAGTCCAGCATTCCCCATGGCTAACGCACTTCGCCTGCACATTCCTGGACACTACAGGCAATTTAGCATGGCCAATCCACCCTTTGGACAGTGGGAGGAAACCAGAGCACCTGGAGGAAAGCCATGCAGACACGGGGAGAAAGTGCAAACTCCACACAGACAGTTGCCCGAAGTTGGAATCAAACCCAGATCCCTAGTGCTGTGAGGCAGCAGTGCTAGCCACTGAGCCACCGCACCACCCTAACCCTCTTTCGCAATACACAGATGCTGCCTGACCTGCTAGGTATTTCCAGCACTTTCAGCTTACACAGTATAAACTGTATATAGGTTTTGCTGATGGCTACATATTAGCAGGGACATAAGGAAGACTATTTTTTCCCCTTCAAAAACGTGTTAAGGGATCTTTGACTTCCACCTGGGAGAGCAGGTGGGACCTCACTTTATTGTCTGATGCAAAAGACAACACTACAGACCATACTGTACTCAATAGTCAATCTCAATTCTGTGCTAACACCTCTGGGGTACAAATTGAACCCACAACCTACTGGCTTAGTGCAGTCAGTCAAGGCTGAAACAAAAAGTAGAGCTGTGAGTTCTGACAAAGAGTCATTTAAACTCAAAATGTTTTTCTGTCTATGTCTCCACAGAGGCTGCCAAATCTGCTGAGACTTTCCATCATTTTTCTGTGTTTGTTTCAGATTTTCAGCGCCTCCAATATTTTGCTTCTATTGAAAGAGTTGTCGGCTGTGTGGAATAAGAGGAATGTGTTTACAAATTCAATTTGTGTCATGTGTTACACCAAGATTGGATTGAATGTGCTGAAAAGATAAGCTCACATTAAACTGTCATATTTGGTGCAAATGAGTGATTCAGGAATTCTGGTCCCAATCTCTAGCCTTGTCTATTTGACATGAGCTTGCTATGTTCCTCAGCAACTTGAACATATCATTCCTGAGGCAATCAGAGAAACAGCAAAAACTCATTGGCACTGAATCACACTTGAAGCTGTTACATTCCTCGACCATTGTCAGAAGGCAGCCAAGTGTTCACAAACTTGCTGCTAATTAAAGCCTGTTGAATAAATAATTGTCAGTACTCTTCTTCAGCCACTCAGCGTCTACTTTTCTAATGGAACAATGCTGTTTTTAGCCTGTTGTACAGAACAAACGCCCGAGTAATGGGCATCTCTCAGAAACATGCCAATTAAAAGAAAGTAAATTTAATTATAGCTAAACATTGCTTTTTGGAAGCAGAGTGGAAAGGATTTTTTTGTTACACCATCACTTCCAATGATCATTTGTACACTGTGTTTTAACTGACTGACCTCACTTCATGGTTGATTTTGTTTTACAAACACAAGGATTTGGATTTCAGACTTTGCTACATTTTGGGGAACTGTCCCTCCTACAAGTGTTTCAATATAGACACGTTACTGCCTTTCAATTCTATAAACTATTGCCTATAATCTCATTGGTAGCACTGATCATTATAAACCAGAAGTTAATGGTTTCAAACCCTATTCCAGAGATATGAGCATGTAATCAGGCTACAAAACCCAATTAGCTCTTCCACCAACATCACCAGACAGGTTATCCAGTCACTATTACATCGTTGTTTAAGGGATCTTGTGGTGTATAAATTCACTGCCACATTTCCTGCATTATATCAGATCATTTCTTAAGTGTAGGCTGAGGGATAATTCTGGCCTGGAAGAATCCCACTCACCATCTTCAAAATAGTGCAGGCGCTCGGGAGATAATTGAAAGAAAGCTGTCCTCAGATAAGATGTGAAAGAGTTTGTCTCTATCTACCATGGCTTTAGGCACTGGAAGAGAATTGTTTTAATGATTGGCTAACATTATTTTCTTGTGCAGTCACTGCTTTCCAGCTGTTTCAAATAAAATTGAACTTTGTACTTTAGATACATTACAAATTCCCTCCAAAAGCCTCTCCAATGGTGAATAATTGAGCCAAATACAAATGAATTTGCAGCAATGGCATTCAAATTTATAGTGGCATTCACTTTACCACCATTACATCAAGGTAATGAATGCCTCCAAAACTAACCTTAACCTTGGCCCTTGCTATTCACATCGAATAAATACATTGGAAACTATGAGCCTGGAATTTCTACCCTGCCCTCGGCAGCACTAGTATAAAGGATTGTGGAAGGTAAACTGCAAATTATATTTGGCACAAAAGAAGCTTCCCTGCGTTCTTGTGCAAGATTTTTAAAAAAAGCATTGTGTTGGAAACGGGCTGGAGTACAGTACCATTCACTGTAGATAAATCAATCACTTTCCACTAATTGCATTTGTTTGTAGGGCTTTGAGAAAGGTCCAAGCCTGCAAAGAGGGAAATTTGTTTGCTATGAAATTAATTAATGTGCCCTCATAAAAATAGGAAATGGTTCTAAATGGTTTCTATAAGTCATTTTTAGTTATCGCAAATAGAGCTACTCTTAGATAGTGGATTGATGCTGACTGAAATGCTTTTGTGTTAAACCTGTTTTCATCTGAGCTGGACAAACTGCACTGAGTTATCAATCTGCATTAAATCATGAAATTGCTTTTTCAAACAAAATTGCTCTGGTTTGTGGCAGATTTTTTTCTGTCTGGTAATATCTAGCACACAGGGATCTGATACCCATATGACAAAAGGAGCAATGCGGAACAACAAGGCTGTTTTTGTTAATAAAATTCCAGACATTTGGATTTATTTCTGTGTTGTCCAGGTCTATATTGAACCTTGGTTAAATCACACTTTAAGGACCCTGCACGGTTTCAGTTGCTATTTTGTAAAAGTGGTAGATATGCTGGAGACAGTGAAAACAGCATTAAAAGTATAATACGAAAAATGCATGGTTACGCATGTTAAAAATTGAACATCCGTCGGTCTCTTTATTCCAGAAAAAGAGAATCCTGAAAGAGACATTTAAAATTATGTAAAGATTCAGTGTGGTAGGTCGAGCGTGGAAATATTATCTAGTAAGAGAAGAGCAGAACTAGTGGCCATCAATGTAAGATAGTCATCAAGAGATCAGACAGAGAATTCTGAGGAAATGCCTTAATCTCGAAAGTGGTGAGAATTTGGAAATAGTTGAGGCAAATACTGTGGTGAATATTTAAAGGCAGGTGAGATGAATATGAGGGCAAACAGGGACAGAGGTTTATGTAAGTAGTTAATAGGGAGGATAGTAAAGGCTCGAATGGAGCTTAAATGCTAGCATGGACTGGTTAGGCCTAATGCTGAAGTGTCAGTGACATTCTTTTTCAGGTAAAATGTTAAATTGAGATGCTACCTGCCTTTCTAATGACAGGAATGGAATCATTGCACGAGGCAATCTCTCAGACTGCTTTCATAGCTAATCTGATTTTGACTTCATGATCTGTAAGTCCTGGAGGTCTTTATGTCATTTGGGAGCAGGAACCCTCACAGTTGATCTCACTGACTATCAACCCATATCTCCAGCAAAGACTGGGCACCATGGTAGCTCGGTGGTTAGCACCTCTGCCTGACAGTGCCTAGGACCTACATTCGATTCTACCCTTGGGAAACTCTCTGTGTGGAGTGTGTACATTCTTCCTATGTCTGCGTGCATTTTCTCCAGGTGCCCCAATTTCCTCCCACAGCCTAAAGATGTGCAGGTTTAGTGGATTGGCTATGGAAAATGCGGGGTTATGGGGATAAGGTAGGGTTGGTGGTGGGTCTGGGTGGGTTGCTCTTCAGAATGTTGATGGGCCAAATAGCCTGCTTCTGCACTGCAGAGATTCTATGATTCTATTCTATGACTGCCAATAAATGTCACAATCGCTCATAAGTCCTTAATTTAAGAACTTCTATCGACGAATTTAACCAACATACTCCAGCTGAGGTTAGGAAATTTCAAGCTTAAAATCTGGGGTTCCCTGTTTTAATGTGATAGAGGAGATTTGACTGATTGATTCGTCAATCAGTGTTAATAACCCTCTCATTTGGCATCTTAAGCTGAAATATCATTTAAGTCTGCGGTTATGCATCTGGATAAAGGCGTTGACCCACACGTTGTGTGTGGCTGCCCAGAAACTCTGAATGAATTAATTGACAGCTTTTTTATGGTTGTTGTCACTTGATCTAACATCTCCTCAGGAAAGCATAAGGTCTGTTAGAGATCAAAGAGGTAATCTGTATCTTGAGGTGGAAAATGGGGTTCTGAACAAAAAATAGTATTCAAAAAACAATATAAATATTGAATGTTGAGGACAAAGAGGTTTACAACAATGGATGGGATAAACAATGAGAGGAAATGCTGAGTGACTGTACATCTTTGAAAGCAGATAAATTGCTAGGCTGAGAAGGCATATATCCTTGAGTGCTAAGTGAAGCAATAAAGGAAAATAGCTGAAATCTTGGCTATCATTTGCCGATTCTCCCTGGCTGGACAACTGTTAATGTAAATTTGTTTAAAAAGGGAGAAAGTGATATACTGAGTGATTATGCAGTAGTCAGCCAAACCTCAGTGGTGGGAAATTTATTGGAAAAATTCAGACATCATAAGGAACAAAAGCTGGAGGAGGCCATTAGATCCTTATTAAACTAATCCACTATTGAAAAGACATTCTGCCTCAACTCCACCATTCCACAATATCCACATATATTTTAAGTCCTTTTATCCTGCCAAATCTATCAACTGCGTCCTTCATGTATTCAACTATTGGACAGGGTCCCTCCTCCCAAGTTGTAGACCCAGGGACCATACCAAGATGTATAGGGAAGGAAAGGAAGGAGATCTTCTGAGGGCACCTGGATAACACAGATGGCACTTCATTATAACATAATTACAATGAAGTAACTTTGGTAAATATCTATTCACTTTTCATCAGAATATTATTAATATGAAGTGGGTTCAGAAGAGATTTACCAGGATGTTGCCGAGTATGGAAGGTTTGAGTTATATAAAGAAAGGCTGGATAGACTGGGAATTTTTTCGCTAGAGTGTAGGAAGTTAAGAGATGACTTATAGAAGCTTATAAAATCTTGAGGGGTATAGATAGGGTGAATGGCAGGTGTCTTTTCCCTAGGATAGGTGGTTACAATGCTAGGCGGCATATTTTAAGGTCGGAGGAGAAAGACTTAAAAATGACAGAGGGGCAATTTTTTACAGAAATTGTTGAACGTGGGAATAATTACAATGTTTAAAAGATATATGGATAAGTACATGATTAGGAAAGGTTTGGGGGGATATGGCAGGCAGGTGGGACAAGTTTCATTTGGAATTATGTTCAGCATTGACTAGTTGGACCAAAGGGTCTGTTTCCATGCTGTATGACTCTATGAACCCAACAGCTATATGAGCAAATGTAATTTTAGTACAACTACAGTGGTAGAAAGTTTAGCCTTCTTTTGGGGCCACATAAGGTATTAAGATCCAAAATGTGAAGTAAGCAGCTCCTGCACCTTATGAAGACATTGGGACCTTGCTAGGTGATTGTTACTTTGGCATCCAGGGTGAATCATTGTACTGCTTCTGCCTCACAAGTATTGTGTCGTACGATGTGGTCAGAGGACTTGGGCCAGGATTTTTGGTCCACACATAAGTCAATGTGTAAGGTCCAAATACAGTATTTTGTGATCACACATGTCTTCCCTACCCTGTGTGGGGACTGTTTAATCCTAATGACCTTTGAATGGTCTCATATAATCATCCTTACAGTGTGGAAACAGGCCCTTCGGCCCAACAAGTCCACACCAACCTTCAGAGCACCGCCCCCAGACCCATCCTCCTATAACCTACCTAATCTACACACCCCTGAACACTACAGGCAATCTAGCATGGCCAATCCACCTAGCCTGCACACCTTTGGACTGTGGGAGGAAACTGGAGGAAACCCATGCAGACACGGGGAGAATGTACAAATTCCACACAGGCAGTCGCCTGAAGGTAGAATCAAACCCGAGTCCCTGGTGCTATGAGACAGCAGTACTAACCACTGAGCCACCATGCCATCTCATATCACAAAAAGTGGAGGACTGTCCAGTCCTGCTGTGGTGACAGCCATTTTTATCTTCATTATGCTATTTGGATGAGGGTGGAAGGAAACAATGATGCATTTCACCATGTGAATCACAGACTCAGCTTCTCAATCCAGGTGGCCCCTCCCTCCCCAGTCTTATCACATTACCATGTCAAACATTGCCACCCCACGGATAACTTCATGCTTTGTCCGCCCCACTCCCCAATTGCACATCCATCCCATCCTTTATCATCTCTATATTTTGAGTTTCTCATTCCGTATTCCAACATGCTACCATCACCAGGACTGAGCTCCCCAACTTCCCTGATAAATCCTCCCTTGACTTTCAGTGAGCAGACTCCCAAGACATCCTGTGAGTCCCGCTCTTCATCGAACAGGGTAGAACAGCCCTGACTAATGAATGACTGGACCTGGGACAATCACCATATAGCTCCCTGACTGACTGTGATGACACTGACAGGTTGCACTGGACTATCAGGAGTGACCATGGCCCCCAATCCATGGAGTGCCATGAAATAGAGTCCTTGGCCCTGACCCTCCCAAGTGGCCAATAGGCTATGCCCAAGCAACTGAACTCATTTGCAGATGCTGCCCTTCCCTTACTATGTCCAGTTCCTTTGACTGATGGCTGCCTCCTTTGCTGGACTCTTCACCCCAAACAGTTTAAGACATGGCCATTTGGTTGAAGACAAAGAGTGGGTTTGCAATGTAGGCAGATAGCACATGGTATAGGTGTGTGATTAATGCAGCAACATATCCCAACCCTTTGACTAACCACTGCTAACAATCATGACAATGTACTTTGCTTTATGCCTGCTCTGAACAGCAAAGTAAAATAGAATGACTGAGAGCCTTTTGAAAACCAAAAGAGCTGCAGATGCTGTAAATCAGGAATGAAAACAGAAGTTGCTGGAAAAGCTCAGCAGGTCTGGCAGCATCTGTGAAGAAAAATGTCAGAGTTAACATTCCTCAGTTCTGAGGAAGGCTCACCAGACCCGGAACGTTAACTCTGATATTTTTCCTCACAGATGCTGCCAGACCTGCTGAGCTTTTCCAGCAACTTCTGTTTTTATTCCTGAGAGCCTTTTAGCTCTGGCTGAGGGGACAAAGTGCAAAAAGCAGGG
The DNA here is from genome assembly GCF_030684315.1 of Stegostoma tigrinum. Classification (NCBI taxonomy): domain Eukaryota; kingdom Metazoa; phylum Chordata; class Chondrichthyes; order Orectolobiformes; family Stegostomatidae; genus Stegostoma; species Stegostoma tigrinum. Next base: position 16,997,779 of record NC_081362.1, on the reverse strand, counting down.
CTGTGAACATCTAATCTCTGCTGGAATCACTTTATTTTTTTCCCAACGTCCCAGCTAATGCCCCCATTGCTCAGAAGCCAGGAAGATTCCACCAACTGTTCCTGGCTGAGGTTGAATTTAGACCCTTGTTTCTTGAAGGCCTTCACTCTCATCCTCTGTCTTCAAGCAGCTTGTCCTTCTCTGTGCTGCCTCTTCCTAGCCTGTGTCAACCTGCAGGCCATGGTTATTGAACTCTTCAGCACTCATGACTTGGAGTATGTGCCCTGAGATCAGAACATTTGAGATCAGAACCAAGGCCTTCATCATGTGCCCACAACCTCACTATAGACTTCGGCAACTTCAAATGGCAGTATAAACCACCAAAGCGAACTCAACAGCAACAAATCAATTAGCACCGATCTGAGCAGATGATGATCTCTTCGAAGATGGTGATCATTCTTCCTGCTACTAAATGCATGTTAAATGTTCAAGGCAAGATGGTTAATGACAAGGTGGACAGCATTGATATCCATATGCTGTTTGTTAATGTTCAGAGGGAGATTGTTAGTGTCTAGGGGGAGACTGTTCAAATCCGAAGTGAGATTCTTAAGGTTCTGGAGGACAGCATTAATGTCCAGGTTACGTGTGGAGGGGAGAAGATGCTGTTATCATTGAATGAGCTCAGCATTTTTTCTGATTTCCATCAAATTCAGTGAACTGAACCCACTGCATGCATTTCTCACAAAGAAATTCTATCACATTCCATGTTGGTCTTTTCTTAATTTCATTTTTACTTCTTATTCCTCTTTTTTCTTTGTCTCCACCCTTTCTGACTATCTTTTCACACGTCATGTGCACAAGTTGGGGTTGGGGAATAAGAGCATTAACATGAAGACTGCTTGACATTCTGTTTAATACTTGATGGCAAGACATTGATCATGCTCACTTCAGTCAATGTAAAATTGATGAATGGTGAGTATGGTATAGTCTACAACTGATTTCCTGGAAATATTTAACAAGAGCGTAGGGATTGAAAGGGAAAGAAAGAAAAATGAAAGGTAAAGAAACATGAAGGCCTATGTAACAAAAGCAGGACATTTGAAGAGAAAAGCAACACCTAAGTGCTTTTAAACACCACATCCCAATACTTCAGTGAAATGGAATCTTTGCAAAGCTAAAGCAGAATAAATCCACTGCCTGATCTCAGCATATTCCAAACATGCACTTAAATCAGAGCTGTGTCTCCTTCCTCCTAAGTGAGACAATATTAGTAGAATATGCATTCTGCATTTTAATAATTAAAATTCTAGTCAGCAGCTTCTGTGGCTTGGCAAGTTATAGAAAACTGCACCATACAGAGGAAGAACTCCAGCAAAGGTTGAGTAGAATGTACAATATGTACGAATTATCTCTGCTCCACATTAGCAGCTCCACACCTTTCTTCATCTAACTCTATTGACATGTCCTTCTGTTGTTTTCTCTCTTGAACACTTGTCTGGCATCCTGCGAGATGTATCAGTGCTATTTCTCTTAGTGTAATAGCAGATCATTCGATCACTCTATTCCATGAAGAACTTTCTCCTGTATTTTCTACTGAATTTATCAATGAGTATCTTCTACTTGTGGCTCCAAGGTTTAGTTTTGCACGCAAGTAGAAATATCTGTTCCATTCAATCCCTTTATAATTTAAAAAAGTCTATCAGGTCACCTCCAAAATTTTTCTTTTGACAAAAGGAACCCCAGTCTGTTAGTCTGTACTGTTGGTTAGGTCACCTTAGCTTGCAATCATCCCCTTATGTTTTTGCGCCTTCACTTATGTTTATATATCCTTATTACCAGACTTTGCACAGTCCTCCAAAGTATGTTAACATGGGCTTCAAGTTAGGTTTTTTTTGTTAACTTTGAGTTAATAGTTATAGTGCTGTGGCTCAAAAAGAAACACTTGTATCAAACAAAATACATTTGAATGGTTGCTTGCCAGTTTTGGCTAAAAATAGCCTGGGAATTTTAAACAAGGAACTAGTAGCAATGAAAATTAAACAGTGCTCCAGCAAGTGAATGGGGAAAGGGATCTTCAAGCAAAGAACTGTGGTTAACCTCAGGACATCCCATAGTACTTTATAGCGAACTACCTCTAGAACCATTGTCACTGCTGTAATTTCGGAATCATGTCAATCAATTTTCACACAGCAAGATCTCACATACAGCAATGGTGTTGGTTTGATGAATATTACTGAGTTGTAGAATGCTTTAGCACAAAAGGAGGCCAGTTGTCTGAGCATACATGTCAGCTTTGATTAGAGTTCCCAGTTTCATGTCCTACATGCCCCTTTTGGACCAATGCCTTATCACTGCTACCCCTACAAATCAGATTGGTAAAGATCAATGTTCTGTAAGTGTCTACCATTCTTACTAAAGTAGCAGTTTAGTGGGATCCAGTAATCGACAAGGTTGCAGTTTCAGCCTGTATGGACTCATTTGCAAGGCTGGTTAGAAGTTCTGTGGTGGAGGCTACTTTCTCCGCCTGTTAGAAATTCTCACAGTTCCCCATACTGCCGATTCATTATTGTCTCCTCATTCGCCTCCACAATTTGGTCAATATCTGGCCAAGTTTTCTGAAATTCCCCCGGTGCTCATAACTAGGCAGAATTACTTCTACCACATCTCAACTAACACTGACAGACAGCCTGTCGCTGCCACCAAAGCTTAGCACTGGTGCCTGGTGGGACATCCCATGACAGTACACCTTCAGAAAGAATGAGATTCTCTAAGAAACTGTCCACATGGATGTCCTATGTTACTTGCTGTACAGATGAAGAAGGTCCTGGTAATCGAGGGAAAAGTGACTTAGTGGCGGCAATGTCACAGTGTTGACAATCACTGTTCTCAGTACTCTCATAGTTCATTGATGACATGAAATCAATATGTCAGAGTTATTTGCAATCCAGGCCCCAGCTATTTGCCAGCTCCCTGACTCTCCAAATGGGAGAAAATTACTGCAGATGGTAGAACCTGTTCTGTGAACAACAAATGCTGGAGATCACAGCAAGTCAGGCACTATCCATGGACAGAGAGCAAGCTAACCTTTTGAGTCTAGATGGTTTTGCATCTCTGACTGAGTGTGATGCAGACATACTAGCTGTCACCATGTTGGCCTCCTCTGCCTCAGTGAGCCTGACTGTTCATGTCTGCCACCCCCAGTTTTTTCCCTCTCCTTTGCATTTTTGTTCTCTTGTACCAAGAATGAAGAAATGGTCTAGGGAGTAACTGAATGTTGGATATTCAACCACTGGATTCAGTAATTTTGATTAATTTGGCTAGAAGAAGCATGCATCACATTGGACAAGGGAAGGAGTGAGTGTGGACAATAGATGGGTAGGTGGAGGTGATAAACTGAGATGAATGTGAAGGCTATGTGCAGCAGAATGGTGAGAGGGTGTGAGGAGTAATGAGATGAAACACACTAAACAGCTTGTTGGTGACAGCTAATTTTCTTTATCTCAATGCTGAGAGAAAGTATGCTTCTTCTCCTCCCAGCGATAATTCCAATGGTGCATCATTGAATCTAAATGCTATCCTTGTTCAATGTATGAGCTCCAAGCTATGTATTGGTCCCTTTAACAATTATTGAAGTTGCAGTATGGGAAGGCACATCAACTCCTGTGCAACATGGTCACACAAAACTCAGAAATCAAAACTAACTGATGTAATTAAATTGAGATCGCTGATTCGGACATGCTCAACTCACACAATTCCACTCCCTTTCATCGTATACGAACTATATTCAGATTAACGTTCGCAGCTATGTGACAGAGGAGGTGATGTGGTCAGGTTAACTGCAACACAAATAATGATGCAACAGCAGGACGTTGAACACTAATTGCATTCGGAACAAGAAAAAGGAAAATTCAAAGGACAATTAACCATAGTGGTGTTTTGAGGGTTACAATTGTTGTATTTGGGCTTGACTGTGGTCACAATCAATGGATTAACTGTAGCATTGTTCAGAGGATTGACTGTAGTATTATTGTCTAAATAGAGCGTGGGAGAAAGCACAGGTTTCCATTGTGAGACTCAGGAAGCTAGACGTATGAAATGGATCACATATCATACCAGCTTTTAATTGCTCCATGTCCAGCAGCACAAGGGAGAAGTGTTAGATGAATTTGAAAAGCCTAGACAGGATTTAAATTATTGACAAGACTTGGAGTTTACCAAGAGCTAAGTGTTGTTGGAATAATGAAGTGAAACCTAGAGCTTCACCATGATTCCCAAATTCTTCTGAGACAAGAATTATAAATTTTGAATAGAATAAAGTGTTAAAGCTAATGTTACCTGCCTGATCCAAAATCAGTAAGAAGGCAAAACAGAAAACCACAGATTTGATCATTTCATTCCATCAATAAGAATGATAAAAATATGCCTGAAATGCATGGACAGCATAGGCACAGCCGATACATACATGTTCAGAAAAGAAAAGTGATACTTGTTTATTCTAGATGAATTTTGTGAGGAGGTTGCTGAATGAGACCTGAATGGAATGGAGCGCCATTTGGTATATTTGAATTGTCAGAAAATAAAATACCACATGAGAAACTTTTTTTTAAGATTAAAGGGATGGCTTGAAGATGGAAAGCAAAGGGTAGGAGTAAATAGATGCCTTTTGGACTGGAAACTAAGTGCATGCCTCGAAGTTTTATGTTTTGACCTTTCCTATCACTAGGAAAGTGATAGCTAATGTCCGTAACTCATTTGAACATTCAGTGAATAATTAGGGAAGACAAATACTGAATGTGGATCAATTTGAACATTAAGAGGGATAATTAGGAGGAAGGCAGCTAATTTTAAGATAGCAATCAACCTTTATCCAAACTCCAGCTTGTGTTGGGCTTGTAAACCAAACCATACAGCAAACTTTGAAAATGTCTATTTCTATAAGTTAGTATCAAAGACTGTACTTTGAAAAGCCATGTTAAGCTACTCATAAAAAGTGATGTTCATTTAACAGGAAAGAATTTATTTTATGCTGGTCTTGCTACAAATTTGTTACCTTGCTTCTGGTAAACCAAAAACGTTGGGTAGCACAAATATTATCTAATGTCTTCTCACTGCAGCACTAAGCATAAGTACCTGAGGGAAGATTTTGTGTTTCACTGGTCAATACAATCAAAGCTCATTTTTGATATTATCATTTCTGGAGGAGTTTTTAGCTCTGTAACTAATGTTGAAGATAACAGTATCTATTCAACTGTTTTCCATCTCTTTTCAATCCAACCAGAGAATTACTAATTAGAAAGATCTAAGTTTCTGCCATTGAAAAGGGCATCCCGATGCACTGTAATGAAATGTAATAGCATTACAGGAGAGTTAACACATCAGGTTAAAATGATATTCCCCAGGAGATGAGGGTGGTGATGCATGCCAGTTCCCCATGCCTATTTTGGAACACTCCGGGAAGTGCCTTTTCCGAGTCTTTACATCACTCGTCGATGTTGTGTACTCTCTAGCATCACCACAGACCAAGGACCAGATGATACTGGTGTTATATGAGGCTGGTTGTTATCGTCATTATCAGCGGGGCCCTACTGATGTTACTGGCAAATTTGTAAGGACTATGTCTCGGTGGAGGATCTTATCTCACCGTTTGCGGTTTTTGCTCACTTGTCACTGAAGAGTTGTAAGAGTTCGAGTGTCAGTGACAGAATGAGTCTTAATGTCGTATACTGGCTCGATAACAACTTCTTCCATGAAGGCAGTTGCATCAGCTGTTTCCTCGCCAGTCTCAGTTATCGTCTTTGTCTCTGCCCAGCTTTATGTCTCGATAACTTTTGTTGTAGGAGGTTTGGTGGTAATGCTTATCTCAACAGCAGGGTGGGCTGCCCTTACGGTGCCTTCTTCAACGTTATCTATGTCATCCAATACAGGGTGAGCCAGCTCCTGTCAGACCGATCTCAGCTCCGTGTATGGTAGGAGGTAATGTCTCAATGTCGCTGTCTCGATCTGGACCGAGATGGACCTTGTTGCGGATGTTACACATGTATAACCGAATGATTTATCGCAGCTCGCGGTTGTGGACAATGCTGCGGGGAGGTTGTTTATCCGGGACACTTCCCAGCCGGACTGCTCCAGTGGAACTGGAGACTCATACTGGTTTTTTGAGTGTTGGTCTGTATAGACCATGGCCGTCTCGTACTTTTTCTGGTCGTTTGGTCACCCAACAGCCAGGACTGTTGGGCTTACTTGCGGGGCCAACGGGGAGGCACGACACGCACTATGCGCCAACAATATGTCAAAACGTCATAGTGGGCAACTAAGAGAGTTTAAGACTTACTAAGAATGCTTAGCCTTAAGAGAGGCATTGTTACTCCCCTTGCTGTGACCACCTCCTACTCCTTCTCCAAAGGTATCTGGCTGTGGTGTAGCTGTGTAAAAGAGGCAGGCAGTTGGGTTGAATATCCCCTCAGTTGTCTCCTACTCAGACCCTGTTGATGGCCACTTTTGGCCAGGTGGGGAAGCCTAAAGCAGGAGTTTCTGATCCATGCTGAGTGGCCAAAGATTGGGAGTGTTCGACAGTAATTTGATCAGAAGTTGAGGAACAGCCTTTTCAGACAACGAAAGAGAAACTGCAGCCCAACACATACTACACAAACAAACATGCCTTCAGGCCACAGAAATAACAGGCATGCCTGGAGTCAATGAACTGAATTTGCAGTCTTTCACATGGAACTGACAAGTCTAGTATCTGCTACATCATATTCCCAATTCACACAGGGAAAACTTTGGAGAGTTTCTCACCATCCCCATCAGATGGCAGGATGGAATCAACTGAGGGTCTGAAGTATATGGCAATCTCTTCAATTAGTAATCCCATGAAAATTTCACTGGGCCATGTCGCTGACAATTTGCAAAACGTTGGGCATTATTGAAAGTCCTGCTTTACAGTAGTTGAATGTTTGACCTGTACTTCTGTCCTTCAGATTAGGTAAACTGAGGGATCGAACAATTCACATTACCACGGAATTTGAGAACTAATCAGCAAATGGCTTTCCTCTGTTTGAGTTTGAATCTCGGAATGACAGAGGAAGTGCCTGTACTGTCAGTGTGGCTGCCTTTCACAGTCAGCATTGTTTTAAACCAGAGCAGGGCGGTTCTCCCCCAGTCCTCAACACTTAGCCCCAAACAAAATTAGTAAAACAGATTTCTTTGGTCATAGCCACGTTGCTGACTACGGGATCTTGCAATGTGCAAAGCGGGGGCTGCTATTCATACAATAATAATTAATTATGCTACTAAAAGTACTTTATTGTTGTGAAACATTTTGTGATGAACTAAAGTCGTCTGGAAAGGCATCATACAAGTGCCGACTTTTTTCTCTTTGCTCAGTTTCTCTGCGTACTCCTTACAAAATCTTTATCATTGGACATGCGCTTCTGCCTTCATTTACGCAATGAACGGCTACATGTGTTAGACGCAGTCACTAAATCAGTTGAAAGGCAGTACGGATGAAGGTAGTAAGAACGGTGCGGGTTGACAACTGTCCTTTTGCAACAAGGTTAATATGAATCCGAATAGCAGACAGTAAATCACAGCCAGTCTCAGCACATCTTCCTCAGTCAGGGGTCTGTGTACGAGGTGGGGGGAGTAGAATGCGGTTGGCTGCTGCTTCCTTTCGTGAAGCTGGTCCCTCCCTGCCTCGTTTTCTATTGGCTCAGAATAAGATTTGGATCACGGAGAAGAAAGCAGGAGATCGAGGAAAGCAGTAGAACGCAGTTTACAGGTTTGAGTCTGTAACGGGAGTGGGGGGGCGCATGGTAGGAGACTGCAGAGAGGAACCACCCGGAGTAATCTGACTCAGGAAGGAACCAGGGTCTAGCCTGACCCCAGGGGGGAGAGGGACAGTGACCAGCCCGACCCCAGGGGAGAGAGAGGAGGGGCAACAGTGACCAGCCCGACCCCAGGGGAGAGAGGAGGGGCAACAGTGACCAGCCCGACTCCAGGGGGAGAGGGAACAGTGACCAGTCTGACCCCGGGGGGGAAAGAGAGGGACAGTGTCCAGCTCGACCCCAGGGGAGAGAGGAGGGGAACAGTGGCCATTCTGACCCCGGTGGCGGGGGGGGGGGGGAGAGGGACATTCTCTAGCCTGACCCCAGGGGAGAGGGGGCTGTTGGTGGGGAGGGGGCTCGGATGGTGAATGCTGAGTGGTTTGGCGAGCTGATTGCGGGACTGTGCCCACAGGCCGAGCCAGGATCTCTCTGTCTGAGCGGGTGAGCGTGTCCCTGAAAGTCCGGGAGATGGGGGGCCGCGTCTCGGCGCAGGAGCCCGATCAACTCAGCCCGAGTGAGGAGCAGGAGAGCGGCCAGGAGAGGCAGCACACCGAGGCACTGGACGGCAGGGTGAGTGCATGGCCTGTAGAGGTGGGGGAAGAGACACCACTGGGTGACTGCCTGGGGTGGGGGGTGGGTTCAGGAAGGATGTGGGTGATTTACACCCCGGCGGGGAGAGAGACTGGGTCTGGACTGTTCTTGCTAACAGCTGGGAATCCCAAAACTCGCAGTTGCAATGGAGCAACTTTTACAGGACCCCTCCTAATCTCTCTCACTTCAGTGTCTCTCTCTCTGCCCTCCCATGTGTCTCTAGACCGCCCTGGGGGTAGGCTTCGTGGCTGAACTTGGTAAGGGTCTTTGTAAAGTGTAGTAGGAAAATTTACAGCCTGCCATCAGTGAAAATGCCGAACCCCCCCTTGGGGGCATTCATAATATTCTTAGGTCAAACTGTAAGAGTTACCGAGGACAACGTGAACATAGCGAATATTGATAACCAAAGCAAAAACAGAAATTGCTGGAAAAGCTCAGCGGGTCTGGCAGCATCTTTTATAACAAAGTATCTGGACTTTGGCTCAATCTCTAATATAGAGCATAATAGTCTTAGTTTTAATTGAATGACCCGCATGTGCTTTTAAATTCCTTTATTTTTATTTGGGTATCCTTCCATCCAAGATGTTTTATATTTGGAGCTGCAATGCTGATGCTGGCTAATTCACTTCGGTCAGCAGCGGTCTTCAACCCCCAAATAGGGGGGAGAAAGTTGACCCAGGTCCTCAGTCAGGTTAATGAATGGGGCGGGGAGCTATCATCAGAAAAGACTGTTACAGTCACAGGCAAAGTTTAACTGGCGCCCAGGCAGGCTGTCTGGTTAGAGTTGCAAAGGATCTGTTACCATATTGGGAGTGCATCGTGGAGCATCGAGCTGGATGAACGAGAGGACAATGAGGATGGTATGTCTGCAGGCCCTGTATAAAACTCTCTACTCCTTCATCCCAAATCGCTGGAAATGAAAAACTGAGTCTGCAATACAGATTCCTGGGTAAAATTATCGTTAGCATTTCATTAGCTGGAATACTGTACTATTCCCAACCTCTCACCACTGCCACTCCCTAAAAAAAATCAATTTGGTGTGTTGTAGGTGGATTAATAGGAGGAAAAGTAGGGGATTGAGCAGTGAACTAGTGTGGGGACTATATTAACAGAGAAGATAAATAAAATAAAGCTTAAATATACCCAAATCTTTTCAAATGGGAATGTAAAGCTCACCCCCATTTGTGAGTGGTTGAGCTGTATAGCCCTTACAGGAAGGGAAAGAGAAAGTAACAGAAGGATGTGTAAAATGTGATAATGTGGGAAGAGTTTTACTTTGGAGGACAATAGACTCATTAAGCAACGAGACCTGTTTCTGTGCTACAAATTTGATGAAACTGACAGTGGATCAAGGTGCAAAGGAAAGGTTCCAGCAACAGAACAAAATATTATGTTAAAGAGTAGTATGGCTGATTTCCAGAAGTAGCTTGCTGCTTTAGCGGAATGTAAAAGTAGCGCTGCTGAAGGAAGGGTGGGGAATAGAACTGAAGAGGGACTTGAGTGTGTAATTACACAGATTATAATAAGGACAGAAAGTTATTAAACCTGACTGGTATGCATCCCAGAGTGCTGATGACTGGGACTGACAAAGTGGAGGATTTGTATTATTTTATCAAAAAATCTTGGAAACTAACTGTACCACAATACCGAATGTAGAAGAACTACTTAAAATTGAGAGTCAGGGGCTTGTTGACAAAAAAAACAGAAAAGGCTCTGCAGGTCTGGCAGCATCTGTGAAGGAAAAAGCCAGCATTAACATTTCGGGTCCAGTGATGCTTCCTCAACCGATGCTGCCAGACCTCCTGAGCTTTTCCAGCAACTTCTGTTTTAGTTCTTGATTTACAGCAACTGCAGTTCTTTCAATTGTTGACTGATTAGTTTTACCTGGGATGGGAGTAACTGTCTGGAGTCTGTAATCTAGAATAATATTAGTGAATGTTATGGAGTCCCACCTAATGATTAGGTCAGTGACCTTTGCTCTGAATGAGAAGGTGCTAGAGAATTCTTTTATCTCTACTAGATTAGATGTCAAATCTTCTAACCTTGTGAATAAAGTGCACGCTAGCTCATTAAGGTTTGGTGTTAGCCCTTCCAAGATCAGTATGTCCTTCCTGGGTTGTAGTGCTCAAAGCTATATGCGGTGCTACAGAAGGGATCTGAACTAGTACTATACAACTGGAGGATGACTCCCTAACCCCTAAATTCCAATTTTCTATGCAGAATTTTGTGCAATTTCTATACCTGCACATTGGCTTTCTTTTTGTGATTTCTGTACGTAGGCACCCAGATTATTTTGTCCTTTAACATTTGGTGATAACAAGTGCTGGAGCATGTCAAGCTGATGATTATAGGAAAACGTGGATGACAGAATGGACCATGCTAAGTAATAAATTGTGTTGGTTTAGTGGATTGGGTGTTTGGGGGAGTCGGAGGGAAATTGCATGAACAATAAGACGTTCACCATGAAGCTCCTGAGAATTCAACACCTTTGTAGTATTCTAAATTTTACAATTTGCGTCCAAAATGCCTAAAAACATTGGGGTTTCAAATTTTCAGTTGAAGATTTCTGATCATGAAAGGCATTATTCTGACAGTGACTTCTTAAAAAATGTACAATTGTGCCTGAATTGTGATACCTAGTCCCGACCGTTTTGTAGGTAAACACATCAGCAAGGTAAGAGACTTGCAAATTCAGTGTATTTACACCCTTGTGCACATCTCAGTCTTATGGACCATTATTCTGAAGCCCAGCTTGTTGCATCAATAAACGTGACTGCCATGCTCTAAACAGCTATGTCTTGAGTGCAGGACCAGTGACCAGTTAATTGGTTTCCAGGTGGTGACATGAGGATAGTTTTCCAGCAAGGAAAATGGTCGTCTTTGTACAGTGGCACCTTTTTCGTTTGGGCTTAAGATTAAACTCTCTTGACTGTGTATGAGTGAACATCCCACTTGCTTGTGGCTCAGTAGTTGGGAATTTAATCTTGACCCTTTCAGCGGAGACCTGCTTTCAATACGGTTAATAGTGTGTGGCTGAATTAAAACTGGAATTATTTTCTGTAGTGCCCTAACTGGTGTCTTTGAAGTTGTAAGTTCAATAGGGTAGGTGGAGAGAAGATGTTTCCACTTCTAGGTAATTCACAACGAGGGACCCATAAACTTGAGATTGGCTGACAAATCCAGTGAGGGATTCAGGACGCACTTTTCTTGAGTAGGAAGGATGGGGAGCCTGTTGTCACATCACATGGAGTGGTGGTGCACAGAGCAAAGGCACATTTTAAAAGAGGAAGCTAGGCACGTACATGAAGGGAAGGGAATGAAAGGAGATGTTGACAAAATTAGATGAATTAGGGTGGGAGGGATTTATATGGAGTATAATCACTGGCACAGAGCTGTTGTGCTGAAAGTGTGTTCCTTATTGACTCCACTCTGGTCCTTGCCAAAGGACTTTGGATTTGAGTCAAATTATTGAGCAGCATGGGGGAGTGGGGACAGATTTTATTCCACATATCGGTCATGCAATATGTATCAGTGAGAGCGTCCATGTATTAAAAACTAAAACTAACCATTCATGGCCTAAAATTCTTTAGTGTGAGGAGAGAAATTCCCATGACCTTTTGCCTTCTTCCCTCCTCACCTCTGCTCCCCAGGGAGTGAGGCGTGGAAGGAAGAAAAATTATAACACTTGCTTCTTGCTTGTTCTCACTAACTTAAAGATTAGCTCAAATGCACATTACAAAGTAATGCAGTTTGCAGTACAACAGCTGGTATGTTTTGGAAAATGTAGTTAGTTCCTTACTTGGAATTAGTGAAGATATGGAGGCAAGTACAGTCCTTACAGTTTAACATATATGGAGTGATTGAAACAGCGCTAGTGTATTTAAAGGCAGTCTTAATATGTGTGGGAGAAGGGAGATAGGACTGTGGAAAGAAGAGGAATTTGAATAGGAGTAAGCTTGTATGGATTATGAATACCTAAATGGGGCTAATGGCTTGCTTCTGTGATGCTGCTTCTAGGATTTATTGCAATTTTGATTCCAGACCCAGGCTATTTTGTGTCAAGGCCTAAATTTGATTTGGGTAAGCATGGATGTTGGTGCATCATACATGGCATGTATCTTGTAAATCCTTGATCCTGAGTGCTCTTTGAGACACTTACGTCTGCCAGTTTAACTGCATTGGAGATGTCTACATTTTAAAAAAAACAGTTTTGAATTGCTAACAGTGATAAGGTTATAGTCTAACCTTCGTACGTCTCCCATTGTCAGTTTTCTCAAAGAAGGGACAATCAATCCTGACTTACGCGAGAAGGTTTGGGATTGAAATGTTAAGTTGTGCTCCTAAAAGAGTTCTATTTCTTTTGTTGGATTTGTGCTGATTTGAGTAAACCTGCTAGTTACAGAAGCTTTGGACACTGGGACAACGTGAGCTTTCAAAGATAAGTTGGAAAGATTTTAGTTAGTAATGGTCTAGAAATAAAATAGGTGATTGAAATTGTGGTATATATCCAAATTAATGCTGGGGCTAATTCAAAAGGGCCGAATGGCATCCTGTTGCTATGTGCCTTTCCCAACACTATTGACTTCACTACTGGACCTGTTTTATTGTACTCATATCCAGTCTCATTTAAATTGTTCTGTATTGTTTTGTTAAAAATAAGCACCTGCCTTCCAAATTTTCTCAGTGAAAGTATGTTGTTTCATCCAAGCTCCAGGCAATAACTAGTTGTTCCGTTTTAATATTCATTACGCTTCCAATAAATGTTTTTTGTTTTTGCCTTCCACCCAAATTACATTTGGACTGAAACCACATGTATGTCAGTCTTGACGTGAGCATCTTTAAAACCTGCAGAAAATTTTAATCTCCTCAATTTGTTCAGAATTTAGATTTTAAGTAACACCGCCTTTTGTTCTCGAAGGAATTTGGAACAATTTTGGACTGAATTGGTCTCTTTCAAATTTTAATCTAACAAAATTCGTATTTCACTAATGGTGGCTCAGTGGCTAGCACTGCTGCCTCTCAGCACCAGGGTTCCAAGCTTGATTCCACTCCTAGGTGACTGTGTGAAGTTTGCACATTCTCCCCATGTCTGCTTAGGTTTCTTCTGAGTGCTCTGCTTTCCCCTGCCACAGTCCAGAGATGTGCAGGTTAGGTGGATTGGCTGTGCTGAATTGCCTTTAGTGTCCAGGAACAAAAACAAAGTTGCTGGAAAAGCTCAGTAGATCTGGCAGCATCTGTGGAGGAGAAAACAGTTAACGTTTTGGGTCCAGTGACCCTTCCTCAGAACTCGTGTCCAGGAGTTGGATTAGCCATAGTTAATATGGGGTTGTGGGGATAAGGGTCTGGGGCTGGGTGATATGTTCTTTGGGGGGTCAGTGTGGATTAGATAGACCAAATGGCCTCTTTCCATACTGTGTAGGGCTTCTATGATTCTGTTTACTTATTCCTAAAAGTAGTTGAGGATGTGGAACATTCTGTGTTAACAATTATTACTACACATTGAATTACTTTACTTTGGTCTTGTGTTCATTCCAGTAAAAAAAAATCTGGAAATTCTTCTGTGGTCCCAGCTGTAGCTGTACTGATTTCAAATCTTCATGTCTCTTACCCGAATATTAATTGGAGAAGATTAAAATTTGCTGCAGATTCCAGTGACTGTTGGCAATGGTGCCTTCAGCTACTTAAGCGATGAGCTGGAATTTGCTCCCTCCGCTCCTGCATCCTCTGATCTCAACTTTAAGTATCTGCCCAAGTTTGGTGCAGTCACATTAAAGTGAAAGTTGCCATTTTATAATGACACTTTTTTTGATTATAGTAAAATATCCCCTGGCATTCCACAGGAGTAATGTTCGGCATTTGTTAACACTGAGACACATGAGATATTGGGATAGCTGGCCAAATGTTTGCTTTTGAAGGTATGTTTTAAGCAATGTCCTAAGAGGAGAGAAAGGCGAAGAACTGTTGAGGAAAGAAATTGCAGAGCTTGTGGCCTGGCAGCTGAAGGCACAACCAATATTGTTGCGAAAGAAATGAGAGGTCAGAAATCCCAGAACACTGGGATCGTGTATGAGCAGAGGACATCAGAGATGTGAGAAGAGGGGCAATAAGGGAGACTGCCAAGGGATTTGATCACGTGGGTGAGAATTTTGAATTAAAGCTATGGGCCAGAAACATTCAGGTGAAAAAGCATGGGAGGGTGGACCTAAGTTCTGCAATATTCTGCCTATACTATAAACCTATTTTTCATAGTTCTCCAAGCTACTGCTAACTTTTGTCATGGACTCCTTCTGAGGGTGACAGAATGTGCATACCCTCCTGACTGTTCCACTTAAACAAAAAAATTTACTCCCTTAATGAAATGGGAGTCCCATCTGACACTCCAGTCAAATAGACTGGTGAACTGAACCTGAGCGAAGTCTGTGCTTTTCTCTCGTACATAGCCATTGAGGAATGTAAACACTAGTTTGTAGTTTCTAAATGCCTGCTTGCTTTTTGGAATGAATTTTGCACAATGTTTATCAGACCTGTGCACACTCTTGTAGTAGTTACAACTTGGCAGGATATTTGGATTAACTTGCTTACGGCCTGAGAGCCTCATTTGCTTGAAGAACTCTGCTCACTGGTTCCTAAACAGTTACAGAGAGTTTCAGTTGTTGAGCTTTGCAATTGCTTTTCGTTACATTCAGAGTTTAAATTAAGACGGGAATTTTCCCAAGTCTGGCAGACTGCAGCGCACCACTTATCAAGCTGTCCTTGGGTTGAGAATCATTGTGTTGTTGTATTTCTGTCCTGTTTGTGTAATTCCAGTTCTGGCATGTACTCCCATTTGGAAACAGTCTCTCAGTGCTGTTGGGATTGGTCAGCTTTGGGACCGGTTGGAGGGGGAATGCTGATTTTGGAAACTGCCTTGATGCAGGGAATGTATGTTAGATTTTTAATCATAGCAAAACCTAAATGTTGAAATCGGGAATGTGATCAGGCCCGTTTTGGGTGGGGGGCGGGGTGTATTTAAGTTGTTCCCCTCACTGAGGCAAAAGCCCCAGCACGTGATCGCCACCAAGTGGTCATAGCCAAAACGCCAAGAACAACACTTATTCTGAGGCAAGGCAGCAGTGCTATCTTGGGACACCTTCCCTGGTTGCAGTCTCTTGCCAGGCAATGGCACTTCACAGCGCTGGTAAAGTTCAAGGTCTGTGCAACCATGAAACATTAAACTGGCAATGACGTAGACTGGCAAAATACTACGGGAAAGCAAACAAAACTTAAATTCATGAATTTGAGCAATGAAACATTTCTGCCAAATTCTGAATCGTAACATTGTAACTACAATTTGTTGCAGATACAAGCCCAATAAATGCATTTGACAAATGCACTTCAGGCTCTGCTTATTGTCTGCAAAACTCTCTGAAAAAGGGAGGCATTGGGATATTAGAAATTTCGTTGCTTCCATGAGGGTTTACATAGCCACCCTCAAATCTATGTCCCTCGTGGTACTGACCTCCAGGATTTTCACAGGAATTTGATTTGAGATTCCTGCTCCTTGGGAGTTGGTTTTAATTAAATATATCATATATGGAATGTCAAGTATCTCTACTAATAACGCAGCCTTGTCATGCAATTGTTTTTAAATAAAAATGTTGAGACAGGGGGCAAGAAAGAAATGCTTGTCAAAAAGCAGAATTATGGAATTCTAGATGTAGTCCAATCTATATAGATAGTTCAGGCCAAGTGAATATTTATTATGGACCAGACCAAACCCTGTCAATATAGTAAGAAAGTCTAAACCCAACTTTTTCTTATTTTAAAGGTAAGTGTAAGGTGTTGTTTTCCAGATGCAATTTGGTTGGTCAAGCTACCAGCCTTGAAATAATACACTTTTTATTCATGCACTTATGTAATTAAAATACAGAAAAATAAGAATTGGCTTAACAGTAACTCTATTGAAATGTTCAGCAAAAGCAATATATTTAACCGCTACTAGTTAACCGTTCCAATATAGTAACATCCCATAAACCTACCCTTGGCAAAGGCAAATTCAGTAAAATTGTCTCACATGCAATTTGAGCAGTGGGAACAGACCCCCAGCTTTTAGCTGTAACAAAGGTATAAAGCTTCATGACTCCAGCAACTGCTACTAGAGGCTAACACCATTTTTTAAAAATTGGTTTTGTGGGAGATTGACCCCACCCATTCAGCCTGCCTCTATTGTTCCAACTTTTTTTTTGAGGGGGGGGAAAAAAAATCTCAAGGCTACACAAGCTATTTACTTTATTAGCTTTGGAGCAGACTGCTGTCCACCTTTATCCCAACCTTTCTTCATTTCTTAAATAAAAGACCAGATATACTTCTTATTGTCACAGTTTCAGCAAAGGGATCGTTAATCCATGTTCGATGAGGTAATTCTATTCCTGGCTCAAAGTCGATGGTTCACATCTGCATTATAAATTCCTTTGTCAATATTTATAGTTGAGATTACCCATTTGAAATGTGTTACAGTGAAGTCAGAGACCTCCGCCAGTGGTGGAAGAAGCAATATGTGAGCAATTTATTTAGAATCATTTTATTAGCAGAAGATGACCTTTTGGGTCATTATCTGTGCCAGCCAGACAGTTAGGTTACGTAAGCATTTTCTCAAAGTGAAAAGAAGCTACTATGGCTTCAAGCAGAGTATTCTAGGATTTTTGTTGGCGAAAAAAAGGTTCATTTTTCTCACTCTCTTTCACCAATTACTTTAAATTTATACTTTTTAGTTATTGACTTATCTGCTAGTGAAAATGGCTCCTTCACATCCATTCAGTTGTGGGGCTAAGAAATTTAATCCACCACAAATTAACTGTGTCTCCTCTGATCCAAGAAAACAACTCCAATGTTACCTCGGCTAAAATTCTCCATTCCCGATAGCAACCTCATAAACCTTCTTTGCTCCCTCTATAGTGTGATCATGTCTATCTTGTAATGCGGTGATCGGAACAGAATGCAGTATTTTAGCTGCAGCTCTAGTATAACCTCGTGCTCTTACTTTATTTACCAAGGTACAGAATATATGGTATGCCATATGCCTGTGTAACTACCCATTTCTCTGTCATACCCTCAGTGATTTGCAGACATCACTCTGACATCCCTATGTCTCTCTGTATCCTACCGTTTTGTGTATGTAGCCGTTTCTATTATAAAGAGGCCTGTAAGAATTTGTAATAGTTGGTAGGATATGCAGTGTGCCAATTAGCTAAAGCTAGAACATGCATTCGAACATCAGGTTCGAATCCCACCATGGCAGATGGTGGAATTTGAATTCAATAAGTATCTGGAATTAAGAATCTAGTGATGACCATGAATCTGTTGTCGATGGTTGGGAAAAACTCATTGGATTCACTAATGCCCTTCAGGGAAGGAAACTGCCATCCTTACCTGGTCTGGCCTACATGTGACTCCAAACCGACAGCAATGTGGTTGACTCTCAGTTGCCTGATGGGCAATAAATGCTGCCTGGTCAGTGATGCCCTCATCCTATGAATGAATTTTTAAAAATGCAAAACAGCATAATTAGTGTTGGAGGTCAGGACATTCCCCACCCCACCCCACCTTGAGGTATCAAGTCAGAAGGCTGAGCTTTTAAACTCCTCTTCAAAAGAATTGACCAGGCCCAGGCTGATAGCAGGTTTCTGGATTGTTGGAGGTGCCACCTTTATGATGAAATGTTACATTGAGGCTCCATCTGCAGCCCCAGTGGATATTAAAGATCTTCTGGCACCGTTTTCCAAGAGGTGCTTTCCCAGGTGACTTAAACCACGTTCATCAGCTCACCACTGAAACCTGTCATCTTGTTGCAGTTTAGACCATCCTGCTGTGTGTAAAGTATATCTGGAATTTCCTATGGTGTACCAGTAATGACGAAATGCCCCACACACTAATTCCTTGACTGACTCTGAATCGATGTGGAGTCTCCTGTGTTCAGAGAAGGTGCTACGCCTATGCAATTTTGTTTATTTACCCTTGTTTGTGCTGTGTCCGTTGAGCTTTTTTTTGCAACATTCAGTTTTCGTACCTGCAGTTCACTTGCTTGATCAGGCAGAAAGAAGATTTAAGTCTTGAGATCTAGAAGGGATATTGTTTCTCCGCAACTCTATTTAAAAATTTAATACTGGATGTAAGGGGCAGCTAAAAATAACCCGCATGAAACATTCACCATGAGAAGCTTTAGAGACGCTGTTCAGCGTCAGTGAAGCGTTATGTCATCAATGCCTTGTTTTTCTTTCCATGTGGACTTTACATCCCTAATTGTCATAGAGTCCTACAGCACAGAGACAGGCCCTCCAGCCCAAACTGGTCCATCCTGGCCAAAATATCTACCCACACTAACCCCATTTCCCTGCACTTTTACTTGGCCCATACCCTTCTAAACCTTTCTTATCCACGTATTTGTCCAAATGCCCTTTTTAATGTTGTTCATGTACCTACCTCTATCACTTCTGCTGGCAGCTCATTGCACATGTGTACCATTCTTTTTATTTGAAGAAAACAGGTTGCCCCTCAGGTTCCCATGTATTCTTTCTCCTATTACATTAAACTGACGCGTTCTAGTCCTCTCTTTCCCCAACCCAGGGAAAAAGCCTGAGCGCATTCACCCTATCCATGCGTCTCGTGATCTTATACACTTCTGTAAGATTCCCCCCTCAGTCTCCTATGCTCCAAAGAAAAAAGTCCTAGCTTTTCCAACCTCTCCCTATTGTTCAGCCCCTTGAGTCCTGGCAACACCCATGTAAATTTCTTCTGTACTCTTTCCAGCTTAATAACATCCTTCCTATAGCAAGGTGACCAAAACAGAACACACATGCTCCAAGCGTGGTCTCAACAACATCACGTGCAACTGTAACATAACTTCCCAACATCTGCACTCAATGCCCTGACTGATCAAGGCCACTACGCCAAAAGCTTCCTTCACTGTCCTGTCTACCTGTGACCCTACTTTCAGAGAACAGTGCACCTGAACTCCAAGGCCCCTCTCCTCCACTACACTCCTTAAGGCCCTACTGATCACCATGAAACTCCTGCGATAACAAGCTGTAGAGCTGGATGAACACAGGCCAAGCAGCATCGGAGGAGCAGGAAAGCCTTCCTGCTCCTCTGATGCTGCTTGGCCTGCTGTGTTCATCCAGCTCTACACCTTGTTATCTCCGATTCTCCAGCATCTGTAGCTCCTCTATCTCCAAAACCATGAAACTCCTACCTGAATTTGACTTTCCAAAATGCAACACCTCCCACTTATCTATACTAAACTCCATTTGCCATTTCTCAGCCCACTACCCCAACTGATTGAGATCCTGCTGCAATTTCCGATAACTTCCTCACTGTCCACGATACTGCCTGTTTTAGTGTCATCTGCAAACTTACTAATTATGTCTTGTACGTTCTCATCCAAATCATTTGTATGGATAACAAGCACTGGGCCCAGCACTGATCCCCGAAGCACACCACTAGTCACAGGCCTCCGGTCTGACAAGCATCCTTCCACTTACTCCCTGCTTCCTACCATCAAGCCAATTATGTATCCGATTTGCCAGTTCTCCCTGGAGTCTGTGTGATTCAACCTTCAAGAGTAGCTTACCATGTGGAACCTTATCAGAGCCCTTACTGAAATCCATATAGACTATGCCTGCTGCCCTGCCCTCATCAACCTTCCTGGTCACTTTATCAAAGAGCTCTAACAAATTTGTGAGGCATGATCTCCATGTGTAAAGCCGTGCTGACTACTCCTAATCAAGTCCTGTCTTTAAATATGTATGTGTATCTTATCCCTCAGAATCTTCTCCAGTAACTTACCTACCACAGATGTTAAGCTCACGGGCCTATAATTCCCAGGATTTCCTTTGCAGTCCTCCTTGAATAAGGGCACAACATTTGCTACCTTCCAGTCTTCTGGGACTTTACCTGTGGCTAACGATAATGCAAATACATCAGCCAGAGACCCTGCAATTTCTGCCCTGGACTCTTGGACATATCTGGTCAGGACCAAGAGATTTATCCATCTTCATACATTCTAATACTTCCAGCACCTCCTGTACTGTGATATAGACTGTCCCTAAGATATCGTGGCTAACTTTCCCAAGTCTTCATGTCTTTCTTCACAGTAAATGCAAAGGAGAGGTATCCATTGAGGCCCCGCTCATTGCTTGTGGTTCCACACATACGTGTCCACTTTGGTCCTTGAGGGGTCCTATTCTCTAGTTATTCTTTATCCTTTAACATACTTAAAGAATCTCTTTGGATTCACCCTAATCTTCTCAAACAAAGCTGTCTTGTGCCCCCTTTACACCCTCCTGATTTGCTGCTTCAGTAAACTCCTGTATCCCTTATATACCTGAAAGGATTCCCTTGATGTCAGCTGCCTGTTCCTGAGCCATGTCTCCTCCTGTTGTCTGGTCGAAACCTCAATGTCTCTTGTCATCCAGGGCTTCCGTACTCCAGCCAACCTTGTCCTTCACCCTCACAGGAATGTAAAGATTTTGAACTCTAGCTACCTCAGTTTTAAAGGCCTCCCACTTGCCAGAGATCCCTTTGCTTGCAAACAAACTGCGCCAATCAATCCCTGCAAGCTCCTGCCTAAATCCATCAAAATTTGCCTTGCCCCAATTTAGAACGTGAACCTGTGGACCAGTTTTGTCTTTTTCCATAACTGTTTTAAAATTTGATAGGACTGTGGTCACTGGTCCCAAGGTGTGCCCTCACTGTCACCTCAGTTACCTGTCATCTCCTATTCCCCAACAGTAGATCAAGTTTTGTCCCTTTCTATGTACTGTTTAAGAAACTTTTCTGGTCCTTTTTTGGTTTTACATCTATAATGGGATTTGTAGATCTGACTCCTCACTGGTCACACTTAGGGATTTCACACAGGTTTAAATGTTCAACATCAGTAAGTAGAACTACTAGTAAGGAAAATCTTGTGTTGCAGTGGTATGTCCCCACCTCCGAGCCAAAGGACTTCAGTTCAAGTCCTGCCTGTCACTGAAGTGGTGTTATAAGATGATTAAGTATTGAATAGTGCAAACTTCTGGAGTAAACAGTCCAGTCACATTCTGGGGTTTATCTCTGCAGTGAGCTGTTACTACGGTGTTCTCTATTATTTGTGTCCAAGCATAAAGCCAAAACAATCATGGAATCTTAAAGCACAAAAAGAGACCTTAGCCCCAGCACTGCTCTTACCTCAACCTCTTCAAACACACATCTTTTCAATTATCAATGAAATTCTCTTGGAATCTGACTCACCAGAGTTTAGTGCAGTGTATTCCACATCTTACCAACCCTCTGAAAAACATCCTTTATTCATAACTATTTTTAAGTCTGTGAACTTTGGTTACTGATATGAGATGGTGCCTTCTAAAGGTTTTCCTTGAGATGCTTCTGCAGCTGCAATCTCCTCACCATTTTATTGTATAATGTGATGATTTCTTGTATCGAGCATCACCTGCAGAATGAGTCCTACTTTCTGGCAGAGTAGAAGGATCAGGATGATGTGGCAGTGAATGGGATTTTTGTTTTGAGCAGCTCAGCTGGAATCCCAACAATGCCAGGTGCATTTCTACTTGCAAAGCAATCCATGGCTTTTTCGAGCTTGAGAGCTGAGGCTTCTCTGCATCGTTTCGGTGCCGACCGGAAGCCGTCCTTGTGCCAAGTTGTGTTGCAACCAACTCGAAGTGAGGAAAACAATCCAAGTTGAATGGAGTGCATTGTCAGAGAAAACATATTTTCTCTTGGGCTTAATTTATCTGACTAATCAACTCTCACAGCAGATTAGCTAGTTTCTGGAATTGGAAGAGCCTAGCTTTTGGATGGCTTCAATTTAATGACTTGATTCAGTCAGCTGAGGTATGACCTTATTCTGACCTGGAGTTGATTTTAGTTTTGATTCCATGTGACCCAATGACAATTGCATGCTTTCAATTTTAGTCTTGTGCTCTCTGTTTGTGGGGGGGCGGGGGGAAGAGCACAGAAGTTAAGAACTCATAACCCCTCTATTGAAAAAGGCTAACTATCTTCTGGATCAAAGTTGAATCCATCTTTTTTCAAACAATCTAACGGTTGGAGCTGCTTTTTTTCTTGAGTTCTTCAGATTTGATTATTACAAGTTTTAGTTTCTTAACTGTGATTTAATGTCCCAATTTTGCTAGATTTGAATTGAACTTTTTAGCCTGCTTCTTGTGCTTATTCCTTAATGGCTTTTACTCTAATTTGCCCAATTCCCATTCACTGTTCACATATGTTGTAGAGTCTGAGCTGTACAGCATGGAAACAAACTCTTCAGTCCAACTCATCCATGCCAACTGGATATCTTAAATTAATCTAATCCTGTTTGGCCTATATCCCTCTAAATACTTCCTACTCATGTGCCCATCCAGGTGCCTTTTAAATGTTGTAATTGTATCATCCTCAACCACTTCCTTTGGCTGCTCATTCCATACATGCACCACCCTCTACGTGGAAAAAAAGTAGCCTCTCAGGTGCCTTTGTCTTTCCCCTCTCGCCGCAAACCTACGCCCTCCAGTTTTGGACTCCCTCCCCTGGGAAGAAGACCTTGGCAATTCACCCTGTCCACACGCCTCATGATTTTATAAACCTTTATAAGGTCACCTCTCTGCCTCCACTGCAGGGCAAACAGCCCCAGTCTATTCAGCCTCTCCTTTATAGCTCCAATCCTTCAACTCCCACAACATTCTGGTAAATCTTTTTGAAACCCTTCCAAGTTTCGTAACCTCTTTCCTGTTGCAGGGAGACCAGAATTGAATGCAGTTGCCAAAAATGGCCTGACCAATGTACAATGCCGCAACATGACCTCCCAATTCCCACAGACCAATAAAGGCAAGCATATCAAACAGTGCCACCTTTACCCTGTCTGCCTGCAACTCCACCTTCAAGGAACTATGAACCTGCGCCCCAAGGTCTGTTTGCTCAGCAGCACTCCCCAGGACCTCGCCATCAAGTGTATAAGTCCTGCCCTGATTTCCCTTACTAAAATGCAACTACTCTCATTTTGCTAAATTAAACTCTATCGGCCCATCTGATCAAGGCCCCGTTTTACGGAGGTGATCTTCGCTGTCCACTACGCCACTCAATTTTGGTGTCGTCTGTGAACTTATTTACCATACCTCCTATTTTCACTTCCAAATCGCTTGCTTAAATGACAAAAAGCCGTGGACTCGGCACCGATCCTTGTGCCACGCCGCTGGTCGCAGGCTTCCAGACCAAAAAGCAATGTTCTACCACCCTCTGTCTCCTACCTTTTGAGCCAATTGTGTAACCAAATGGCTTGCTCTCCCTGGATTCCAGTGGCTATGTAATATTGATTCAATGGGACCTAAGATCTTCTCATCTTTGTCTTAATGAGTTAAAGTACAGGTTCTCCATCTATCTCTATCAATGTAAACTTGAGCATGTCATGGATTATCACCTCTGAGTCAGAGGCTCACGGATGTGACTCTTATAGATTTAAGGAATAGGGCAGTGGGAGTGTAGGGAATGGTTGTATGGTAGGTGTGAAGGGTGGACTTTATTTATTCACAGTTTAATAACAACAGACTTGAATGGGAGGGTCCTGTCCCTAAAGGGAGATAATATCAGCTTCCATTGAACAATGGAAGAGAACAATTGGCTCGTTAGCTGCTTAGTGCATGCAGAGTTGAGAGAGCAGGATGTGAGGCTTGTACTCAAGAGGAGATCTGAGGAGGTGTAAGGGGCAATAAGAGAAATTGCAGGCTCAGGAGTCATGTCAGGGAGAACTATTTGGCATAGTGGCTCAGTGGTTAGCACTGCTGCCTCATAGCGCCAGGGACCCAGGTTCGATTCCAGCCTCAGATGACAGTATGGGGAGTTTGCACATTCTCCCCACCCATGCCTGGGTTTCGTCCAATGCTCTGGTTTCCCCCCACTGTCCAAAGACATGCAGGTTAGGTGGATTGGCCATGCTAAATTTTCCAGGGATGTGCAGGTTGGGTGGAGTAACCATAGGAAATGCAGGGCGACAGGGATTGGGTCGGGGGGTGGGTCTGGGTGGGATGCTGCTCAGAGGGTCGGTTTGGATTCAGTGTCAAATGGTCTGTTTCCACACTGTAGGGATTTTGATTTGAGAGCGTAAGCCTAGACCTTGGGGAATAAAAGGAAGCAGTTGAGAAATTTCTTAAGAGGGAAAACATCATCCTGCAAAAAGAAGAGGTGAGGCCAGTAGGTGGAGAAATCAAGTACAGGTATTCAAATGAAAATACAAATCGCGAGAAAAACTCAGTAGGTCTGGCAGCATCTGTGGAGAGAAATCGGAGATAACGTTTCGAGTCCAGCATCCCTTCGTATTTTACAAGTATTAAAATCTAATTTACTGGTTCAGCAAATTGGAAAGGCTATTAGGACAGTGAGCTTCCTCAATGGCTACATATAGCAGGAAATGTAGTCAGGATCCAAACCTACCGTAGGATAAATAACGTTTGTAGATGTTTCAAAATTCTGAGTCGTACAAAGCCTCTGTTTTCAGACAGATCTGTCAAAACAGAAGGCAAATCTCAGCCAAGTCAGAAAACTGGCTTTTCTGCATTTGCAATCAATCCTATGAAACTTGAATTTGTTACTTGGAGCCCATGGAGTCAGTTAGCTCATTGGGCTGGACGGTTTGCTTATGAGTGATGCCAACAGCATGGGTTGAATTCCTGCATTGGCTGATGTTAACATGAAGGACTGTCCTTCTCGACCTGCTCTTTCAACTGAGGCATGGTGACCCTCCAGTGAAACCACCACTAGTTTTGTGTCTCTTACAAAGGTGCAGCCCAATAGTCTGGTAGGACTATGGCAATTTTACCTTTAACTTGCAGCCCTGCGTCCCCTTGTTTAACTATCCAGCCTGATTTCTACAATTAGACCTCATTGTATACATCCTCCAGCCTGATTTCTACAATTAGACCTCATTCTTGCAAACAAAATAAAAACCTTAGTCCTGCCTATATTGGCCACTGTTCTGCTCGTTTGTATTTTTTTCCCTTCATTCAAGTTTCTTTTTTTTATATAAAAACACCTCACTATTCCACCTTACTTGGTATATCATCTGGCGGTTTTAAATATTTTAAATCTGGACTGTTTGTAGGTTGTAAGTCATGTAATCTCTATCCCATTGTTGCCCCTTGCTAATCTAACAAATTTTTTCCATTCTACCCCCATTTCAATTTCCTAACTTTTTTAAGGATTCTTCTAGCTCCACCTTCTTCCCATTAGCTAGAAATATCTCACACGGAACCTTGATAAATACATCAGAACATCTACGTATATCCTATCGGTGACCCTCCATCTCCTTGCGCCTCTAACCTGGTTTACTTGAGACCTGTTCAGCTTTTGAGTTGTGGTTCCACACACCCAAAAATCAGCTGGTCCCATTTCTCCGCTCTATCCCCTAATCCTGTAAATCCATTTCTCTTGAGTCCCATTCTAAGTTTTGAAGTCATTACTCATTTGGTATTCAAGAAGTAAACTGGCTCAAGTGAAAATGATCAAAGTGCGTGTGTGTGACTGACAGTCTATAAAGACCTTGAATTTAAACTTTGTACAATCAAGACTTGATAAAAAGTTGACAAAGGGTAGGAGAGTCCAAACCTAGAAGGCATGGGTTTAACGTGAGAGGGGAAAGATTTAAAAAGGACAACATTTTCATGCAGAGGGTGCCAGAGGAAGTGGTGGAGGCTGGTACAATTACAACATTTAAAAGGCATCTGGTTGGGTACACGAATAGGAAGGGTTTAGAGGGATGTGGGCCAGATGCTGGAAAATGGAACTAGATGAATTTAGGGGACAGTTGGACTGAAGAGCCTGTTTCTGTGCTGGACATCTCTGAATCTACGAATATGCACTGCCTTGGTTTGGGTCAGATGGTTTGTTCAGTATGCGGAGAGCTTGAGCAGAAATTTGGGGCATAAAATACTTTTCACATTGTGCGTGATTGCCTGTTACAGCATAATGTGAGAATTCTACCCCACTGCTTCAGGCCTGGCCTCGCCTGTTAAGTTTCCACCCTTACCTCTTCTAGTTTGTGGGTGGGGAATGGAAAGGGTAGTGGATGGTTTGGTCACATTGATGTTTGTGGCATTTTGCAATGCACATTGGCTGGCAGAACTGTTGCATTGTAAAGTGTTCCATCATCTGCAAAAGTACTTGGGATACCCTGAGGTGGCGAAAGGTGCTATATAATGCATGATCTTATTTTGAAGAACAGGGGATATCTTGTGTCTTTGCCAACATTTATTCTTAACATTGCAAACACGCGATCTGGTCGTTTGTCTCTGGGTACTTGTGCACTAAGTTTCTAATGTTTTAACAATTACATCACCTTGACAATAATCATTCAGCTGCTTAGCATTACTACAACGTCCTTGCCGTTCTGGAACCTAAACCTGTTTTAAGTTGAACCTCCTGCTTCATGTTTGCTGAAGCTGTGAAGCCCTGTTTGCCATTTACACTTGCTACCATCCCTAGTGCTCACCTGCCACCATTGCTGCTTCTAACCATGAGAGGCTGCTGGAATAGTGAAGCAGGGAAGAAGGCTGTTTGGTCCAGCATGCCTGTGGAAATGTGTTTAATTAGTCCAACACCCTTGTCTACTGCCCATAGTCCTGCAAATATTTCTGCTTAAGAATTTATCCAATATCCTTTATCGAAGTGGCCACTGTATTTGCAGATACATTTTCAGGCTTGTCTAGCTTTTTTTAGCCAATGTCCTTCACTCTGATTCTGTTGGCCATACTGTGCATGTCTATATCCATCCTCCTCACTTTTTATACATGATGTTCTTCACTTTTTTGCATAAACCTGCACCTTCTTTTTAAAACAAAATAGTTCCTAAATATGCGTAAAACTGTAGTTGTGGCCCTCCAGAAGGATCCCACTTCTATTTGCGAGGGCGTACAAGTTGTCAATATGGAGTAGACTCCTGCCTTGGAAAACGAATCCAGTTTTCCTCTGTAGCCAGTACCTGCCTCATCGCTTTAGTTAGCCCTTTTTAAATCTGCACTCAGTTTCATGACCTTCCTGTCTTCATTTCAAGACTAACTATGAATCTGTTTTTGGGTTTTGTAGTTTCATAGTTATTACCAAGCTGTTCCCTCATTATCATTGTAACTAACCACTTGTTATCTCCAGGCCACGTAACTTACTCGATCAAGTCTAGTGTAGCCTGCTCTGTGGTGTTGAAGATTACTGCCTCGGTAAATTTGCCTTGACTGGATTCAGTTATTCTTTTTCCGGCTTATAACTTTATCTAGCTGTATTCAGCTTGTAACTTTTCACTTTCTACATGTGCTTTTGTTTCTATGTTGCAATCCCTAAGTTCATAGAATCATATTCATAGAGCTGTACAACATGGAAACAGGCCCTTCAAACCAATTAGATCATGCTAACCAGATGGTCTAAAATAACCTAGTCCCATTTGCCAGCATCTGGCCCATATCCCTTTAAACCCTTCCTATTCATGTGCCCATCCAGATGCCTTTTTAAATGCTGTAATTGTACCGGCCTACTCCACTTCCCCTGGCACCTCAATCCATACACACACCACCCTCTGCGAGCAAAAAGTTGCTGCTTAGGTCCCTTTTTAAAATATTTCCCCTCTCGCCTTAAACCTATGCCCTCTAGTTTTGGACTCCCCTACCCTGGGGAAAAGACCTTGTCTACTCACCTTAGCCAGGCCCCTCATGACGTTATAAATTTCCATAACGTAACCCCTCAACCTCTCGTGCTCTGGGGAAAATGGCCTCAGCCTATTCAGCTTCTTTGTTAAATCCTCCCAACAGCGTATCCTGTTTTAATTAATCGTCTTTCAACCCTCCTAGGACTTGAAAGAAGCTGCGTGTGATTAAACATTACACTTACTTTTTAAGAAGTATTAAACACCCTTCAATGTTTTCTATATTTTACAAAACAGTTTTTTTTAAACCTGCCCTCGTGACTGTCAGTCCTCACGCTGTTTCCTTTGCTATCCTATTGTGTTACACCATTGGGCCCTTTTTTAATTCCACTTTCTGATACAAGTTGTACAAGAGCTTCCAACCCAACTCTCCCTCTGCACCCTGTAATGGCTATCTATGTAACAACGGTGACCACATTTTGAAACATTCATTGGTTGTGGAGAGCTTTGGGACATCCAGAGGTCATGAAAGGCATTACATCAATGCAAGCCTTCCTTTTGAAGTTGTCCTCAAGTGCAGTTTACATGAATGTGTAGATGGACTCCCCTTTGATCTGGCTACAGTGTACATTCTGAGATTCTTTGCAGCTTGTCTTGTTTACGCCTTTGCTTAAATTGCTGCCTTTGCAGTTGTGCCTAATGCTGAAAAAGGAGCTAGTTTGCACAATTACAACTTGAGAACTTTCAAAGGTTTTCCTTGACATTTTGAAGTGTTTGAATTTTGGCAGCACAGGCTAGTGGCTTCTGCCTGCCAGTTGCATTAACGATGAGATCTTCCTATTGCAGATGTTTGTCATTGGTGTGAGTCCCTTCTGGCCTGTTTAATTTAGGAGTGTTAAAAAAATCTACCCAGATATTGGTAAGGATGAGAACTGAGGTGACATTGGGCTGTTTGTATTGTGACTAAATGAGGAGGAACATGACACCCACCTGACCTTTGCCACCTCATTTAATTGTATAAGTTTGTTTAAAATGTGAAAAATAATGAACTTTTCAGTCCAGTGAATGAGGTTAACTGTTCATGGGCTGGTTGTGAAGTATTGGTTAGACACATCATCGCCTGTTTTCAACATGAAAGATCAAGTTTATTGTTCTGAAACCCAACCTTGTTCTTTTTTTAAGCAAAGCATTCTAAAGGTTAATATATGCCCCAAACATAGCACAGGCACTCAAAATCTGTGCATGCAATTAAAGGTAGAAGGAAGAATGTTTGGCTAAATAGTGAGCGTCTTGAGTTGAGTAAAGTCAGAGTTTACGACTGCTGGTGCTGTAGAGCTTACACCTTTGCAGCAGAAAGCATATTTTGATGTGAATGGTGTCTGGAGATGTTTCCATGAAAATTCCAAGGTGTTTCCTGCACAATTCTGTCACCTTGCAAGGATGAAGAAACAGGTAAAGGTGTACACAATGGAGGCGGTGCTGGCAGACAGCAGTACTTTCCCACTTGTGTAAATTTTTGCCTGCCCACGCCCAAGTACACACGGTCTATTAGGAATGTGACTCCTCTGTAATTGTCAGCAGAGGTTCAAAACTCCATTTTATATTCTGAGAGGGGGTTTAATGAAGCTGCTATCAGCGTCACTGTCGCTTCATTGTGCTTCTGTATCTCCAGCAATTTTTAAAATATTTCCTCTGTCCAACTGTTCAATTTCAGGCACTGGCCTCAAGTGCTTTTGTTAATAACACAGGAAATTGAATTTTTTTTTTGCAGCTTTTTGTCTCTGAGCTTTTCAGCCACCTCTGAGAAATGAAAAGTGGTAACATAGTGATGCCAATTGGCAGCCACTTTTAATCTGAGTCTATATCCCTTTTCAATGAAAGAAACAATGCCTCCCCAGCCAACCTGCCCAGCAGTGTCTATAGAATCAATCTCTCGCCCACAGCTCCTTACACCACCCCAGCTGCTGCTCTGCTTACAGAGGCCTCTCCTCCCAGCACGAGGAGTCTGTGCCCTGGTGACATTGCAGTGCTCTCAGCCTCAAGATAAACGTGCTTTTGTTTTCCTCGATGTGGCCCGTTTATTTTTGGGGGTTAAGAGCAGAGAAAGACTTGCATTTTTTTGTAACACCTTTCACGATGCACTTTGGTCACTGTAATGCAGGAAACAGAGCACTGTGGCAACGCCTGGAATGTTTTGGCCTCCCCCCACCCCCACACATTCATTTATGGGATGTGTGCCTTGCTGACTGCACCAGCATTTATTGCCCCTCCTTAATTGCCCTTGGAAAGCTAGTGAGCTGGTTTCTTGAGCCACTGCAGACTATTTGGCGTGGTTATGCCAACCATGCTTTTGGGGAGAGAGCTGCAGGATTTTGACTCTGCTACCGTGGAGGAACGGTGATTATATTTCCAAGCCAGGATGATGAGTGATCTGGAAGTGGTGCTGTTCCTGTGTATCTCCTGGCCTTGTCCCTCTAGATGGGGTTTGGAAGATGCTGTCTAAGGAACCTGAGTGAAATTCTGCAATGCATCTTGTCTATGGTACATACTGCTGCCACTAGCACTAGTTATGGAAGCGGGTGTATGTTTGTGGATGTGGTGTCAATCCAGGAGGTTGCTTTATCCTGGACGGTGTCAAATATCTTGTGTAGTTGGAGCTGCACTCATGCAAGCAAGTGTGGAGTGTGGAGTGTTCTATCTCACTCCTGACTCCTTCCTTGAAGATTGTGGACAGGCCTTGGGAAGTCAGGAGGTGAATTATTTGTGGCAGGATCCTTTAACCTGTGACCTGTTCTTGTAATCATGGTATTTATATGGCTAGTCCAGCTCAGTTTCCTGTTGTTGGCAGCCCTCAGGATGATGTTACCGGCAGGGGGGGGGAGAGATTTTGGTGAAAATATAGAAAATAAAAGCAGGAGTAGGCCATTCAACCCTTGAAGTCTGTTCTACCGTTCAATATGGTCGTGCCTGATCATCCAACTCATACCCTGTTCCTGCTTTCTTCTCACGCCCTTTGATCCCTTTAACCCCAAGAACTATATCTAACTCCTGGAAAACATTCCATGTTTTGGTCTCGACTCCTATCTGTGACAGTAAATTGCACAGGCTTACCACACTTTCTCTGGGAGAAGAAAATTGTCATCTCGGTCCTAAATGATCCCGTATCCTTAAACTGTGATCTCTAGTTCTGGAGGAGTTTTGATAGTCAGAAGAGAGAACTGGACTGAAAAGTCATCGGCAAAATAACTAGTGGGAAGATGAGGCGCTCTGCGTTCTGTTGTTAGGAACTGGAATGTTTGTTGAATCTCAGCCGTGTGGAAGCAGGCCATTTGGCCCATTGAGTCCAAAAAGCACCCGACCTGGACCCACCCCACAATCCGATCCCTGTAACCCTGCACTTACCACGGTTAGTCCACCTAGCCTGCACATCCCTGGACACAATATGGGCAATTTAGCATTGCCAACCCACCTAGTCTGCACATCTTTGGACTGTGGGAGGAAACTGAAGCACCCAGAGGAAATCCACATAGACGTGGGAGAATGTGCAAACTCCACACAGTTGCCGGAGGCTCAAATCGAACCTGGTTCTCTGGGACTGTGAGGCAGCAGTTCCACCTGAGAGAGGGTATGGAATCACGTAGCGTTTAATAATTTTAAAACACAGGTGAGCGGGTACTTGGATGAACTCCAAAAGAATGTTGTGGACAAACTGGAAGTAAGCACAACTTTTCAGAGACAGCATGGGCTGTGCATGCTTAAATGGCCTCTCATTGTGCTGCGAGTTTTTTTGTAGGATGTATGGATGGAGCTTTTAAGGATGAACCTTGACCAAAATCACTGCACCCCTCTCCAGATCTTCTTTGCTAAGACGCACTCCATTAGAGGTAGCTAACAGTCTCTTTCCCCACCACAGTGACCTGGAGGGGGCAAATAGGGGTGCAGGAAGAGCCTATCTCATCACCAGCCCTGTGAAGCTTTGGTGCTTGTTTGTAAGTTCTGGAGATGTGGTATTCTGCCATTGACTTTAGTAGTCTGTATGATGAGCTCTCCTTGCCCTGCAAGGCCCTTAGGATGACACGCTGACAGCTGCCTGATGGAATTTAGCACTCCAACAGTACCTCCTGTGGTACATCTAGAGTGTCGGCTGGGATTAAATCCTGGAGCCTATGAAGTGTGACTGATAAATAATTTTGGGTTGTTAAAGCAGGGTGTTGGCCAATCTTTGAACAGTGGCTGCACACAAGCTGTCTTCCTTTCTATAAAACACTACATTACATGATTGTGGTGTCAGGCAGTTGCGTGGGGAAGCTTAAAGGTGCAATGCACTAAAATAAATCAAGTGCATAATAAAATTAAAATTAGAATGTTTATATATTGGCACTGATAGAAATGCTGGGCACTTATGGTTAGAGGAGAAGGAGCATGTGGGTGTTGTTGATGGTACTGTGATTAGCTATACAACACAGTGTATTTGTGTGGAGCCTTTAACATAATGAAACATCCCAAGCCCCACACAGGTTATGTAACAATAAGACTGCAAGAAGTGGGAGTAGAAATAGGCCATTCAGGCTGTTGAATGGCAGAGCAGACTCGGTGAGATAAGCTGATCCTACCTTTTCCCCCATAACCCTTGATTCACTTTGTGGATTTAAACCTGTCTATCTCAGCCTTGAATATGCTTGATGACCCAGTCTCAGCAGCTCTCTGGTAAAAAATTCCATACATTCAGTACCCTCAATTCCTCATCATCTCTGGCTTAAATGTGTTACCTCCTATTCTAAGATTAAGGCCTCTAGTCCTAGACTCTCCCATAACTTTCCACATCTAACCTTTCACGTCTCCGCAGAATTTTGTGTCCCTAACATTCCATTTGGTTTCCCTATTACGTGCTGAACTAGTTATTTGTGATTCATGAATGAGGACTTCCCAAATTCCTGTTCTGTGGATTTCTGTAGTTTTGTCTATTTAAATAATGTATAGCTCCTCTCTTCTTTCTGCCAAAGTGCATAACTTTACATTTTTCCTACATTGCATTGCATCTGTCAAGTCATTACCACTCACTTAACCATCTACTTCCCTCTGCAGACTGTCCATCCTCACCAATTGCTTTTTGATCTACTTTTGTGCCATCTGTGGTGATAGCACATTCAATTTCCTCATCCAAATCATTAATATGTATGTTCCTGATATATACCGATGTGTGATGCCGAGCCGCATAGGGAGATATTAGGCCAGTTGACCATAGGTTTGTTCCAAGTAATAGATATTAAAAAGCATCAGAAAGGAAGCGAATGAAGTAGTGAGGTGGGGAAAGGGAGGGTAATTACTGACCTTGACCCTAGGCAATTAAAGGCACACACAACAATACTGAAGTAATTTTAACGTTGGAGATGCAATAGAGGCCAGAAGTACTACATAGAAGGGGCTTGAGGGCTAGAAGATGTTACAGATAGAGGTGTGAGGGCATGTTGGTCTTGCTAAGTAACAGAATGCTCAAACTGAGGTGTTGCCTGACTGGGAGTAAATATAGGGGCACTAGGAGAACAACACTTCTGCAAGTTTAAAACATTCTGAGACTTTGTTTAAATCTCATTTTCATTCCAGACAATCTGTTTTGACATTCCTATGAGCAATGCTGCTCCAGCAATGCTCGAAATTGCTGGGTAAATCTCTGCTCAGTGACTGAATGTGGTCTATCTCTCGCTTTGCGCAACATTGCAAATGTTTTACTGGGATGAACCCACCCATGCCCCCAAACGTCTCCTTGACTGGGCCACCTAAATACTCCCTGACTACAATATTAAGTGAAGTGTCACACATGCCAGCTGAGGGACTGTGTGGAGCTTATTTTAAAGGGTGAAGTGTGTGCTCTTAAAAGCGTTCTGGCAGGAAACATTCATTATACACGTGACTATGTGCACTTGTGGATTGTTTAAAAGAAATCCTTAAGCCTGACAGTGCTGTGAGGAATGTGTGGGTCATCTCATTACCAGCAATCTGCAAAATACCCATGTAAAATAGTTCTCTAATTAGAATGGCTCTTGATCAATGTTTGCTGATGATCTTGCTGATCATGCTGCACCAGCAGAACATAGCAATTGAGTGTGGAATTCGCATTCTCTTGTTTAAATCATATCATGGCCTGGGCCCCCTCTATCCCATGTAACATCCTCTAGCACTACAACCCTGTGCTCCCAGTTCTGGTCTCTTTTCCCATTCTATATCTCATGTCCCTGTGAAAGGCACTGGACGCAATTTTACTGTTCAAGACACGATATAAATGCAGAGATAGTAAGAACTGCCGATGCTGGAGAATCTGAGATAACAAGGTGTGGAGCTGGATGAACACAGTAGGCCAAGCAGCATCAGAGGAGCAGGAAAGCTGACGTTTCTGAAGAAGAGTCTAGGCTCAAAACGTCAGCCTTCCTGCTCCTCAGATGCTGCTTGGCCTGCTGTGTTCATCCAGCTCTACACCTTGCTATCTCACTATATAAATGCAGGTGGCTGTTGAAGGAGATGCATGTTGCTACATACATTGTGTTGCTTCCTGATCCAGACCCATGTATATCTCTGTATAATATTTGCCCTTCGTATTGAAGTCTCTCCATGTCCTTGTTCCACTGAATGTTATGGTCTCCTCCACCAGGCCAGG
Organism: Stegostoma tigrinum; assembly: GCF_030684315.1. NCBI lineage: Eukaryota > Metazoa > Chordata > Chondrichthyes > Orectolobiformes > Stegostomatidae > Stegostoma > Stegostoma tigrinum. The sequence continues at coordinate 16,963,089 of NC_081362.1, read as the reverse complement.
TCGAAAACTTTTTCTGGCATTGGGCACACCATTCACCCCACCAATGGGCACATGCCTTGACCTATGTGGGTGTCACACTTTGAAAATTCCTTTTCTGTACCTCCTCCTAAAACTTTGAAGCTTTCGGTGATCTATCCCCAGAAACTCCCTTCAGCCTGATGTCCATGTTTTTCTTTTCTCTTCCTCTTGTTCTTAGTTGTTGTAACATTTTGATTTAGTCACAATTGCAGTCAGAGAGATATACAGAACAGAAACAGATCCTTTGGTCCAACCAGATATATAATAAATTAATCCAGTCCCATTTGCCAGCATTTGGTCCATATCCTTGTAAATCCTTCCTATTCATTTACCTATCCAGATGCCTTTTAAATGTTGTAATGGTACTGGCCTCCTCCACTTCCTCCGGCAGCTCGTTCCAAACATGCACCACCCTCTGAGTGGAGAAAGTTGCCCCTCGGGTCCCCTTCAAATCTTTTCCCCTTTCGCTTTAAACCTGTGCCCTCCAGTTTTGCACTTTCCCCCACCGTGGGGGGAAACCCCTTGGCTATTCACCTATCCATGCCTGTCATGACCTTATAAACCTCTATGGCCACCCCTCAGCCCCCAGTGCTCCAGGGAGCATAGCCCCAGCCTATTCACCGTCTGCCTATAGTTCAATCCCTCCAACCCTGGCAACATCCTTGTCAATCTTTTCTGTGCCCTCTCAAGTTTAACCACTTGCTTAGTATAACAGAGATCAGAATTGCACGTGGTATTCCACAAGGAGCCGAACCAGTGTCCTTGTGGAAAGTGTTTTGATTTTTGTTGGCAAGGTGGCTCGGAGGAGATATCGGGTAAGGTCAAAGGCAAAGAATAACCCTCTACAGCTGTTTTGAGGAAACCCTGCTGTCTGCTTCAGGTGTTGTGGGAGGGGGAAATGAATTTCTGAGAATGGCCATCAAATGCTGTGCCCTGTCTATTATATAATCACGACAAGTCATTGCCACCAAATCAAACTGATAGAGGGGGGAAAATAAAACTTTTTTGGCTCAATCGGATCAATTATTCAGATTTGTTGTGGAATGCAGAAAGCTTGATAGATAAAACAAGTGACATTAGTGCGAATTCAGCTCAAAGGACAAGACACACAGATGGCTACAAGTTGGGTGTGATTAGAAGTTTAAAATTTCCATGTTGCAAGACCCTGATAAATGATTGGGACAAGAGGGGCTGTAGCAAAATTGATCAAAGTCAATCATAGCAGGATAACGAATTGTGAAGCTGGATGAACACAGCAGGCCAATTGGCCTGCTGTGTTCATCCAGCTTCACACTTTGTTATCTTGGATTCTCCAGCATCTGCAGTTCCCATTATCACTGATTCAATCATAGCAGGAAGCAGGGACAGTGTGCACTGGCAGTGGAGAGAATGGGGTACAGCAAAGGATTGAGACCCATTCCCAATTCACCTGAGATTGGAGAGTGCAGCATAAATCGAGGGAGATCGGTATCTAAAACAATGTGGATATAGTGGAATATTTTAATCACTACTTCTGCTTGGGAGAAGCAAAACAAGAGCAGAATGGCTCATGTGGATAAGGGCAGTGAATTTCCAGAATGTTCTGCGGAACTGTTTTTGAACAGATTGATAATGGGATGTGCAGAATTAGTGGTCTAGAAATGGATCAGAAATTGGACAGCCAACGAATGTCCATAATATGATTGAATTGATCATTTGGAGGATTAGGGGTGGTGAGTAAGAGACTTGATTGTTAATTTAAGCCAGGTCAGTCATTATCCCTCTGTTTAAAATAAAACAAAAAAAAGTACGCAGTTAGGCAACTGTAAACAGCAAAACAAAGTGAGATAATGTTAAGCTTAAAAAATTGCCAACTGGAAGGAGAGTAGAATTTCAGCTCATAGTGCAAAAAGCAGCATCAACTAAGGAAAGTCGCGAAGGGCAACATTTGCAAGGAATATTAAAATTTAGCAGAAGTTTTCTATGAACAAATAATAGGGAACGTTAGACAGATGCTAGTGCAATTACGAATGTAACAAGGAAATGAAAGCTTGTTAATCTAGTAAATAATATCTATTATGCCTCTGGATACTGAGGTCTAAATACCACTTATGTGGTATCCTAAGAATAAATCAAAGGAACTTGATTTGATTTTAATTTTAAAACTGACAATGGATGAGATTTCAAATCTTCCAGGGCTCCATCTGAGGCTATTATGGAGATTTTAAAGGAAAGTGAAGAAGCTCCCAGTGAATTGCTCACAATTTTCTCAGGTTTCCAACATTGGGGAATTGTGGATTCTGGGAAAATAGCAAAAGCAACTTCTACTTGAAGGGAAAGAGAGGGATAGCCACTAACCTGCAAGTTTAATACCAGTTATGAGGAAGGGCTTGTAATAGACGTACCACTAGCAGGGGAAACAATGACAACACTACTTGAACAAGAATGACCCCGGTGAAGCCAACTCCAAGGACACAATGCTTAAACTACTGGACCGATGTCTGACCACCCACTTCACCTTCAATGGCCAAACATACGAGAAAATCAACGGGACACCCATGGGATCGCCTGTCTCTGGACTCATAGCAGAAGCAGTGATGCAAAGACTGGAAAGGATTGTCCCTCTGCAAATCCAACCTAAACTGTGGATACGCTACATAGTCAACACCTTTGTCATCATTAAACAGACCAAATTAGAAGAGAGACGCAGACTCATAAACAAATCCCTCACCAGAATTAAATTCACCAGAGAGGAGGAGAAGAGCAAACAACTCCTATTCCTGGATGTTGTAGTGGAGCGCAAGACAAATGGGGAACTGCAAACAAAAGTACACCGAAAAGCCACACACACTGACTGGGTATTAAACTTCAGTAGTAACCATTCCAGAACACACACACACAGCTGCGAGTGAACACTATTTAAAAGGGCAACAACATGGAACTACGCCAAGAGGAGGAGGAATACCTCTTCCAGGTGTTAAAGGATAATGGATATCCAAAGAAAGGGGTCAGGAGATGCCGACAGAACCAGCATCAGAAAGATTCTACGTGCCCCGAAACAATCTCACTACCCTACATTAGGAACACGTCAGAATTCACCACAAGACTTCTACGACCGCTGGGCATCATAGTGGCACACAAGCCCACATCAACCCTACGACAAGTGCTCACCCGAGCTAAAGACCCACTCGCCACCATGGACAGGACCAGTGTCATCTACAAGATCGCCTGCAGAGACTGAGAGAAACACTACATTGGATAAACGGGAAGGAAACCAACAACAAGAGTACATGAGCACCAACTGGCTACAAAAAGACGCAACCAATACTCACTCATCTCAATCCACATGGACAAGGAGAATTAGGACTTCAACGGGTCAACACCAAGATCCTGGGACAGGCTAGGCAGAGACAAGCACGAGAATTCCTGGAAGCCTGGCACTCCATGAAGCAGGCTAATAATAAACACATTGAACTCAACCCCATGTACATTCCAGTACGGAGGAAACTCTGAAGTGAGCAATCCATCATAACATACCCCAGAGTTTAAAAGCTAGGTGGGAAAACACACTGATGCTTCATCAGAGGCTGCACTGAGGATGTTACCAAACACTGTAACGAAACGTCTGTGGAACAACAAACCAGCTCGGCGAGCCAACCAACCTCAAAACATCCACAACCCGAGCTACAGATCCACTCCAAAACCTTTAGAAGGGCTTGTTAATGTTTCATAGGATGTGGATGTTGCTGGCTGGGCCAGCTTTTATCCCTTCTTCCTAATTGTCATTTTCAAGGTGATGTGCTATACTCTTGAGCAAAAGCAGTCCTTGAGGTTGTAGGTGCATTCACAATGCTGATAGGAAAGGGTTCCAGAATTTTGGCCCAGTAATAGTGACATTATTCCAAGTAAGGACCTTTTCTGGCTTGGATGGGAACTTGAGTGCATCTGCTGTCTTTTTGTCTTTCTAAGTGGTAGAGATCAAGGGTTTGGAAGATGCTGCCAAAGGAGCCTTGGTGAGTTGCTGCAATGCATTTCGTTGATGGGGTACAATGCTGCCGTTGAATTCCTCATGGATTTGGGTGTCTGTCAGTCAGGCCTTATGATGTGGTATACATCTGACCTGCCAAATAGAAGCATTCTATTTGAGTCCTGATGTCAGTTTTTGTGGATGGTGAGCAGATATTGAGGGGTCAGAAGAAAGTTACTTGCAGCAGTGTTCCTACTTTCGTGCTCTTACAGTCTCGTTTTTATTGGCTGGTCCAGTATAATTTCTGGTTGATGGTGATCCCCTGGAAGTTGTAAGATTGAGAATAGGCAGTGGTCCTTCTTAGCATTTCTTTGTAGCCAAAAACTTTAGGAAGTTTATATCAATTGGTTGATTGGTGGCTAGTCTGGCCTGTCCATTACTTTCAGATTCTTCCTGACAACTTAGGTGAAGGGGGCCAAGAGTACGGCAGCTAATTTGCCTGACACAGGTAGGAAAGTGGGTTCTGAAAAAGACATGAGTCTGCAAGGGGTTACAGATTGGTTCAGTAAGTTAGCAAAGATGTAGCAAATGGGATATGATGTGAGGAAATGGAACTGTCCTTCATGGCTGAAGAATTTAATAATGCTCATTATCTAAATGTTGAGGGCACTATGAGCTCAAATGCACAGTAAATTTAGATTTTCTCGTTTTACAAATCAAAGGCAGGTACGACAAATAATTGGAGAAGTTAACAATGTTTGTGAGGGGAATTTGAATACAAAAGTAGCTGGTTATTCTTTGTTTAACAGTAGATCTCATCTGGAGCACTGTGTATTGGTTGCCCCTTTATTGCAGGCTGTAAATGCATTTTGAAGCAGTTTCAGAAATGATTTACTCGACTGATACATGCGATTGACCAGTTGCCTTATGAAGATAGTCTAGGCTTGTCAAGGCAGTCCAGTAGATATGACTTGGTTCAAAATGTAAGAGACTGAGGGGTTTTGACAGCGTAGATGTGGAGAGGATGTTTCCTTTTGTGGGGAAAATCTAGGACTAGAGGCCACTTTTCAAAATCAAGGATTGCCCGTTTAAAAGGGTCTTAATTCTTTGGAGAACACACCTTCTCAAAGACAGTAGAACTGGAGTCCTTGAATACTATTAAGTCAGCAGTGAATTCTTGGGCAAAGTGATGCAGGGTTATTGGGAGATGGCAAAATATAGAGTAATGGGTCAGCCATAATTGTGTAGAATGGAGAAGGAGGCTCAGAGTTCTAAATTTGTATCTTTGTGTGTAAGGGCATAAAAAATCAAAGACTGCCAAATAAAATTGAAAAACAGACCAACCAGCATTCAATCCATTTGAGGAGTAGGCTCAAGGGGCTTAATGACTATCTATCTCTTCTTTGTCTATTATTGTCTGATCCTGCATGGAGCTGAATTCCGTTTTAAGTTCTTAACTCCCACTGCTTTGATCCTGTGATTTACTACCACTTCCTGATAGGTCACCAGAGAGCTGAGTGTGACCAAAGAAGGCAGCTGAGTACATTGCAGAGCAGCTGACTGGTTAAAACCCAGCAGTCCTGTTGTGGCAGCATTCATGGTAACTGACTGTCAGGTTAACCTGACAATGCATTTGCCTGTTGCACCCTGTAATCCCATGCTGGAAGCCCGTAATGCATGGTTAGCTCCTGAGTAAGGTGCTGCTCTTTGAAATTGGAGTGTATCTAAATGGGAGAACACCAGTTTGGTCACTAATTCAATTGCCATCCCTCAGCTCAGTGGTGGTAGATATAATTTCACCTGTTCTGACATTTATTAACCTAAATTCCACTTGATAGCTTTATGAAAGCTAACAGTAAAAATTTTATCACTGGTGGATTCTATTTTCCATTCTATTTGAACGAACTCAGCTGTGTTTTTCAATCATTTGCAAGACCTTGTGGTAGGCTGCTCTTGTTGATCCAGCATTTTCCTAGCTCGTTTAGCCTCCAGGCTTTTCGCTGACTTGGCTGACACTGTAACTGCCCTGAAAAATTTTAAATATTTGAGTTTATGCCTCACTGAGGGAGTTACAGGCCAATCCCCATTTAACAACCTGCTCTGAAAACTCTGGTCACGTTTTGACAGTTGGGTATCAACGGGGGGATGAAATCTCTAACTCGTGTCTCATCCTTGGAGATACTAGCATGGCATTGACCCTGTCCCCTGATCTTTTCTTTGCCACACAGTCATGTTACAACTTATTACTCAAGTTTGAGAGTACCGATTGACTGAAATGAGTTATTAGCATAATTACTGAATAGCACAGTAATCTTTGTTCTCTATGCCCCTATTAATAAAGCTAAAAACACTAGCTTTATTAACTGTTCTCCACCTGTGATACCACTTTCAATGGTATTATGCATAGATCGTTGAAGATGGCAGGGCGGGTGGAGCTGCCAGTTAATAAAGCATTTGTGTTTATGGCATTATTAATTGGGGCATAAGAGTACAAGAGTAAGGTCAGGTTGAACTTTAAGAAGATACTACCTCGACCAAAGCTGGACTACTGTATATAGTTTTGAGTGCCATACTGTGGGAACATTGTGAATACGTTGGAGAGCGTGCAGAAGTGATTTACAAAATTGGTTCCAGGGATGAGAAAATTCAATTATGAGAGTAGTCTGAAGAAATTGGAACTGCTCTCCTTGGAGGGGAGGAGACTAGATAAGTTTTCAGAACCCATGAGCACGCTGAATCAATAGGATGAGACAGTTCCCACTCAGAAATAATGAGATGGCATCAACTTAGTGATGTGCAAACAAATTTGAGGAGATGTGAGAAGAAGCTTTGTTCCAAACAGTAATTAAGGTATGGAATGTACTGTTTAAAAGTTTGGAGGCAGGTTCAATTGAGGCATTCAAGAGGGATTAGATGATTAACTAGGGGAGAGTCCTATGGAGAAAAGATAGGAGATTAGTCCTGTATCTACAGCCAATGCATGTATGATGGGCTGAATGGCCTATTTCTGTGCTGTAACAATTCTGAGATTGCATCTACAGAGGCATAATACCCAAATGATTTGTTTCCATAGTAAATTGAAATAACAAAAGTGTGATTTTTGCAACAACAAGTCCAACAATACCCTTGCCTCTACCACTAAAGGTGTGTGGAGATGATATTTGTTTTCTGCCCCATTTGTTCCTTTGTTTTTGGGTTATATTTATTTATAAACAAACAGATGGAATTCTACAAAACCTTGTTCATGCGTGTCACCGAAGAAGTAACTAACTAGTTTTTGTTGAAAGTGCGGATCCAAATCTGGGCGTTTATTTTCAAAGGACTCATTTATAATTAGGAAGTGGGTGAGTTGACTTCTGTTTTCAGAATTTTGAGTTTTATTTAGAATTGTATGGGCTGTCTCAGCTGCTATGGTGGAACTTACTGTAGCTGTCAAAATGTGAGCAGAGTTTTCAGGGCAGGTTGTTGGATGTGGATTGGCTTTTAGCCCCTTTGCTGAGAGAGGGTTTCTTTAGTGATAGCATCAACCAAGTCTCAGAAGACCTGGCAAATAATTTTTTTTAAAATGTGGGAGAGATGTGCACATTGAATGCTTTGTCCACCAGTTTGCTGTGAATTTGTTCAAAAACAGGAATAATGTATGAAGGATCTGCTTCAGCAAGACCTAACCAGAAGGGATGAGTTTAAAGTGACAGGCCAAACAACATAGTGAGCCGCTACAATATGAAAAATAACATCTGAACAAATGGCAGAGGATTAAATAGAAGCTTTCAAAATAGAATCCGACAATACGGAATGAGCTGCCAGAGGAAGTGGAGGAGACTGGTACAATTACAACATTTTAAAGGCATCAGGATGGGTACACGAATGGGAAGGGTTTAGAGGAATATGGGATTACGTCAATTTAGCACATCTGTTTGGCATGGGAGAGTTGGACTGAAGGGTCCGTTTCCATGCTGTATACCTCTACAACTTAGGAGTCAGAGTTATACAGTTCAAGAATTGAAAAGGAAAATTTTGCAGGGATTTGAGATTAATTAAATAGTGTCATGTGAGAGCCAGCATTAATGTGCTGGGCTAATTAGCCTCTCTACTGTGTACCATCCCAGATTTACTGAGCTTCAAGAGCAGATTTGCCAGTATTCTGATGCATAGACTGTTTACACTATCCCTGGGGTTGGATGCTTTATATTACTTCTAATATTGGCTTGAAACCAGCCTAAGTGGCTGAAATGAATGTTTTATGTGGCTGCATTTATCAGCATGGTAAAAGGTTGAAACGGGCTAGGAGTAGGCACTAAGAGAAATTATTTCCCTCAGTGAATGGAAAAGAGCTGCTTGGAGCACTCAGCTCGGAACTGTGCCAGCTCTTCAATTGGCACTTGGTACTGTAATCCCATTTAACCCATACTTTTATATTCATCCTTTCCAAGAGTTGACCAGAGTTTAACAGTAGCTTTCCACGAGTCAGAAGGTTGAGGTCGAACTGCTTCTGTAGTGGGGAGCACTGCACTGTTGGGTGCCATTGTTAACTTGCCTTTCCCCTTGGATGGAAATGAAAACCCTGACTGCATTACTTTGTAAAGCAGTAGTAATTAACCTAATGTCGGGCCAATATTTTTATCTCAACCAGCATCAGTGAAACACACTATCTAGTAATTATCTAATTGCCAGGAGCTTGCTGTGCACACAGTCCTAAGGGATTTCCCACAATAAAACAGTGGAGGTCATAGTCCAGTGGTATATTGCTGAACCAGAGACCCAGGTACTGTTCTGGGACCCTGGGTTCAAATTGTGCCTCAGCAGATGGTGAGAATTTGAATTCAATAAATGCCTGGAATTGAGAATCTAATGATGACCATGAATCCATTGTCAGAAAAACCCATCTCCTTCGCTAAAGTCCTTTCGGGAAGGAAACTGCCATCTTTATCTTGTCTGGACTGCATGTGACTCCAGACCCACAGCAATGTGATGACTCTTATTTGCCATCTGGGGTTGGCAATATGCTGTCATTGACATCGATAAATGAATAAATTTCACTTAAGTGCTTTGGTTGTAAAGCACTGCAATGTCCAGCGGTTGTGAATGGCACTGTATAAATGCAAGTCTTAATTATTTTGTTTATAATTGTTGCTTTCACTGTTTTCTCCATAACCACTCATGGGCATTCCTTGTTCTTTTGATGGAAGCTTTTTCTAAAAAAAAATCTAACTTTTGCTGTTTAATTTCTGCAGTGAATCCTTAGTCTGTAATTTCTTTGTTCCTATGAGTTAGCAACTATTGCAAATCATTCCCTAAACTTCTCAAAACCTTTTTTTGTGATCTGAAACACCGTTAGATAATCAACCTTTTCTTTTCTTTTGTTCCAACTCAGAATTCCCCATTACTTTATCTCCCTGTTCACTACACCACTGCTACTGTTCAACTTCCCCAATTTACATCGGTGTCCATTTTCAATCCTGTGAAGTATCTTGCGACCTTCTCCCCTGGAGACTGAGATTAAAGTAACGATTCAGTTCATGTTAGAGCCTCGCAACCAGCTGATGATAAAGAAAGCTTTCAATCCTTTGGTCCTGGCTGAATTTGAAACCATGTCCTGTAAGTGGCACGCAGGTGGGTAACTCACTGCTAAACCTTCCCCAGCCCCCAAAACCATGCAAGATCAAAGAAGTCCTCTCCTCCATGGTACACAATTCTGTTAAATCTGTAATACGCGGGATGAGAGGAACAGCCCAATTTAATGGTATCTGGAAGTGGACAGCATAAAACAAGATTGGTTTTGTTCATCTTGCATGCACTGTGAGAAACAAGGTTATGAAACCAATCTTTGTCCCTAGACAGATTTGCATATTCTTACACTCAAAACCTCTTTGAAGAGGTTTTAAAACTTGATTTATGATGAAAGTTACACCAAAAGAATATAAAACTGCAATTTTTGTTCTGCAACCTGACTGAACACACTCAAGATTATATTTTTACAATGTCTTTAATATGTGTAGTAGTTTACAAGAGTGTTATAAAGGAAATTTGACACTCCTGTCACAAAAACTGACATTGGGAAGATGGCCAAGTGTTGGAGGCTGAAAATTTTCAGGAATATCTTTTCTACCACCCTTTCTTCCTTTTAAGGTTTCAGGAGTGACTTCCCAGGCTCTGGGTTCTAAGCAGCTGAAATACGTGGTCCCTGATGGTGGAGAAGTTTAAAAAACTGGGGATCCTCAAGGGGCTGGAATCAGATAAGTGCAGATATCGTGAGTGGTTTTTGTTTGCTTCTGATACTGTTTTTAACAGATTTTTAAAAAAGAAATTGGACTTTTTATTTCTTTACAGCCTTTTAAAAACAGCAACAGATGCAAACTGCAAAAAGTAAGAAATGGCAGAATGTGGTATTCATTATTCCTGTTGATTTTGGAGAATTTACAGAACCTTTGCCAATACTTCCCTTTTTTTAAAAAAAATGAAGATTTCAAGTTTTGGATCAAGGCTCAATATTTACATTTTTTTTCTGATTTAGTGCAGAGCTAGATAGCAGAATCAGAGCTTCCCTACTGTATGGAAGTAGGCCATTTGGCTCACTGAATCCTCCAAACAGCATCCCACCCAGATGTGCCGACCCCCCCCCCCCACAATATACCTGTGACCCTGCATTTCCCGTGGCTAATCTACCGAAACTGCGCAATATGAGCAATTTCGCATGGCCAAGCCACCTAGCTTGCACACCTTTGGACACGGGGAGAATGTGCAAACTTCACACGGTTACCGGAGGTTGGAATCGAACCCGGGACTCTGGTACTGTGGGGCAGCAGTGCGAACCACGCTGCCACCCAGGTCTCAAGTTACATTCAAACCATATGAATTAAGAACAGGAGTAGACCATTCAGCCCTTTCAGCCTGCTTTGAGATCATTAGGGTCATGGTTGATCCGATTTGTGGCCTTAAATCCCCCTACTTGCAATAACCTTTAACCCCCATGCTTGATGAGAATCTACCTCGGCCTTAAATATTCAAGTCCCCTGCTTCCTCCACCATTTTTAAGGAGAAAATTGCACAGACTTGTGACTATCAAACAAAAATTTGTCTCCTCACTGGTTTTAAATTTTTAAACAGTGCCCCTCGTTCTCGATTCCAACTTAAGAGGAAACGTCGCTCACATCCTCCCTATCAAGACCCGTCAGGATCTTTACATGTTTCAGTCAAAGCACCTCTTGATCTTCTCAGCTCCAGCAGTTATAATGGTAGCCTATTCAATCCTTTCACGTGAGAAAACACACTCCTCCCCCTCTCACATCCAGGTATTAGTCTGGTAAACCTTCTCTGAACTGTTTCCAGTGCATTTTTTTCCTTAAGTGACCAATACAGTGTTCCAGATGTGGTTTCATCAGTGCTTTTGTGCAACTAATGCTTAAACTCCTATTTTTTTGTGTTGAGTTCCTCTTGTGCTTAATGATGATTCTTTTACTCTTACTCTTCCTAATTACTTCCTATATCTACCCACTAACCTTTAGTGACTCATGATCTGACATCCAGACCCTCCTGCAACAAGAGCTTTACAATTTCACTGTTTAAATGAGACTTAATTCTTTCGGCCAAAATTAGCAATTTCACATTTTCCCTAAATACTGCATTGGCCAGATCTTTGCCTGTTCGTTTAACCTATCTATGCATTTTTGTAGCCTTGTGCCCTCTTCACAACTTATGTTTACTGACAATGCAGAAAAGTACTTGCCACACCTTCAGTCCCTTTATCCAAGTTACTGGTATCAATTGTACACAGTTGAGGACCCAGTTCCGATTCCTGTGACACCCCTCGTGTTAAATTTTATAAACTGATAAAGGCCCACTTAGGCATGCCATTGGCTGGCTAGCAGGAAGACCCTCTTTCAACCGGGCCAATAAGATGTACCTTGTGCCGTTTCAATGTATGAAATCTAAATGCAATATATAATTGGTTTCTTTATTCACAGCATGTGTTGCCTCAAAAAACACATCATGTTTAGACAATCTATTTCTCTTTCACAAAGCTAGGTTGACTTGGTCTGATTACCTTGACCTTATCCAAGTGCCCTGTTATAACTTTAATCATATCTTCTAACATTTTCTGCATGACATGCTAAACCTACCAGTATTTTCCTGTTTTCAGTCTTGCTGTTTGAATAACTTAGTTACATTTGTCTTCCCGTCTTGATGGGATTGTCCCAGATGCAAGGGTGTTCTGCAAAATTTAAAACCAACTATCAACCATCTCACCAGCCACCCCTTTTAGGATGAATTCCATCATGACTTGGACACTTGCCAGCCCTCAGCTCCAGCAATTTATTCAGCACCACTTCTTCGGCTGAATTTCTTGACATCCCCATCCCTTTACCCCCCTCCATTTCCTAGTTTGTCACTGGCTCTGGGATGTTACTTGTATCCTGTTTAGTGAAGACTACAGCTGTTTTCTCTCCCACCCCCCCCCCCCCCCACTACTATTATTGCTAATATCATCATTAACTAACAGAGCCACTCTTTCACCCCCCCCCCTTTTTTTTCCTAGTTTCTTGTAAATGTCCTATACCCTTCAGGATTGCTGTCCCAATTCATGTCATCCTGCTGCCATGCCTTTGTAAGAGGCTACCAGATTATACTTAATCATTTCTATATTTGTAGTCTTGTTCATCTGTTTTATTTCAAATGCCATGTGTTCTTAGATACACTACCACTTTGAGTTTGATCTTTCTACTGTGTACGGTTAAAAAGATGTAAGAAGGCAAAAAGGGCTTGCATTTGCACAGCACCTTTCAACAGCTCCAAGTTATGCTAAAGCGCTTTGGAGCCCAGATGTAATTCGAAGGGAATTCTCTCTTTTAAACATTTCTGCTACTCTGCTCCTTTTTAAAGCACTTTTAAAAAAACATCCTACATACTCTGTCCGAACATCTTTGCCGTTGACCCATATCAAATTTTGGCTGAAATGCTTCTGTGAGGTACTTTTTTTCTTGTTTTCCCATCTTTAAAGGTGCTGTATAAATTCAAATAATGTTGGTGGCCTAGAGACCTGGTTAATCTGAGGTCCTCTCCCAGTGTAGTACTGCTGCACCCAGTTTGACATCAGAGCCCTCTTCCCAGCCCTGCAAAGCCAAATCTGGGGAGCGATGTGAATCTTACCCACTGACTTGCTTGTGCTGCTGAAGATAGACTGAGTTCTACTTTGTATTTGAGTTCAGTGTCCTTTAATCTCCAACTGTACTTGGTCTGAATTGGGTTGTGTGCAGTTCTCCTAATGCACTGGGAGAAACAGTTGTATACCATGGATGTCACAAGGGTCATGGTGTGGTGGTGCTAGCAGTGAGAGTCCAAAACCAATCTAAATGTTTGGAAGGGAAATGAGTGTTTAAAGAGAGAATGCCTTGAATCTTTTTAAAGGTACAGTGGTTGAAACCTAAAGTTGGTGACTCTCTTTCAAATGTTAAATTATGTCACATTGTGATTTCAAGGTTAAACATACTCTGCTTTATTTTGGAGTTTGCTTGCAAGAGTGGAGTGTTGACAAATATAATTATTACAGTGTGTGATTTTGTGTTTGAGATTTTCTGACAGGTAGAGAAGTTACCTTGCGTTTTGTTGAATGAGATGCTATCTCTACAGTTGCTTTCTCTGTAAAGGCAGGAGTAGGATTTCTGAACTGACTTTTTGCTTCTCCTCTTCAACGATGCTTGCTTGGTAAGGTTGAGAATTTATTCTGAACTAGCACTGCACAGGCAAGAGAGAGTGGCTGTTTATTTAAGCCTTTTTTTTGTTCTATACTTCCACATTTGAGCTCTCAATTAATTTCAAAATCTTTGGTCACCTTTTCAGGCTTGTCCTGTTCTCAATGGGATTTTTTGATGGTTTGCTACAGTCTCAATGGGCGCACACACAATGATAGAATAGCTCAGTTTGTTTTTTAAAAAATGTCTTTTAAACATTCATGTCTGCCCTGCAATCTGGCGATGTCATTGCTTATGATTAGTTGGGCTTTTAAATTGGTTATAATTTAAAGAATCCAGAATGTGGAACTTCTAATTTTAGAAAACTTACTGCTGTCTGTAGGTATTTAGTATCCAAGATGGATTGCGCTATCACCAGTGAATATCTGCCCAATTGGTTACAGGTTCCAGATATAAAAACAACAAATAGCATGTCTTCAAAACTAGAATTTGGTAATGTTGACACCCCTAATTGAAACTCTTCTTAACATTTCAGTCCTCTTGTGTAAAATGTATGTCTCCAGATAGGATAATGAAATCCCTACAATGCAGAAGCAGGCCATTCAGCCCATCAAATCCACACAGACCAACAAAGGGTATTCCACCCACAGTGGCTTCGTGAGCTATGAGGTGAAGCTGTAATAATGATTGAGGAACCTGGACTGTCCAAAAGGAAACCAGTAATGTACAACTTTGACAGATTGGGGAAAATGAATTTGTGCATTGTAAAAGATAAAAATGTTTGCCTCATGTCGCCCATGTTTATTGAGAAGTAAAATGGGGCATTTGAAAAACAACTATGCACAGTAAACTGAAGGAAATTTTCCCATTGAACAGCATGCTTTGGAAAAGGGAGACTTAATGAGTTGAAGAGATAGTAGGAACTGCAGCTGCTGGAGAACCCGAGACAACAAAGTGTAGAGCTGGATGATCACAGCAGGCTAAGTGGCATCACAGGAGCAGGAAGGCTGACGTTTCGGGCCTAGATCCTTCTAGGCCCGAAGCAGCAGGAAGGCTGATGTTATGATATCCACATCCAGCTCTACACCTTATTACCTTTAATGAGTTGAAGGTTGTTTTAAAAGCTCGAGTCCTTTGATTAAAAAAACGTAGCAGCAAAATAAGGTGTTCACTGAAGCATGACTTTTGCATTTTGCCATCTACTGGAAAAGCACATTGTTGCTTTAATTACTTTGCATCTGCAAACAATGACTTTTGCTGCTGACTCTTTATTCGACACTTTAGGGACACCGAAGAAGTAATAATGGCAATCCAGAGCATGTCACTTAATGTTTCCACAGTAGCAAGACAAAAGTGGGATCTTTGCCTGAAAGGGTCTTGAGAGACTGTATGTTTCGCACTGCAGGTCTATGAATTTGTTGACATAACTGAAGCCTGGCTGATTGTTGGCTTGTTTGTTTACGTTTGTTTACGTAGTGTTTAAGTGTGTAGCAACTAAACAGTATCTTCTTTCTCTTCTTGCCCCCTAAAGAGAGAACAAGGCTTTGAGGGTATCTACAATGAATTCAAAAGGTATCTGCTTGTAAAGCATTCTAATCCAGAAACTGATAATTCCCCAGCCATATTTGGTACAAATGCAGGCTTTGTTGCATTTTGCAGAAATTATCCCCTCCCCCTTTTTTTTGGGTCCACCAAGCAGTTATGGTTGTAACCTCAATATGAATAAGAGCACAACTTTTTAAATCCTTTAACCAGTGAATTCAAGGCTACCTGCCACAGTTTTAACACTAATCCTCCATTCGAATGTGAGGCAGTTAAGTTGAGGGAAGGACATACAAAGATTTTTTTTTAGAAATAGTGCCTGAAGTCATCACTTTCCTTTTAAAGTGAGATAACAAAGTGTGGAGCTGGATGAACACAGCAGGCCAAGCAGCATCTTAGGAGCACAAAAGCTGACATTTTGGGTCTAGACCCTCTGATACAACTTTCCTTAAAGTAATGAAGGAAGGTTTCAGTGAGCAGTCTGATTGTGGTTGCCTGACCTTGGGTTCCTTACAGACACACTGTCAAAGCTGAACAAGTTGAATTGTGAACTGCAGGCAAAGGACAGAGCCTTGTGACCAGTGCTGTGAATACATTCAAACTGAAACTGGGATCGTGCCATGCACCATTTTAAAAATAAAATACTGTGTTACTTCCTGAGTCTCTAGAAAATACTAGAAAGAAAGGTGGTTCCACCCAGAGAACCTCCGGTGCGTATCTGACGGAATTAGCAGAGGAATTTGAGAGACAAATTCAGGATTAAAATTTGTAGCAAATTGTCATGTTTGTCTCAAACCCATTCCTTAAGTAAACATTTGTGGGCTGGCTACCAAATTCTGTCAGGTGTTTGACCTGTGAAGCTGTGGTGTTGATGTGGAGATAACTGTGCTAATTGATGTTTGGACTTTCAGCTCAACTCAGGACAACGCTTTGAGAACGCAGACAGAAAAATACCTTCTCCTATAGTCCTGTGTGCTTTTTAACGTTGACTTTGATTCAACATGTCTCTGTGAGAGTGTTCTCCCACAATTGCAGATAATCGAGCCCTAGTTTCATACTCCCACTACCATATATACCGTATAAAACCTCAAACTAAACTTAGACTTCAAGGCTGTGGCAGGTAGTGTGCAGTCATGTGTACCACCATTGAGCTTTAGTGAATAGAAGACACAATAAATATTTCTGCATGGTTCATGATTTTATATCACCAAAAACAAACTTTTAATTCTATATTTTCTTCAGGATAGAGCTTGGATTGTGCTTAAGGCCGCTTATCCACTTTAAAGGTTGGAGATCTTGCTATAGGAGATTAGAAATGGGGTGAGGCTACACTCTGAACTAACACAGATAACAAGCCAGTCAGGAAGATCCTTTTCGTTTTCCTGTAACATCCAGCTACTGCTTGGCTTTTGGATCCAGTAGAGTGTTTGGTTAAACTAAAAACAAACAGCTGGAGAAACTCCTGTGGAAGAAAATGTTTAATGTATTGATCCGGTGACCGACCCTCCTTCAGAATGCTCTTCTGATGGAGTGTAGCTGGATCTGAAATGTTACCTCTGTTTTCTCCACTGATGCTGCCAGGCATATGGAGTTTCTCCCAGCCATTTGTTTTTGTCTCAAATTTCCACAGTTCCTTTTTGTTTTTGTGCTTGGACCATTTGGTCAGATGTGCTACCTACAACATTTAAGCTGCCCTCACCCAGTTTAAGCCACAGTTGGCATATTAAGCGCATGACATCGGAGGATGTTGGAACCGTGGAAAGGGGGCAGTGAAGATTCTGTAAGGATGTTAACAGTGAAGGGGCAGCTAATTACACTTGGCCCTACATGAGGCCAGAAAACTACGGCCAACATGACTGTGTGTCACCAGTGCCTGTCAGTCAATCATCATGCCTTGCACTCCAGTCCAGGTCATCTCTTGCTCTTTTGAGGTCCTGTATAAATGGAATTGCTAGGCCAGCTCTGGGGCCAACCCATCACTGCTGTCTTCTGCCTGGTGTTGTCCGTTCTATTCCCTCTGGCAGAGGTGTTCATTCCCAAAGCTGGAATAGGCATTTGCTGCTAGCCTCTGCGTGCTCGCTCTCTCTCTCTCTCTCTCTCTCTCTCTCTCTCTCCTCCACGAAATCCCGTAGGCAGCTTTGAACTGTCTGCAGTGGCATTCTGGGGATAATACTTTTAAGGTACAGTTGGGAAGAAATGCTGACACTCAATTATACATAAGGTAATGTGTTCTGAGAGGTCTAGCGGTTTATGACAGACGTTTCATAAAACTGAAGGGACATGGTTAACACTTCTGAATTCTTTCCAAAAAAAAAGACTTGGACTACTGACACACACGTATAACTTTTAAAATGTTCTTTGCAGGCCTTTATTTATGTCCAAACAAAAGCCAAAACTACTGGGAAAACACTGGTCTGGCAGGGTCTGTGGAGAGAAAGCAGAGTTAACACTTTAGGCCCAGTGACCCTGCTGTAAAACTGTATTTACATTTATGTAGTGTTATGGACAGCATCGACATCCTGATCCGTCCAGCCTGAATTATGAGCTGGTGAAATGTAATTTGCAGCAGCCCGTTTGTGCACCGCAAGTTCCCACAACAGGTAATTACAGCACCACAGTGATGTTGGCTGACTGATAAGCATTGACTTGGACACCCCAGGGAAAGGCATACCACCTGACAGTGCAGTACTGCACTGAGGTGTCAGCCTGAGCTTGTGCTCAAGTCTTCAGCGACATTTGAAAGCAGCATGGCCTTTTGATTTGGTGAATGTGTGACCCACTGAATGGCTGGGGCCTCAAGTTTCTTATTGGATCTCCAGCTCTGCGCATGACTTGAGATTAACAGCTTCATTCTTCGTTTCAACCTTTCATGCTTGACAATTTGATGTTAATCTGTATGGCTTTTCACCCCTTGTCACCATCACTGCCCATCCTGGTGCAGACTTGATGGGCAGAATGGCCTATTTCTGCACTGTAGGGATGTTATGATTCTATGTTGATTCTGGACCCACACATTGGCTCTGAACTACCTCCTGAAGTGTCTCAGCAAGCCATCCTGTATCCAGAAAAACTTGATGGGCAATAATTTCTGGGCTTGGCAGCACATCACCCACATTCCAGGAATCATTCGGGGGCGGGGGGGAAGATAATGTACAGCTTCAGCTACTTACCCAGTCTTCCCTGCAAATGATGCATTGGTCTCTGCCTTGAGAGATTTGCTGTCTCTGTCTGTCCTGATTTTTATCAAATAAAAACTGATATTTAGCAGCTATTTGTCACACACTAGTGGAGGAGACGAGATGTGCTGGGTGCCTTTTGAGGCAGATTGCAATATGCCAATCTTATCAATAATCAGGAGCCTGAATGTCTGTGGATCCCTGCATTTAAAAGGGAATTTTTTCACTTTGGAATCAGGCACTCAAAGGTCCAGTGGCCCCTAAGGGATTTGTCAGCTCTCTATCTTAAAACCCACCTAAACAATGGGTATTGCTATACTCTGCTGATTTATATGTCCTCCACGCTCAGAATGGAATAGCCTCTGTTCCACCATCAGTTGCTCTGAGTCCTTGGTGTTGTTTTTACAGAGGGGCTTCTGTTAATGGTTTAACACTTCAAAGAGAGAATCTGTCCCCCTCTTCTAGACCAAGACAGACCCGAGTTGCTAGAATTTAAGCAGCAGGCTGAATTAAGGCCAAAATGAATGATAAAACCGCAAGGTTACTGAAGTAAACATGAGATTTGCTTCTGTGAGAGAAAAGTAAGGGCAGTATTCAAATCCATCTTGCTATGCCTGTGACTAAATAAGGCCCCAACTTGTGTAACTGCACCTGAAACTGGTTTAGATGTTTGTACCTAGTTCTGGTTAGTTGAAGATTTAAGCTTAGTGGGAGGAAGAAAGGGCAGCAGGAATAGTTTGTGTAATCCCAGCTATATGTTAGCTCGATTTGTTCGTTGGATTCTGTGCTGGTCCTTTTGTTCCAGTTTGATTTCTTGAAAATTTTGCTGTCAATAATCTGGGTTGATCAAGTTTGCTAGAGAGTGCAGAATCATAAGCATGAATCTTGTGGCCTGTTGTGCACGTACTAGCTTTCTGAAAGAGCTATCCAATTAATAGCAGTACCTGGAAAGACAACAGGAACATGGGGCCATTCAGCCCTTCAAACCTGCTTGATCGTTCAGTTGAATCATGATCAAGCTGTACATCAACTCCATTTAACTCTCCTTAATTTGAATTATTGTTGTCACATGTACCGGAGTACATTGAAAAGTTGTGTTTTGTGTGAACTACAGGCAGATCATAACCATACGAAGTCTATTAAGATAATAGAACAACAAGGAATACAAATCTTCACTCGATCGGGGGAACAGAGTTTTAGGTCTCCAATACAATTCTTGTGGAAATTGCCTTTTACCAATTTCATTCTTTAGACTAATGTTAAGATCCTATTCCCTCATTTAAAAACATGTATTAGTTTTTGTGTATCTACTTTATCAAATTATTTTTAATGTGGTTATATCAGAGTATACTTTAGGCAATGGAAACAAAGGTTATGTAACCTGCTGCTCACATTTTATCTCTTCAATCCCAGTAGCGTTTTCATGCCTGTACATTAATTTCAAATCAGTCCCATTTCCTCCTTGGTATTTGAATTTGCTTCTGTCACCTTTTTTCTTGAGGTGGAGCCATTCACCATCTTCATTAATTGTTACAATCTATTTAAATTCTCCGTTCTTCTCAAGTTCTCTTGCTAATTATCTCAAATTTGTGTCCTGTAGCTTTCAGTCTCCTCCTGTCTCTGAAAAATATTTCTCCTCATCTACTTCATTGAAAGCTCTCATTAGGATATCACATTCCCTGCATTCAGACTTGAATACGGATGGGCGTGAAAAGATCAGAGCATCTTGGAATGTAGACTATGTCATTTGAGTGTATTGGTGTCCTTCAAAAGATTCGCTGTTTCTCTTAGGAACGTGAGCAACATGATAACAGGAAGAGGCTATCTGTTCCCTATGGCCTGCCTCTTCCAGTCCTGATAACCTTGTGCGTAGATAAACTTCTCTCTCCACCCCTGCCTAAAAGCACAGGATCCCCTAGCTGGGAGAGGCAGATTATAATCATGTGGTGGGAGGTATATGGAGACTTTGTGCAAACAGAGGGCATTTGGCCCATTGAGTCTGCACTGACTCTCTGAAGAGCATCCACCCTATCTCTGTAAGAGCACATTTACTGTAGTTAGCTCATGCAGCCTGAACACTCTGGATCAATTTAGAATGGCCAATCCACCTCGGGTGAAGCAGGACCTATTCTTTAATATTATTCTGACCACTTTTTAGGTGATGGAGAGTGGCCTGGGATTGCGCTGTTTTCTTGGTGATCCTGTTGTTTTCCATTTTTGTGTAAGGTCATCTGTACCCCTTCCAGACGTAGGTCGTGCTCTCCCTTGAAGGAACGGGAATGTTTGGGGGAATGTTGTGTGTGTCATGTTTAAGTTGCTAAGCTAAAATGAATATTTCCCCCACCTCCTTCCTGTTTCAACAGGCTGCTCAGAAGAATGGCCAGATTTCTGGAATTCATAGCAATTCAGAGGATCAAGAGCCACCTGATGGAAAAGTGGAGCATCTGAATGGGCTCCAGGAGGAAGCTGTTCCTGGCGAAGGTAAGCTAGTGAGGTTTTGTTCTGAGGGTTGAAGGAAAAGCATTGTCAGAGTTAGTCCATGCTGACCATGTTCCCAACCTAAACTAGTTCCACCTGCCTGCATTTGACTCACTTTCTTCAATCTTTCCCATTCATGTACTTATGCAAAGATTTTCAAATGTTGTGACTGTATCTGTATCTGCCACTTCCTCCAGTGGTTTATTCCACACACAAACTGCCTTGTGTGTAAAATTGCCCATGTCCTTTTGAAATCTTTCTCCTCTCATCTTAAAAATATGCCCCTGGACAATTGGAGGCAGCTCCATGCTGTAGTGGGTGAGACCTTTCGCTATTGTGTTCAGGCATTCAAATTGTCCCAGATTGGATAAGCCTCTTGTTTCATGGCTGTAAGTGCTGCGTGTTCTTTTTTTAAAAGAAAAAAATGAAGGGACAGAATCATTTCAGTCCCCAGTGAGTGCGTGCCCACACACGCACTGCTACTCTGTTAGTTTTATGGCTGGCTTTAGTATTTACTGGTGAGAGTCGGTGTAAAAGTGGTGGAGGATGCGATTTGGCCTTTTTACTTGGACCAGAGGCATTTTCAGACAGTGAAGTCAGCTTTACTGTGCATCAGCTCCTTGCTGGATTTAGCCTGGGGACTGCTTTACAGGGTACTGGAAATGGACAGGCATCATTGCTGACATAACATTCCTCCCCCAAACACAATCCCCTCCCTCCGTCTCCCCGCTTCCACCCAATGCACACCGTTATGTAAGAAAATGAAGACTTGCAATGGGGGAGAAAATAACTTGTTTTAATGCTGATTTGAAAGCTTCAAAAATTCTTGCCTTGATGTTTGGGGAAACTGCTTGTGTAGGTTACTCTTTTTTTGTACGATTAATTGAGCTGTTCTATATATGCAAGTGCATGCTAGTTGAGACCACTTTGCAGCTATTGTTTATATGGCATCATGGAACGTGGCTGTTAGTGTCTGCTGCAATCAATTTGCTGTACTTTATTGAAACTGTTTCCCTATTGTGCTGGTGGTGATCCCCTGGAATAGTGTTACAGCCATACAAGAGTGCTGCAGTCAGTGTTTATCTTTGGATTCTCCAGCATCTGCAGTTCCCATTATCACTGATACAACTTTAACCTCACTGCGAAGCCTCTTCCAGGGATGCCTAACCTGAAGAAGTTACCCTCCTCCCTCCGGACCAACCTCAGGGAATCTCTCTCCCACTGCAACTCTCTTGTAATCTCTTACTCTCCTCTGCACCTATCTTCTTTTCTCTCCATCTTCGGTCCGCCTCCCCCTCTCTCCCTATTTATTCCAGAACCCTCACCCCATCCCCCTCTCTGATGAAGGGTCTAGGCCCGAAACGTCAGCTTTTGTGCTCCTGATATGCTGCTGGGCCTGCTGTGTTCATCCAGCCTCACATTTTATTATCTAGGAAACACACTCTCAGGTTTGCTGTTGACTGGGCCAAGCTATAGGTTTCGATTTAAAGCCACCACCATCTGTCAACAGTTGCAGCTAGCAAAACCAGCACCACCATTTCAACCAGTAACTAGTGGGTCCAGGAAGTGTGAAATTCGGGTGACCACACAGTGTGGAGCTGGAGGAATGCAGTAGGCCAGGTTGCAACAGAGGAGCAGGAAAGGTGACGTTTCGGGTCAGGATCCTTCAGAAATGGGGGAGGGGATGGGGAGCTCTGAAATAAGTAGAGGAGGGGTGGGGGTGGGGAAGGTAGGGAGTGGTGGGGATTGATCAGTGTGACGGGTGGGGTGGCTGGTGAGAGAGAAGATGGACAGGCTATGTATTCGGTCGAGGAGGCAGGGATGAGACGGGGGGTGGGGAGATTCTGAAACTGGTAAAATCCACATTTGGGCCATTGGGCTGTAGGCTCCTGAAGCGGAATATGAGTTGCTGTTCCTCAGTTTCTGGGTGGCGACATTGTGACACTGGAGAATGCCCAGGATGGACACGCTACCCAGGGATTGGGAGGGGGAGTTTAAATGGTTCACAACTGGAAGGGAGTGGTGTTTGCCTCAACTGCATCCCTTGTGTTTCCTGCACCTCTGCACACTCATTCCCTCCCCCCCAACAAAGACAGAATCTCCCTTGTCCTCACGTATCATCCCACCTACATCTGCATCCAGCGTATCATTCTCTGCCACTTCTGCCACCTACAATCCAACCCCACAACCGAAGAAACACTTCCCTCCCCATCCCTATCTGCCTTTCCTAGGGATTGCTGTCTCTGCAACTCCACTGTCTGCTCCATGCTCCCCACTAACGCCAGCACCTTTCCCTGCAACTGCAGGAAGTGCTACACCTCCTTTTCAAGGCCCAAACCTTCCACATTTAGACAAGGTTCACGTGCATATCTGTCAACTTGGTGTACTGCTTTCGATGTGGCCTCCTTTACACCGGTGAGACCAAACGGAGACTGAGGCTGCTTTGTAGAGCACCTGTGCTACTGTTCATGACAAACAACAACACTTCCAGTCGTGAACCATTTAAACTCCCCCTCCCACTCCCTGGGTGACGTGTCCACCCTGGGCCTTCTCCAGTGCCACAATGACACCACCCGCACCTCCTATTCTGCCTCGGGAGCCTACAGCCCAATGGCCTAAACGTGGATTTTACCCATTCTAAAATCTCCTCATCCCATGACCAACCCTCCCTCTCGTCCTCGCCTCCTTGACTTGACACAACCTGGTCTGTCTCTTCTCCCACCTATCTGCCCCTCCCACCTGACTGACCTATCCCTACCTGCACTTGCCTATCACCATCCCACCTACCATCCCCAGCTCCACTCCTCCTCCCCCTCCTTTATTTCTGAGCTCCCTTCCACCTCCCCATTTTTTTTGAAGAAGGGTCTTGACCCGAAATGCCAAGTTTCCTGGTCTTCTGGTGCTGCCAGGCCTCCTTGTATGCATCCAGCTCTGCACTGTTATCTCTGATTCCAGTAACTGCAGTTCTTACTATTTCTGATGAAATTTGGGTGATTTTGTTTCTAAATGTGGTGACTGTGCCGTGCAGTAAATTTCCTCAATCCAATTGCTAAGTGAACGTGTAACAAAGACTTTATCATAATGTTGGATGGCTCTTACTGTTTGAGTCAGAAGGTAATGGGCTCAAGTGTCACTTCAAAGATTTCAACATGAAACTCGGGCTGATGTTGCAGCACAAGGATGGAGTACTCCTGTCATTCAAATGGTATGTTATTACTAAAATGAGGTTGCATTTGCAATATTAATTCTTCAACCAGTATTGCTAAAAGGATGATCTCATTGTCCATTCTGGGAGCTTGCTGTGAACAAGTTGATGCTGCATTACCTATGTTACAGTTGGAGTTGGAGAATGGATCCAAAAAGGAGCAAGGCATAAATATCATGTGTTCTCATGTCATTAAATGGTTAACCTGAGAGCTGCTGCTTTCTTCCACTGTTGTATGGACTGGTAGGTGGGCTAGTCTGTAGATTGTCCACTTATAAAGGAAGAATATGTCAACAAATCTGAGAAATGAGTAAAAGACAGTGTATTTTTTTTTAACCACCCCAAAAAAAGCTGGAGAAAAGGGGTGTTGTTGACTGTGACTTGCTTGCCATTATGCTCGAAGCCCTGTGAAGAGAAATCGCTGAATCCAATGATGGGAAGTGAAACAGAAGCTAGAAGTAAGCAAAGTGGAACATGCTGGCAGTAACAACTTTAACTTGAACATAAATGATTTCTGGTCCGATCCTGCCAATTTGAGTACCTATCCATCATCCCTACTTTATATTGCCTACCACTCAACCAATTTCCCATCCATGTCAGCAATTTGCTGTCAAGTCTATAGGCTTCTGTCTTAGTTAATGGTCTCTTATATGGGACTTTATCAAATGCTTTCTGGAAGTCCAAATAAACACTCTCTCTTCCTCCATCCACTATCCTAGTCACCATTTTTCAAAACAGTTCCATGAGGTTTGCCAGGTGAGGCCTATCTGTCAGGAATCCAGGTTGGCTGTCTCTGATTAACTGAGAATTTTAAATTGCTCAGTTACCCCATTTTTGACTATAGATTCCAACATGTTCCCCACCAATCAACATTAGGCTAATTGGTTGCTAATTTCCAAGTTGTCCTTTTTTTTTCTCATCCTCCTTTTAAAAAGGAATCCGATTGTGCAATTTTCCAATCCAGAGGACTGCTCCTGTATAGAGGGAACTCTGAAAGATTTTGTTAGGGAATCTACAAGAGTCTAAGATTAACACTCTCTCAGATGGAAACAGGCAGGTCCTAGTAACAAAACTCAACAGGTCTACCAGCATCTGTAGAGAGTGAGAGAGTAGAGTTGACATTGAGTCTAGTGACTGCCCACCAAGTCCTGGGATTTGTAACTTAGTTCCAT
Source organism: Stegostoma tigrinum (assembly GCF_030684315.1). Lineage (NCBI taxonomy): Eukaryota > Metazoa > Chordata > Chondrichthyes > Orectolobiformes > Stegostomatidae > Stegostoma > Stegostoma tigrinum. Next base: position 16,937,863 of record NC_081362.1, on the reverse strand, counting down.
TAATTTCCTTGTGTTTTACTTCTGTTAATTTTATTCTGTCACTGTCCCTGATCCACTACTAATTAAGTTCCCTGGGGCCTCTGGAAAGCTATTCTCCTTTTCAAGAGTAAATACCGATACAAAGTAATTACTCAACATGTCTGCTGTTTTCCCCAGTCATTGGCCATATCCCCTCTTTCAGTCTATTGTGCACCAAAAGTGCTCCTGACCACCCAGTTTCCCTTTTTACATTACAGTAAAATTTCTTTCTATTGATTTGCATATCACTGGCAAGTTTTCTTTTCATAATACCTTTCTAGAAGCTTTTAAGATGGGACAGTGGATGCTGTGAATTTGAGTAAATTTAAAGAGGTGAGCAGATTTTTAAATTAGTGATGGTTTGAAGGGTTATGGGGAGCAGGCAGGAGAGTGGAGTTGAGGGCACAATAAGACCTGCCATGATTGTGTCAGCTCGGGGCTGAATTGCCGCCTACTGCTACATCCTCTTATGTTATAAAAGGACAACCAAGAGATTTTGAGAAATACTCCACTAACACACATGCTGTGGATGAGCAGAGAATGATGGATAAAATCTAAATGCTAAGAAAAAAGAAGATAAGGATGAGAAAAGTTTGGACAACAATGAAATTAAATAAGTGGAATCTTTATTGAAAAACAGTGAGCATGAAAATCAGAAATGGCACAGAGGTCATCAAAAGACACCCGTTTATACCCTTACTTGCTGATTTGAAATACTGATGCTAATTGAGTTATTTTGCCTTTGCTTCTGCCGAGGAGACTTAACAGGAGAGGAATCGTGACATGAGAAGAAATATATCAATTGAGTGAAAGAAAGGGGGCCTGGTGATTGACAAATTAATCAAACTGAAGAAAGGATGAAAACCCTAATCTATGCGTAAAACATCTACCAAGAACTACAGGATAATAAAATGTGAGGATGAAGGGTCTAGGCCCGAAACGTCAGCTTTTGTGCTCCTGAGATGCTGCTTGGCCTGCTGTGTTCGTCCAGCCTCACATTTTATTATCTTGGATTCTCCAGCATCTGCAGTTCCCATTATCTCTGATACCAAGAACTACAGTATGGAGTAGTGCAGGAGAATTAACACAGCTGCATTTTGAAGGGAGACAGAATAGGTTGAGGGGATCATAGGTGAGCATCAGTGGTATGGACTGATGGAATCTTCATTTAAAGATGTAATAGAAAACAGCAAGAACTTATGAAAGCTGAGAGTAGTCGCCATAGATTCCTAAACTGGATTTATTGTTACTACAAAAATATACAAAATGGAGAAAAGGTGTAATGCAACAGACACCATATTTGGATTTTTCAAAAACCTTTTCAGTAAAATTATTCTTGAGTGCAAGGCAAACAGCAGTATGGATAATATACTGGCTACAAAATAGTTGGTGAGGGATAAATATTTGGATTAGCAAAAATTTATGTTGGAAATCAGTATGTTAATAGCATGGAAGGCTGTCAAAATACAAGACAATATTGATAAACTTTCTCAACAGTATGTAACTGGTGAATGTGTTCCAATACAGTAAGATATTCTAATGAGTAAAAGGCATAGAAGAATAATGGAAAGTTTTAATTTCCTCAAAATAAACTGGTCAAGAGAAGTTGGGGAGTGGGGATGGTGAAAGGATGACTTACCAATATACACAATGTCCAATAAAGACAAATCACTAGACAGATGTCTAAAAGTAGCAAATTGGTTAACAAACGTTTAAAATCATAATTGGTATTGATTTGTAGAGGGATTAAGTTGTAAAGTCAGAATTTCTTAAAGCAGCCTGGAACTTTGTTTAGACCACACATGGTGTACACTGCACAGTTCTAGTCTCCGTATTTTTGGCATTGAGGCAAGTACTAATTTAGTACTAGGAGCATATTTTAATGAATTTGAGTTGAAAATGCTGGGCCAAACTCATCTTTCTCTCAAGGTAAGCTGTAGGGTAATTGAATAAAGCCTTTAGGAAAGATTATATTGGACGTAGAAATGTTTCCACTTAGTCAAGGAGATGTACAGCAGGGAAACAGACCCTTCGGTCCAACCTGTCCATGCCAGCCAGATGTTATAAATTAATCTAGTCCCATTTGGTGCATATCCCTCTAAACCTTTCCTATTCTTGTACCCACCCAGATGCCTTCTAAATGTTGTAATTGTATCAGCCTCCTCCACTTTTTCTCTGGCAGCTCATCCCATACACACACCATCCTCTGTGTGAAAAGGTTGTCCCTTAGGCCCTTTTCAAATCTTCCCCTCTCACCTTAAATCTATGCCTTGTAGTTTGGACTCCACCTTGGGGTAAAGACCTTGTCTATTTACCCTTTCTATGTCTCTCATGATTTTCTATAAGGTCACCCCTCAGGCTCCAATGTTTCAGGGGAAAATAGCCCCAGTGTGATCAGCCTGTCTTTATAGCTCAAACCCTCTGACTCTGGCAATATCCTTGCAAATCTTATCTGAATCCTTTCAAGTTTCACAACATCTTCCCAAGAGCAGGGAGACCAGAACTGCATACACTATTCCAATAGTGGCTCAACCAATGTCCTGTACAGCTGCAACATGACCTCCCAATTCCTATACTCAATGCACTGACCAATAAAGGCAAGCATACCAAACACCATCTTCAATATCCTGTCTACCTGCAACTCCACTTTCAAGGAACTATGAACCTGCACTCTCTCGAGGTCTGATTTTCTGAAGGGTCTAGACCCGAATGTCAGCTTTCTTGCTCCTCTGATGCAGCTTGGCCTGTTGTGTTCATCCAGCTCTACACCTTGTTTTCTCAAATTTTCCAGCATCGGCAGTTCCTACGATCCCCCTCAACATCTTTGTTCAGCAACACTACCCAGGTATTTACCATAAAGTGTATAAATCTGGCCCTGATTGCCTTTCCAAAATGCAGCACCTCACATTTATCTAAATTAAACTCCATCTGCCACTCCTTGGCCCATTTGATCAAGATCCCATTGCACTTTCAGGTAACCTTTGCCTACTACACCCCCAAATTTGTCATCTGCGAACTTGCTAACTATACCTTCTGTGTTCACGTCCAAATCATTTACATAAGTGACAAAAAGCAGTGGCCCCAGCACCAATTCTTGTGGCACACCACTGGTCCCAACCCTTCACCACCACCCTCTGTCTTCTACATTCGAGCCAGTTCTGTATCCAAATGGCTAGTTCTCCCTCTAATCCAGGTGATCCTGCCTTGCTAACCAGTGCAACATGAAGAAACTTGTCGAATGCCTTTCTGAAAGCTATGTAGATTACGTCCACCACTCTGCCCTTGTCAATCCTCTTCATTACCTCTTTGAAAATCTTAAGTTAGTGCAGCATGATTCCCCCCACACACAGCTGTGTTCACTATTCTACTTATGGAGAAGAGAAAATCTAGCGGCCACGAATATACAGTTGTTGTTAATTCATTGGGGAATTCAAGAAGAAAAACCCTTTATCCAGACAGTAGTGATATCTTGCCAAGCTTCCTGTCCTTTTGAGGCTTTTGTCTTTGCTAAAGTGTGGCTCCCAAAATACTCCTGACACTAAATTCTATTTCTTTGCTTTTCTCCTCCTTTTGTTTATAAACGCAGATAAAAAATTCTTAATAGCTTACCAAATTTCTTACCAACCTGCCTGCCACTTGAGTATTTGTACACCTGGTGATCAGAGAGGAAGGAGTGATGTGAGGTTATCGTATGGTCCTACTGGGCCAAATGGTCAGTCTCTCTGCTGGCCTTGGTGTATTATTAGAATATAAATTGCCATTTACTCCAACTCACATGGACTCTGTGTTGGGTGTCCTCTTTTTAAATTTCAGGAAACACATTCTGTAGACCTTTGATTACTGAAGTCTGAGTGTCTATTTGAATGTGTTCTGTGCCTGCTTGTGGTCTCTTCTGGAGGTTCAGCTTCCCTGGTGACTGGCAGATATGCTGAATGCCCAGTCTGGGGGTTGGGGGACAGATTTGTGACAATTCCAATCATATGGATATTGCTTTAAAATTTGAGGTGACCACAAGTGAATGTGTGAGGTTTGACTGGGGGATGTCCAAACAACACAAGTCTAATCAATGGGATACTGGCTGATTTTTTTTTGTCTGAACCCCATTAAAAGTATGTATGCTATAACCACTCCAGTTTTGAAAGTTTCAACTGCCTCCTCATTTGGTTGTTTTTTTTTTTGCTTTTTGGGGTGTGGGAGCTCCAGGTATCCAATTCTATTCTTCCCCAGCCCCCCCCCCCCCCCCCCCCCCCCCCAATGGAAGAGAGATTTCTGACCTACTGGTAAATGGGTCTGAACAATTTGAGGTTATTCCCCTTCATGAATCAATAGAATCCCCCACAATGCGGAAATAGCCCATTCAGCCTATTGAGTCCACACTGACCTTTTTGTGCATCCCAGCCTAGCCCTATCCCTGTTACCCTGCGTTTTCCATGGCTAACCCACCTAACCTTGCACATCCCTGGACCCTATGGTATATTTGGCATGGCCAGTCTGCCCTAACCTGTATTTCTTTGGAGAAACTGGTCTGTAGTGTGTTCTCCCACAGCAAATGGTTTTTCTACACAGTCCACGCCCTGTCTACTCATTTTCAAACCCTTACTAGGTGGCCCATTAACTTCCTAAAGTCAAAGGAATTAAATAAAAACTGAGCATGTGCCACCCACTCCCTGACTTCTCACTTTTGTTTTAGAGACACTTAGATTTTCCAGCACAGAACAAAGTTCTTCAGGGATTATATCCGCACCAGTCATTTTCTCCAGTATCGTTCTGGTGAATCTGCAAGGCTCTCCCTTCAAAGCTATGATGTTGAGAAACGGAGCTCAGTGACCGGTCTACCCAAGCCGACCGTGGGCCCCCCAAGACTAGGGCACGTTTCTCCTGCCATTCACCCATGAAACATAGTGCAGTGGGGGGGCGGGCACCATTTTAGTCTCTGCCAGGGGCGGACCGTGGAGGTAATGGGCAGCATTAAGCCGTTTCCTTTTGCAATGGATGAGGCAAAAAAAGCCTCTACGATGAGGAACAGGGATGTGGGGATAAGTGGGGGAATACTTTAATTCGGTTAAAAAAAACTGCAACTAAAAATAAAATTAGTAACAATTTTCATCACAGACTACAGCTAAAACTAAAATTAGTAACAATTTTAGTCCATTTTGACAGCGTTCATCAGATTTGTACAGTTGTATTGAAAGCAAAATTATAGGGGCGGTGGGTCCAGCGGGCGGGGCCGTGATATATTCCACGTAGACTTTGAACCTAGCCTCTTGTGATCATCGGGGACATGACATCTCATGACTAGATTGCCACTTGTTATCTTGTCCCGTATTCTCTGCCTGCCAAAGATACAAGAATGTAGCTCGAATCTCCTTCCCGAGAAATTTCTCTCTTTCACTCACACACACATTAAAGCAAAGACTGGGGCTCGGGGATAGAGCACATTCACCGCACTGCGGGGGTGGGGGGGGGGCTGTATGAAAATCTGCATTCTGTTTGCCTCGCCTCTGGATCTTGCTAGAGGGAGAGAGAGTGTGAAGGGAGCACGGGTCGGTTTCAGTTCAGAATGAACCGGACTGGATCACGCTAAACCTGGAGTGTTCAGCAAGCAGTCTCTGACACAGCAAGATTTCTTGCGTACTTTTTGCAACAGCGAGCCGCTGGAGAATGCCAGGTGCAGTAACGGCCACGGCTGTGATTGCTTCAAAAGGTAAACTGTTTTAATCTTGAAACTTGGTTCCTGTTTAACATTTCTTCGTCTTTTGTGGCGCGATTTTCTCTGTGGCTTTGTTCTGGAAAGGGTGTGGCTAAGTCTGTTTGCTGGGGATTCTGAGAGTCCTGCTGCCCGGGATACAATTACTTTACAGTAACTTGACCGTTCGAAGATTTTTAACGAAATACAGCCGCATCTCTACGGGATTATTGAATTTAGAGAAACCAATGCTGGAATATTGGGAATGCCATCTGTGAAAAGCACCGTGGAGACTGGGAAAAACGAGTGTTTTTGATCATGTTCCTTTTAAAAAAGATCAGTTTAATGTTTTAAATTGTGCATAGTTTTCATGTTGCACCTGTTAGATCATCACAATCTCCTGGATTGTACTCCGGTCTTTGGGAGTGAAATAGTCTCCTGATACTTGCTGTGTTAACACTACAGAGAAAAGTCATAGGGGCGTTGTTTTTTTTCCCCCCATCACTTGCGGTGGGGAGGGAACTGAGCAAAAAGGAGTTTTAGCAGTCTGGACTCATCCATTCTGGTAATTAGCAAAGGCGAGGTAGCTGCAGAGGTCTAGGCATGTTGGTTGAGCAATGGTGGGCAGTTTCCTTAGCTCATCGCTTTCCCTCCTACCTTATGCGCGCTCTCTCTCTGTTTTCCTTCGAATTTGAAACTAAAAGTTGTACCAATTAACTCGAGATGCCACACCGCAACGCAGCTTACAGCTCAGCAATGCTGGTTCGCTCTCGCTCAAAAGCGCAGAGCTAAATAACCGGCAGTTGAGGGTGCCACTGAAACACGATTGGTTTGAAGTGGAAAAGTGCATCAGGTATGACCCGCTTAAATGATTAAAGGAATAAGGAGTTCGTGGAGCCGTAATCTCGAAGCTCCATGCTGTTGATACAATGAGCGTAGAAAAGAGAGAATTCACTGAAACCTGTAAGTGTCTGTCATTGCAAGAGAATGCAGCCTCTGGGTGGAGTGTGGAATCTGCAGCTGTCACTGGGGATGGAGACTGTTGAACGAATAGTAAAAACCTCCTCTTCAAACAGTGATTAACTGCACTTGCCTAGACTTTGTTTAAATAGTCAATACCTCACTGCAAAACATCCCAAACTGCGCAATGAATATGCCTTTATTTAAAACCAAATTCTACAAGAGGGCTGCAGGGTCCTGGCTTTCTTTCTCTTCCCCGGGGTTGAAGATTTACTGTTAGATCTGGATGTATTCAGATTCAGTAAATGCAGTTATTGATGTTTCGGGGTGTTACCTAGGAATCGGTGTTGACTATTGGTCCGGCATAATATGGAGGTAGTGGCGTAATCGCACGTCATCCAGAATTCTGGACTAATTCTGGGAATCGGTTCAAATCCCATCATGGTAGATGGTGAAATTTTGATTTCAATAAAAATATGTAATTTAGAAAAAACTATACCATGAAACTATTGTCAAAATGCTTCAATATTTGGAGTGGGATTTTAACCCGTAATCCTCTTTTACTTTCGAACACTACCCATTGAGCTGAGCTATTATTGCGATTTTCCTGTGCTGTTTGTGGGAGCCTACTCTGTACGTATTAGCTTCTAAAAATTTTACCTGACAAAAATCAACTTTTGAAGTTATTTGCTATGTAAATCGCTGAGCAGTGTCTTGAGGCAAGCTGGAATGAAAATCTTCATTGCTCTGCACATGCTGGCTAGAAATGGTTATTTGGAATCTGTCCATCACTTGTGCTGGGACGAGCGACATTTTTTTTCTGTTTAAAATGAAGTTTTTCCAAATGAGACAGACACAAATGTCTACAGAAACACTGGTTGGAAGTGCTCAAATCCCACCACCTCGTTTGTAGTTACTGTCAAAATGCCACATCAAGGTCATTGGCAATTAAACCATTCACATCTGTTTTTTTGCCTTTTTCTGTATTTCCCTCCTCTGTTTAGTGCTCCTGAAATAATCTGGATTGCCCTTTTTTGATTGTCTGTTCTGTGAAAGCTGAGGTAATGTCTAATATCTCTGCCAACCTCCCTGTCTTGCTCCATTACAGACTTGTCTGCCTCATCTGTGTGTCTCTAACCCCAGCCTTCATCAACCTCTTATCATCAAAAGAAAAGCCTTTTTTAAAAAACCGGATTCTCTTTATTTGCGAACTGTGTTTGACTTGAATCCTCTTTGTCTTCAGTTCAGATACCTGCTGTTTCTAAATAATGGTACTAATTTCCAACTTTCCTCACCATTGATCAGCTTGATGTCCATTAGTTGAGTTGTTTTATGAGCTACCATAAATCAGTAAGGCTGACTGCGCAGCAATTTAGGATTCATCTCATCTCAAGGCTGCTGATTTAAATTAAATTCCATTTCTGTTATGAAGAGGCTTCTTGGAATTGAAATCTTCGATTTTTCTTTCAATAGTTCCTGATTTTCATCCAAAGGTCTGTCCCTTCCTGACTTCTGTTTTCCTGTGTTGATAGTTGCTGAACTATGGCCCAATTAAAATGGCACTTCAAGGGTGAACAGAGATCAAAACATCTTGTACTTTGCTAATTAGAAAGCAATTGTGTGGTGACCTGGTGCTCTGCCAGACACTTGAGATAAAAGTTCCATTACTATTCCTCTTGTCAATGTTGGAACAATTTATTTGCATTCCCTATCCTTTCTTCATTTCTTTTCTTGCCCCTTCTGCAATTTGTGCTCGAATTGTGTCATCAGTTGCCCAGGCCTCAAGCCTTGTCAAACCCCACCACCGCTCTATCTCGTTTTCTTCTTTTTAATACTGTCCTTTTTGAAACCAAGCTTTTGATCATCTGACATAATATCCCTTGTAGAGAGACTCACATGTACGTAAGCAATTTTGTATGTATATGTTGCAAGCTCATAGGTCAGCCCATGTCGGCTATGCATGGCTCTGAAGTGGAGATTGCAAGCATAATGAAAATATCCTGTATCGCTAACTTGTACAGTCTGTACATAAAATGAATTCGTTGTGCCAGTCTGATTCTTAATTTACTCTGGAGAGGTAGGGGACAAGAGCAGAAGGGAGGTGGGCTTTTCTTGGTAGTGTTTTGTTACTACAGAATGATTGTTGGGAAGTTGAGAGTTGCACATCTTGGTGAGAGACTCCTTAGGGCCTTAAGCTCCCTTGTGAAGAGGATGTCCACGAGCTACTTGAATTTTTTTAAAAAATGACAATTGGATAGTTTCATGGTGATGCGCTGATCCAAACTTTTTTATTTGAGTGTGTTCCTAACTGCTGATGTTCAGTAACACAGCATTAGAGTATTTACTGTTGTGCCTAAGATACCAGCTGTGGTATACTGGTACGATTTAACAGAATTTGTTCGCATTGGGGGTGAGGGAACAGTGTGATTTGTTAGACATGCATGTTGCTGCCTCCAGTGTTCAGTACTGAATGGCAGACTGAGTCAACTATGTACAAGCGCTATATCATTTTAATACTGCTTTATCCTCTGAAGAATAATCCTTTAATTCTAACCCGTGTTCCCTTCTATTTTCACTGCTTTATTGCTCTTTGTAAGTAGTGTTTTGTTTCTCTCGATGATCACCTTGGGTATTTCCTTTGCAAGTTGAAAGCCTGAGATCTCCAGTCTTCTCATTTCAGAATCCTGATCATTTAGTGATCCACCTCCTCTCTCTCTGCCTTTTATGGTTTTATGTCTCTCATTACTTAGTGGCTGGAACTGGATGCAGTTTGAACAGAGCAATGTAAAGTTCAATCCAAACCACCAATGACTTGTATCCGTTTTACTTCCAATACCCACTGCTTTGATTGATTGCTCGTGTGCATTGGCTGGACATGTTCTTCATTGAGATAACAAGGTGGAGAGCTGGATGAACACAGCAGGCCAAGCAGCATCTTAGGAACGGGAATGCTGACGTTTCGGGCCTAGACCCTTCAGAAGGGTTTTCTGATGAAGGGTCTAAGCCCGAAACGTCAGCTTTCCTGCTCCTCTGCTGCTTGACCTGCTGTGTTCACCCAGCTCTATACCTTGTTATCTTATTCACTAACCCCCCCCCCCCCTTTTCTTCTAGAGATAGTAAGAACTACAGACGCTGGAGTCAGCGATAACAGCATGTGGAGCTGAAGAAATACAACAGGCCAGGCTGCATCAGCCTGCTGTGTTCCTCCAGCTCCACATGCTGTTACCCCTTTTTTCCTGGCTGTTTTTCAGTTTGTTTAGGTTTGGCGTCTGAGTTACATTGTCCAGCTGGTTTTATAATTTTTTGTTTTTTTTTATTTCGCCAATACTTATACTTATTTTCAATAATAAATAAACTGTAGCTCAGTCAGTGTCTCTCAACTTGCCTTTAGTTGGCCTTGTCAATTTGTGGCATTACTTTGGTGTAGTTTGTCTGAAATTGGTGAAGGTGGTACATGCAGATTGCTCAATGTCAAGACCGTGCCTGTTGCAGGGAAGAGGAAGATCGTCTTATTGAAATAACAGTCAAGGTTTTGAAGGTGCAGAACAGGGTGCTTTCTGAGAGGATACTTTCTCCCCCTGTCTGGGGAACCTAGAACACAGGAGCAGAGCTGATCATTTGAGACAGATGAGGAGACAGCTTTTCACTGAAAGGATTGTGCATCTTCACTGCAGCCTCACAGCGCCAGGGACCCGGGTTCGATTCCAGCCTCTGGCGACTGTCTGTGCGGAGTTTGCACATTCTCCCCGTGTCAATGTGGGTTTCCTCCAGGTGCTCCGGTTTCCTCCCACAGTCCAAAGATGTGCAGGCTTGGTGGATTGGCCATGCTAAATTGCCCGTGGTGTTGAGGGGTGTGTGGGTTATAAGGGAATGGGTCTGTTTGGGATGCTTCAAGGGACAGTGTGGACTTGTTGGGCTGAAGGGCCTGTTTCCTCACTGTAGGTAATCTAATCTAATCTTTGGCTTTGCCTGGCCCAGAGAGAGTTGCGGATATGCCTTTGTTGAATATGTTTAAGGCCAACAGAACTGTGGTGTCTCGTGGAATCGAAGGATCTGCGCACTGGTTTGGAAAATGGAATTGAATCATGGTGAATGATCAGGGGATTTCATGCTCATTTTATTAAGATTGCCCACTTGCCCCTTGCCTAAAAACTAGCAAGAGTAAACTTCTTTTCAAAAATACTTGTGCTGTTTTCAATTATCTCATGTTCATAAGGGAGGAACCACTTGTTGGTTCTATTAATCTGGGCTCATTTCGTTCTTGCTGTAATATTTTTCATCCAATAAAGTTGGCACAAGCCCTTGTCAAGTCACATTAATCCACGATCATCCAGCTGCACACTTTATCTCGCATTAATCCACAACTACTTTAATCATTCAATGCTGCCATCTGCTGTTGCAAAGTGCTGACTGCATGAAGAAGGAAAGCAATCTGCCTGAATGATGAAACCCTGTGCAGCACCTCCTGGAGAAAAGGAGTGGTACTCCACTCCAGAGTTTATTTTAGTTGGACTTTGCAGAACTTTGTAGATTGGTGTGGTTCAGAATTGCTTTTAAAAACATTTTGTTCAATAAAAATTCAAAGTATTTATGGCTTTAATGTTCGTCTTGTCTATATCATGCTGAGATGTAATTAAGTTGTGAAGCTTGATATAAATGGTTGGGAGTTCGGAATGTAAACACTGCTAAAAGGTGACTAGAAGTTGAAGCTGCTCATATTGCACTCGTCAACACTAAGAAATAGCCTTGAAAGAAGTTTCTTATGCAGAAGAAGAGGGTTTTGATTGGTTAGGCCATGATTGACACAGTGATACAGCAAGGATAGTTAACTATCAATCTTCGCTCTTGGATCAAGCAGGTTGATTTCTGATTTTTGAAGAAGGATCTCTACCTGAAACGTCAAACTTTCCTGCTCCTCTGCTGCTTGGCCTGCTGTGTTCATCCAGCTTCACACTGTGATATCTCGGATTCTCCAGCATCGGCAGTTCCTACTGTCTCTGATTTCTGATTTGGTCAGGGAGTTGCTAAGGGGATGCAGCATTGTTTGCGCATTTTTCCAAAAAGGGTCAGAAATAAGCAATGTTGTGTACAAAAGTCTCTCGCTCGGAATGCAAGATGAAAAGCTTAAACTTCAAGTCTCCTTTCAGCAACGTTGGAGATTTGCAGTAGTTGAGTTGGAGAAGTGCCTCAGAATGGGGAGAATGTGGGCTTGTTTCCAAGTTTGGACCTTGTGGAAGAAACCACAACATTCTGAATTAGTGACGGCTGGTTAAAAGGATGTGGGACTTGGTAGTTTTTGTTAAAATGCCAACACCGATCAACTTGCAGGGCCCTCTATTTGTGTAATATATTTCTATGTTGGATTTTCTGAGACTGTTCCACTTCACTAACCATACTGTTTGTGGCAGTGCCAGACTGCGGTTTGCCCTTGGGTTGTAGGTTTTCCAGCTTGGCCTGTGAATTGGGAATCCTGATTTTTGGTCCCATTTACTACCAAATACCATTCAAGTGTCCCAGTTGGCTAAACTTAGTTCCTGCATTGGGATCGCCAAGTAAAATGAGGTGGGTTCCTGTGGAAACATATTTGTCTCCTGCAAGGTAGCTGACTTCCTTAAACTGCATCAAGCTTAAAGTTTTGGAGAGTGGTATGGGGGAGAGTCACCATTTTTCAAATAATTGGCATGGAGTTGGGTCTCTGAGCTTCCTAAATTCGCATGCACAATTATATGTCAAAGAAATCCCAGCATGATCCTTAACTACAAATGCATAACAGTCTGAGGTGGAGCTGGCAATCTGCTGTATGTAACAGAGATGGAAATAGTGTTTTTGTAGTGGTGTAGATTTGTGCTGTAAACTTAATCTTGTAAACTGTTTGCAACCTTGGTGTTTACATGCCAACCATGTGATGTGAAGCTAAGGGGATGGAGTTGGAGTTCATGATAGGGGCCACAATGTTTTCATTAAGTCAAAAATTTGCAATTTCAGCTCACCCAGTAATGAATGTAAGGGGAATGGAGAGTTTGGTGATTTAGTGGACAGATTGTGGTGGTGTCACATGCGAATCGTAAAACTCTCTGGCATGTGAAATAAAAGGCCAAGGATAGGTCCTCAAGGAGCTCGAGGTAAGTGGGTGGGAAGAGGAGGCATCGTAAGCTGAAAGTCACATACAACTAGAGAGGTAAGAATGGAACCGGGGAGAGCAATCTCACACACTTGGATGATGGTGACAAGGGACTGGAGAAACATGGTGTGGTCAGGCATGTGAAACGACAGCAGATGGGTCCATGAGGACAGAGTGGTGCAGTCAGATGGGGTCCTGTTTGCGATTTTTAGGCAGGGGTGGACAGCTGTTTGGAGGCATTTGAGGAAGCGTGGATTTCCAGGAGAGACATTGTCAGAAATTTTGAGTTACTGCATGTCCGAAGACTTTGGCGTAGAAGGACGGGTTGGAGTTCGGCGTTTTGCAAGGGTAGAAGGGACGAGGGGTTTGTGGAGTTGGCTGATGAATTAAGTTGAAAGGACAGAACTTGAAGAGAGTAAACTGTTAACACACCTGAATCTGTTAACAACACATTTTCTGAAGAAGGGTCTAGGCCTGAAACGTCAGCTGTCCTGCTCCGCTGATGCTGCTTGGCCTGCTGTGTTCATCCAGCTCTACACCTTGTTATCTCAGATTCTCCAGTATTGGCAGTTCCCACTATCTCTAACACATCTGCTAATGTGATAACCAGAATACAAAAGCACGAGATCAATATTCCTAGTAACAATGAGATTTGAAACAACAGGAGCTGGGTCACCTGGACTAGAGCAGACTAGAAAGAGAAACTGAAAAAGGATGTAAAGAGAATCTTTAAGGCAGCATGGTTGATGCATCAAGGGAAAGAGGGGGAAGTAATGAGATGCAGGAGATCTGTTAGTCTAAATCTTGTTGACACAGTGCACAGCTGCTCAGACTTTCTGCTCTAAATTTCCCGTTCAGGCCTTGCTGAGTAAAATCTGTGCTGTACAGACCCAGTGAGAATGACTGTTAACATCTACTGGCGCTTCATTTTAGTGTTGTGTGCTGTTTTTGTCAGGCATCTCTGTGATGCTTTTAAGACAAACATTAATTAGTGTGTAGGGCTTTTATCAGATGCAACCTCCACGTGTGGTCTGAGCAAACATTAGCCTGCCTTTTGAAGGAGCTTTAGTTAATTTAACCTTGAGGGGGCTAGGGTGGGGGCGGCGTGTCTCGCCATGCACTGTTTTATTTGAATTTCTCTGCATTCATGTAAATGAGCACATGGAAAATTTACACACTCGGCATTGTCTTTTTTATTGTTCAATTTGCATTCTGGAGCAGTACTTAGTTATGTAGCACGGAAATAGACCCTTCAGCCCAACTTGTCCGCACTGACCAGTTATTCTAAATTAATTTAGTCCCATTTGCCAGCATTTGGCCCATATTCCTCTAAATCCTTCCTATTCATGTGCCCATCCAGGTGCCTTTCAAATGTTGTAATTGTACCAGCCTCCACCACTTCCTCTGGCAGCTCATTCTATTTGCACACCACCCTCTGTGTGAACAAAGGTTTGTTTTTACATCGCTTCCGTCTCATTGAAGTTATGCCCTCCTGGTTTTGGTCTCCTATACCCTGGAGAAAAGACTTTGGCTATTCAAATTATCTAGGCCTCTAATGACTTAATAAACCTCCATCAGGTCAGTTCTCAACCTCCTACACCCCAGTGGGAAAGTTCCAGCCTCTCCTCATAACTCAAACCCTCCAGCCTCGGTAACACCTTTTTGTAAATTCTTTTTTGCACCCTTTCTGGTTTATAACATCCTTTTTAGAAGAGGGCGTCCAGAATTGTACGCAGTACTCCAAATGTGGCCTTAACAATGTCTTGTATCGTTATAACATGATGGCCCAACTCCTGTACTCAGTGCTCTGACCGATGAAGGCAAGTATGCCAAATGCCTTTGTCACCACCCTGTCCACCTGTGATGCCAATTTCAAGGGACAATGTACCTGCACGCCCAGGTCTCTGTTTTCTTTTCACATCAGTCCACAGGCCCCTACCATGAACTGTATAAGCCCTGCCCTGGCTTGTGTTGCCAAAATGCAACACTTCACATTTATCCAAATTAAAATCTATCCTCATCCTCTTGGCCAGTTGATCAAAATTCTGATGTACTCTAGGACCATCTTCTTTACTGTCCACTATACCAGCAATTTACTTATCTCTACTCTCCCAAGCACAATATGTCGGTGTTAATGTGTCTGTAGTGCCTGAGTGGTATCTCTATCCTTTTGAATCAGATGTTTTTCTGTTTAAGTCCCATTCCAGACTTGAGCACATCATGCAGTCTAACACTTCTTATATTAGTGCTGAGGGACTACTGGGCTGTCAGATACCAATTTTTGGTGAGATGTTAATCAAAGACCCAGTCAGTTGTATGAGAGAACCTTTAGTATTATTCAGAAGAAGGACAAAAACCAACATTTATCCTTCGGCCAACATCTCGATTGACCTCTGCATTTGCCTGTGTTGCAACCATAGAGTTAGTCATACAGCGTGGAAATGGACCCTTCAATCCAACCAGTCCATGCCGACCTTAATTCCAAACTAAACTAGCCCCACCTGCCTGCGCTTGGTCGATATCCCCTCCAAACATTTCTCATTCATGTATTTATCCAAATGTCTCTCAAATGTTGTAAATGTACCCATATCCATCACTTCCGCTGGAAGTTTATTCCACACACGAGCCACTCGGTCTTCAAAAAAGAGTTACCTTTTGTGTCTTTTTAAAAATGTTTTTCCTCTCCCTTTCAAAAATATGCCCCCTAATCTTGAAAACACCCCACCCCAGGGAAAAGACTACCTGTTCACCTTATCTATACCTCATGATGTCATGAACCTCCGTAAGGTCACTCCGCTAACCACCTCCACTCCAGTGAGGAAAAGTTCCAACCTATCCTTAACTCAAACCTCTATTCCTGGCAACGTCCTGGTAAATCTTTTCTGAACCTTGTCCAGCTTAATATCATATTTGCTATAACAGAGCATGGTGGCTCACTGGTTAGCAGTGCAGCCTCGCAGCATCAGGGGCATTGGTTCAATCCCAGCCTCAGGTGACTGTGTGGAGTTTGCACATTCTCCTCATGTCTGCGTGCGTTTCCTCCAGGTGCTCGCGTTTCCTCCCATGGTCCAAAGATGTGCACATTGGGTGGATGGGCCATGCTAAATTGCCCATAGTGTCCAGGGATGAGTATGTTAGGTAAACTAGCAACGGGAAATGCAGGGAGTGGGTCTGGGTGGGAATCTCTTCGTAGAGTTGCTGTGCACCAGATGGGTCGAATGACCTGATTCCAGACTGCAGGGGTTCTGTGATTCTAGAGCATCGACAACTGTATAAAGTATTCCAGAAGAGGCTTCCTCAATGTGCTATGCAATCTCAGCATGACATCCCAACTTCTAAACTCAAAGAGAAGCCAAAAGAACTGCCCATGCTGTAAATCAGGAACAAAAACAGAATCTGCTAGAAAAGCTCAGCAGGTCTGGCAGCATCTGTGAAGAGAAAAGCAGAGTTAATTTTCGGGTCTGGTGAGGAAGCTAACTCTGATTTTTCTGTTCACAGATGCTGCCAGACCTGCTGAGCTTTTCCAGCAAATTCTGTCTTTGCTCAGACGTTTGAGTTTAGGAACACTGAAGGCAAGCATACTAAATACCTCCTTAACCACCCTGCCTAGATGTGATGCAAACTTCAAAGTATATTATGAACTTGAACCTCTAAGCCTCTCTGTTCTACAACACTATCCAGGGCCCTACCATTAACTGCATAAATTCCGTCCTTGCATTTATCCAAATTAATCTCCATCTGCCACTCCTCAGTCCATTGACCCCGTTGATCAAAATCTTTGTAGTCTTCGATAACCGTCTTCACCGTTCACTAGACAACCAACTTTGGTGTCATCTGCAAACGTACCTCTTTCCTCTTTCATGGGATGAGGGTGTCACTGATTTATTGTCTATCCCGAATTGCTCAAAGGGCTGTATACGAGTCAGCCACACTGTTGTGGGCCTGAAGTCACATGCAGGCCAGACCAGGTAAGAATGGCAGTTTCTTTCCCTAAAAGACATTAGTGAACTCAATGGGTTTTTCCCAACAATCGACAATGGATTCATGGTCATTATTAGACTCTTAGTTCTAGATATTTATTGAATTCAAATTCCACCATTTTCCATGGTAGGATTCGAACCCAGGTCCCCGGAATGTTATCTGCGTCTCTGGATTAACAGTCCGATGATGATACCACTAGGCCATTGCCTCCTCTTATACTAAGCATCCCTTCTATATTCTCATCTAAATTATTTACATAAATGACAAACAAAAGTGGACCCAGCACCGATCCCTGTGAAACCCCTCTGCTAACAGGCCTCCAGACTGAAAAGCAACCCTCCATCACCTGTCTCATGCAGTTAAGTCAATTTTATATCTGTAACCCCACTTCTGAGATAAAGCAGTTTGGATCAAGTTATAAGACAGTATCCAAATGCGAGTTTTTTTTTGGTTGGGAAAAGTTACAACAAGCTGGGACAACCTTTTTTTTAAAAAAGAAAACGGTATTTGAGTGGTTACCAGCAGAATCCACTTCAAAATTGGTCTTGCTCAGTGCAATTCTTTGAACCAGGTATACGCACGTGATCTGTAATCTCAGAAGCACAAATTCCTGCTCTCCCTCCTGACTAACTTCTAAACCTTACACAACTGAATTATACCTGAATGGATTGTCCCAGTCTCTTATGTGGGATCAGGATGGATTTTTCTCTGCAGAGCTGTTTAAAACCTCAGAACCCATGACTGGGTGGGCCAGTGCCAGACTTGAGGACGATGTCTCTCGAGTGAAGATTTCCAAACATTTTGAGAAATTGGATAAGGGAAGCTTAATAGGAAGTATTTTCAGAAGCCTTTCTTTCTGATAAAGTAGGCCTGACTGTGTCTCATTTAGTAAATTGCTCACATTAGTGAGAGATATGATAAAGATGCTGCTTTTAAATTGTTTAGGTTTTTTTTCCACCCCCCCTTCCAACCCAAAACAAAGGCCATGTCAAAGGTCGCCTTTCAGAATAAGCTGCTTAGTTGTAAATGAATTGAAGTTCCATGCCTGGACGTCTCTGTAACCCAACCCGTGACCTTGATTTGTGACGACATTAAAAGGACGGTTTCAGTACTGTTTAGTAGTCGGTGAGACGGAAAGGACTGCAATGCAGAGCCTGTGTACTGAACTGGGAGCGGAGACTGGCGCGCAGAGTTTACTGTGCCCCTGAAGAGAATCTTTTATGATGACTTGAATTACTGCAGCGCATTGCTGTCTGTTGCAGTGCTTGTCAGATGAACTTGCAGTTGCAGTATGTGATTCGTGAGGGTGAGCAGGATTTCAGCTGGAAGGGTGTGGAGCTATTGCTCAAATCAGCGTGGTCATTTTAAAGTATTAAGTATAGTATTCATAAAGTGTTTTTTGATCCAGGATTGCAAAATTTGCATCTCCTGACTGGAAAGATGTGAAGAAACTGCGTGGCAGGTAGGAAGGAAACTGGCCTGTCCCTATTTCTGAAGTTGTTGGTGAACACGAGACACTATGACTTGTGACATTTTTGGTATAAAATGCATTGTGCTCTTTGCAAAAACTCTAGTTGTGGAACTGCACTGTACAAGTGCTGACTGTGTGCGCACTATGGAAGGTCTTGATTGCATTTTTTAAACTGAGGAGGTGTAGCCTTTTTAAAAGGCATCTCTGGGCCACAACCTTTTTAGATGCATTAGCTAGATTGATAGAATTCCAGATTTAATCAAACATAATTGTCTGCATACACATGCTTTGTGTATTCAAATTTTCTAGTCTCCTGCGCTCGGTCTCCCTTGAGTTCTGGGGAAGAAAGTCCTGTGTGGTTTAATCTTCTATTGATGTATGTATGTCTGTATATGTATTTTATTTCCCTTGGCATTGCGACTTGAACAAAGAAAAGCCATTGGCAGGGTTGCGTTTTCTGTATCTCTCTGCCCTGCCGAGTTGTTTCTGTTTCAAAAATATACTTTATTCATAAGAAATCTTGTTTATACACATTGACACAAAAGCAGTTCAGCTCTGCACAGTTGCATATCAAGTAAACACACGTAATGTTTGTTTGAGTTTGACTATCCACCAAACAAAAGACCCCTCTCTTGCACATACACTAACATTTATATCTATTTGACATGCTCTGCCCTGCTTTGTTTTTTGGACACCAGAGGTGTACACCTACCTCACCCATAACTTTCAGCATCTGATCTAATCCCAGGGTGCAAGATTCATTAATGACATGATCCCCTCTCCCTCCCAGTCTCTTCTTTTCCCCAACCCCGCCCTGCCTGGTTCCAGCTCCCTGATCTGGGCAGCACTCTCCAAGATTAATGGGCAAGGTGATTTATAATCTGCTTTTTACCTTCTTCTGGGACAATGTTAACATAAAGGTTAATAAGATGGCAGTCTGAGAGTTAAGGTAAACCATTACATATGCAGCAATTATTTCAATGCTCTCCAGGAGCAAGTGATTTAACCCACTATTTTGTGAAATCACAGTCGATTTACAACTTGATTCCATTGACCTAAAGCAACTAAACCTGTTGGTTAATGAAAAGTCATCAATGTCTGATTTTTAAAATTTCAGTCACCTAGCAGTAATTGCTATTTCTGGAGGAGTTCCAAACTTCTTCCACCCCCTTTCTTTGTTTTGTCAAAGCGCTTCCTAATTTCAGTTCCTGAAAGATAAGGCCCTGGCTTTTACCTGATGCCCCTTGTTCCAGATTCTCCAACTAGTGGAGAGAGCAGTTCTTTGTCTCACCCTACCCCACCCACATACGTGTGCGCTTACACGCATCTATCTCTCCGTCTCTTTTTTTCCTTTTTTCTTTTATTATGTATTAAGTTTTAATCATCCCTTAACTTAATTTCCAGGGAATGTAACCTTTTTCAGTTTGTGTAATTGTCCCTTGTGTGATTCTTAGATTAGTTAGATTCCCTACGGTGTGGAATCAGGCCCTTCGGCCCAACAAGTCCACACCGACCCTCGGAGCACCCACCCAAAACTATTCAACTATAACCCATGCATCCCTGAACACGAGGGGCAATTTAGAATAGCCAATCCACCTAACCTGCACATCTTTGGACTATCCTTAACCCTATCGCAGGAAACCCATGCGGACATGGGAGAATGTGCAAACTCCCGAGGCTGGAATTGCACCTGGGTCCCTGGTGCTGTGAGACAGCAGTGCTAACCCCTATACCGCCCCAGTTCTCCTATAACATGATAGTTAAATTCTTGTGTGATCTCATGCTATAGATAATCGCTATACCTGTACAGCAAAAAGTACGTTATCCAAACAGTGTCCACTATTCATTGTGTTACAGCCACTGTGCATTAACAAAACCACAAATACCAGCACAGTGACTGTGTATTTAAATGATGATCTACTAGAAAACAAGATTCTGTCAAGCATAAAAGATCCTGCAGTGAGAGCATGTCTCTCGCGAGAGGATAAACAGTCTCTAAGGAAAAGGATGCACAAGTGCAGAAGCACTGAGATTGTAAATCAGCAGCAAGAGAATATTCGTGGTAGAATGACCAGTACTTGCATTCTGCTGATAGGTGTTTTTGGTGGAAAGATTCATAGACAAAAAGGTAAGACCAAGGCATACTCAGCACGGGGATAGCAATGCTCACATTGCGAGAAGCTGAATTGTATTGAAAGAAGTACATAAACAGATACAGGAGCGATATTAGCTGAAGATTTAGTTTTCAGCTGAGTTCCAAAAGAATATTATCACGGAATAAATGACAGTTTAAGACTAATTTAGCCTCTTCCATAGGAAGCTCGAATTGTCTTCACGATTGACTGGAAAGTCAGAAATGAGCTGGAAAAGAAAGGAGTAGTCATTAAAGTTTTTTCTCATGACATTCTGGGACAGATAGATGATTGCATATACCTTTTAGTGTTTCCATATCTCCAGAAAAGTATCAACACAGCAATAGATTGCTGTTTGTGAATCTGCCCAGAATGGAAGCGACATCACAGATCTGCTGGGTTATGGATTCAAAGACACAAGGGAAGAAGCTACTGTAACTTCTGGACAGAGTCCATCGAATGAACCTGAAGCTAAACAAGAAAAAAAAATTTGCCCCAAAAGAAAACAATGCCCAAAGTCAAACACAAAAGGTCATGAACTGACAGCAAAGCTCTTTATCTGGATCCCCAATAGCTGTAGTAGTGATGAGATGACCCACAGATGTAAAAGTTTGCAGCTTTTTCTTTGGATTTGTCAGCTATTTACAAAGTTCTTACCCCATTTGTTGTATTTTGAACTACCGCAGCGACTTACTTTCATTGATGTTGGTACTGGGGCACAGAACAAGAAACAGCATTCATTCTGATAAATCCTAACAGTGCACCGTCTCAAAGACTATTGTATGCTTCCTCTGGTATGGTTCCCAGAACAGGCCCAACTTGTACCTGTTTACATTCTAATCATCGAGATGTAAAGGTTAGCGTTCTGATACATGTTTTTTGATTATTTTCTGTAAGCTGTTTAATGGGATTTTAATCTATATTCCAGGTCTCCTTTGTACTTCACTGCCTAGTTTATCAGTATTCAGTGAATTCCCCGTTCAAAATGTCTCCATCATCATGTAACCAACAAGTTTGTACATGCCTTTCTATCTCCTCCTAACACCACAGAACTATACAAGAATATTGAGGGCCAGTGGATTGTCGGAATATTTAAACACCACTGTCTCCCTTTGTGACGTGTGGTAATAGACTCCTCATCCGGAGTTGAGCAGAGACCACCCAGCATTCCAGATGGGACTGACCAGGCACATCCAGTCTTTCCAACCCTACAAAGTTCCTCTTACTAATATCAGTGACCTGTGCCACAGTTAGGAGAGCTGTCCCACATACTGGTCAAATAACAGCCTGCCTTGGTCATTCTCTCTCATTCAGACCCCTCTATGTCCCATCACCCACTGTCAAAAAGCCTGGGGAGGTGTTGTGTCCCTGGCAAGACTGATTCCTTGGGCAGTAGTAGCACAGTGGTATATCATTGGGAAGGAGCTGTCCTAGCCAGAGAACCCTTACATTGACTTGGCAGAGTTTTTAATGCATTAGATCAAACAGAAGCAAGGGTACCTTGTATCGCTTACCACCTAGTGACCACCTGCTCCTCAAAGATTAGTTGTCTTTCATGAAGCAGAATGGTAAGTCTGTCACCCAAAATGTCTCAGTGCTATGACCGACGGACGGACGGATGCTACCAGGTCCATTGGAGTAGATGGTGAGATAAAACCCTATGTGCCTGAATCCTCACCAACTACCTCTGCATCTGTCGATTTTGATGACAGTATTGATGGGAGTGACCACCATACTGTTGTTTTGAGGATGCCTTCCATTGTGTTGTGTCACTACCAGGGTGCTAAATGGGATGAATTTTTCAAAACCAATCCAGCAGCTCTAAACCAGGCTTTGAGTTGTGGACATCAGCTGAAATGTGTTGAACCACAATGTGTAATCTCCTAGTTTGACATATGCCTTACTGTACCATCACCAGCAAGCCAGGCTGGTTGTTTTGGAGGGCATGCTGGGAGTAGCTTCTGATGTGTTTAAAAAGAGGTATTACCCTGGTGAAGCTACAACTCAGGGTTACTTACATTCCAAACATTGTAAGCTACATGCAATAGACTGAGCTAAACAATCCCACCCGGAACAGAGCAGATCAAAGCTCTGCAGTCCTGCCATATCCAGCTATGAATGGTGGTGGACAATTGAACAACTCTGGGAGGAAGAGGCTCCACAAATATCCCCATCTTCCATGTTGGGGAGCCCAGTATGTCTTTACAAAAGGTAAGGCTGAGCCTACTTCAATCAAATGGTTGATTCGTCTCCACCTCCTCCCTGAGCTCCTCAGCATGTCAAGATAATAAAATGTGAGGCTGGACGAACACAGCAGGCCAAGCAGCATCTCAGGAGCACAAAAGCTGACGTTTCGGGCCTAGACCCTTCATCAGAGAGGGGGATGGGGGGAGGGAACTGGAATAAATAGGGAGAGAGGGGGAGGCGGACCGAAGATGAATCTCCCTCTCTCTCTCTCTCTCTCTCTCCCTCGCGCTCTCTCTCTCTCTCTCCCTCGCGCTCTCTCTCTCTCTCTCTCTCCCTCGCGCGCTCTCTCTCTCTTTCTCTCTCCCCCGCGCGCGCGCTCTCTCTCTCTCTCTCTCTCTCTCTCTCTCTCTCTCCTCGCGCGCTCTCTCTCTCTCTCTCTCTCTCTCTCTCTCTCTCTCTCCCTCGCGCGCTCTCTCTCTCTCTCTCTCTCTCTCTCTCTCTCTCTACCTCGCGCTGCGCTCGCTCTCTCTCTCTCTCTCTCTCTCTCTCCTCGCGCGCTCGCTCTCTCTCTCTCTCTCTCTCTCTCTCGCGCGCGCTCGCTCTCTCTCTCTCGCGCTCTCGCTCTCTCTCTCTCTCGCGCTCTCTCCCCCTCGCGTTTTCTCTCTCTCTCCCTCGCGCGCGCTCTCTCTCTCTCCCCCGCGCGCGCTCTCTCTCTCTCTCCCTCGCGCGCGCTCTCTCTCTCTCTCTCTCTTCCTCGCGCGCTTTCTCTCTCTCTCTTCCT